>NC_140588.1:1113752987-1114352987 GCF_964204655.1 Triturus cristatus
TTAAAGTTTAGACACTCTTCAACGTATAGATTTTTATACAGCAAAAAGTCACATTTTGGTGATGGGGAATTGATAAGGTGTAAAGTCTTCTTTTTTAGCTCACAACTAGAAGATGTCTAACAAGATGTTATAGACCAGTGATTTTAATTGTTCAGCCATAGAACTTGCTACAATAGAAGACCCATTATGGTCTCTGAATTGCTTTTTAACATTATTACACAGCACACTCTTGATGATTGTTCATGTTCTCACCTAGGTATCGGTGACAAATTCTGTATGGCCCCCTGACGAAGGCACATGCCGAAACGCGCGTAGGATTGTGGAAACATCCTAAGGCCATATCAACGCTTAATCTGTTGTTTAATAATCTTTAAATATCTGCTTATTACGTTTGTAATTTTTGTACTTTATTACACATTGAGGATAATTTCCCTGCCAACTGTGTCAAATATTTTTACACATGTTTAACCATCTGGAATAGTGTGATTTATTTACAGATGAATAGCAGATTCAAAAGATGTAATTGGAAATATGGATATATATATTTTTTTTCTACAAACCTATAAAAAAATAAAATGATGTATAAAAAGCACTTTAGTTTTACTTATCTTTGAATTCAAGAGTTACGCTGTTTTTCATCATTTAACCTACATTCCTAAATCTATGTTTCTTCCCACTCAGTTTTGTCTTACCCTGATTTAGGAATAATAATTAGGGGTAACCCTCTGTTCTTTACACATATATTTCTAAGTGTCTTTTAGCATACTACTGGATCTAGGCTTGATTAGTCAGAGTCAGTTACCACCAGTACCCGTCTGAAAAAATTGTGGTCACAGGATGATTTTGCAACAAGTCCTCTTTCTTCTCCTCTGTTGGTTCTTTCTGTACATGTTTTGCTTCTTCCTGCACTTTTCTTCATCTTTGTGGACTTCTGTTGCCTCTTTCTGCATTTCTTTAGCTTCTTTCTGTGAGTTTTTTATTCTTTCTTCTGATGTCCAACCTCTGTAGGCATAGTTAGAAACTAGCATTAGACCTTAGAAATTCACTTAAAAAAACCATAGGTTTTCAGGCACGTTATAGTTAGAAATTAGCATTTAAAAAAACCTTGGAAATTCACTGAAAAAACATAGGTTTTAGAGAAAGTTATAGTTAGCAGGACATTTCACTCGTACAAAACCAGTGAAATCCACCCGTTATAGTTAGTTCAGCTAACTATAACTCGGGCCCCCGCAATGCACTGCTGATGACGTCACATATTACATCACTCATGACATGGTCAGTGACATCACTGATGTTACCTGGTGGGCTATTTGGCCCCCAGGGGACCTCAGGATTGAAGAGGAATTAATTTTCCAACTTAAAACGCGCCACAGGGCATGTTTGCACACATGTCACCTCAGGGCCTGGACCCTCCCTTTACCACTGTGCAAACACACCCCTTGGCATGTTTTAAGTTGGAGGATTAAGTCCCCTTGAATCCTGAGGGTCCCTGGGGTGCAACTAACCCACCAGGTACCTCCATTAAGCTCCACAGAGCTGCGTTGCAGAGAGGTGTAAAAAGGGGCATGGCCTCTGAACACCTCTCTGCAACGTAGATTCCTGGTGCATACTGGAGGTTCCTAGTGGGCTAGTTGGCCACCAGGGACCCCCAGTTCCAGGGGGTGCATTTGTAGAGTGCTGCAGGGAGGGGGCAGGGCCTCCAGCACGATGCTGGTCATTTTCTTTTTTTTTAACAAGGGGAGCTGTGTGACCCCCCTTCTTTTCCTATTGTATTGGCCCTGGGGACCCCATCCCCCAGGGTCTGACCCCTATTCTTTTTTTTTTATTTGAAGGGGGCCTCGTGGCCCCCCTCCCGAAGCCATAATCGCCCCGGGGAACCCATCCCGCGGGGCATGGCCAGATTTTTATTTTTAAATCTATTTAGAGGGGGGCTGCGTTGCCCCCCTCCTCAGGCCATTTATCGCCCTGGGGACCCCATCCCCCAGAGCTGACCTTTGTTTTTTTTATTTATTATTTTTAATTATTGAGGAGGGGGCCACGTGGCCCCACTCCTGGGCCACTTATGGCGACCGATGTAGCTCCGCCGTCACCCCCGCTGTCTTCTGCTGCCGCCGGTGATTTCGAGGCCCTCCACCACCCGCAGGCTCCCACCTGCGCCTCATCCCTGGTGGCCAGTGGTGGCCTAAGGTTCGTTTCCTCTGTGCCTGTTGCTTGCGTTGCCTGTTTGCCCGCTCCTTCTTCTGTGCCCCCCTGCCCCCCACTCGCCACTTGCTTCCGTGCCCCCCTCTGATTCCATACCCCTCGCCAGTGTGCCCCCTTATATTTCTGTACCACTGACTTCTGTACCCCTCTGATTTTGTGCTTTTTCTCGTATTTCTGTGCCCGTCTGATTTTGTTCTTTTCTTGTATTTCTGTGCCCCTCTGATTTTGTGCTTTTTTTGTATTCTGTGCCCCTCTGATTTTGTGCTTTCTCGTATTCTGTGCCCCTCTGATTTTGTGCTTTCTCGTATTTCTGTGCCCCTCTGATTCTATGCTTTTTTTGTTTTCTGTGCTCCCTCCTCGAGTCCGTGCACCACGCCGGTCTCCTTTCCCCCGTCCCCTGCACAGCCTCCCCTGCGGCCCCTCCCCCTCCGCGCCCATTCGCTCTACCCGTCCCTCGCCTCCCACCTCCCAGCTGCTCCTCCTTCCCCACCTCCCCATATATGGCGGCCACTGTGCGGTGAGGAGAGCGACCCTTGACATTCCTGGTAGGTCTCTCCCCCCTGCTGCAGCTCCGCCGTCACCCCTGCTGTCTTCTGCTGCCGCCGGTGATTTCAAGGCTCTCCACCACCCGCAGGCTTCCACCTGCACCTCATCCCTGGTGGCCAGTGGTGGCCTAAGGTTCGTTTCCGCTGTGCCTGTTACTTGCGTTGCCTGTCTGCCTGCTCTTCTGTGCCCCCCTGCCCCCCGCTCGCCGCTTGCTTCCGTGCCCCCCTCTGATTCCGTACCCCTCGCCAGTGTGCCACCTTATATTCTGTACCACGAACTTCTGTGCCCTTCTGATTTTGTGCTTTTCTCGTATTTCTGTGCCCCTCTGATTTTGTGTTTTTTTCGTATTCTATGCCCCTCTGATTTTGTGATTTCTCGTATTCTCTGCCCCTCTGATTTTGTGCTTTCTCGTATTCTCTGCCCCTCTGATTTTGTGCTTTTTTCGTATTCTCTGCCCCCTCCCTCCTCGAGTCCGTGCCCCGCGCCGGTCTCCTTTCCCCCGTCCCTGCCGCTGCCTCCCCTGCAGCCCTACCCTCTCCGCGCCTATTCGCTTCACCCGTCCCTCACCTCCCGCCTCCCAGCTGCTCCTCCATCCCCACCTCCCCATATATGGCAGCCGCTGCGCGGTGAGGAGAGCAACCCTTGACGTTCCTGGTAGGTCGCTCCCCCCCGCTGCAGCTCCGCCGTCACCCCCTCTGTCTTCTGCTGCCGCCGGTGATTTCGAGGCCCTCCACCACCCGCAGGCTCCCACCTGCACCTCATCCCTGGTGGCCAGTGGTGGCCTAACGTTCGTTTCCGCTGTGCCTGTTGCTTGCGTTGCCTGTCTGCCTGCTCTTCTGTGCCCCCCTGCCCCCCGCTCGCCGCTTGCTTCCATGCCCCCCTCTGATTACGTACCCCTCGCCAGTGTGTCCCCTTATATTCTGTACCACTAACTTCTGTGCCCCTCTGATTTTGTGCTTTTCTCGTATTTCTGTGCCCCTCTGATTTTGTGCTTTTCTTGTATTTCTGTGCCCCTCTGATTTTGTGCTTTTTTCATATTCTGTGCCCCCTCCTTGAGTCTGTGCCCCGTGCTGGTCTCATTTCCCCCGTCCCCGCTGCTGCCTCCCCTGTGGCCCCGCCCCCTCTGCGCCCATTCGCTCCAAACGTCCCTCGCCTCCCGCCTCCCAGCTGCTCCTCCCTCCCCACCTCCCCATATATGGCGGCCGCTGCGATGCGGTGCCTTAGGCGTGCCAAAGGCGCGCCTAAGGCAAGCCCGTCTGTGCCCGTTCGCGCCTGGACTGCGCCCAGCACCAGAACCCCTGTCCCCCGCAGCAGCCACGAGGACCGCCGCCTCTACTACGACGCCAATACCCTCGTCGCTCTCAACCCAGGAAGGACCCACACCTGCTGCAAGGCCGCCCCGAGGCGCACCCACGGCCTCTTCACCTGCCGGAACTGCAGCTTCTCCTGCCACGAAAGCGCCAAGACGCCTGCCACGATGGAACCCAACCAGCTTAGATGCATCCTGATCAACACCTGCTCCGCACACAAACATGCCGTCGAACTCTGGGACCTACTCGGCACCACATCACCGGACGTTGCCTTCCTGACTGAGACCTGGAGGAACAAAAGCTCCACGCCAGACATCGCCATAGCCATCCCAGACGGGTACAAGACATCTGCAGAGACCGCACCAACAGGGCCGGCGGAGGAATCGCCATTGTCCACAAAAACACCATCAGGGTCTCAAAAAACACCAAAGACACCCTCAGCACCGCCGAACACATGCACTTCCAGATCCACACGGACCTCAAGACCACCCTAAGAGCCACCCTCGTCTACAGACTGCCAGGACCCCGGCCTCAATTCTGCAACTCCATCGCCGACCTCATCATCACGCACGCGCTGACCTCCACCGACTACATCCTCCTCAGAGACCTGACCTATCACCTGGAGAACAACAACGACAACAAATCCTCCACCCTGATTGACAACCTCGTCAACCTCGGTGTTAGACGGACCGGGAGGGTCGGCCGAGGTCAGGGGGAGAGGTCTCCGGGGAGAGCCGTCTCCAGCGATCGTACAGACAAATAACTTCCCCCCCACAGACAGATACCACACAAGGATAAGATTTAGCGTTCTTTATATGCACTTCTTAAGGTACGATGAAATAGTACAAGGAGGTCTGTACTCAGGGGTCCCCTCGATTTAAGTCTCTCAGGATTGGGACGGGGGTAGCGGGACAGTCTGGTTACCAGTCTGGTAGTTCGGATGATATGATGATTAGCTCACAATCCTCGAGCTTGGTGGTTTAGCTGGTACGGGCCGCGGCAGCGCCAGCAGGTCCCGGTAGAGATGGTCGGTACACGGTCCGCGGCAGCGCCAGCAGGTCCCGGTGAAGATGGTCGATGTACGGTCCGCGGCAGCGCCAGCAGGTCCCGGTGAGGATGGTCGTTACAACGGGCCGCGGCAGCGCCAGCAGGTCCCGACGAGGATGGATGTTGCAGAAGGCCGCGGCAGCGCCAGCAGGTCCCGGTGAGGATGGTCGTTACAACGGGCCGCGGCAGCGCCAGCAGGTCCCGACGAGGATGGATGTTGCAGAAGGCCGCGGCAGCGCCAGCAGGCAGGACGATGGTTCGCAAGATAGGGCTACGGCAGCGCCAGTAGTCCGTCAAGGCTGAGTTCTCTCGGTGTCTCTCGACTCCAGGATACAACTGCCTTCCTGCTCCGGAGCTGCCCCAGTTATAGGGCAGGCACCCTTTGATGTCATGACCCTCGCACTTGGAGGTCGGAGAACCCGGGATGAAGGTGTCCAGACACCCAGCAGGGGGTGGAGCCAGCGCCTGGGGGAGCTGGAGGCGATCGGCACCTGGCGGGGGACGAGCTCTTGACGCTTCGTTCTCCCATCGACCTGCCAAGTGGTCCGCTCACCTCCTGGGTGGATGGTGGTGCCGGGATGTCGGGGCCGGCAAGGCCCAGGGTTAGGGTCGGGTGGAGGCCACGCGGCCTCGTGGTGCAGGGCCCAAGATGGCGGCTTGACCCGGCCGGGGGAGCCGGTGGGGGCTGGGGCCCTTGATACATGGAGGTCCGAGGGCCGTCGGGAGATGGGGTGCGGGTGCTTTTCGTGGGTCACGCCTGGCGGGCCGGGGCTTGGGCCCTGTCATGCGGGGAGGGAGCAAGCCCTTCGTGTGGCCTGTCCAACATGCGTCCCCCCCAGCTGAAGGCGGGGAGAGTCACCCATCTTCTTGGGGACTCTCCTCGTCGAGGCGGAAAAAGTGTGACAGGCCATCTGCGTTAGCGTGGTCTTGGCCCGGTCGGTGCTCCACGGTGAAGTCCATTCCCTGCAGGGAAATGGACCAGCGCAATAGTTTTGGGTTCTCCCCCCGCATCTGCATCAGCCACTGCAGGGGTCGATGGTCGGTTTGTACCCGGAAGTGGGTACCGAAGAGGTAGGGCCGGAGCTTTTTGAGAGCCCACACCACTGCGAAGGCCTCCCTCTCGATGGTGCTCCAGCGCTGTTCTCGGGCCAGGAGACGTCGACTGATGAAGGCCACCGGCTGGTCATGACCTTCGGGGTTCAATTGGGAAAGAACCGCTCCGATGCCGTGGTCGGAGGCGTCTGTCTGTACCACGAATTCCCGACTGTAATCGGGGCCCTGGAGCACAGGGGCGGTGCACAGGGCGGCCTTCAGCTTCTCGAAGGCCGCTTGACAATCGGGGGTCCAGTTAATCCGCTTTGGTTGGTTTTTGGACGTGAGACCCGTGAGGGGCCCCACGATGCTGCCGTAGTCCTTCACGAACCGCCGGTAGTAGCCGGTGAGCCCTAAGAAGGCTCGGACCTCGGTCTGGGTGACGGGGGGCTGCCAGGACTGGATGGCAGCAATCTTAAGTTGCAGCGGGGCCACCAGCCCGCTTCCCACTTGGTGCCCAAGGTAGGTCACGGACCCTTGGCCAATTTGGCATTTGCCGGCCTTAATTGTGAGGCCGGCCCGCTGGAGGGCCTGCAGGACCTCTTGGAGGTGGAGGAGGTGGTCGGACCAGTGGCGGCTGTATACAGCGATATCGTCCAGGTAGGCAGCGCTGAACTCTTCGAGCCCCGCCAAGACCTGGTTCACAAGGCGTTGAAACGTGGCGGGGGCGTTCTTCATGCCGAAGGGCATGACCCTGAATTGGTAGTGGCCATCGGGGGTAGAGAAGGCTGACCGTTCCTGAGCCCGGGGTGTGAGACCGATCTGCCAGTAGCCCGCTGTTAGGTCGAAGATACTGAGGTAGCGGGCGGCCCCCAGCCGGTCGATCAATTCGTCCGCTCGGGGAATAGGATGAGCGTCGGTCCGGGTGACAGCGTTCAAGCCCCGGTAGTCGACGCAGAATCTCAGTTCAGGTGTGGTGCCGGGGGCAGCGGCCTTGGGGACTAATACAACCGGGCTGGCCCAGGGACTGTCCGAGGGCTCGATGACCCCGATCGTGAGCATTTTGGCCACTTCCTCTTGTATGCAGGCCCGTACCCGATCTGGTACGCGGTAGGCCCGGTGTCGGATAGGGGGACTGTCCCCGGTGTCCACGTCGTGCAAACACCAAGGGGTGACCCCGGGGGTGAGGGAGAACAGTGTAGCGAACCGCAGCAGGAGGTTCCGGCAGCCCTGGCGTTGCTCCGGGGTGAGGGCATCAGAGAGCCGGACCCCGTCCACGGAACCGTCATTCTACTGAGTCTTCAGGAGATCCGGGAGGGGTTCTGAGTCTTCCTCTGCCCCACTGTCCGTAGCCATCAGGAGGCTGAGTTCTGAGCGCACAAAGTGTGGTTTGAGTCTGTTGGTGTGGAGGACTCGAAGGGGGTTCCGGGAGGTCCCCATGTCGATGAGGTAAGTGACGGGGCTTTTGCGCTCGACCACTTTGAAGGGCCCCGTCCACTTATCTTGCAAGGCACATGGTTCGGTGGGGGACATCACCCACACTTGTTGACCAGGCTCGAACTCGACGGAGGAGGCATTGTGATCATACCATCTCTTCATGTCTTCCTGGCTGGCCTCGAGGTTCGCCTTGGCCATCTCCCTGAAGCGCCGGGTCTGATTGCGTAGGGCCAGGAGGTATTTGAAGACGTCGGGAGGAGTCTTTAGGGGGGCCATCTCCCAACCTTCCCTGACTAGGCTGAGGGGCCCTCGCACAGGGTGCCCGTACAGGAGTTCGAAAGGGCTAAAGCCGAGGGACTTCTGGGGAACTTCTCGGTAGGCGAAGAGGAGGCACGGGAGTAGTACATCCCACTGGCGACGGAGGGGCTCTTCCAATCCCCCAATCATCCCCTTGAGAGTGCGGTTGAAACGCTCCACTAGTCCGTTCCCTTGGGGGTGATAGGGGGTCGTGAATCTGTAGGTGACCCCGCATTGTTGCCAGAGGGACTTCATGTATTTGGAGATGAAGTTTGTGCCTCGGTCGCTGACGACTTCTCGGGGGAAGCCCGCCCGGGAGAAGATCCCCATTAGGGCCCGGCCAACCACCGGAGCTGTCACGGTTCGTAGTGGCACCGCCTCGGGGTAGCGGGTGGCGTGGTCCACCAGTACCAGGATGAACCTGTGTCCTTGTGCCGTGCGGGGGTCCAGGGGCCCCACAATGTCTATTCCTACCCTCTCGAACGGGGTGGTGACCACAGGGAAGGGTTGCAGAGGGGCTTTCAGCTTACGGCCACTCTTCCCGCTGGCTTGGCACGTGGGGCAGGACCGGCAGTGGTTCAGGACGTCGTTCCTCATCTTCGGCCAGAAAAAGTGGGTCACTAGGCGACTGTAAGTTTTGTCCTGGCCCAGGTGTCCAGCCAGGGGGACATCGTGGGCCAGGTTGAGTAGGAAGTCTCTGAAGCGGAGAGGTACCACCAGCACCCGACCGGCCCCTAGCTCTGCGATTCTCTGTTCGCTGTATAGCAGGTCGTTATCCCAGTAGACCCAGTGAGATCTGGTGGAGTCCCCTGCGCTCTGGGCGCTGGCTTGTTGGCGGAGTCCCTCGAGGGAGGGCAGGTCTTTTGTTCCTGGCGGAACTGTTCTTGGGTGGGCCCCCCGTTTTGACGCCACTGAGCCAGGCCGGGAAAGTCCGGGGGTTGCGCGTCTCCTTCGGTCGTCGGTTCCGTGGGGTTGGCCTCGTCGTTGTCTCCTACTGGGGCGACCGGGGGCGGAGGTGCTGGCCATTCCGGTTCTTCTGATCGGGGGACGGCACGGGCGGCCATGGACCGGGTGGTTATGCAGGCCCAGTCCGGGAGGCCCAGCATCCCCAGGTGCTCTCTTCTCTCGACGGTGGCCCACGGGGAACTCTCGAGGTCATTCCCCAGGAGGCAGTCCACGGGGGCATCATCCCGGACCGTCACTTTCAACAGGCCGGAGACCCCTCCCCATTCGAATGGGACGCAGGCCATTTGACACAGACTTTCCGAATTGTCGGCTGAGCGGACGGGGCAGAGAATGTTCGGCAGGATCTGCTCGGGCTTCACCAGGTGACAGCGGACGGCCGTCACACTGGCGCCTGTGTCACGTAAGGCCTCGGCCCGATGTCCATTAATGGTCACCCACTGACCGTATTTCCTGGTGTTAGCGGGTAGGGGAGCCCGCGGGACCATGTCTTTTCCCCCTAGGCACACCAGGACCATGGCGGCCGGTTCCCACTCTTGCTGGGCCGGCTCATACTCTTCCTGTTCCTCCGATAATCGCCCTTCCCCCAGGGCGGCGGCAGCTACCTGGCGGGGCTTGGGTGTTTGGTTCTGCGGGCAGCTCGGGTCATTGGCGTAGTGGCCGACTCGCTGGCATCGGTGGCACGTGACGTTGGCTCGTAACCCAGGACGCATCGGGGGGTTGCCCCGGCCGGCCGGAGGTGGGGTGCTGGCCACGGGGGTTGCCGGTAGGGCGTCTCTCCCTCGCCCCTGGCCTCCTCCTCCTCCCCGAGGACGGTGCTGGCCTTGGTTGCTTCGGTTCTGCTCGTGTGGCCCTCTCCGGCCCACTCGGGTGCTTTCCCATCGGTCAGCTTCGGCAGCGAGCTGCCGGGGGTCAGTCAATTTACTGTCGAGGAGGTGCTGCCTGAGTTCGACGAAACAGTTGTTCGACAGGTGCTCCCATACCATAAGGTTAAAGAGTTGTTCGTAGGTCGTGACATGGCTCCCCTTGATCCAACCCTCGAAGGCTCGGCTGAAATAGTTAACGTACTCCACCCAAGTTGTACCCGGGATCCGGGTGCAGTCTCTGAACCTCTGGCGGTACATCTCGGGTGTGAGGCCGTAGCGGGTGAGGAGGGCAGCCTTCATGTGGTCGTAGGACGACATTTGGTGATCTGGGAGCTGCAGCAGGGCATCGCGACCTTCGTTGACGAACCTCCCCCATAGTCCGGCTCCCCAATCACTCCGGTCGATCCGGTGGGAGGTCATGGCGATCTCGTAGGCTTTGAACCACTGTTGTATGTCGTCTTCTCGGACATACTCTCGGACAACATCCTTGGGGATGTGGACTTTTTTCTCGGTTGGCCCCGGGGTGTGCGGTCGCTCAGGCACCCCCGGTTCTTTATTCTGTTTCCGAAGTTCTATTTCCGCCAGTTTGCGCTCGTGTTCGAGTGTTATTCTCTTTTCCTCAAGCTCTCTCTGTCTCTGCTTTTCTTCTCGTTCTTCTCGGAGCCGCATATGCTCTAGATTTAGTTTCTGCTCGGCTAACTTGAGTTCACCGTCCATTTTGAGTCGTGCCATTTCCAACTCGTGTAATCTGGTTCTTTCTCTTTCCTGGATCTCCTCCTGCGAGAGGCCTGTTCCCCGCTCCTCGGGAGCCGTGGCGTTCCCCTCTGGTGTGACACTGTTTCGGTCGGAGGGCCCGGCGATCCCAGTTTCTGTCCACGACTCAAGGGCGCGCTTCAAATCATCTTTGGTACTCAGGCCGGTGGTAGCAATGCCTAGTTCCATGCAGAATTGTTTTAGTTCGCGGTGGCTGTATTCTTCCAACTTATCCATTTGGAATTTTTCAGTGGAACCGCTATCTTTGGCTGACATCGTGGTTTTGTCGTGGGGTGAGCTACTCTCTGTACGATTACGCGTTGATTCGGATCGCGCCGCTGGCCACCAATGTTAGACGGACCGAGAGGGTCGGCCGAGGTCAGGGGGAGAGGTCTCCGGGGAGAGCCGTCTCCAGCGATCGTACAGACAAATAACTTCCCCCCCACAGACAGATACCACACAAGGATAAGATTTAGCGTTCTTTATATGCACTTCTTAAGGTACGATGAAATAGTACAAGGAGGTCTGGACTCAGGGGTCCCCTCGATTTAAGTCTCTCAGGATAGGGACGGGGGTAGCGGGACAGTCTGGTTACCAGTCTGGTAGTTCGGATGATATGATGATTAGCTCACAATCCTCGAGCTTGGTGGTTTAGCTGGTACGGGCCGCGGCAGCGCCAGCAGGTCCCGGTAGAGATGGTCGGTACACGGTCCGCGGCAGCGCCAGCAGGTCCCGGTGAAGATGGTCGATGTACGGTCCGCGGCAGTGCCAGCAGGTCCCGGTGAGGATGGTCGTTACAACGGGCCGCGGCAGCGCCAGCAGGTCCCGACGAGGATGGATGTTGCAGAAGGCCGCGGCAGCGCCAGCAGGTCCCGGTGAGGATGGTTGTTACAACGGGCCGCGGCAGCGCCAGCAGGTCCCGACGAGGATGGATGTTGCAGAAGGCCGCGGCAGCGCCAGCAGGCAGGACGATGGTTCGCAAGATAGGGCTACGGCAGCGCCAGTAGTCCGTCAAGGCTGAGTTCTCTCGGTGTCTCTCGACTCCAGGATACAACTGCCTTCCTGCTCCGGAGCTGCCCCAGTTATAGGGCAGGCGCCCTTTGATGTCCGGACCCTCGCACTTGGAGGTCGGAGGGCCCGGGATGAAGGTGTCCAGACACCCAGCAGGGGGTGGAGCCAGCGCCTGGGGGAGCTGGAGGCGATCGGCACCTGGCGGGGGACGAGCTCTTGACGCTTCGTTCTCCCATCGACCTGCCAAGTGGTCCGCTCACCTCCTGGGTGGATGGTGGTGCCGGGATGTCGGGGCCGGCCAGGCCCAGGGTTAGGGTCGGGTGGAGGCCACGCGGCCTCGTGGTGCAGGGCCCAAGATGGCGGCTTGACCCGGCCGGGGGAGCCGGTGGGGGCTGGGGCCCGTGATACATGGAGGTCCGAGGGCCGTCGGGAGATGGGGTGCGGGTGCTTTTCGTGGGTCACGCCTGGCGGGCCGGGGCTTGGGCCCTGTCATGCGGGGAGGGAGCAAGCCCTTCGTGTGGCCTGTCCAACACTCGGACTGAAACAGATCGCCACGACACCGACCAACATCGCCAGCCGCACGCTAGATGCCATCTTCTCCTCAAGCCCCCACGTCACCTTCAGCCACACCTCCAAACTCACCTGGACAGACCACCACTGCATCCACTTCTCCTTCCGAAAAGCCCTCACACACCACCGCACACTGCAACGCCACCAACCCCGATGAGGGTGCACTCACCTTCGAATGCTGGATGAACGACTTCGCCAACACCGTAGCCCCGCTGAAAAATCCCACCAGCAGAGACACCAGCAGAAGAGTCAGCTGGTTCACCCCGGAACTCCTCGACTCAAAACGCACCTGCCGGAAACTGGAAAACATATAGGACAGCGACAAGACGCCAGACAGCCGCGCTGCCCACAAAGACGCCATCCGCAACCACCACCACCTCATCAGGACCGCAAAAAGGACCTTCTTCACAGACCGCCTTGACAACAACGCACACAACAGCAAGGAGCTCTTCACCATCGTGAAGGAACTCTCCAACCCCAGCTCCAAGGCCAACAACATCCCACCATCGCAAGCCCTGTGCGACTCCCTCACCACATTCTTTCACTGGAAAATCACCAACATCCATTTCAGACCCCGGGCGACCCCTGCAGACCTCGCCGCACCAAACCCACCGCACCCCACCACCCACAACACCCTGACAACCTGGGCCAACATGAGCATCGAGGACACAATCAAGACCATAGGAACAATCCACTCTGGATCCCCGTCCGGCCCTCTCCCGCACCACATCTTCAACAAAGCCCTGGACTGGACCACCTTCTTCCTCTCCGGCAGAACTCAGAGAGTCCGCCTCCCCCCATTCCGATCCAATTCCTCCGAGATCATCTGTGGCATCCCTCAAGGATCTTCCCTCAGCCCGATGCTGTTCAACGTCTACATGGCACCACTATCACGCATCGCCCGACAGCACGACCTCAACATAATCTCCTATGCTGACGACACTCAGCTGATCCCCTACATCACCAAGGACACCCTCACCGCCAAATCCAACCTCCACTAGGGAATGAAGGCCATCGCAGACTGGATGGAGGATAGCCGCCTCAAACTGAACACAGACAAGATCAAGATCCTCATCCTCGGGTCCAACCCCTCCGAATGGGACGACTCTTGGTGGCCCACGTCACTGGGGTCCCCCTGGCCCCCACCGACCACGCACGCAACCTGGGAGTCATCCTCGACTCCAAACTCTCCATGACCAAACAAGTCAACACAGTCTCCTCCACCTGCTTCAACACCCTCCGCATGCTCCGCAAGATCTACAGATGGATCCTGACAAACACAAGGAAAACAGTCACCCAGGCTCTAGTCAGCAGCAGACTCGACTACGGAAACGCCCTCTACACCGGAGCCTCGTCCAAGCTCATTAACAGACTGCAGAGAATCCAGAACGCCTCTGCACGCCTGATCCTCGACATCCCACGCCGCGACCACATCACCCCCCACCTGAGGAACCTGCACTGACTCCCCATCAACAAAAGAATCTCCTTCAAGCTCCTGATCCACGCACACAAGGCACTCCACAAAACCGGCCCAGCCTATCTCAACAGCCGACTCTCCTTCTACGTACCCAACAGGAAACTCCGCTCCGCTGACCACACCCTGGCCACGGTCCCGCGCATCTGCAGAACAACTTCTGGAGGCAGATCCTTCTCCCATCGCGCCGCCAGGACCTGGAACACCCTCCCCCTCTACCTGCGACAAACCGAAGACCTGCTGACCTTCGGGAGGCAACTCAAGACCTGGCTCTTCGACCAATAGCAGCAGCTCCCCCCCCAGTGCCTTGAAACCCTCACGGGTATGTAGTGCGCTTTACAAATTAATTGATTGATTGATTGATCCCCGGGGCTGGCCCTATCCATTGGGGACTGTGGGGGGGTCCCCAATCCCCCCCACGGTTCCGCCAGCTCCCTGTGTCCTGCGGGAGCCGGCATTGCTTTTCCACATGGGGAGCTGCTAAGATGCAGCTCCCCGTGTGGAAAAGTAATCGGCTTTGGTTTTTGGAAGAGAGAGCAGCTTTCCTGCTCTCTCTTCCAAAAACCAAAGCAGTTTGCTATGGCAGGGCAGGTGCCTCGATGCTCCTGCCCTGCCATAGCAAACAGCAGTGTCCCGTGGTAGGCATCCCGGGACACTGCAGGAGCTGGCCCTGGGGTGTGGCGGTCCCCAGGGATAACACAGGGCTCCAGGAGGGGGGCGGCATGGCCCCCCCTCCCAACATGTGCAAAGCCCCGGGGAGGTGGTGGTCCCTGGAGCTCAGGAGTCCGTAACAAACCCCAAAATTTTAATAATTAGGGGCTGCGGGCGGGTCATGTGCTCCCCACCAATATTTTATGAAAACCCCCGGGTTGGCGGTCACCGGGGCTTGGGGGGGCCTTTGAGCCCCCCACCCATTTACTATTAAAGCCCCGGGGATGGCGGTCCCCGGTACTGCGGGGGGGCCGTGAGCCCCCCACAAATACTTTTGAAAAGCCCTGGGGGAAGGCGTTACCCAGGTCTGGGGCGCCTTTGGGCCCCCCATTATATTCTTAACATTGCCCCCGGGACTTGGCCCACCCGGGGGCTAATTAAAAACTAAGCGCGGGAGCACGCACTTCATTTTCTTTCATTTTCGCGGCTGGATCCGCGGATCCTCTATTCATCCCACGGTTTAAAAAAAAAAAAATTGGGCCCTGGGGGTCATTGCGGGACCCCCTGAGCATGCCTAGGGGGTCTGGGTGCTTCTACCCTGCCACCTTTTTGTGTTTTGCACGTTTGTTTTTTGCTTTTCTTGTGCCTCAGTTCTACCGAGGCACAAGATACCTGCCAACACTTCCTGGTTTGAAGTGTTGACAGCCAATTAGCATGAAGCTCTTGATCGGGAGGGTACGCTGATCCTCTGTGCCTCTAGATATCACTATCTTTATTTCTTAAATTCTCAAAAACTACTGAACGGATTTACACCATTTTTAAAAAGGCCGCTTTCTGAGCCAAGCAGTACCTTTTTGCCAAATTTGGTGTAATTCTGTTCAGCAGTTTTTACTATAAGTGTGTCTAAAGTTTCCAATGGGAAATTGATTTTTTGACCTCTGTTTTTTTTATTTCTCTGGTACTACTGAACGGATTTACACCATTTAAAAAAAAGGGCGCTTTCTGAACCAAGGGCTACCATTTTGCAAAATTTGGTGTAATTCCATTCAGCAGTTCGGGTTGTAGCTGTGTCTAAAATTTCCTATGGGAAATACCATGGGGAAAACGCATATTGGGACCCCCCTTTTTTCTCGGCCCCTCTTAACGAATCGGCCCCAAACTTTCAGGATAGGAGCTGACCAGAATGGGCCATTAGTTTTGAAAATTTCACGAAGATTCGTCAACCGGTGCCAAATTTATTGGAAATAGAATGTTACAATTTTCCAATAATAGGTCCTAACTATAACTACCTACTGGCGACCACCAGTAGGTAATATATATTTACATATATATATATATATATTCACTGAAAAAAACATAGGTTTCAGGGCTGTTATAGTTAGCTGGATATTTCACTCGTACAAAACCATTGAAATTCCTTCGTTATAGTTAGTTCTGTTAACTATAACCCACACGCCCGCAATCCACTGCTGATGATGTCACATATTACATCATTCATGACATGGTCAGTGACATCACTGATGACATCACTGATGACATCTCAAATGAGATCTCTGATGACATCACTGATGACATCATCCAGTGAATGTGGTTTGGTTCGTTATTTAAATATGTATTATATATATAGCAATCTGCATTGAAGAATGAGTGAATATATAAATATCTGGATGGAGGATTTAGTTGCAGTGTGATTGACTATTTACTTGACTAATTTACAGTGTCTCACTAAATATATTGGATGGTGATTAAACTGTTGGAATATCTGTATCACTTTGTCAGTTGTTGTGTAAACTGCTGCACCAGTTGGTTACTAGCTACGTGAAGGTCTATATAAGTTATTGATAGGTTAACTGAGTATTTGTATGGGAGAGTGAATGTGTGTGTGGTTTGGTGGGGGGTATGTGACTGCCCAAAGATGTGTGGATAGTTTATTCAGTAGGTATATGAGGTTAACACTGCATGTTATAACAGTTGATTGTGTGAGTGAATATCTTTATGGGTGTGGTGATGAGCAAATATATCTCTCAATGGTACATGTCCAACAGAAAAATAAAAGGCAGTGTATGTGACAGTTGTTGTATGTAAATAAGTATACATAAGACACAGTGATTGTATGCGTGACTGTATGGATAACTGTATACTTGTAATAGTGATTTTATAACACAGTAAGTATGAGTTACTATCTATATGAAGAAAGGAAGTGGTGTTTGTATAAGTGTGTAGCTGACTAAATGTAAGTATGCTCCAATGTTTGCATAAGTGAGTAGGATGACTGCATAAGTGAATAGGATGTGTGCTGTTGTGTAATGTCGATATAGGTGTATAAGTATATTTGATAGTGTTCTACTGATCATTGACAGCATGTATGAGTGAATCTATAGGTAAGTGATTAGATGTGTGTGTAGATCTAGGAATCACTGAGTGGGTTTTTAGAAACTTGTGTTGGTGTGTCAATGGATTCAAATATGGTACACTGTATTTTACAGTGAGTGATGAAAGGTTATACTAGTGTATGATGAAGTGTATCTGATAGTCACGTGGATGATGTCATCAGTGATGTCATTTGAGATGTCATCTAGGGGTGGGCTTAATTTGCGAAATTAACTTTCGCAAAGTATCGCGAAAATGCTAAAAATATCCAGAAATATCGTGAAGACGCGGAAGTTTTTTTCCCACCTGTTCGCAGTATTTTTAGCGTGATCATGGGTCGCCAACTTACCCATGCGGTTGCTCAAGGGCACGGCCATCATGTTTTCACTTGTCCCGCCCTCTCGCGATGCCTACTTCCTGTTCCGGGTCGCCAATGCATGTTCGCGCCCGTTCGCGGCAGATATTTCCTGTTCGTGACCGCTTTTACTTAATCGCGTTGCTTTTTGCTTGCTTGGAGAGAAAATATTGCGCGAACTTGCGCACGTGGTCGCAATGGGCACGGCCATCTTGTTTTTCACTCTATTGCATGGTTCTGGGGCCTGATTTTGAATCCTCCCTACATCTTTTCAATCCTTTGATTAAAGCCACTTTTTTTTTATCTTTCTTATTTATTATTTCTCTAACTATTTTCCTGCTTCTAAAGTTTTAGTTTTTGTCTACTTTTTTTTTGGTTTTTAGCTACTTTTTCTCTCTTTCTATTGCCTGCTATTTATTTCCTTTACTTCTTTAATTTTATTACCTTTTCTTTCCCGCCCCGTCCTAGAACCATGTCTAAGGGAAGGACTGGTCGCCGTCACAGCCAGAGCCGCGACCGCCTTCCTTGCGGAAGGCGGCACCCACAAGGGGTGCAGGCACGGGCCTTATTTGGGGAGGTGGAGTTGGCTGCACTCATTTTCTTTGTGCAGCACCACCTCCCCTCAACCCTGGCAGCAGGTGGCAGGCCTGGGTCCGGGTACGGCCTCCGGGAGCGTCGGCAGCAGTGGGGGAAGGTGCGCCAGGCAGGGTTGCGCTTCTCTGGGGTCCGGCGCACCCAGGCGCAGCTGACGCACCGGTGGTCTGACATCCTGGACCGTGAGCAGGACCTGCTGGACCTGCTAGGAGTGGAGGTCCCGGGGCTTGGTGAAAAACTATTTAATTATTACTACTTTGTGTCTGTTCTTCTGCTCTGTGTTATATATTGCGAATATCATTTTTTTCTTCCAACCAGCTAGAATGTTGCTGCTTACATTCCAGGTTAATTACATTTAAAAGTCTTCTGTGCTCTTCTGCGCTAATACTAATCTTACTTGGTTGCAACTTTGCGTTTGCGCTCGCTTAGCGTGATTCTGTACGAGTTTATTTTTGAGAAATTAAGTTACGTAATGCTACAGTGACTCTAGTCCTTACTTTGTCCTGTCACTAAGAGATAGGAGCGGATTGATATTTAGGTTTAGGTACTTTGTATGAGTTTCTAATTTGTTAGTGGTATGCGTGATGCCCCCTCAGTTACGTGACGTGCTGCTAGACTACGGCAGTCTTTATTAGAACCTTTTCTAGTTTGTTCAATGAGTGGTGGTAATTGGCTTAGCACTAGCAGAACATCAGCATCAATCAACCCAAAATTTGGTGTATACAAAAAATGTAGTCACGTGTCCTCCATTTGACCATATGCATTGTTGAGGAAAAAAAGAAGTGGAAATGCATACTTAATAGGCCTGGGCGAAAATTTCGTTCCGTTCGTGGAAATTGCGATAATTTGACACTTTTGCGTTCCGCGGAGAGCGCGAAAATGTCAAAAATTCCGGTTTCCGCAGCTTGGCGATAATTTGTTTCTTGCTCGCGCTGTAAAATAATACATTCTCGCGCGCGCGCGATCGCCTTACCTGAATCCCTGCGTTCGCCGACAAGTTTTCTTGATCCGGTCGCGTTCTCCATGAGATGTTGTATTGTTTTTAGCCATTTGCGCTGTCTCGCGACAGTTCGCGCCCGCAGTGACGTCATGCGTCGCGCGATCACGTCTATCTTCTCGCGATCATGCACCGCGAGACAACTCAAAACAAGATGGCCGCGCCCGCAAGCAACCACATGGGTAAGTTGGCGACCCGCAACCATGCAGAAAATCTCGCGAACATGCCGGAAAAAAACTTCCCCATCTTCGCGATATTTCTGCTTGTTTGCGATAATTTTAAACTTTTTCGCGATAATTTGCGAAAGTTAGTTTCGCAAATTCCGCCCACCCCTAATACTTAATGTACAATTGGCATGCCTGGAATAGGTGGGCTAGGTCGGGTGGTGCGTCATACTTAGGCTTAGTTGTAACTTAGTATTCAGGAAGCAGAATGGAAGACTGGATTACTGTTGATAAATAGTAACTTAAGTAGTCGATCCGTGAATCCCCCGATACTACTTGTTGACCAGATGAGATCGGTCAATTTATTTATTGCAATTGTTGTTTACATAAGTGTTTTTTGACCGTTGTTGAAAAATATTGTATTTGTTTGACACCATCCATCAATGTTTGTCTCTTTCTTATATCTTTCCTGTTCATCAGCACCCAGGGGCAGACAGACAGGGAGTGGGGGTTCGGCGGGATAACAGTCCGAACAGCACCACCAGGAGGACACCAATGAGGGCTCCTCTGCTGGCCCCCATTAAGTCTTCTTGTTTTTAATAATATTTCTTATTCCATAACTTTTACTGCACCATATTTTTCACGAACTATTGTTTCAGTTTCCAAATGCTATTTTTTTACCAACAATTATCCTTCGATCTGTACGGTTTCAAAAATCTTGTTATCCCTGCCTCTGCTATGATGACTCTTAGTACTACTACTACTATCAGTCTGTCTGTACTGTAGTAGCTAAGCTTGCCCAGTTGGC
Source organism: Triturus cristatus (assembly GCF_964204655.1). NCBI lineage: Eukaryota > Metazoa > Chordata > Amphibia > Caudata > Salamandridae > Triturus > Triturus cristatus. The sequence continues at coordinate 1,113,772,435 of NC_140588.1, forward strand.
CAATGCCACTCTTTATGTGAAAGGTTGTAATAAAACTCAGATTCACCAGTAGCTCTAGCCATTGAGTCCAGTCCTTTGGGTCATCCTCTTGTACTACTTCTAGTCTTATTGATCTTGAGTCTTTGTTAATCTTGAGGCTTTGACAATTCACAGCAACAAATGCCCAACCAGATTTATTACTATTTTGATATGATAGCCTATAAGACATACTACTACTGTTGTAGGGATATTGCACATACAGACCTTTGCACAAGAAAATAGAATGTTGGTGATGGTAGGTTGGACCTTCCTCACACACCTCAATCAGAAATTCAGAACCCACCACAATCCCCTGCTCGACTATAGTACTGTCTTGTCATAACTATTAGGTCTCCGAACCCTCCCCCCAAGATACCCAGCAAGTAGACAACCCAGAACATAACACACCCAACCTCTCAGTCGTGGAAGCAATGCACATGCACACCCTTACTTTAATTTGCTCACTCGTGTAAGTTAGTCCACACCAAATACCACCAAGTCTATGTAAGTTCAAAATGTTTATTTTGAATTGAGAAGCTCTGTACATTGTTCTATTATAAAACGCAGCACCAACCGAAAAATCAATAACATTAAAACAATAAACATTGTTACACTTACTTACAGTTGGGAATTAAATCATGATAACTGAACAGTGGTGGAAGGCAGCACCACCATCCCCTAGGAATTTAGTTTATATACATTTATAAATGAAGATGTGAGTGAAGGGACCCCTCACCTTAGAAGAACCTAGTACTGGTAGTTGTTGCATCATTCAGAAGCTCTGCAAAGCTATGGTTCGTAGAAGGGAATCTTCCGTCTGTAATGCGAAAAAATGAAATGGTGCGCGTTAGTATATTGCAACTTGCAAGCATTTCTCAGCTGTGCCAAAAAGTGTAGCATTTATGGATAAGCAATATGGACTAACAGTACACCAGTACTTCCTAAAAAAGTGGCTTGTTAATGTTTTTGTTGACTGCTTGTACGCAGCGCGTAGACTAGACAGTAGCAGTGTGAGGTAGGTCATGTGGGCTCAAAGGTGTCTTATACAAAAAGCTGCAAGGTAACGTCACATGTGCAAAAATAAAAGACACAAAGGTAAAATGGACGGTTGCATGGCTCGGGCTAAATAAGCAAAGGCTAGAATGACCATATATAACTATTAGTGTCTACTCTACTACTACCTGATTTGTACTAGTGATGTATGTTAGTATTAACTCATTTTTCAACCTTGCTACTGATCAATAGGTGGAGGTGTATATGACGCCTAATAAATGTGCAATGTTTTCTAGGCGCACTACCGACCACCATTGCCAGGGCCAGCGAAGGCTACGCGGAGGGAGAGGATGCAGCAGTTGCTGCAGATATCGACGATGGAGCGGTAGGGGGAGTGGCAGCACCAGTGGCGGGCGGTGGTAAGTTGGATTCATAATCCTTAACTATTGTTGAACTTGACAGTACACTCACTGCAAGGGTGTACTGTATGTATACTGTACTGTTGAGACTTAGGGCCCCATTAGGATGGCGGGCGTATTGCCCCAGCCGGGCCAGTGGTATTCACCGCCGACACCGCGGGGGCAAACCCCCCGCCATCCCTGTAGGAAAGAGTCAGACCCCCCACATGTCGACCAGGCGGAAAAGGGTTCAATATGGCGGTGGTGTCTCTCTGAACACACTGCCAGCCATATAATCTGCATTTTGGAATGCCTTTGCATGGCGGCATTGCCGTCCGCCACGGAAAGGCATGCAGACATTGCAGAGTATGCCTGGGGGCCCCCATGGAGGGTACCTACCTATGCTATGGTACCCCCCCTGCCTTTCAAAGCAAAACGTGACAGGCTCCGTGCGGGGCCCTAGCACAACATGTATTTTTAGCCTTGCTTTCGGCACCGCCAACCAGAAGGTAAAAAAAACAGGATGCGCCCGCCACTGTGCCGGGCGCATCATCCTAATTAATTGTCCCCACGGGACCCCCACCCTTTTTAGCGTGAGGATGGCGGGCGGACTAAGTCCGCCCGCCATCCGATGTCCTAAGTAAGTATGAGTTGTTCTGAACATTTGAAGATTGAACTAGAAGACTAGAATCCCTTTAATTGGCATAGGACTAGGAGCGGGAGTATTGAGTAACCAATGGCCTCATCTATCTGATTTCAACTCCACTTTGAAAGTTTTATGGAGAAGAGCACCTGGTGCACTGTTCAACTAAAAAGTGAAAGACGGGGGGAAGGAAGAAGGACGGGCGAGATTTCAAATGTTATGTACTACTGTGCTTTATAGTGCTACTCTACCATGCCACTATGTGTATAAATATTTAACTTGTCTTACTGTTTTTCTAAGAGTATATTTTACAATTGTCTTGTTTTTTCTTTTTGATACACAGCTACTCCTAAACTCAATCGAAAGGAGTTGGCCACCAAGGAACGGCGCCGGAAGCTGGAGGCAATCCAGCGTGAATACCGGCATCTGGTGGTCCTGGCAGAGGAGGAGGAGGAGACTGCAGCAGCAATTGAAGCCTCCTCCAGTGCCCCGGGCCCCAGCCACTGCCCTCCAGCGGTACGGCGCCACCATCTGGTGGCTGCCCGCCGCCACCGCAGTGCCATCTCTGGTGCCCCCCCACTGTGGCTGCAACTGCCGCGCCCTCAGACGCCACGTCGCCTGTTTAAAGGAGCAGATGCGTGTCCTCCTTGAGTCCCGCCCCACACCTTAGTCCCTGTCATCAAGTTCTGCCCCTTTTTTAATTCTTGTTTGGGTGCGTGGGAACTGGATTGGGCGTTGGGTTTTTGCTTTACGGACTTTTTCTCCTGGACTTTCCTACGGACATTGGTTGGGGTTAGGGAGGGGGGTGGGTCAGCTTTTGTGGGTTTAGTTTATTTTTGTTAGGGTAAATTAAATATATTTTTCTATGTTACATGCAATGTTGTTAATGTTTTGTAGGTGGGGTAACTGTTTTAAATCACACTGTTTCCTTGCTGGTGCAGGGCCGCCCATAGCCTGTGTTTGATTTAAATATTTGGCTGACTGTGTAAGACACAAACAGATAGATGTGACACACCTCACTGATTGACTTGTCCTTCTAGTACTTTAAGTCTGTCCTCTAGTCTATGCATTCTTTATCTGGACTGGTGTGTGAAATAATTGAAAACATGTCCATTATTAATTCTGCCTCCCCCAAACGTCTCTCTTACACGTGCTTGATGTTTAAGTTTAACTTAGGCACAGCAAAGGCTGCATGGTGAAGATGGTTTCCTTTTTCTAACATGCCATGATTGGGGTGGTGGTGGTAGTATAGTAGTAGTAGTAGACACTGACAGGGCGGCAGCATTTGCAAAAAAAGAAAAGGAGACAGTCAATCGCCTTTGAGAGACTGTTAGAGGAGTAGTAGAATGAAGTACAGTACAAAACTTACCGAGCAACAATAATATGCTAAAATATTTTACAACAAAACATAATGGTGGTTGGGATAGCCTACCAGACAGAGTTACAAACTATAGTTGTGTCGAGTCACTTGACTAAGCCTACAGCCTAACAGTTAGTGCTGTGTATGAGGAATGACTACAAACAAATCCAATCAATGCCGGCAATTAATGCTGAGGTATATGTTCCTTTGTTAAATAAAATAACCTCTAAAATATCCTACTCATGGGTGGGCAAGCAGAAGAAGATCATCGCTCTGCCTTGAAATTGAAGTACTGTTGCTTTTGCCACATCCGCCCCAGGAAGTGTGTGATTAAGTATTGGTGTACATTTAATTTAGTCACACCTCGACAATAAGTCACACAGCCCAGGGGAAGAGGGTTAGGGTTTGTTGAATGGATGGGAAGGGGGTTTTTGGGAAAGGCTTGACATTGAAAAACAGTATGCATGGACAAACAAACGTCAATCTTTGAAGACTACCATATCCATATGTTAAGGGAGAAAAAGGAAATGCATGCATGATGATGAGAGACCCGGATTACATACACTTCTTGTTCTGTTGTTCCGGCCTTAATACTTTTACAGATAGCAAATAGAAATTTTAAATATTGGTAGGGAAGAATTGTAAACAGAGAGCAAACCTAATGATGATAACACCAACAACAAGAACACACTGTTGTAAAGATTGTATACAAAAAAATTATTCAAATTATTTAAAAGATGATAAAAGTTGATACTGTTACTGTGTTATTCTGGTAAAAAATGTGGACTGGATTTGTATCTCGGCATTCCTCTTGGTCCTCTCGTCCATCAATCTTGGGTGTGTCGCCTCGCCATACATGGAACCCTGAAATAGGAACCAAGTTCCATGGCCTTAAGTACATTACTGCCATTGTCTGTGGCAACAAAACCAATACTAAGCCCTCTTGGCCACAGCCATTCCAAAACCTTGGTGCGAAACTCATGTAAAATGTTTACAGCCGTATGAGATTTCTCCATGGCGAACATGGCTACAGTTGCATGTTTCCGAGTACCTTTAAAAATCGCAACTGTGTCAACAGCACCTCGTGCAAATAGCTTATCTCTAACCCCCACAAAAGAGACCCAGTGTGCAGTGATGCACATGTAATCTGTGGCTTGGCAACTGGTCCACATGTCTGCTGTCAGGTGAATATTGTGAACAGCACTCTGCTGCAAAGCATGTCCAACCAATTCCAGCACATCATGATGTAGTTCCGGAACAGCAATTATTGCGAAATAGGACCGGCTGGGAACCTTCCATTTAGGGCATATGGCTGACACAAATTCAAGGAAACCCACCCCTTCCACAACTGAAAAAGGAAGAAGGTCCAGCGCTAACATTTTAGCCAGCTTCGCATTGTACAACTGTGCCATTGGGTGGTTGCGTTGGAACTGCCAATCCAACCTAAACATGCTCTCAATGGTAGGCTGGATTACTTTCCTTTGTGGTGCTGTTTTCATTAACCCACTTAGGCTCAACGACACAGTTTTGTCTCATTGCGGTACTCGGTCGCCTTTGTGTCTCAGCCTGACTCTGAGTATGGCTCTTACTGCGGTGCAACTCTGATGTTACTGAGGAGGATGTGGGCGGTACCACTGCACTACTGGGGACAGGGCTAGAAATGCCTCCCTCTTCTTCACCTTCCACCGCAATAATATCGCTCCCTGATTCTTCCTGACCAACTTCATTGGGTTGAGTTTTTCTACTTTCTTTTAACTGAAGTAGGTGATTCTCCCAGATGATAGTGTGGTGTATTCTGAGATGACTTGCTTGTCCTCCGGTACCATAGTTTGTACCAAGCTTAAAAATGGCGAACACCTTGCCTACAAATTGAGCATATAGCAACGTTCTCCTCCTTGGTGCTAACAGAAAAGAAGTCCCAAACTGGGGAGGAGAACTTTCTGGCACTGCTGGATGTGCCACTTTCAATACCAGATGAACTGGAGAGTGTGCTTGAAATGTGACCCTGTGCACCTAGACTGTGATTTTACTACCACTACCTACTGAGATGGTTGAGCTGGATGTAGGTCCCTGCCGTGCCTTGGAAAATATGGCAGCTGGAGGTAGTGGTGGTGTAACATGTGTTGGTGATATCCGTGCTACATCCCGCTCAGTAGCAGCCTTTCTGGATAGGGTGAGAATGTTGGTCTCCAATCCCTTTGGGGCGGGAGTAATGTGCGTGATGACTGGCTCGTCTTCATCAACATCACCCCCCTCTTCTACATCTACCTCCATAACTCTAAGTTTTTCTGGGACCTTCCTTTTCAGAAGCATTGTCTTGTGGCGTATATCACTCTCAGACTGGGCTGGTGGGTGCCAAGTGGCATCACGATCATCAGAAGCTGGGCTTGAAGAAGAAGATGATGGACCAAGCCTCCTTTTCCTTGCTGGTGGTCTGGAAGACAATAGATCTTCTGAAACAGTGGTTTGACTTTGTTCCACTTTGTCTGCAGGAAGCTCGATTTCCTGAAATGCCCCTACGTCAGGAGCAACAACTACTATGGTGGGCTGTTGCAGCTGCTGCTGTTCTTGTTGCGGCTGCTGCTGTTCTTGTTGCGGCTGCACACTTATCTGCTGAGTTTGCGCCTGCGTTGATTGTGTACTACTTTGCGATAATGACATTTCTTCAACATCGCTGCTCGTTAGTAGACTGGATACCTCTGCGACACTAAAGCCCTTGGGCCTAGGTTGGTTGGGTTGGACCGCTGTGCTGCTCCCAGCTTGGTTCCCGGACAACGCTGCTGCAGGCGTAACTTTTTTGGTGCCAAAAAAAACATTGGCCGGCACACCACTAGTCGTGGTTAATGGCACTTCCTTTTTCTGTTCCTTCTTCTCACCGGCAACTTTCTTGGTACTGGACCTGGTACCTTTCTTTGGGGCCATCTTCTTCAGATGTCAGGCAGGATGCACATGCACAACAAGTTCTGGTCACACGTGGACGTGATGCGCAGCAGGACTTCTGTCTGGCTGGCAGTACAACGGGTAGCCGGGTGATTCTGATGACACCTCCTCCTCTGTCTTTTGTGCACCTAAAAGGAAATAAGCCAGGAGAAGAACATCAGTGAAATGTTGCATTTGTTGTTGTGGTTCAGTTACTTAGTCCTGTACTAGTGCAAACAAAAGATATAGTCTTGCCATTTATGACTTTTTTTGAACAAGGGCTATGTTATACTACTCTGTACAGTCACACACTACACTCTCAGGAAGGATAGGAAAGTTAATAATAACCACCAAAATAAAAATGTAATGGAAGTTGGGTGGACCCTATTTGCCATTAAATGATTTGAGCATCTCAGCATCCATGGAGCTGCTGCTGGCAAAGGGGGTGGATGGATGGAAGCAGCAAGCCAAATAGCCAATAGGAAAACCATGAAGGCCTATGGCAAAAGCAGGACACTAATAACTCCCAGTCCAAACACAAAAAAAGGCCACCAGCCACATGGACACTCACAAATCACAAACAAGCAGGGGGCCTGGGAAACACCAGGAGCTGACAAAAGGCCTATGAAAGCCAGGCAAAGGATGCATGCTAAAGCACACTGCTCTGCCTTTTTAATGCAACAAAATGCAAATACGAACATTCACAGGCCCCAAAAAGGTCTGCAGGGTGCATGCATTGCACACCAACACACCAGACACATACAACAAAAGCATATCTTTAAGACAACCAACATCAGAAAGCCCACCCCAAAAAAACACACTTCCCCAACTCAATCTAATGCCATCCATGCCCTAAATGATGTCTGAATTCAACAGACCACACAGAAAACACTTGATTAATGAAGCTGTGGCTACCTGCTCTGATCCTAGTGGATGAAAGCAGGCCTGTTGGCAGACAAGGCCAGGCAAGCTTGCAGGCCTAGGCTTCAAAATGGCCACCAGCCACATGGCCAGGCCCAACAACATCAGAAAGCCCACCCCAAAAAAACACACTTCCCCAACTCAATCTAATGCCATCCATGCCCTAAATGATGTCTAAATTCAACGGACCACACAGAAAACACTTGATTAATAAAGCTGTGGCTTCCTGCTCCGATCCTACTGGATGAAAGCAGGCCTGTTGGCAGACAAGGCCAGGCAAGCTTGCATGCCTAGGCTTCAAAATGGCCACCAGCCACATGGCCAGGCCCAACAACATCAGAAAGCCCACCCCAAAAAAACACACTTCCCCAACTCAATCTAATGCCATCTATGCCCTAAATGATGTCTAAATTCAACAGACCACACAGAAAACACTTGATTAATAAAGCTGTGGCTACCTGCTCTGATCCTAGTGGATGAAAGCAGGCCTGTTGGCAGACAAGGCCAGGCAAGCTTGCAGGCCTATGCTTCAAAATGGCCACCAGACACATGGCCAGGCTCAACAACATCAGAAAGCCCACCCCAAAAAAACACACTTCCCCAACTCAATCTAATGCCATCCATGCCCTAAATGATGTCTAAATTCAACATACCACACAGAAATCACTTGATTAATAAAGCTGTGGCTACCTTCTCTGATCCTAGTGGATGAAAGCAGGCCTGTTGGCAGACAAGGACAGGCAAGCTTGCAGGCCTAGGCTTCAAAATGGCCACCAGCCACATGGCCAGACCCAACAACATCAGAAAGCCCACCCCAAAAAAACACACTTCCCCAACTCAATCCAATGCCATCCATGCCCTAAATGATGCTTGAAAATGAAATACATTAAAAAAAACACCAAAGGAACAGTTGCTTCATCATGCACACACCCATGAGGCCATGCCCATGACTAGCTCGGGCCTACTACTGACTACTACTACCCACAACATTTAAAAAAAAAGGAATGATGATAGTTACCAAAAATAAATTGTAGTTACAACAACTGCAATGCCCCCAATCAAACAGACACAACAACCACTTACTTGTAAAATATCCAAATGAAAAAATCTTCAAATCCAATTGCAATGATGCAGCAGTCAAAAAGAGTGATCTTTCCAGCTCAAAATCCAAAGGCAGAATAAGCAGGAGATGGACAAAGCACTGGGAGGACCCTGCTGGACAGGAACAGGAAGTTGGAGATTCTGTGTCACTTCCTCCCTCTCCCCACCTTTTTAAAAAAGGACTCCGTGCACAAAAAAGGACAGCCAAATGTCAATCTGAGGAGTTGTTTTCATCCAAAATCATCATTTGCAAAAGGTTTAATGCTGCTAGAGCTTATATTCTTCTCCAAATTGAAAATTTTACATGTTCGAGTTCTCGAGCTTCACATTACTTCCGCCGGATGTCGATGGCGTGTCGAAAATGACTTGATCGCGTTCTCTCGCTCCCTGTCGCGTTGGATATGATGTGTTCGGGATCTCTTTCTCCTTTTCGCGTTCGATTAGACGTGCCCGCGTCCTCACTCTCTCGCTCGCGGTGGAGAATGACGTTTTCGTGATCTCAATCTTCTCGTACTCGCGTGGTGCATGATCGCGAGAAGAATGACGTGATCGCTCGACAAATGACGTGATTGCGCGACAAGTGACGTTAATGCGGGCGCGAACTGTTGCGAGACAGCGCAAAATGGCTACCAACAATCCAATATCTCGTGGAGAACGCAAACGGGTGGGGAAAACTTGTCGGCGAACGCAGGGATTCAGGTAAGGCGATCGCGCGCATGCGAGAATGTATTTTTTTACAGCACGAGCAAAGAACAAATTACCGCTAAGATGCGGATTGTGGAAATTTTGACATATTCGCGCTTTCAGCGGAACGCAAAAATGTAAAATTATCGCAATTTCCGCGAACGGAACGGAATTTTGGCCCAGGCCTAATGTCATCAGTGATGTCATTAGTGATGTCACTGACCATGGCATGAATGATGTAATATGTGACATCATCAGCAGTGGATTGAGGGCACGCGAGTTATAGTTAGCAGAACTAACTACAACGGAGCAATTTCAATGATTTTGTACGAGTGAAATGTCCAGCTAACTATAACAGCCCTGAAACCTATGGTTTTTTCAGTGAATTTCTAAGGTTTTTTAAATGCTAATTCCTAACTATAAAGTGCCTGAAACCTATGGTTTTTTCAGTGAATTTCAATGGTATTTTAAATGCTAATTTGTAACTATAACGTGTCTGACTATGTTTTTTCAGTTAATTTCTAAGGTGTTTTAAATGCTAGTTTCTAACTATGCCTACAGAGGTAGGACATGTGAAGAAAGAAGAAAAAACACACAGAAAAAAGAAAAGGAAATGCAGAAAGAAGCAAAAGTAGTCCACAAAGATGAAGGAAAGTGCAGGAAGAAGGAAGACATGCAGAAAGAGCAACAGAGGAGCAGAAAGAGGCCTTGTTGCAAAATCATCCAGTACCCTCAACTTTTTCAGATGGGTACTGGTGGTAGCAGACTCTAACCAGTCCTAGAGCCAGTAATATGCTAAAAAACACTTAGAATCCATATAAAACACCTACATACACTAGGGAACACTATAAGTTGGGGTACTGAATGATTGATTAAAGTACTGCTAGGAGAGTGCCTTGGTGAATTTATAAGAGGTTGGGATTTGGCGCAGTGAATGGATTAGTACATGGTGCTGAATGGGTCACTAGAGGAGTGCAAGGAGAGTGACAGGGTGTTTGCTGGAAGTGTATGGATACTGACTGGGGAATTGAAGGTGTGAAAGACACATGTGTAGGTGGTTAGAGGACTGTAAGCATAGTGGATAGGGGTTTGAAGCAGTCCATGTGCTAAGGCTTGGCTCACTGCAAGAGTACTTGTGTTCTGACAGAATGATTAGAGTAATACAAGGAGAGTATCTGGGTGAATTCATAAGTGTTTGGGTTTTGATGCAGTGAATGGATTAGTAGATGGTGCTGAATGGTTCACAAGAGGAGTGCAAGGGGAGTGACAGGGTGTTTGCTGGAAGTGTATGGATACTGACTGGGGAATTGAAGGTGTGAACGACAAGTGTGTAGGTCGTTAGAGGACTGCATGCATAGTGGATAGGCATTTGAAGCAGTTCATGTGCTATGGGTTGGCTCAGTGCATGAGTACTTGGGTACTGACCGAATGATTAGAGTAGTGCAAGGTGAGTGCCTGTCCCTGGGTGAATTTATAAGTGGATGGGTTTTGGCGCTGTGAATGGATTAGTATATGGTGCTGAATGGGTCACTAGAGGAGTGCAAGGGGAGTGACAGGGTGTTTGCTGGAGTGTATAGATACTGACTGGGGAATTGAAAGGGTGAAAGACAAGTGTGTAGGTGGTTAGAAGACTGCATGCATAGTTGATAGGGGTTTGAAGCAGTCCATATGCTAAGGCCTAGGTCACTGGATGAGTACTTGGGTACTGACTGAATTATTAGAGTATTGCAAGGAGAGTGCCTGGGTGAATTTATAAGTGTTTGGGTTTTTGCGCAGAGAATGGATTAGTACATGGTGCTAAAGTAGTCACTAGAGGAGGGCAAGTGGAATAAGAGGTTATTTGCTGGAAGTGTATGTATACTGACTGGGGAATTGAAGGTGTGAAAGACAAATGTGTAGGTGGTTACAGGACTGCATGCATAGTGATAGCCGTTTTAAGCAGTCCATGTGCTAAGGACTGGCTCACTGCATGCGTACTTGGGTACTGACTGAATGATTAGAGTACTGCAAGGAGAGTGCCTGGGTGGATTTATAAGTGGTTGGGTTTTGGCGCAGTGAATGGATTAGTAGATGGTTCTGAATGGGTCACTAGAGGAGTGCAAGGGGAGTGGCAGGGTGTTTGCTGGAAGGGTATGGATACTGACTGGGGAACTGAAGGTGTAAAAGACAAGTGTGTATGTGGTTAAAGGAATGCATGCATAGTGGATAGGCGTTTGAAGCAGTCCATGTGCTAAGGACTGGCTCACTGCATGAAAACTTGGGTACTGACTGAATGATTAGAGTACTGCAAGGAGAGTGCCTGGGTGAATTTATAAGTGCTAGGGTTTAGGCGCAGTGAATGGATTAGTACATGGTGCTGAATGGTCACAGGAGCAGTGCAAGGGGAGTAACAGGGTGTTTGCTGGAGTGCATAGATAATGACTGGGCAATTGGAAGGGTGAAAGACAAGTGTGTAGGTGGTTAGAGGACTGCATGCATAGTGGATAGGGGTTTGAAGCAGTCCATGTGCTAAGGCCTGGGTCACTGGATGAGTACTTGGATACTGACTGATTAGAGTGTTGCAAGGAGAGTGCCTGGGTGAATTTATAAGTATTTGGGTTTTGGCGCAGTGAATGGATTAGTACATGGTACTGAATGGGTCACTAGAGGAGTGCAAGTGGAGTGAGAGGGTATTTGCTGGAAGTGTATGTATACTGACTGGGGAATTAAAGGTGTGAAAGACAAATGTGTAGGTGGTTAGAGGACTGCATGCATTGTAGATAGGCGTTTGAAGCAGTCCACGTGCTAAGGCCTGGCTCAGTGCATGAGTACTTGGGTACTGACTGAATAATTAGAGTACTGCAAGGAGAGTACCTGGGTGAATCAGAATCAGAATCAGAAAAAACTGTATTCGATTGTGAGAAAACAATCATAAAAGTATACATAAAAACATGGAATACATTTGAATCATAAAACATTAGGGTAAAAGATACACAATGCCCAAAGATTTGCAAGAAAATACATTATAAAATCATCCTTTTCCTGGTAGAAATCACTTTTTTCAAATACAGGGTAAGTATTGCAACACAAACATGGTTATCCAGGCGTTGGACATCGTACAATGCACGACGACATTGACGATGTCCAATCATCCTTAAAAACGACAATAATATAGTTTGCCTTTCATGTATATTAAATTTACAAAACAATACAACATGCATAGTACTTTGGGGAGAAATTTCATCACAAGGGCATGGGGGCAGATCATGAGACCAATCGTTGATTGTGTGAAAACTGACCAATCTGTGGAAAATGTTAAATCTAAAACGACACAATAAAAATCTATTATAATTGCCCGGGACATAAGTCAAGTAGGGTTGAATATTAAGAGAAGTTAAAATTAATTCATGTTGAAAAAAAGTTGGTTTTAAAACCTCCACAGCACATCTTAAGGATACTAAATGTATGAGGCATTCGTTTTTAAGATCCTTCCTGGAAATAGCTGAGATAGAAAGAGGATATGCCTATATCAGTACCTGGGTGAATTTATAAGTGTTTGGGTTTTTCGCAGTGAATGGATTAATACATGGTGCTGAATGGGTCACTAGAGAAGTGCAAGGGGATTGACAGGGTGTTTGCTGGATGTGCATGTATACTGACTGGGGAATTGAAGGTGTTAAAGACAAGTGTGTAGGTGGGTAGAGGACTGCATGCATAGTGGATAGGCATTTAAAGCAGTTCATGTGCTAAAGGCTGGCTCAGTGCATGAGTACTTGGGTCCTGACTGAATGATTAGAGAACTGCAAGGAGAGACCCTGGGTGAATGTATAAATGTTTGGGTTTTGGCACAGTGAAAGAATTAGTACATGGTGCTGAATGGGTCACTATAGGAGTTCAAGGAGAGTGACAGGGTGTTTGCTGGAAGTGTATGGATACTGACTGGGGAATTGAAGGTGTGAAAGACAAGTGTGTAGGTGGTTAGAGGACTGCATGCATAGTGGATAGGCATTTGAAGCAGTTCATGTGCTAAAGGCTGGCTCAGTGCATGAGTACTTGGGTACTGACTGAATGATTAGAGTACGGCAAGGAGAGTGTGTGGGTGAATTTATAAGTGGTTGGGATTTGGCACAGTGAATTGATTAGCACATGGTGCTGAATGGTTCACAAAAGGAGTGCAAGGAGAGTGACAGGGTGTTTGCTGGAAGTGTATGGATACTGACTGGGGAATTGAAGGTGTGAACGACAAGTGTGTAGGTTGTTAGTGGACTGCATTCATAGTGGATAGGCATTTGAAGCAGTTCATGTGCTAAGGGCTGGCTCAGTGCATGAGTACTTGGGTACTGATTAAATGATTAGAGTAGTGCAAGGAGAGTGCCTGACCCTGGGTGAATTTATAAGTGGATGGGTTTTGGAGCTGTGAATGGATTAGTAGATGGTGCTGAATGGGTCACTAGAAGAGTGCAAGGGGAGTGACAGGGTGTTTTCTGGAGTGTATAGATACTGACTGGGGAATTGAAGCGGTGAAAGACAAGTGTGTAGGTGGTTAGAGGACTGCATGCATAGTTGATAGGGGTTTGAAGCAGTCCATGTGCTAAAGCCTGGGTCACTGGATGAGTACTTGTGTACTGACTGAATGATTAGAATATTGCAAGGAGAGTGCCTGGATGAATTTATATGTGTTTGGGTTTTTGCGCAGTGAATGTATTAGTACATTGTGCTAAAGTGGTCACTAGAGGAGGGCAAGTAGAATAAGAGGGTATTTTCTGGAAGTGTATGTATACTGACTGGGGAATTGAAGGTGTGAAAGACAAATGTGTAGGTGGTTACAGGACTGCATGCATAGTGATAGCCGTTTTAAGCAGTCCATGTGCTAAGTCCTGGCTCAGAGCATGAGTACTTGGGTACTGACTGAATGATTAGAGTACTGCAAGGAGAGTGCCTGGGTGAATTTATAAGTGCTACGGTTTAGGTGCAGTGAATGGATTAGTACATTGTGCTGAATGGGTCACAGGAGGAGTGCAAGGGGAGTGACAGGGTGTTTGCTGGAGTGTATAGATACTGACTGGGCAATTGGAGGGGTGAAAGACAAGTGTGTAGGTGGTTAGAGGACTACATGCATAGTGGATAGGGGTTTGAAGCAGTCCATGTGCTAAGGCCTGGGTCACTGGATGAGTACTTGGATACTGACTGACTGATTATAGTATTGCAAGGAGAGTGCCTGGGTGAATTTATAAATTTTTGGGTTTTGGCGCAGTTAATGGATTAGTATATGGTGCTGAATGGGTCACTAGACGAGTGCAAGGGGAGTGACAGGGTGTTTGCTGGAAGAATATGGATACTGACTGGGGAATTGAAGGTGTGAAAGACAAATGTATAGGTGGTTAGATTACTACATGCATTGTGGATAGGCGTTTGAAGCAGTCCATGTGCTGAGGCCTGGCTCAGTGCATGAGTACTTGGATACTGACTGAATGATTAGAGTACTGCAAGGAGAGTGTGTGGGTGAATTTATAAGTGGTTGGGATTTGGCACAATGAATTGATTAGTACATGGTGCCGAATGGTTCACAAGAGGAGTGCAAGGAGAGTGACAGGGTGTTTGCTGGAAGTGTATGGATACTGACTGGGGAATTGAAGGTGTGACAGACAAGTGTGTAGATGGTTAGAGGACTGCATGCATAGTGGATAGGCATTTGAAGCAGCTCATGTGCTAAGGGCTGGCTCATTGCATGAGTACTTGGGTACTGACTGAATGATTAGAGTACTGCAAGGAGAGTGCCTGGCCCTGGGTGAATTTATAAGTGGTTGGGTTTTGGTGCTGTGAATGGATTAGTAGATGGTGCTGAATGGGTCACTAGAGGAGTGCAGGGCAGTGACAGGGTATTTGCTGGAATGTATAGATACTGACTGGGGAATTGAAAGGGTGAGAGACAAGTATGTAGGTGGTTAGTGGACTGCATACGTAGTTGATAGGGGTTTGAATCAGTCCATGTGCTAAGGCCTGGGTCACTGGATGAGTACTTGGGTACTGACTGAATGATTAGAGTATTGCAAGGAGAGTGTCTGGGTGAATTTATAAGTGTTTGGGTTTTTGCGCAGTGATTGGATTAGTACATGGTGCTAAAGGGGTCACTAGAGGAGGGCATGTGGAATAAGAGGGTATTTGCTGGAAGTGTATGTATACTGACTGGGAATTGAAGGAGTGAAAGACAAATGTGTAGGTGGTTACAGGACTGCAAGCATAGTGATAGCCGTTTTAAGCAGTCCATGTGCTAAGGCCTGGCTCAGAGCATGAGTACTTGGGTACTGACTGAATGATTAGAGTACTGCAAGGAGAGTGCCTGGGTGAATTTATAAGTGTTTGGTTTTTTCGTAGTCAATGGATTAGTAGATGGTGCTGAATGGGTCACTAGAGAAGTGCAAGGGGATTGACAGGGTGTTTGCTGGAAGTCCATGTATACTGACTCGGGAATTGAAGGTGTGAAAGACAAGTGTGTATGTGGTTAGAGGAATGCATGCATAGTGGATAGGCATTTGAAGCAGTCCATGTGCTAAGGACTGGCTCACTGCATGAGTACTTGGGTACTGACTGAATGATTAGAGAACTGCAAGGAGAGACCCTGGGTGAATGTATAAGTGTTTGGGTTTTGGCACAGTGAAAGGAGTAGTACATGGTGCTGAATGGGTCACTATAGGAGTTCAAGGAGAGTGACAGGGTGTTTTCTGGAAGTGTATGGATACTGACTGGGGAATTGAAGGTGTGAAAGACAATTATGTAGGTTGTTAGAGGACTGCATGCATAGTGGATAGGCATTTGAAGCAGTTCATGTGCTAAAGGCTGGCTAAGTGCATGAGTATTTGGGTACTGACTGAAAGATTAGACTACTGCAAGGAGAGTGCCTGGGTATATTTATAAGTGGTTGGGTTTTGGCGCTGTGAATGGATTAGTAGATGTTGCTGAATGTGTAACTAGAGGAGTGCAAGGGGAGTGACAGGGTGTTTGCTGGAGTGTAAAGATACTGACTGGGGAATTTAAGGTGTGAAAGACAAGTGTGTAGGTGGTTAGAGGACTGCATGCATAGTGGATAGGCGTTTGAAGCAGTCCATTTGCTAAGGACTGGCTCACTGCATGAGTACTTGGGTACTGACTGAATGATTAGAGTACTGCAAGGAGAGTGCCTGGGTGAAGTTATAAGTGGTTAGGTTTTGACGAAGTGAATGGATTAGTACATGGTGCTGAATGGGTCACTGGAGGACTGCAAGGGGAGTGACAGGGTGTTTGCTGGAAGTGTATGTAAACTGACTAGGAAATTGAAGGTGTGAAAGACAAGTGTGAAGGTGGTTAGAGGACTGCATGCATAGTGGATAGGCGTTTGAAGCAGTCAATGTACTAAGGCTTGGCTCAGTGCATGAGTACTTGGGTACTGACTGAATGATTAGAGTACTGCAAGGTGAGTACCTGGGTGAATTTATAAGTGGTTGGGTTTTGGGGCAGTGAATGGATTCGTACATGGTGCTGGATGGGTCACTACAGGAGTGCCAGGGGAGTGACACAGTGTTTGCTGGAAGTTTTTGGACACTGACTGGAGAATTGAAGGTGTGAAAGACAAGTGTGTAGGCAGAAAGAAGACTGCATGCATAGTGGATAGGTGTTTGAAGCGGTCCATGTGCTATGGCCTGGCCCTCTGGATGAGTACTTGGGTACTGACTGAATGATTAGAGTACTGCAAGGAGAGTGCCTGGCTGAATTTATAACTGTTTGGGTTTTGGTGCAATGAATGGATTAGTACATGGTGCTGAATGGGTCACTAGAGGAGTGCAAGGGGAGTGACAGGGTGTTTGCTGGAAGTGTATGGATACTGACTGGGGAATTGAAGGTGTGAAAGACAAGTGTGTGGGTGGTTAGAGGACTGCATACATAGCTGATAGGGGTTTGAAGCAGTCCATGTGCTAAGGCCTGGGTCACTGGATGAGTACTTGGGTACTGACTGAATGATTAGAGTATTGCAAGGAGAGTGCCTGGGTGAATTTATAAGTGTTTGGGTTTTTGCCCACTGATTGGATTAGTACATGGTGCTAAAAGGGTCACTAGAGGAGGGCAAGTGGAATAAGAGGGTATTTGGTGGAAGTGTATGTATACTGACTGGGAATTGAAGGTGTGAAAGACAAATGTGTAGGTGGTTACAGGACTGCATGCATAGTGATAGCCGTTTTAAGCAGTCCATGTGCTAAGGCCTGGCTCAGAGCATGAGTACTTGGGTACTGACTAAATGATTAGAGTACTGCAAGGAGAGTGTGTGGGTGAATTTATAAGTGTTTGGGTTTTTCGCAGTCAATGGATTAGTGGATGGTGCTGAATGTGTCACTAGAGAAGTGCAAGGGGATTGACAGGGTGTTTGCTGGAAGTGCATGTACCTCTGACTGGGAAATTGAAGGTGTGAAAGACAAGTGTGTAGGTGGTTAGGGGACTGCATGCACAGTGGATAGGCATTTGAAGCAGTCCATGTGCAAAGGACTGGCTTACTGCATGAGTACTTGGATACTGACTGAGTGATTGGAGAACTGCAAGGAGATACCCTGGGTGAATTTATAATTATTTGGGTTTTGGCACAGTGAAAGGATTAGTACATAGTGCTGAATGGGTCACTATAGGAGTTCAAGGAGAGTGACAGGGTGTTTGCTGGAAGTGTAGGGATACTGACTGGGGAATTGAAGGTGTGAAAGACAAGTGTGTAGGTGGTTAGAGGACTGCATGCATAGTGGATAGGCATTTGAAGCAGTTCATGTGCTAAAGGCTGGCTAAGTGCATGATGACTTGGGTACTGACTGAAAGGTTAGAGTACTGCAAGGAGAGTGCCTGGGTGAATTTATAAGTGGTTGGGTTTTGGCTCTGTGAATGGATTAGTAGATGTTGCTGAATGGGTCACTAGAGGAGTGCAAGGGGAGTGACAGGGTGTTTTCTGGAGTGTAAAGATACTGACTGGGGAATTGAAGGGGTGAAAGACATGTGTGTAGGTGGTTAGAGGACTGCATGCATAGTGGATAGGGGTTTGAAGCAGGCCAGGTGCTAAGGCCTAGGTCACTGGATGAGTACTTGGGTACTGACTGAATGATTAGAGTATTGCAAGGAGAGTGCATGGGTGAATTTATAAGTGTTTGGGTTTTTGCGCAGTGAATGGATTAGTACATGGTGCTAAAGGGGTCACTAGAGGAGTGCAAGGGGAGTGACAGGGTGTTTCCTGGAAGTGTATGGAAACTTACTGGGGAATTGAAGGTGTGAAAGACAAGTGTGTATGTGGTTAGAGGACTGCATACATAGTGGATAGGCGTTTGAAGCACTCCATGTACTAAGACTTGGCTCAGGGCATGAGTACTAGCGTACTGACTGAATGATTAGAGTACTGCAAAGAGAGTGCTTGGGTGAATTTATAAATGGTTGGGTTTTAGCGCAGTGGATGGATTAGTACATGGTGCTGAATGGGGCACTACAGGAGTGCAAGGGTAGTGACAGGGTGTTTGCTGGAAGTGTATGTATACTGACTGGGGAATTTAAGGTGTGAAAGACAAGTGTGTAGATGGTTAGAGGACTGCATGCATAGTGGATAGGCGTTTGAAGCAGTCCATTTGCTAAGGACTTGCTCACTGCATGAGTACTTGGGTACTGACTGAATGATTAGAGTACTGCAAGGAGAGTGCCTGGGTGAAGTTATAAGTGGTTAGGTTTTGGCGCAGTGAAAGGATTAGTACATGGTGCTGAATGGGTCACTGGAGGAGTGCAAGGGGAGTGACAGGGTGTTTGCTGGAAGTGTATGTAAACTGACTAGGAAATTGAAGGTGTGAAAGAAAAGTGTGAAGGTGGTTAGAGGACTGCATGCATAGTGGATAGGCGTTTGAAGCAGTCAATGTACTAAGGCTTGGCTCAGTGCATGAGTACTTGGGTACTGACTGAATGATTAGAGTACTGCAAGGTGAGTACCTGGGTGAATTTATAAGTGGTTGGGTTTTGGGGCAGTGAATGGATTAGTACATGGTGCTGGATGGGTCAATACAGGAGTGCAAGGGAAGTGACAGGGTGTTTGCTGGAAGTTTATGGACACTGACTGGAGAATCGAAGGTGTGAAAGACAAGTGTGTAGGCAGTAAGAAGACTGCATGCATAGTGGATAGGTATTTGAAGCGGTCCATGTGCTATGGCCTGGCCCTCTGGATGAGTACTTGGGTACTGACTGAATGATTAGAGTACTACAAGGAGAGTGTCTGGCTGAATTTATAACTGTTTGGGTTTTGGTGCAATGAATGGAGTAGTACATGGTGCTGAATGGGTCACTAGAGGAGTGCAAGGGGAGTGACAGGGTGTTTGCTGGCAGTGTATGGATACTGACTGGGGAATTGAAGGTGTGAAAGACAAGTGTGTGGGTGGTTAGAGGACTGCATACATAGTTGATAGGGGTTTGAAGCAGTCCATGTGCTAAGGCCTGGGTCACTGGATGAGTACTTGGGTACTGACTGAATGATTCGAGTATTGCAAGGAGAGTGCCTGGGTGAATTTATAAGTGTTTGGGTTTTTGCCCACTGATTGGATTAGTACATGGTGCTAAAAGGGTCACTAGAGGAGGGGAAGTGGAATTAGAGGGTATTTGGTGGAAGTGTATGTATACTGACTGGGAATTGAAGGTGTGAAAGACAAATGTGTAGGTGGTTACAGGACGGCATGCATAGTGATAGCCGTTTTAAGCAGTCCATGTGCTAAGGCCTGGCTCAGAGCTTGAGTACTTGGGTACTGACTAAATGATTAGAGTACTGCAAGGAGAGTGCCTTGGTGAATTTATAAGTGTTTGGGTTTTTCGCAGTGAATGGATTAGTAGATGGTGCTGAATGGGTCACTAGAGAAGTGCAAGGGGATTGACAGGGTGTTTGCTGGAAGTGCATGTATACTGACTGGGGAATTGAAGGTGTGAAAGACAAGTGTGTAGGTGGTTATAGGACTGCATGCACAGTGGATAGGCATTTGAAGCAGTCCATGTGCTAAGGACTGGCTCACTGCATGAGTACTTGGATACTGACTGAATGATTAGAGAACTGCAAGGAGAGATCCTGGGTAAATTTATAATTTTTTGGGTTTTGGCACAGTGAAAGGATTAGTACATGGTGCTGAATGGGTCACTATAGGAGTTCAAGGAGAGTGACAGGGTGTTTGCTGGAAGTGTAGGGATACTGACTGGGGAATTGAAGGTGTGAAAGACAAGTGTGTAGGTGGTTAGAGGACTGCATGCATAGTGGATAGGCATTTGAAGCAGTTCATGTGCTAAAGGCTGGCTAAGTGCATGATGACTTGGGTACTGACTGAAAGGTTAGAGTACTGCAAGGAGAGTGTCTGGGTGAATTTATAAGTGGTTGGGTTTTGGCTCTGTGAATGGATTAGTAGATGTTGCTGAATGGGTCACTAGAGGAGTGCAAGGGGAGTGACAGGGTGTTTTCTGGAGTGTAAAGATACTGACTGGGGAATTGAAGGGGTGAAAGACATGTGTGTAGGTGGTTAGAGTACTGCATGCATAGTGGATAGGGGTTTGAAGCAGTCCAGGTGCTAAGGCTTAGGTCACTGGATGAGTACTTGGGTACTGACTGAATGATTAGAGTATTGCAAGGAGAGTGCCAGGGTGAATTTATAAGTGTTTGGTTTTTGCGCAGTGAATGGATTAGTACATGGTGCTAAAGGGGTCACTAGAGGAGTGCAAGGGGAGTGACAGGGTGTTTCCTGGAAGTGTATGGATACTGACTGGGGAATTGAAGGTGTGAAAGACAAGTGTGTAGGTGGTTAGAGGACTGCATACATAGTAGATAGACATTTGAAGCACTCCATGTGCTAAGGCTTGGCTCAGTTCATGAGTACTTGGGTACTGACTGAATGATTAGAGTTCTGCAAGGAGACTGCATGGGTGAATTTATAAGTGGTTGGGTTTTAGCGCAGTGAATGGATTAGTACATGGTGCTGAATGGGGCACTACAGGAGTGCAAGGGGAGTGATAGGGTGTTTGAAGCAGTCCATGTACTAAGGCTTGGCTCAGTGCATGAATACTTGGGTACTGACTGTATGATTAGAGTACTGCAAGGGTGGTACCTGGGTGAATTTATAAGTGGTTGGGTTTTGGGGCAGCGAATGGATTAGTACATGGTGCTGGATGGGTCACTACAGGAGTGCAAGGGGAGTGACAGGGTGTTTGCTGGAAGTTTATGGACACTGACTGGAGAATCAAAGGTGTGAATGACAAGTGTGTAGGCAGAAAGAAGACTGCATGCATAGTGGATAGGTGTTTGAAGCGGTCCATGTGCTATGGCCTGGCCCTCTGGATGAGTACTTGGGTACTGACTGAATGATTAGAGTACTGCAAGGAGAGTGCCTGGCTGAATTGATAACTGTTTGGGTTTTGGTGCAATGAATGGAGTAGTACATGGTTCTGAATGGGTCACTAGAGGAGTGCAAAGGGAGTGGCAGGGTGTTTGCTGGAAGTGTATGGATACTGACTGGGGAATTGAAGGTGTGAAAGACAAGTGTGTGGGTGGTTAGAGGACGGCATGCATAGTGATAGGCGTTTGAAGCAGTCCATGTGCTTAGGCCTGGCTCAGAGCATGAGTACTTGGGTACTGACTGAATGATTAGAGTACTGCAAGGAGAGTGCCTGGATGAATTTATAAGTATTTGGGTTTTTCGCAGTGAATGGATTAGTAGATGGTGCTGAGTGGGTCACTAGAGAAGTGCAAGGGTATTGAAAGGGTGTTTGCTGGAAGTGCATGTATACTGACTGGGGAATTGAAGGTGTGAAAGACAAGTGTGTAGGTGGGTAGAGGACAGCATGCATAGTGGATAGGCATTTGAAGCAGTTCATGTGCTAAGGGCTGCCTCACTGCATGAGTACTTGGGTACTGACTGAATGATTAGAGTACTGCAAGGAGAGTGCCTGGTGAGTTTATAAATGTTTGGATTTTGGCACAGGGAAAGGATTAGTACATGGTGCTGAACGGGTCAATAGAGGAGGTCAAGGTGAGTGACAGGGTGTTTGCTGGAAGTGCATGGATACTGACTGGGGAATTGAAGGTGTGAAAGACAAGTGTGTAGGTGGGTAGAGGACAGCATGCATAGTGGATAGGCATTTGAAGCAGTTCATGTGCTAAGGGCTGGCTCACTGCATGAGTACTTGGGTACTGACTGAATGATTAGAATACTGCAAGGAGAGTGCCTGGGTGAATTTATAAGTGGTTGGGTTTTGGCGCTGTGAATGGATTAGTACATGGTGCTGAATGGGGAACTATAGGAGAGCAAGGGGAGTGACAGGGTGTTTGCTGAAAGTGTATGTATAATGACTGGAGAATTGAAGGTGTGAAAGACAAGTGTGTAGGCAGTAAGAAGACTGCATGCATAGTGGATAGGTGTTTGAAGCGGTCCATGTGCTATGGGCTGGCCCTCTGGATGAGTACTTGGGTACTGACTGCATGATTAGAGTACTGCAAGGAGAGTGCCTGGCTGAATTTATAACTGTTTGGGTTTTGGGGCAGTGAATGGATTAGTACATGGTGCTGGATGGGTCAATACAGGAGTGCAAGGGGAGTGACAGGGTGTTTGCTGGAAGTGTATGGATACTGACTGGGGAATTGAAGGTGTGAAAGACAAGTGTGTGGGTAGTTAGAGGACTGCATACATAGTTGATATGGGTTTGAAGC
Source organism: Triturus cristatus (assembly GCF_964204655.1). Classification (NCBI taxonomy): domain Eukaryota; kingdom Metazoa; phylum Chordata; class Amphibia; order Caudata; family Salamandridae; genus Triturus; species Triturus cristatus. The sequence goes on from NC_140588.1 coordinate 1,113,795,165, forward strand.
AGTCCATGTGCTAAGGCCTGGGTCACTGGATGAGTACTCGGGTACTGACTGAATGATTAGAGTATTGAAAGGTGAGTACCTGGGTGAATTTATAAGTGGTTGGGTTTTGGGGCAGTGAATGGATTAGTAATGGTGCTGGATGGGTCACTACAGGAGTGCAAGGGGAGTGACAGGGTGTTTGCTGGAAGTTTATGGACACTGAGTGGAGAATTGAAGGTGTGAAAGACAATGTGTAGGCAGTAAGAAGACTGCATGCATAGTGGATAGGTGTTTGAAGCGGTCCATGTGCTATGGCCTGGCCCTCTGGATGAGTACTTGGGTACTGACTGAATGATTAGAGTACTGCACGGAGAGTGCCTGGGTGAATTTATAAATGGTTGGGTTTTAGCGCAGTGGATGGATTAGTACATGGTTCTGAATGGGGCACTACAGGAGTGCAAGGGGAGTGACAGGGTGTTTGCTGGAAGTGTATGGATACTGACTGGGGAATTTAAGGTGTGAAAGAAAAGTGTGTAGGTGGTTAGAGGACTGCATGCATAGTGGATAGGCGTTTGAAGCAGTCCATGTGCTAAGGCCTGGCTCAGAGCATGAGTACTTGGGTACTGACTAAATGATTAGAGTACTGCAAGGAGAGTGCCTGGGTGAATTTATAAGTGTTTGGGTTTTCGCGCAGTGAATGGATTAGTACATGGTGCTGAATGGGTCACTAGAGAAGTGCAAGGGGATTGACAGGGTGTTTGCTGGAAGTGCATGTATACTGACTGGGGAATTGAAGGTGTGAAATACAAGTGTGTAGGTGGTTAGAGGACTACATGCATAGTGGATAGGTGTTTGAAGCGGTCCATGTGCTATGGCCTAGCCCTCTGGATGAGTACTTGGGTACTGACTGAATGATTAGAGTACTGCAAGGAGAGTGCCTGGGTGAATTTATAAGTGTTTGGGTTTTTGCGCAGTGAATGTATTAGTACATGGTGCTAAAGGGGTCACTAGAGGAGTGCAAGGGGAGTGACAGGGTGTTTCCTGGAAGTGTATGGATACTGACTAGGGAGTGACGATGTGAAAGACAAGTGTGTAGGTGGTTAAAGGACTGCATACATAGTGGATAGGCATTTGAAGCACTCCATGTGCTAAGGCCTGGCTCAGTGCATGAGTACTTGGGTACTGACTGAATGATTAGAGTACTGCAAGGAGAGTGCCTGGGTGAATTCATAAGTATTTGGGTTTTTCGCAGTGAATCGATTAGTAGATGGTGCTGAGTGGGTCACTAGAGAAGTTCAAGGGTATTGAAAGGGTGTTTGCTGGAAGTGCATGTATACTGACAGGGGAATGGAAGGTGTGAAAGACAAGTGTGTAGGTGGTTAGAGGACTGCATGCATAGTGGATAGGCATTTGAAGCAGTCCATGTGCTAAGGACTGGCTCACTGCATGAGTACTTGGGTACTGACTGAATGATTAGGGAACTCCAAGGAGAGTCCCTGGGTGAGTTTATAAATGTTTGGGTTTTGGCACAGGGAAAGGATTAGTACATGGTGCTGAATGGGTCACTAGAGGAGTTCAAGGTGAGTGACAGGGTGTTTGCTGGAAGTGCATGGATACTGACTGGGGAATTGAAGGTGTGAAAGACAAGTGTGTAGGTGGTTAGAGGACTGCATGCATAGTGGATAGGCATTTGAAGCAGTTCATGTGCTAAGGGCTGGCTCACTGCATGAGTACTTGGGTACTGACTGAATGATTAGAGTACTGCAAGGAGAGTGCCTGGGTAAATTTGTAAGTGGTTGGGTTTTGGCGCTGTGAATGGATTAGTAGATGGTGCTGAATAGGTCACTAGAGGAATGCAAGGGGAATGACAGGGTATTTGCTGGAGTGTATAGATACTGACTGGGGAATTGAAGGGGTGACAGACAAGTGTGTAGGTGGTTAGAGGACTGCATGCATAGTGGATAGGGGTTTGAAGCAGTCAATGTGCTAAGGCCTTGGCCACTGGATGAGTACTTAGGTACTGACTGAATGATTAGAGTATTGCAAGGAGAGTGCCTGGGTGAATTTATAAGTGTTTGGGTTTTTGCGCAGTGAATGGATTAGTACATGGTGCTAAAGGGGTCACTAGAGGAGTGCACGGGGAGTGACATGGTGTTTCCTGGAAGTGTATGGATACTGACTAGGGTGTGACAGTGTGTAGGTTGTTACAGGACTGCCTGCATAGTGGATAGGCATTTGAAGCAGTCAATGTGCTAAGGCCTGGCTTAGTGCATGAGTACTTGGGTACTGACTGAATGATTAGAGTACTGCAAGGAGAGTACCTGGGTGAATTTATAAGTGGTTGGGTTTTGGGGCAGCAAATGGATTAGTACATGGTGCTGAATGGGTCACTACAGGTGTACAAGGGGAGTGACAGGGTGTTTGCTGGAAGTGTATGGATAGTGACTGGAGAATTGAAGGTGTGAAGGACACATGTGTAGCTGGTTAGAAGGCTGCATGCATTGTGGATAGGGGTTTGAAGCAGTCCATGTGCTAAGGCCTGGATCGGTGGATGAGTACTTGGGGACTGACTGAATGATTAGAGTACTGCAAGGAGAGTGCCTGGGTGAATTGATAAGTGTTTGTGTTTTGGCGCATTGAATGGATTAGTACATGGTGCTGAATGGGTCTCTAGAGGAGTGCAAGGGGAGACACAGGGTGTTTGTTGGAAGTGTATGGATACTAACTGTTGACTTGAAGGTGTGAAAGTGTGTAGGTGGTTAGAGGACTGCCTGCATAGTGGATAGGCATTTGAAGCAGTCCATGTGCTAAGGCCTGTATCAGCGCTTGGGTATTTGAGAAGTGACTGAATGATTAGAGTGCTGCAAGAATAGTACCTGGGTGAATTTATAAGTGGTTGGGTTTCGGCGCTGTGAATGGATTAGTACATGGTGCTGAATGGGTCACTACAGGAGTGCAAGGGGTAGTTGTTATAATTTTTTCAGATGGGTACTGGTGGTAACTGACTCTGACTAACCAGTCCCAGAGCCAGTGCTATGCTAAAAGACTCTTAGAAAACAGTTAAAACACCTACATACTCTAGGGAACACTATGCGTTAGGGTACACCTGTGATTAGAATGACCTCCTCTGTAAGCCCCTAGTACATAATAGGGCAGGGGGATTAAAACTACCTCTTAAAACGCACCACAGGGCGCGTTTGAACACTGGTGAATGGAGGTGGGAGCTGAGCTGATGTGTGCAAACACGCCCTGTGGCCGTTTTAATTTGGGGGATAAAGTCCCCTTGAATCCTGAGTGTCCCTTGGGTCCAACTAGATCACCAGGTATCTCCAGTTAGCGCCAAAGAGCTTCGTTGCAGAGAGGTGTAAAAACTGGCACAGCCTGGACCACCTCTCTCCAGCGCAGCGCAGTGGTGCTTACTGGAAGCACCTGGTGGACTAGTTGGCCCCAGGGGCCCTCAGGATTGAAGGCAAATTATTTCCCAATCTTAAAACACGCCACAGGGCATGTTTGCACAAGTCACCTCAGGCCCCATCCCCTCCCTTCACCACTGTGTAAACACGCCATGTGGAAGTTTTAATTTGGGAGATTAAGTCCCCTGTAATCCTGAGTGTCCCTAGGGTCCAAGTAGCCCACTAGGTACCTCCAGTAAGCACCACAGGTCTACATTGCGGATAGGTGTAAAAAAGGGCACGGCCTGGACCACCTCTGTGCAACGCCGCGCAGTGGAGCTTACTGCAAGCACCTGGTGGACTAGTTGGCCCCCAGGGTCCCTCAGGATTGAAGGGGAATTATTTCCCCATCTTAAAACCCGCCACAGGGCGTGTTTGCACACGTCACCTCAGGCCCCATCTGTGAGAAATTGCCACCTTTCTTGCATGGTATGCCCCCACTTTTTTCTGAATTGCTGATGTGCTTTGACTGAGTATGACCTGGGCTCCTGCCAATCAGTTGCCCAGTGTATGTGTTCCTTCCCTAAAACTGTATTGAAGCTGAAACCCAATTGGCATTTCTGGCCACAGGTCAGCCCCTGGTAAATGGTACCCTAGTAACCCAGGGCATTGTGACCAGAGAAGACCCCTAAGGGCTGCAGCACTTATTGTGCCACCGTTAGGGGCCCTGCACCCTGACACCCACATACTGCCTTTGCAGACTGAGTGTCCTGTGCAGAACTAACTGAAGAGTCGACATGGCACTCATCCCTGTGTGCCATGCCCACAAACCCACTGCTCTGGCATACATCAGTCATCCCTCTAGCTGTGTGCCCTATGCCAGTGGTGTGGGCACAGGTGCATGAGCCCTGTGCCCCTACAGTGCCCAGGGCCATTCCTGGGCACTGTAAATGCAGTGATGGCATTAAGAGTATATGGTGCTGGGAGGTTGTCATTAAGAACTCCACAGCACCATAATGGCTACACTGAAGACTGACAAGTTTGATATCAAACTTCTCAGCACATTACACACACACTGATGCCAGTGTGGGATTTAATGCAAAATGCACTACAGAGGGCATCTTAGAGATGCCCCCTGAAACCTAACCTACAATCCACGTCTTGTCTGAGAGGCTGTCTAGCCTGCCACACAGCAGACATGTTGCTGGACCCCTGGGTGGAGAGCCCCCCGCTCTCTTAAGCCTGCAACAATGCACATCCTGGGCAAGGTGCTAGGTCTCCTCCCCCAGGATGGGCAGGGGGAAGCTTCAAAGGCATACCAACTTTGTGAGCTTCTCCAGACCACTTGCTGTACTTAGCAACTGGCCCCCACCGGTTCTGACCCCCACTCTGGTGGGAAGACTGGTGGGAAAACCTACGTGAGTAAAGGAAGTGTGCCAGCCTGTGCCAACTGCACCCCTCAGGTGGGAGAGGCGAGGTGAAGCACAACTCCAGGCCTCGCCCATCTTGAGGATGGGAAGCTCTGCCCAATCAGAGATAGGCTCCTGCCCCCTCCCACAGAAGAGGAGCAGGATACGGGGTGTACTCACCCCGGGACAGAGACCTATTGTTCCCTGCCCTTCCCCTACGTGTAATTCCCCTAAATTTAGTATTTAGGGGCAACCTGAACCTTCCTTCCTCAGATCCCAATTTCGAAACAAGAAAGAAGCCCAAGAAGAAGATGACCTGCCGTACAGCTGCTAACAAAAGGACAACACCAACTGACTTGACCCCAGCCCTACAGGCCTGTTGATCCTTGAACCTGGTCCTGCTAAATCCCGGCATCTCCTGTGGACAGCAACTTCAAGAACCCCGGAGGTCCTTCCTGCTTTGACCCTCTTAGAGACTGGGACTCCCACGAGCAGTGACTCTGCTCAAACAGCAACACCCCTTGTGCCAGCCAGGAACCACAAATCTAGCCCACTCTGCACCCGCCGAGCCCGGCCTCTGCCCAAGTGGATAAAGACCCTGAGAACGTTCCCCCGGCGATTCTGACCTGGAATCCTGTGCCCAAGGACCCTCCTCGACAACGCAAACGACGCCTTCAGACTCAGAACCAGGGACCCCTCCAACCGTGACCAGCAGAGGGTATGATTTCCCGACGTCCAAAGACACCCCTGCACCCAGCACCCCCTGGCCTCCTGTGTCCAACTCCAGGGTGCCTACCTACCCTCCAAGATCTCAACTTACCCCTCGAAGGGTTCGTTGCTCCATAAGATCCACCGTCCCTGAGCCTGCAGCCTTTGTTCCCTTTTAAAGATCTCCATTGAATAACATTGAGCGCCCGACGGCTCAAAAGCACCCTGCACCCAGCCGCCCGAGTGCCCCTGGCAGTGCAACCTTTGTCCTATCCTACTTCCCTATTTGCCCTGAGCAAGTGACCAGGAGCCAGCTCCCACAGCCGCGTTGCCTGCTAGCCAGCAGCCACCAACCGAAGGCCCCCTCCTATCATTGGATAACATTGGGCCTAACTACCTCTGCACCCGGCTGCCCCTGTGCCACTGAGGGTGTACCAACTGTACCTACCTGACACTGGGAGACCCCTGAGTCTATGCCCCGAACCTTAACTCTGCCAGTCGAGTAGTTACGTAAAAGCCGATAACTCACTTTTCTTCCATAGGCTAACATTAACTGGTTTCACTTGGAAATTCTTCTAAGTGTTGATTTTCTAAACTTACAAATATTCCTCTAAAATCAGCCGAACTACGAATTCCGATTTACTCACATATTATCAGGAGAGACCTCAGTGCTGCATCTTTGAGCCCAGTACTGGTCCTGAAAAGTAATTCTAACCGTACTTACCAGTATCTTGAATTTCCTTCCATAGGATATCATTGCCTGCTTGTTGCTGAAAAAGTTTCTAAGTATCGATTTTGGAAACTTAGAAATATTTCTCTTAAATCATCCGAACTACGAATTCCGATTTACTCACCTGTTATCAGGAGAGACCTCAGTGCTGCATCTTTGAGCCCAGTACTGATCCTGAAAAGTAATTCTAACCGTACTTACCAGTAACTTGAATTTCCTTCCATTTTTGAAACTTACAAATATTCTCTTAAAATCGTGCCAACGATAAAAACGTAATTACTTGCCTGTTTTAGATAGAGGTCCCCGTGCTGAGTGCTAGGAGTCCAGCACTGGATTACAAAAGTAACGTGAACATACTTTACCTGCAAATTGAATTTCCTTCCATAGGATAACATTGGTAATTCCAACTGAAAAAGTTTATGTGTCAACTTTTAAAATACAATAATATTCCTTAAAAATCACTACTGTAACCAAAACGCTTTTACTTAAGTGTTTGCAGCTTATGTCCCGGGACTGAATTTAGGATCCAGTCCTATGGTTAGAAAAGTAATCTACAAAGTTACTAAATGCATTTAACCAGAAATTCCCATTGAGCTCAATGTAGCATTGTGTTTGAAATTGTGTTGCCTATTGCAACAAACTGTAACTATTGTATTCAAAAAGTCTATTGCCTATTTGAAAAGTATTTAACTAAAGTAACTCATCCTGAGAAAGTCTATTTTGATACCTTGTTGGTTCTAAAATAAAACAACTATATCTTTTGATACAAAACAATTGGCCTAGAGTTCAGTTCTTGAGTGTGTAAGATCATTTGCTGATGGAGTGTGTACAACAAATGCTTTACACTGTCCTCTGGATACTGCCTTACTACTCGACCAAGCTACCACTTTAGAAAGTAAGGTTATATCTAACGTTAACCTCTGCCAAACCTCTGGGGACTGGGGACTCTATACACACTGTACCTTACTTTGGTCCAGTATATATAGAGCCACTTTCCTACACCATCCCCTCCCTTCACCACTGTGTACACACGCCCATTTTAATTTGGGAGATTAAGCCCCCTTGAATCCTGAGTGTCCCTAGGGTCCAAGTAGCCCACTAGGTACCTTCAGTAAGCACCACAGAGCTGCGTTGCAGAAAAGTGTAAAAAGGAGCACGGCCTGGGCCACCTCTCTGAAACACAGTGCAGTGGCGCTTACTGGAAGCACCTGGTGGGCTAATTAGCCCCCAGGATCCCTCAGGATTGAAGGGGAATTATTTCCCCAACTTATAACGCGGCACAGGGCGTGTTTTCACACGTCACCTCTGGCCCCATCCCCTCCCCTCACCACTGTGTAAACACGCCCTGTGGCCGTTTTAATTTGGGAGATTAAGTCTCCTTGAATCCTGAGGGTCCCTAGGGTCAAACTAGCCCACAAGGTACCTCCAGTAAGTGCCACAGAGCCACGTTGCAGAGAGGTGTAAAAAGGGGCATGGCCTGGGCCACCTCTCTGAAACAAAGCACAGTGGTGCATACTAGAGGACTAGTTAGCCCCCAGGGGCCCTCAGGTCTGAAAGGGAATTGTTTCCCCAACTTAAAACGCACCACAGGGCGTGTTTTCACATGACACCTCAGGCCCCATCCCCTTCCTTCACCTAACATGCTGCTCCCCATGTGGAAAAGCGTTTCCCTGCTCTTGTTTCAATGAAGCAAAGCAGTTTGCAATGACAGGGCGGGAACCGCGAGGCTCCCGCCCTGTCATTGCAAACTACAGTGTCCTGGGGTGGGCACCTTGGGACACTGCGGGAGCTGGCCCTGGGGGGTGGCGGTTCCCAGGGCCGTCATTGGCTCCAGGTGGGGCCACGTGGCCCCTTCCCACTTAAGTTAAAGCCCCAGGGGGTGGTGGTCCCCAGGGATTGGAGGTCTGTAACGGACCCCCTATGTTAAATATTTAGTGCCCCTGGGAGGTGGCGGTCCCCGGGGCATGTGGGGGGCTCAAGCCCCCCACACAGGTTTATTTTATTTTAAAAAGGCCCTGGGGGTGGTGGCCCCGGGGCTTGGGGGGCCTATGAGCCCCCACCCATGTATATTAAAACCCCGGGCGGTGGGGGTCCCCAGGGATGGGGGGCTGAGAGCCCCCCCATAATTCAGTAAAGCAGGTGGGGGTGGCAGTCCCCGGGGCTGGGGGACTCCTCTGGGCCCCCCATTCCAATATGCAGATTGCCCCCGGGACTTAGCCCCCTGGGGGTTAATGAAAAACAAAGCGCGGGAGGCCGCGCTTGATTTTTTTTTTCATGGCGGGAATGCGCGGATCCTAAGTCCATACCATTTTTTTTTTAAATTGGGGGGCCTTGGGGGTCCTTGTGGGACCCCCTGAGCAGGCCTAGGGGGTCAGGGTGTTTTGCATTTTTGCACTACTTTCTTGTGCCTCGGTTCTAATGAGGCACAAGATGGATGCTAACACTTCCTGGTTTGAAGTGTTGACAGCCAATTAGCATAAAGCTCGTGCTCGGGAGGATCCACGGCCCTAGATATATCTATGTTTTTACTTTTCAATTTCTCAGGAACTCCTGAACGGATTACACCAAAAGGCACGAGTGTGAACCAAGGGCTACCTCTTTGCCAAATTTGGTGTAATTCCATTCAGCAGTTCGGGCTGTAGCTGCAATTAAAGGTTCCTATAGAAAATTGCATGGTTAAAACACGTTTTGGGACCCCCCTTTTTTCTCGGCCCCTGCTTGACGAATCACCCCGAGACTTTCAGGATAGGAGCGGACCGGAGCCCCCACCAGTTTGGAAAATTTCGCGAAGATTCGTCAACCGGCGTTAAAGTTATTCCAAATAGAATGTTGTGGATTTCCTATGGATAATAGGTCCTAACTATAACTACCTACTGCCGACATATATATGTTCCAGGTGGGGAAATGCCCAAGGGCTTGAAGACGCACTCCACAGCAGTTAGATTTGTTACAATACTTTATTTGTTTTAAGAAGCAACTGGCGTCTGCTTTCTGGTGTCATTTCTCTGCTTTACCCTGATGCGTTTTGGAGCTCACCTCTTCACAGGAAGAAAATGGAAGTTTGCAGCATACACGAGCACCTGTTTCATACTCAATTTAATGTATTTACACGCCCTCTGGTGGGCCTCACAGGTGAGTGACAGTTCAATGCATTGTGGTACTTGCGGTGCTCGTGACGATTTTTCCCCTACGGTGGGTGCTGCTCCATTCCATTAATTTATTATAGAAGATCCAATATTGGGGAAAGAAGTGAAGAAGAGACCAGAAATCACTTATAGAAAATTAACCATCCCTGAGAGACTATCCATTGAAGAGGAATAGCCCCACAGCAAAATCGGCTAAGGCAGCAAGAAGGCTTTTATGAACGCACTAAGTGCAAGGCCTGCGAGCATGGAGAAAACCTGTCATCATTGCAGACAACCTTCAATAAAACCATAACAATTAGAGGGGTTCTGACATGCAATTTGAGTTTTGTAGTGTACATTTTAAGGTGCCCGTGTGAAAAGATGTATGTGGGGAGCACCATACTACCTGTCCACAGAAGAATACTACAGCACAGAAGGGCCATTGTCAATAAGGATAGAAGTTATCCAATAGAAAGGCACTTTGAAAAAGAACATGAGGGTGGTCCTATATCTATGAGAAACAGGTGCCTAGCGCAAGTGCCCAAGAAACGGAGAGGAGGGGATAGGGAAAGAGAACTGAGAAAATTGGAAACGTTTTATATCCTTTAACTAGATGCTATGGAGCCAAATGGTTTTAATCTGGACGAGGAGTTATTTACATCCCTTAAAATTCAAATTAAATCTCTTTAAACATCATCATCAGTGAGAGCAACATAGGAACATTTTGAAAATTATTTTCATTGTTAATCACGGAAACACAAATTGAGCACTTGCACTTTAGAAGATTAGTATTAAGTAGTTTTTGTATATGAATTCATATAAAGAGATACGACAAATTAAATGTCTCTTTTGACATGGGGCATTTAACCCAGGTATTAATATGGATTTTATTAAAAATGACCATGCACTTTAAACAATAACACACTGGAGCATTATCACTTCATAATTATTAAGCACTAGCACTTTATAAATATAAAAATGCATGATGAAAATGGATTAATAATGTGTGGTGTCAAAATTTATGATGACTAGGAAATAATAAAAATAAAATGGCTTGCAGCTCTGCACCGCATTACCCAAGTGTCGAAGTAAATACAGTGCCTCAACACAGTAAATTCAAAAACACACCATAAGAGCTGTTTGTGTGCCTCTCTACCACTGTGTCATGTGTGCATTTAGTATCTCAGTACATTTCTACTTAATAAATCAGATTTAAATTTTGGGACACACTGCAAACATCTGCACATTAATCTATACCCAACCATATATCTAATTCTTCTGAGTACTTGCAAAGAGTGTATGATATGGTGCATATATAACTCCCCACATGGTTCTAAAATAATACATATTCCTCAGTAAAACTTGTAAATAGATAGGTTTTTGGTTGAATGCATCAATAATCCCCGGATGATTGAATGAGTGCAGGTAGTACCTAGGTTATTCCATGACTATGTTATAACTTCATGGGTCATCCCATATCTGCATACTTACTGCCTACATGTTTGCATGAGTATATAACTAGTATCTGGGTGTTTGGAGAAGTGCATGAGTAGAGCCTGAATAATTAGACAAGTGCATGACTAATGCTTTAATAATTTAACACATGCATAGCTAGTGGTTTGATGAAATATTGAGTGCAAGTCTAGTGCCTGGATGATTGCAAGAGTGCATAAATAGTATAACGATGATTTATAGAGTGCATGGATAGAGCGTACATGATTGATTTAGCGCATGCATAGCACCTGTCAGATTGGATGAGTGCATGAGTAGTGTTTCAGTGATTGGATGAGTACATGGCTACAGCCCATGTGTTTTTGGTTGAGTGAAGAGGTAGTGCATGAATGAGTATATATTGACATGGGTCCAGCAGTAATGCCTGGATGATTAGATGAGCCCATAACTAGTGTCTCAGTGATTGTATGAGTACATTGTTAAAGCTTGAGTGATTGGATGGAATCAAATACACTGCTGGGTGATTGTATTAGTGCAACAATAATGCAATGGTACAGCCTGTATAATTGGATGAGTGATTGAGTTGTGCCTCTGTATTTGGATGAGTGCATTGGTGGTAAGTTGGTGTCTGAATGAATGTAAGGGTTGTGCCTGTGTGTTTGAATGACTGCATTGGTACGGCCTTGGTGATTATATAAGTGAATGGTTAGTGCCTGGGTGATTGGATGAATGCACTGGTAGTGTCTGCATAGTTCAATGACTACATTATTAGTGCCTGAGTGATTGGAAGAGTGCATGTGTAGCACCTGGGGTATTGAATAAGGTACGTGTTATTACTTGAGTGATTTGATGACTGAGTAGTGGCTGGGTGATTGGGTGAGTGCCTGAGTAGTATTGGGCTGACTGTGAAAGTACCTCCATTGCTGTTAGATACATGATGTTGTGGCTATACCTGTGACTTTCTATCATTTTCTATTGAGCTATGTGTGAGATAAGTCTAGATATCACACTTGATATATATTTGGTTGGATACATGACTCTCTAGGAGTATACATTGCTCTATTCATCAGCAGACAACATGCATCAGTACGTTTCTGAAACTGAAAACAGCAATTCTCACTTTTTCAAAGCACAAACAGTTTTCATAATAGCACAAAAACTCTCAAGATACATTCTACACTATTAACCCTTCTCACTTTAAAGCACAGCATGTTTAAAGAAATACACCACCTTCACAATATACCTGAAAAGTTCAACAGCCTTAAATAACATAGATCATCATGTAAACATATATTTTATTTTATATTAGATATACACCTACAGGTCAGCTTTCTACAAAAATATAGTCTTTAAGTAAACACAAGAGTCTCATTGTACATGTAACTATCTGCAACCAGAAAAAACATATCTCACCATCTAAACATATGCAAAACATTCATAAAGGTTAAAAAACACTTTGACAAACACTCCCTTCTACATACCTAATGAGTTTGACTACTTTATAATTCATTTACAGGGTCAGCATATTTTCTTTTCTTCAATTTGCGACTACACTACTTCTGAGGAATGATGTACTACAATTCCCAGAAGTCGAAGAACAAAGATCTATCTTATCTGCACATGATGCTTAGACATTTAAAACATTCCAAGTTTTAAATACATTCCTCATTGTATCTTTCAAAAATACTATATTGTTGTTTTTCTATAAAGCACACGATGGAATAAAGGGGCACTAATGTAGAAATCAAAACCTTCTCAGGGGCTTCACTGATACACCTGGTCCTTTGAAACCAACAAAGAAGAGATTGGCACAGAAGCTGTAATATAAAATACATCTTTTTATTTAACCTCTGAAGAGGGAAAAAATGCGTCACACAGTATTCTCAAATCACTGTATGAGACATTTTCTAAGGAGTACAGAGAACATCATTTCCTTTGGTTTTTGCTTTGTTCGCCATAAGTTGGCAGGGTATGCTCAGACGTGAGTCCCTTGCTCACTTTGCCACTGGATTCAAGCAAGCCTGGCTGAAGACGGCTGAAATGCCAGAAACCGGTCCTAGGAAGCTTGTTTCCGGTCCAGGGAAGACATGGCTTGGCAGTTCGGGCTGGACTGTTCCCATGAGGCACAGGGTCAGACTGATTTGCATATGGCCATGTCTGAACTGGGGTGGCAGAGTGGGCTAAAGAACGGTGATGGATTAAACCCAGATCAGTTCACTGGGGGTGAGTGCTTGCAATGTTCAACACTCCGTCCATCATTTCCTTTGGTTTTTGCTTTGTTCGCCATAAGTTGGCAGGGTATGCTCAGACGTGAGTCCCTTGCTCACTTTGCCACTGGATTCAAGCAAGCCTGGCTGAAGACGGCTGAAATGCCAGAAACCGGTCCTAGGAAGCTTGTTTCCGGTCCAGGGAAGACATGGCTTGGCAGTTCGGGCTGGACTGTTCCCATGAGGCACAGGGTCAGACTGATTTGCATATGGCCATGTCTGAACTGGGGTGGCGGAGTGGGCTAAAGAACGGTGATGGATTAAACCCAGATCAGTTGACTGGGGGTGAGTACTTGCAATGTTCAACACTCCGTCCATCATTTCCTTTGGTTTTTGCTTTGTTCGCCATAAGTTGGCAGGGTATGCTCAGAAGTGAGTCCCTTGCTCACTTTGCCACTGGATTCAAGCAAGCCTGGCTGAAGACGGCTGAAATGCCAGAAACCGGTCCTAGGAAGCTTGTTTCCGGTCCAGGGAAGACATGGCTTGGCAGTTCGGGCTGGACTGTTCCCATGAGGCACAGGGTCAGACTGATTTGCATATGGCCATGTCTGAACTGGGGTGGCAGAGTGGGCCAAAGAACGGTGATAGATTAAACCCAGATCAGTTGACTGGGGGTGAGTGCTTGCAATGTTCAACACTCCGTCCATCATTTCCTTTGGTTTTTGCTTTGTTTGCCATAAGTTGGCAGGGTATGCTGAGGTTTTGGACTTTTAAAAGTCCAGAGGTGTCAGGGAAACAACACCCGAAGACTCCTGAGTTCCTTCCTGTCTCGGTGCACAAAATAAACAGAGACGCGGGTTTCTCGATGGTAGCGTCAAAGACCAAGGTTTATTTACTGCAGGGACACAGAAGTCATAGGAACCACACAGAGGCAGAATCTACGAGACTGTTCAAATTGCATTAAGTGGGTTGCGCCTTAAATACACGAAAAATGTCTTTAGGCAACATTACACGAATATTTCTCATGCCCAACCCGGTATCCCAAACAGACAATAAATATACATCAAACAATAATTAGTCGTAGGTTTTCGGTATTCGATCAGGTCCCCTTGTCAGTTTTCCATTCATTGCCCGATCCTCCCCATCATAAAAATCGTAACCTCCCCATTGTAAAAACCCAGAAGGAGAGGAGTAGAGCCAGGTGCAAAGGATTGAAAAGTAGGATAAGAGGTGTTTATGGATCATAAACGGGCATGGCTACCGTCTTCGGCCTCTCAGTCAGGACAATGGTCACGAGAACCAGTATAGCAGGACTGGCCTCAGGCAAGGGAGGCGGCTTGATTCTGCCTAGTCATGCAGCGTCAGCCTTTCTCGGGGCTCGAGCTTACGTGTCCTTAACAAGGTGATTCTGCCGGGGTCATCGCCCGGTCATTGACTATGTGAGGGCAAGAAACAAAATGGATGCCGTATCTAAAATGGATGCCATGACTTAACAACAGAATGCCCTATTTCTCAGTGAATTCATGTTAGTTGCGCAGCGAAAACACTAAGGGTGGGCGTAGTTCGCGAAGTAGCACTTCGCGAAGCTACGCAAAGTGAAGTTCGCACTACGCGAGCTACGCGTAGCACTTCGCGAACTGCGAAGTAACATGTTCGCACTGTGCAAGATGTTGTTTTCAATGATTGCACAGTGCGGACAAGCAACCGGCACTGTGCAATCATTGAAAATGGCATCTTGCACAGTGCGAGCTGTAGTTTTCTGCTGCTCGAGTAGATTTTTCCTCGAGCTGCAGCTTTCTCAACGTGAACTGGTAGATTCTCATCGCGAGCGGTCGCGAGCATACGCGACCCCTCGCAATGAGAAACCTGACCTTCTGGCGTTGTGAATCTCGCCGGGAGGTTTATTTTCCATGCTCGCGATCGCGAACAAGGAAAAAGTCTCGCCAGGATGTCATTTTGCTTCCTCGCGGTCGCCAACTTGACGTTGAGGACCGCGAGCAAGCAAAAAATGACCGCAGCACTACGCAACACTACGCTACGCGTGTTCGCACTGTGCTACGTGCAGTTCGCGTAGTGCGAAGTAGCGCGAACTTCGCAAACTACGCGAGCGTAGCGTAGTGCTTCGCCCAGGCCTAGAAAACACTGTCATGTATATAATGGATCATTTGCGGTTCATTGGCACCAAAATCGTGTCAGTACTACGATACTGAATACACGGGTTCGGATCGCTACAGAACCTCAGACCGTCCTTTTGCCCTTACATAGGCAATAACTTACTCTATGTCAGAGTCCATTTCTATGTTCATCAGATCACTGATATGTTGCTGAAGCATTACTCTATCCCGTGGCGTATCTCTAAAAACAGGTGGTCTTCTTACGCATGACGAAACACAAACGCTACATAAGGCAGGACCACACTGAACAATGAGACAGCACGAAAATAAAAATACCAACGCAACACCAGTGACTATCAGAACCTTCCATCCCCATGCAGATAACAGACTCCAGAACCATCCCATTAATGACCAGTCACCTTCCTCTACATGAATGGAGTCAGAGATTTTGTGTAACTTAGAGATGGCTTTGTATACCGTTGGCGCATTATCTGGGATAAAAACACAGCAACTTGATTGGATCATCTTACATACCCCACCTCGATCTGCAAGTAACACATCAAGGACCATACGGTTCTGTAGCGTCATGAGGCGATCCGCTTGAAGCTCAGCTGTCAGGTTACTAAGGGCACCCGCAGTTTCGGTAATAGTGGATTCAACTACCCGTGTTAGTTGACGTAAGTTTCTACTGTTGGCCATAGGCCCCCAGAATGGAAGGAAACCTTTGAAGAAGTCTCCTGCTTCTTGGCCAGCAGTATCTTCTTTACTGAAAACACCTCTCACAACTCTAGTTTTGTGATAGTCCGGTGCAGCAGTGTATGTCGGAGGTAACAGTTGAGCGATATAACATGAGCCTGAGAAGTCAGCGGGCAGCCATGTGTATGCTCTGTCTTGACAAACAAAATAGGTGCCCTTAGCAGCTAAGAATGCAGGGGAAGACTGTGACGGGAAAATGTATGTTTCGATACAGTCACTCTTCCCTAGTCGAGATTTCGGATTCCTCCCATTTTTCTTGCAAACAGACCTGACCTTGGTGGGGTACGACCCAGATCGGAGTCGAGCTTTTACGGTTGTTCTCACCCATAGTAATGCCATATTCCGTAACGTTCCAACCCATGTAAACTCGCAATTCATCCTTGGGAATAAACGGAGTGTTATTGACATCTCTAACCATGTCAGTAATTCCCTTTACCAAGGCTCTGTTAGCGGAATTATATCTAATGGAACGCGGAGGTCGTGGGGGATAGGTCTCTAGGCCATAGGCGAACATGGTCTGAAATGCCCAGAATGATCCATTATAACTAAAGGGCAGAACCAGATAAGGGATGCCCTTATCCATGGTATGTGGTATCAAGCCACACACCCAGCTGTTCGTTGTGTTAATCACTAGTTGATGTTGGTGCAAGAGCTGAATGAAAGTGTTATTTATAAACTCGGAGCGTCGAGCTTGCTCGTGTGCAGTAAAAGGATGGAAAGAATGAATAGAAACAACAGTCGGAGAAACAGAAACATGGGGAGATACTGTAGGCGTAAGAGGTGCAAAGATCAATTGAATACCAAAAATAATTCCGCCTACCAAAGTTATTAAAACAATCAGAAGTGTCAGAGCACATTGCATTAGGAAACATTTGCTATACAATATGTCATATAGTTTTGTCTTGTGCACATTTATGACGCAAGCCTGTCGCAGTTCAGGACGCTCCATCTTCTACAACCGTTCGCAACGGATGGTTTGTACCTGTTAAAAATTGCCTCTGTCTACCCTGGGGGTTCCCAAAGTAAACAGAAGAAACCGACCTTGTGTCTGGTTCCCTGCAAATTAAAACAAGGCACACGTTACGACCCTACGGTAACCCAGACGGCAAGGTGAGAGAACAACAAAAACAAAAAGATACAAATTTAAAGCAAACTTCCTGACTGAATGGAATGCGAGAAGATCAAAAACAGTTTTCAAACAGAAAGGTAATTATGCAATGTCACTAGTTCATAGCATGAGAACGTAGATTATATCTGTACTTTCCAGGTCTTGTCTGATCTTGAAATAGCTGGTCTACAGGTGTAGAAATGTTCGACTCCACAGGTGACAAATGTTCACTTTGTACAATACTCTGTTCTGGGTTCGAAAGAGCGGTTCCTGCTGAGGTGTCAGAGTTCTGCGTTTCAGTTCGTGGGTCCGTTATGTACTCTGCATCACTGAATGGGATGAGCCTAGGAACAGGTTCTGTCTCGGATACACCAAATCCCTGTCTAACCCAGTTGTCGTAGGGGAGTGGGAGAGGGACACGCTTCGTATGGCTAGCGTGCACCCAATTATTTCTTCCAGCTAGGCGTACAGCAGTTCTCGTTGTTAGGAGTACTTGAAACGGGCCCACGAATCTTGGCTGGAGGTTCCGGGTTCGTTCGAAATTCCGGACCACCACTTGGTCGCCGGGTTTCAACGTGTGGCCTGGACTCTCTGGCAGTTTAGGCAAGGATTCGAATACCTGTTGACGAATAAGGCTTAGTTTAGCAGTCAGGTCATAAAGATAATCAATCAACATTGGATATTCAATCTGTTTGAATTCCTTTGGCCTAGGGGCTCCCCAAACATTAGCAGGACGACCGAACACAATCTCATATGGGCTAAGCCCTACTCGAGAGTGTACAGTCGCTCTGGTGGACAGTAGAGCTAAAGGCAGTGCATCTGGCCAAGATAGACCAGTGGAAGCTTGAATTTTAGCAAGTTTCAGCTTCAAGGTACCATTGTACCCTTCAACCAAACCTGCCGACTGTGGGTGATTCGCACTGTGGAACTTCTGGGTGATACCCAGACCCGTGCACACACTCTTCATAACTTTCCCTACAAACTCACTCCCATTGTCCGACCAAACAATCCGTGGCATACCATACCTAGGGAAGTACTCTTTGAGGAGGATTTTGGCAGTGGACATAGCAGTGTTATCCTTTAATGGATATGCCTCAATCCATCTTGAAAAGGCACAGACTACCACTAGGACATACTTAAGATTGTTACACCTGTCCATGTGGATAAAATCCAACTGAATCACTTCAAAGGGACAAGAAGGGGGAGCAAAATGGCCAGTTGGGGTTGGGGTTCCCTTGCCAGGATTATGCATCAGGCATATCATGCAGTTTTTCACCACTCTTTCCGCACACTTAGTAATTCCATCATTCTTCCATACTGGAGCTACCATTTTACAGATCCCTTTCGAACTGATGTGCGCCGTTCCATGCGCCATCGTGACTACTGCGAGCACATACGCATCAGGTAACATCCAACGCTGCTGTTCAGACAAATCAACCCAACATCCACTTGAATCCATTTTACCTGTTTTCTCCTTCCATTAATTTTTCTCATTTTCAGTTGCTTCATTCTGGATTGCCTTCACACTTTCAGTCGTATTCTCACACATCCCTGATTCAGCAATCCATCTTGCAGACGTTGCAACGTACATTCGGCTCGTCATGTTCTTGGCCGTCTCCTTGGCGATCTCATCAGCAAACGCATTCCCACGGCCAACATCATCCGTAATCTTTCGATGTGCACTGCACTTCACAATCGCAACTTCATTCGGTAGGGTCAGGGATTCCAATAGATCGCTGACTAACTGTCCATGTTGGATCTTAGTCCCATGGGACGTGAGAAAACCTCTTTCTTTCCACAGGCGTCCAAAGCTATGTGCTACGCCGAAGGCGTATTGGCTATCAGTAAACACATTCACTCTCTTTCCCTCAGCTAAAACACACGCTCTTGTTAGTGCAATTAATTCTGCAGCCTGGGCAGAATTCTGACTCACTCTTGCGGTCTCCACAATTGTACTCAAAGTCGTAACTGCATACGCGGCCGTCACATCACCATTCTGTAGTTTAAAACATGACCCATCGACGTACAAAGTGCCATCTGGATCTAATAACGGAGTGTCTTTTAAATCAATCCGACCTTTTGTCTCTTCTTCAGTTCTGAAACAACAGTCATGAGGCTCTGAATCACTCGACTCTAGAGTAGTCGGCAACAGCGTTGCTGGATTCAGTATGTTGCATCGCTTGATCTGAATGTGACTTGCCAAAAGCGTCAGCTCATAGCCTGATAGTCTAGCACTGGTGAGGTGCTGAGTTTTCGTTCGATTCATGAGTGTATCTACAGCATGTGGAACCATGACTACTAACATGTTGTTCATGACTAGTCCAGCAGACTGTCGAATAGACACTGCAGCTGCTGCTGTAGCTCTTAAACAACTTGGCAACGCTCTGGCTACCGGGTCTAATGTAGATGAGAAATATGCACAAGGTCGCTGTTTGTCACCAAATTGTTGCGTTAAAACACTCAATGCACAACCTTCTCTTTCATGGACATATAGTGTAAAAGGCTTACTGTAGTCAGGAGTACCCAACACAGGAGCTGAACACAGCGCATCATGTAAGTCGGAGAAGCTCTGTTGACATTCATCAGACCATGGCAAAGGGCTCGGAACACCTTTTCCAGTCAGGGCTACCAATGGTTTTGCCAAGAGAGAACAATTTGGGATCCATTGCCTGCAGTATGACGTAATACCCAAAAACGCACGCACTTCTCTCTGTGTGCTTGGTACAGTCATCTGCAAAATTGCTTTGATTCTCTCTGGGGTCAACCTTCTTCCCTCCTTTGACAAAAGATGACCTAAGTAGGTCACTTCTTGGCAACAATATTGCAGTTTAGAAGGTGAAACCTTGTGATGCAAATCTGACAAGTGACGTAATAAAGAAATTGTAGCTGTTTTGCAAGTTTCCTTGTCATCAGCGGCCAGTAAAAGATCATCTACATATTGGATCAGAGCAACACTAGGAGGAAGTACAAGAGCATCCAATTGACTTTTCAATGCTTGGCTGTAAATTGAAGGGCTCTCACAATAGCCTTGTGGAGCGCGCTTGAACCTGAAACTGCGACCTCCTAAGGAAAAACCAAAAATGTCTCTACTTTCCTCGGCTATCGGGATGCTAAAAAATGCATTTTTCAAATCGATCACTGTAAACCATGAGGCTGAGGCAGGAATCAACGTCAATAATGCAGTGATATCTGGTACCACAGGAAACTGCGGAATCACTATTTTGTTAACTTCTCTGAGGTCAATCACAAATCTGTAGATTGGAGGTTTGGAAGGGTCAGTGCGTTTCAAAATCGGCAGAACAGGACTATTGCAGACATTTCCTCTGGTTTCCTCTATCACATCTTTCTGTATTAAGTCTTTCACGATCAGTAAAAGTGCACGTTCACCTTCATTTGAAATCCGATACTGTGGGATTCGTGGTAATTTAACATTCGCTTTCAGACTTACCACATAAGGGGGAATTTCCAAAAGGCCTACATCGTTAGGACCAGTCGCCCAAAGAGTATCAGGGAGAGAATGCAGCTCCGGTGGGAGCTTATCCATCGACATGTACATTGGAGAAATGACTCTCTTGCCTAATGTGAGCTGCACTCCCGAAGGAGAACAGTACAGTTTCGCATGCAGGCGTTTCAACAGATCTAAATCAAGCAGATTCTCATTACAACCGGTTGTTAGGATAAGGGGTGCTTCTAGTTCGCATGGCCCAACAGAGATTGACAAAGGACTAGAAACAGGACTGTGAACAGGGGTGCCTGAGAAACCTACTGAAGTGTTCGTTAAGCCAGACAAAGGTGCGCCAGGGAGTTTCGCATGCATAATTGAACTTTTTGCCGCACCAGTATCCAACAGAAACGGTGCGACCACGCCTGATGTAACTACTGCGACATAAGGTCCACTCTGATCAACTGGAACTGATACTACTCCCTCTCTTTGCCTGTGGCTGTCCTAGTACTCGCTTCTCTGAATCTCTTCATTATGATCATAGTAATCCTCAACATGATACTGTGAAGATCTACCTGGTTGAGCAGATTGTACATTTCGCTGATCGAAATAATTTGATGGGCGATCGGCCTGTGGTGTCATAGTACCACGTCCTCTACCTCTAGGAGCTTGCATAAACCCCCATTACCTCTCTGAGCTGGGACACCACTGGTCTGTGCGTGCAGTACTGGACACTCGTTCTTATAATGGCCCTCCTTTTTACAATAGGCACACTGATTCCATGCTAACTGTTGTCGAGGAAAACCATAATTAAATCTTTGGGACGTCCCTTTCTGGAATTGTGGCTGTTGCTGAAACTGGGGTCGCTGCTGTGAATCTGACTGATTCGAGCGAGGCGGATATGCCTGTTGCAATAGTACTTTAGTCTTTAAATCTTTTGTCTTCTTTTCTGACTTCTCTTTCTCTTCTTTCTCTCTATTCTCATAATACTGAGCAGTTGCAAGTATCTGTGCTGTCGTCGATACTGCCCATGCACTCTCAGAATCTTTTAACTTGTTACTAAGCTCAGGCAGTAAATTAAACACGAACTTGTCGACAAACAACCTCTGACCTCCTTCAGTACTCATATCTTGCCCACTGTGGTCTACAAAGGTCTCTTCAAATCTAGTGAAGAAGTCAGAGACGCTTTCGTCCTTCTTCTGTTTGCATGCTGATAGTTTATCCCAATTTACCCGTAACGCCGGCATCAGCGTTTTCATCAGATTAATTATTATGCCAGGTAAGGCAGCAATCAGAGGCTCAGGTTTAGCACCGCCAACTTGTTGCGCATCTGCCGCTACAATAGCTGGCCAATCACCTCCTAGGGCGACTGGGTGGTTCTCTTGCCGAATCTTGGCCCATATAGGCTGTGGCACTACATTGCCAAATAGCATTTCAATATCTGCCAAATTCATGACACACGCTTGAACTGTTTGCGTTAACTCTTTATAATAACCAGCAGGGTTTTTACGCGGGTCCGGCAACGCTTGTTTTACTGCTAATACTTCGGCCCGCTTCCAAGGGATGTGTATCCACACTCTCTGGAATTGTGCCGGAGCAGCTGCAATACCATTAGCCCCATCAGCTTGAACTGCATCATGCCATATTGGTGGAACTTCCCTCATCGTATATTGACCTCGTCTTTTCCTAATAATCGGTGAACCATCAGGGTCCCTTGGCGCTCGAAGAGGGGAATCATCCCTATAAGCTAAAATCAGTTCTATCGCTTCCCCTACTTCTGAACCTATCACCATTCCTGCGGCGAATTTCTGCTGAACATTTATCAGATCAGAGGGGACAGAATCTAAGTCATCATCATCCCATTCCTCACGCACAAGAGAACACATCACGTCAAAAACATAACGTTGAGTTGGTTCATTCCATTGCAAAAAGGTATCTAACACTCTTCGTGCATCATACTTCGCAGCTTTCGACATCCACCTAAGAGCTGTCGAATCTAACATTTCTCGTTCCTGGGGACCAGGAAGCTGGCTACGTCTCTGTATAGAGTCAGAAACGGGGGTCCCAATTAAAGACCTGTAGAGAGGAGTTAAGATATTAGTTACAGAGTCGGTTATTTTCCGACGAACAGAAAGCGGAGTCAGAATGTTTACAGGGTTCGGGAACAGGGCAGCTGGAGCAGAAGAAATAGTAAGGGTGGGTGTTGCAGGTAAAGCAGTTTGCGAAACGACAGGTAAAGTCGGAATAGGCGACCCAGGAAGAGGGGGTGCCGAGGGAACATTAACCACAGGAAAGACAGGAGCTGGGATCAAAGGAAGTGGAGCAACTATTCCAGGCTGACCAGCAGCTGGTTGTACAACAGGTGGTAACTGTGGTGCTGTAATACCCTGTGCATAAGGTGGAGGTGAATTCAACAGGTAAGACAACAGAGGATCTTTTTCGTGGTCCTCTATCGGCTTAGCAGGGCAAGATGGCAATACAGGGTAACATTTATCAATTGCCAAATTATATTTTCTATTCGCCATCTCCATTGTTTTCTCAGTCTCGTTGACATGCAGCTCCCTAGCAGACTCCATTAAAGTCAACCCTTTTTCTTTCTGTTCTTTCTTCGTCTTCCTAATTTCTCTCTGTTTGGCTTCTTTACGCCATACGCGAAAAGAATCAAACATTGCCGGCCGGGCTTTCCTTTTAAACAACTTCATTTCTAGGTTGTCTAGAATTTCGCTTTCGAAGCTACCATGCGGTGGCCAACTAAGGACACCATCTTTTCTGGTATAACGGACCCATACTTCATTATAAGCGATAGGACCTACACCATATTTACAATAGAGCTCATATGTAGGAGTTCCAATCGGAGGAACCGTACACAAATCCTCCAACCGGGAATCCCCGTTGCAACGTAACCAGGACAAGAAACAATTACTACTGTTAGTCATGACAAACGACACCAAATTCCAACCAAAATGCGCAGAGAACTTAGGCCTACCAAAATGAACCAATACCAAAACAAAGATTATCTTAACAAGAGCAACCAATGATAATCTACGAATTCAAAAACAAAACGTATCTAGACAACCAAACTGAGCGCGACCCACTTAATACTTAACTGAAATGTGGAAGACATCACCAAGGAGAACCCGTCTACGTCTCGCCGTACTAAGGTCTGCACCTCGGGTCCAAGACAGGGCGACAGTCAGGGCAGCAGTCCTCTGTAGCCGTCTGGGAACGGGAACCCTCGTGGAAGAGATCGTCGGGCCACTTTTACGACATGCAGGAATCGATGAAGCGGGGTACCTCCCTCCGGAATCTTCACACGAAGCTCCTCGAACTTTTCAGGCTTTGGACCGGTACCGGATGACGTCGCCCCACGTTGGGCGCCAATTTGAGGTTCTGGACTTTTAAAAGTCCAGAGGTGTCAGGGAAACAACACCCGAAGACCCCTGAGTTCCTTCCTGTCTCGGTGCACAAAATAAACAGAGACGCGGGTTTCTCGATGGTGGCGTCAAAGACCAAGGTTTATTTACTGCAGGGACACAGAAGTCATAGGAACCACACAGAGGCATACTCTACGAGACTGTTCAAATTGCATTAAGTGGGTTGCGCCTTAAATACACGAAATATGTCTTTAGGCAACATTACACGAATATTTCTCATGCCCAACCCGGTATCCCAAACAGACAATAAATATACATCAAACAATAATTAGTCGTAGGTTTTCGGTATTCGATCAGGTCCCCTTGTCAGTTTTCCATTCATTGCCCGATCCTCCCCATCATAAAAATCGTAACCTCCCTATTGTAAAAGCCCAGAAGGAGAGGAGTAGAGCCAGGTGCAAAGGATTGAAAAATAGGATAAGAGGTGTTTATGGATCATAAACGGGCATGGCTACCGTCTTCGGCCTCTCAGTCGGGACAATGGTCACGAGAACCAGTATAGCAGGACTGGCCTCAGGCAAGGGAGGCGGCTTGATTCTGCCTAGTCATGCAGCGTCAGCGTTTCTCGGGGCTCGAGCTTACGTGTCCTTAACAAGGTGATTCTGCCGGGGTCATCGCCCGTTCATTGACTATGTGAGGGCAAGAAACAAAATGGATGCCGTATCTAAAATGGATGCCATGACTTAACAACAGAATGCCCTATTTCTCAGTGAATTCATGTTAGTTGCGCAGCGAAAACACTGTCATGTATATAATGGATCATTTGCGCTTCATTGGTACCAAAATCGTGTCAGTACTACGATACTGAATACACGGGTTCGGATCGCTACAGAACCTCAATGCTCAGACGTGAGTCCCTTGCTCACTTTGCCACTGGATTCAAGCAAGCCTGGCTGAAGACGGCTGAAATGCCAGAAACCGGTCCTAGGAAGCTTGTTTCCTGTCCAGGGAAGACATGGCTTGGCAGTTCGGGCTGGACTGTTCCCATAAGGCACAGGGTCAGACTGATTTGCATATGGCCATGTCTGAATTGGGGTGGCAGAGTGGGCTAAAGAACGGTGATGGATTAAACCCAGATCAGTTGACTGGGGGTGAGTGCTTGCAATGTTCAACACTCTGTCCATCATTTCCTTTGGTTTTTGCATTATATACCCACACAGGGGCTGAAAAAAGGTGGTACAAGTACACATGAGAAGAGTTATGCACATAGATGGTCATACAGAAACTGCACAGTCAACAAGTAGGAGGAGTAATATGTTGCTGACATCAGTTAGAACAGCCTGACAGTTCTATATTAGGAACAGGTGCATTCTACTAGCTAGGCCCATCTGAGCATGTGCAAGACTCTGGGAGAGGGAAACAGCAAATGTCCAGCACATAGCTAACTAAAATGGCTGCCAAGTACAAAATGGCTTTCAGCTCATGCTAAGAGATTAATGCAATATTCAACAGATGGTCCTTTTAGCATGAGCTAAAGACATTTCCCATAATCCAGTAGGAAATATGCATATTAATTTTTTTCATAAATTTATCAATATCCTAATTCATTGCTTGGTGGGCATTTCTCCTTCTAAATATTGTTAAGCGGGTATGTAGAAGGTATAAGCAGGAGTACAAAGGGAACAGAGCATTGGGTCATACAGATAGCAGGAGAGAGTAATTACTATTATCAGAAACAGAACTATTAGCTTTCTAGTCCTAAACAAATCTTAGAACCATCCAGTAAAAACATTTTCAAGGCTCCTATGCATTTCAGTGACCATCAATTTCAACTTCAAAATAGCCAACAGCACATATCTAATAAAAACATTTTCACTAGACTTTTCCAGTGTTTCCTTTATGAGGGCTAGAGTATCAATCAAGGAAAGGGTAAAGTAACATTTGTCAACTGCTCAGAGGATCTTTTCTCTCGTAGAATAAACATTATTCCTAATACAATTATGAAAGCAGTCAGACATATTATTACAAAAATGATCCTGGATCCAGAGGACCAGGAGGACCACACAGGACCATGAGGATTAGGACGAAGAGCTGCAAAGGGCTGCTCCTCCTCAAAAATGGGACGACCAATGGGGTACATTTTCAACAAAAAAAGAAAAAGAAGTCCTTGGGAAATTAAAGCCGCTGTACAACCAACCAGAGGGGAGTCTTCTCCCTGTGTCCGTTTGAGCCTCACAGGCAGGCTGTTGTTGTTCCCACGGTGGAGCTGCACAACTCGCAACTCAGGAATCACGGCCTAGTTTCAAGGGAAAAGTTTCTTCTTTCAGGATAGGGCAATCACCCACCTGGGCAAATGTTCTCAGCGATCCTGTCCAGTGTCTCAGGCAGTGCACCAGTTTTCTTCACTTTAATCTAACATGCACCAGAGACACAGCACCTGTACCCTAAACTCAAGTCCTTCCCTAACTCCTGTATTGCTCTGCTGGCACACTGCTCTTTCGTTGGGGCCATAGAATGCATTCAGTGTGCCCAGGTATCTCTTGACCAACAAAGGTGAAGATTTTACTGCCACTTTGGGACCAGGATTCAGAGGCCTGATGCTAGGATCTCTGAAGCAACCCTTGTTTCAAAGGGGGTTACCTCAAGCAAAAACTTTCTCGCCTTCCTGGTCGGTCTGTGACTCTCGGCTGGGCGTCAAAAACTTGATCCACGATTTCTCCTTTCTGATTTGTGACCCCGTCTTTCGCCCAAGACAGTGGCAGGGGTACACACTTCACATCCCAGTGCTTCCGGCCTTCTACCTTCGCTGAGGTCCTGGTTGCCAGCAATACCTGTGCTGGTTACATTCACTTTGACTTCAAGCTGGACTGGTGCTGACTCCTCAAGCTAGATCTGACGTCCGCGCCCCTCTGGCAATGGTTGTAAGGCAGCAAATATCTATTGGTGGACAGAACAAAAGGTCTTTAGACAAGGCACAGAAATAATCACTCAACAGAGAGGTTAGTCTCAGAATACTTCCTAGTCTAGGGACGCCCCATATATAAGCAAGGCACCCAAGAACCACTTTCATCTATGTGAGAGTAAAAAAAACAACAGCCTCGACCTATTGGCAAGTATAAAAGGAACTCTTTGGTGAACTGCCAAGAGTAATACGTCACCCAATCCCAAGCAGCCAAGGAAGTCTGTGTTCATTTACTAAATTCTGAGGAAAAGAGAAAAACAATACAGACATACTCCAAATCCTTACATCTGTATATTCCTATCTTAATCATCTAAAGACCCTCAAGAAAAAAGGAAATGTTCTACACTTTTACTCATAGATTTTGTATTACTTGTACAGGACTGCAGACACTTCTAAAATGATTTCTCTTAATAAAAGCACCTACATTGTATGCTTAGGACCATGCTCTCATTTTATAGGAGCAACAGGAAAATCTAAAACTGCTAATTTAACAGGGATTCCTATTACATAAAGAACTAAAAACTTCAACATAATGGGTACATTTTCTCCAGTAGAACATCTTGTGACAAACAGACTCCTATAAAAGCATATTTTCCTCAAAAATGTTTGCTAAGGATCACATGGGCATCTTCCCTGAATTCTATTTTTCACAATCCAAACTATGCAACATCAGCTCTAGTAAGGACTGTCAGTTTATGTACACAGACTAGCTAATAAAAACTAGCAATGCCCTTGCAAAACTCTATGTAGCATGAGAATAACAAACAATAGTGGTGTTATCACCTGAGAATTTTAGAACAAAAACTACCCACAGCTAGTTCCCCTTAAAGATCAAATAAGGAAACAGCAATCTAGACTACTCATCCTTTCATAATTTTATCAGACAGGATGGTCAGTAACATAGCAAATGTATTTATTCATTTTATTAATGCTAATAATGTTTAAAACAGTATTACTGAATAGCCAATTAAATGTCTCATGGCTTTTTCACAGACAATTTAGACAGGCTCAAAAGAAATTGAGAAAAAGAGAGAGAAATCATACATTTGCCTACCCTTAATTTGTAGAGGAGCTAGCCTCCTTCCCCCATTTTTTACAGTAGGAAACCTGTAACAGGTTTCATTCTGTCAACACTATCAACTCCAATTTGTAGCAACTGGGCATAAACAAACTCTGAGGAGGTAAATAGCACATTGAGCTAGCTAAAGAACATATTCCTTTAGCAAATGTACAAGTGTAACACGAGGGCACATGAATTCAAACCAAATCCCATTGCTTCCTTAATTCAGCCCTAAAAGCATTAGTGCTATACATATGGCAGAGCCATTGTCTTAATAAGAGCTCACATATACCATTATTATTCAATCTGTTCATATGAGTGAACAAAAACTTGCTTTTGCCAAAAAGAGTAAGCAAAACCTCTTTCTGTCCCTGCCCTGCCATTTCGTCGTTCAAATGTCGAAATGTCAAAGCAAATGTTGCGCTGAGCCCTGCTTCTAAATGTAGAACTTCGACCTTTAACCTATTCGCAGCTGTCCCATCTTGTGTACAAGATTTTCATGCAGTTTAACTTTTTCAAAGTGACCCTGGAGACTGAGAGCGCAACAACCCAATCCATTCCTGTCTACCAGCAATTCAGAGGTAAGCTTAATACCTTCTGCCAGTTGTTTTGTACATATTTATATTTGTAAGCAGTGTGCTGAGTGCTTGTCTAGCAGTATAGATGTCAGCTATTCATTCTATACTTACATATGTGCATTTACTGGAGCCTAAGACAGTTTAAAAGCTGCTCTGATTGGAATAACCTCATTTAAATAGTGAATTTTACTCAATTTCGACTTTGATGTTTGGGGCACTTAAAAATGAATATCCTACAATGTTTTTGCATAATGATCATCCCCAGAATGTCCTCTACATATCCCAGAGATGTGGCATGAGAAATGTATAATGTATACCCTTATGAAAATGAGTTTTGTACGCCTGGGTAAAGTGACTTTTCACATGTAAGTGACCCCCTATTGCTGTATAGCATGGCTTAAATTCAATTTGGATGCTAGGAGGACACAGCATCATTATTAGGCCTTATAAATATTAAAAAACGAATTTAATGCACCTATTTTAAATAACATTTTTTATATAATCAAAATATTTTTTGTATTTATTTTTTTATAAATCCAATCATTCTGATGAGTCCACATATGAAAAGCAAGCTGCATCCCTTGCCTATCATATTTAAACGCATTCATTCATAGCCCTAAGAACAGAAACCTAATTTGAAAGTCTGCGCCACTTTTAAAGGACAGTCATTATTATTTAACATCAAAAACCACTCTTATCCTTATTTAAAAAGGCATTAAGAAAAGAAATCCCTACTGTCAATCTGTCCTCTGTTTATCAAAAATAATGAAACTATATTTATAACTTTTAAAACAGCAGTCTGAAATGCAGGATTTTACTCCGTGTTTGCACTGACTTAAGATGTAGTCGACTTCAGCTGTTTTCTGTGGCCGGATCCAGAAATAGTCTAATGTTTCCACAGCTGCTTGACACGAAAAGGCGTCAAATTCACAAGCCTTTCAAGTCAGCCTTTCGAGCCAGCACAAATCTGTTGTTCTGTAATATGTACTTTAGTTCAGCAACAACCAACTCACTCAGATAATGTGAATGCCTTTTAATACCTAATACAGAAAGATAAATGCTGTGACATTTTGCATCTTAATTTTATCTATTGCAAAACACACAATTTCGTTTTTTGAAGATTTTTTATTCCTATTCAGTGTGGATTCTAATTTTATCTTTAACATTGTGGCAATTTGCACACATGTATAGTGTCTTACTCTGTCAATTTAATGATAGCGTGCAGCTATTTAGCATATATTATATAATTCATTGCTGGATTATTTTAAAATATATTTTATTTTAATGATGTTTTGCATAACAGAATGATGACAAAAAAAAACATTGAGCCCATTCCAGACATTTTCAAAACGGTGTCACACACATAATACAGAGCACTTAAGGCTAGCCATTCTTGCACCAAGTGCGCAATCGCTACTTACTCACACAAGTACCACTAATGACAAACCACAGACATTTAAACACACATTTAACCCACAGATCAACACTTCAGCCAGAAACAAAAGACAGCCCACAAACTGTACTTAAACCAAACTATTTGTAAATACTAGTTGTAAGTCATATTCACTAGATTTGGCTGGCAGAATACCAGAAAGAAACGATCTGCATATCACCACTTATGAATGTTACTAAGTGCACAGAGCATGATCCTTTCTATGTACATATTTAGTTCCTCGGGGTACTAGTCACCAAGGAAGAAATACGTTTTTATACCTAAACCTAGTTAAGTATCCCCTCTAGGGGAGCCGGCTAATTCAATACAAGTTCCAAAGGGTACCTACAAGAAAGCAACACATTCTACGATGTGTGCTAAGAACAGGCATACCAAAAATATTGCAGCATATACAATATTATACACAAAGTAGCACTTAACTCAAAGTGTGCCGTTCAAGTTTACAAAAGTTTCTCATTACCTGCCTACATAAACTGCAGTTTACATATTTCCAAATTCCAAATATTGGCCAATTTACATACAAATCCAAAAAGCGTCGCAACAAACGACCTTACCAAGCACAAGTTTCCAGATTCTAACTGCCAAGTTCTGAGTGACCAAACGGTCATTTTTAGAATACTCACGCCAAAAATGTTCTCATTCAGGAGTGGTAAGCAGTTGGAGGAGTCCAATCAGGAAGACCAGAAATATACTGGGCTGCAGAGACAGAATCTCAGTTTTAGGGTACCTTCTTACTAGAGTCCTGTTCTGTCCTCCTCAGTAAATTCCTGTCTCCCATCAGGATCACTCCCTTGGATAGACACTTCTCTGATGAGCCTCACAGAGGGCACCAATTGTAGAAATCAAAACCTTCTCATGGGCTTCACTGATACACCTGGTCCTTTTAAACCAACAAAGAAGAGATTGGCACAGAAGCTGTAATATAAAATACATCTTTTTATTTAACCTCTGAAGAGGGAAAAAATGCATCACACAGTATTCTCAAATCACTGTATGAGACATTTTCTAAGGAGTACAGAGAACAGGGGCATTATATACCCACACAGGGGCTGAAACGAAGGCGGTACAAGTACACATGAGAAGAGTTATGCACATAGATGGTCATACAGAAACTGCACAGTCAACAAGTAGGAGGAGTAATAAGTTGCTGACATCAGTTAGAACAGCCTGACAGTTCTATATTAGGAACTGGTGCATTCTACTAGCTAGGCCCATCTGAGCATGTGCAAGACTCTGGGAGAGGGAAACAGCAAATGTCCAGCGCGTAGCTAACTAAAATGGCTGCCAAGTACAAAATGGCTTTTAGCTCATGCTAAGAGATTAATTCAATCTTCAACACTAATTAATTTTCCTCTTACTTCCCAAAACATTCAGTATTAACATTTTGAACACATACACTCTATCAGATAAAAATCATCTAATATTCTTTGTTCATATCATTTTGATCCTCTTTTTTGTCAAATTCCAATATACATCTGCATTTCTAATGTAGATTTTTTAAATAATTAAAAAGTTATGGAGATACAAGTGAATTTAGTATGTAGATTATATTGTTGTTTTAGCTCTTTTTGGATACTTTTGACACTGTTAGCATTTGAAAAAGCTAACCTCAAGAATTGTACACCACTCATACAAACAAACTATAAAATGACAATCTCTTTTACTTTCCACTCTGTGATCATGAGAAAGGCAGAAAATCATCTCTTTAATTGTATTGGTTACCATCTATTAACCCATTCCCTCTCTTTCACAAAGAGATTCCTGTCTATGCTTGTTCACAATGCTTTCACGATCATCACAGAGCAATTGCGATAAGAAAAAGGAGTTCCAACCTTTGTTTAGCTTCAGTTTTTTTAATTAAAATACTGCACAACACTTTATTGCATAGTCAGGAATTAAAGTTTATCATTACTTACATTGTGTCATAACTCCTCAACTTAAAAAAAAAAAATTATGTCTCTTTAACACCCTTCCCCGATACACTCCAAGTTCCGTGTATCTAGCATCCCTGTGGAACCAATCGGTCACAAGTTCACAGAAAATTCTAGAAGGACCATGCTACTTCCAAATGAGATACAGCAGGTGTGGTTTACACCACAGATTCAAAAGCATATCTATGTCTGTATTACATTTCTATTTTTAAACAACGGCCAATAATAAGACTTCTTGCTAATGCATCCGACACACTACCTAATTTTATTCACTTACATGCTGACAACATCCAATCAAATATGTCTTTGAAAAAAAAAAAGAAAACAACTCCATTGTAACTGCTTTTCCTTTGGAAACCCACCTCATTCAGTTCCAGTCTTCTGACGGCTATTGCTCCTTCACAGCTATATCTATTGGGCTAAAGAGGCTGCAAGAGGTATTGACAGGGACTCATGTTTGCTAAATGTGGAGATTACTTGGTTTGAGCAGAGAGGGTTAAAGTTTTATCAGTTGCTGGCTTTGGTTAAAACCACTGTGGACTGCCGAGCTCCTCACCTCATGATTGTGCCCTGCGGTGAAAATGACCTAGGCACACTAACTGGGGTAGGGTTGGAAATCCTAATGAAGGATACCTTTGCAGAACTGATGTCACTTTTCACTCACACTGTCTTTGTGTACTTTAATATTTGCCAAAGACAGAAATGGAAGTAGTCAAATTAATTCTGTCCACAGATAAACAAAGTCAGGAAACAGTTTAATTAATCTGTTTCTGCATTTATCAGAGACCATCTCATGGTCTGTATCTATAACAATAAACTGTATTTTGACATGCATGTATTTTATAGAAATGATGGAGTGCACTTTACAGATGAAGGCAACAGGGTGTTTCTAAGTAACCTGAAAGTCTGCATCTGGTCTTATGTATAGCTGTCATATACACACAACCAACACAATGGCTCTTGTCAGAGCTACCATAGTTCTCCAAATATTGTTATTTTTTTTCTAAACATCCTTTTTTTCATTTTTGGGAATCTTCACATGCAAAAATAATAACTAAACAAAAAAATCACTCTAAACATTGCATTACTATATACATCTTTAAAAACATGTTTACACACTTTTTTTTACTAATTTTGTTTAAAAAACATCTTTAAAACCTATTTTCCATTTTCACGGTTAGTCGGGGCATTGCAACAATGTCGTTGACTGCAACAATCGTATATTTTTCATAAAGTGTAAAACACATATATGCACACATATTACAGCATTTTACAAACTTAGGGGCAGGGCGATCCGCCATTGTAACCTTCATTTACCCCCGCCATATTATAATGGTGAGGGTATCGTGGCGGACGCAAAGTGCATTTGCTGTTTTCCGCTGGTTTGCAATTGTTTCGATTGCTGGCCGGGCAGACTTGGGCCACTAATATGGTGGCGGTGCCTAGCAGGCACTGCCATCCACATTAGGATGTTGGGCATTGGCAGGCCTTTCCATGGCGCGTTGCTGCCATTGAAGGGCTGTCGGAGATTTGCTTTGGGGGTCCGTTGTAGGCCCCCAGGTGGTGGGGGGGTGGAGGGGTGGGGGGCTGCACTTAGGGGGTACACATTGCCATGCACAATGTGGCAGGCAACGCACGGTGCATGCCACGTTGTGCATGGCTATGAACAACATTGCATTTCACCATTTCGGTGAGTGCTGCAGCCAGCAGCACCCTCCGCAATGTTAAAATGCCTGATTTGGCGTGGCGGGACTGCCACATGGCAGTCGGGCTGTCTTGTTACTGCTAGAGTGGCGGGAGGACTGAAGTGCACCTGCCATCCTAATCACCCCCTAGGTTTCTATTACTGCAATGTCTAAAGTCATGTTTTTCTAGTGGGTTTCTATAAAAACTATCTCTAAAACCTATTTTCATTGTTCCCGGTGACGCCGGGGTTTGTGATGATCTTGGCAACCGAGACAATTGTGCTTTTTTTACAGAGTGAAAAACACATATATGCATGCATATTATAGTAATTTTCGCATTATCAATTTAATACTGTACAGTCTAAACTTACCTTTTTGCTGTGACGCCGGGGGTTGCAATGATGTCAATCACTGTGTATGCATCATGAAAACGCATAGCAAAAGCAGGAATGAAATAACCACCACCACATAAAAAATTATAACTTTATAAATCTTTCTAACCATCACACTAGATACATCACTACCATAACTATATAAAAACATGTGTCAGTCCCTCAATATATCTATCACAGTGTGTATTATTGATACACTGGTTATGTGAGTGGTTGTACAAGTCTGCAAGTGGGTCTGTGACTAGCAGTATGAGTCATTCAACAGGTCTATAACTGGGTATATAAATCTCTGAGTGGGTATATGAATGGGTTCATGATTCTTTGAGTGAGTTGGTGAATGGGTGTATACGTTTCTTACTGGGATTATCAGTGGGTGTGAGTGTCTGAGTGGATACGGGAATGGGTACATGATTCTCAGAGTGAGTCTGTGAGTAGGTATATAAGTCTTTGACTATGCATCTGAATAGGCGCACGAGTCTTTAAGCACATCTGTAAGTGGGTGTATGAACCTTTAAATGCATATCTGAGTACACACATGGGTCTGTGGGTAAGTCTGTGATTGGGTGCATTAATGTTTGAGTTGATATGTGAGTGGGTGTATGAGTGGATATGTGAATAGGTACATGAGACTGCGATTGTAACCAGCGAGTGTGTGTGTACATATATAGATACTTTTTGTTTTATATTTTCACTAATATTTGTGAAGACCGTGATAGTCACGATATCCTTGCAATGGTACACAGTGGGGGCCACACTGGCGGTCACAGTGTTGTTGCACATTTTGCGTGTCATTCCAAAAATGAATTTTGGATAGATAATTTGTGACACTAACACCCCCATTTCTCAAACAATGGGTCAGATTACCTTCAACCTGCCCCTGTATGTTAGCTTTCAAAGAAATATTCAACCCCAAGAACCATTCCCAATTGATTAAATGGTAGCCGCAACTTTCTGTTCAGGTTGCGTCCAGCCAATCAGAACATTTGTTGGTATGTGAATTCGCAAAACTGTTTCAAAATATCTGGGGCCACAGAGATATCACTATAATCTTCAACTTACATTTCTCAGAAACCACTGAACAAATGTGCACCAAATAACAAAATAACAACATCTACCTTTCTTACAAACTTGTTGTAATTCAATCTAGTGGTTTAGGTTGTAGGTCTGACAACACGTTCCTATGGGAATTACCTTACGAATGCACTCTTATATTTGTGATCCTATTTCTTAGTCCACACTGCACGGTTCACCCCTAAACTTTCCATGACACACAGAACCTACCTTGACAATTTGTTGTGAACATTTCATGAAGATTGGTCAAACAACACTAAAGTTATTGCCAAGTCAAATCAATTCAATTAAATGTACATTTCCCACTGCATTATGAGCAACAGTAGAGAAAGCGTTGGATAGAGGAGGGGTAAAATATATTATTCCTACAAGAGTCGAGAGAGAGTAGTTCAGTTTAAACAAATACAATATTTTAACAACTACAATAAAGAACAACAAACATATATATATATATATAAAATCACTGAAAAAAACATAAGTTTCAGGGAAGTTATAGTTAGAAATTAGCATTTAAAAATCCTTTGAAATTCACAAAAAAAAACATAGGTTTTAGGGACGTTATAGTTAAGGATCAGCATTTAAAAAACCTTTGAAATTCACCGAAAAAAAACACAGGTTTCAGGGATGTTATAGTTAGTTGGACATTTCACTCCAGAGAAATTCGGCCATTATAGTGAGTTGAGCTAACTATAATCACGCCCCCGCACTGCACTGCTGATGACATCACATATTACATCACTCATGACATAGTCAGTGACATCACTGATGACTATATATATATATATATCAGTGAAAAAACCATAGGTTTCACACACGTTATAGTTAGCGGACATTTTACTCATAAAAAACCAATGAAATTCCCCCGTTATAGTTAGTTAAGCTAACTATAACTCGCGCACCCGCAATCCACTGCTGATGACGTAACATATTACATCACTCATGACATGGTCAGTGACATCACTCATGACATCACTGATGACATCTCAAATGACATCACTGATGACATCATCCAGTGAATGTGTGTTTTTCTGAAAATTAAATATGTTTTATATATGTATATCTCAAGGTCGATGGAAGAATAAATGGGTATATAAGTGTCTAAAAGGATGATTTGTTTTTGAACAATTGATTGTGTAACTGACTGATTAAGTGTATCTTAGTGAATAAATGGCTTAGTTAGTAATGTTTAAATATGTAATTATCTGTATCAGTCTCTCACTTTGTGTATAAGTGTCTGCATGGGTTGGTGAGTAGCTACATGGGTGTTTATATATGATATTAGGTTGTTTTTTGAGTATCAGTCTGAGTGTCTGCATGGTTCGGTGGGGGGTATTACGTAGTGTATAGGTGGATGAATGATTGACTCTCTGGTTGTATGTGTTGAAGACAGCATGTGTGCATGTCTGTATGGGTGGATGAGTGTGTGTATGGGTGTGTTAGTGAGTGAATGACTGTCTCAATAGTGTCTTTATGAGTTACTAAATATGTTTTAAAGAAGTATATTTGACTATTGGTGTATATAAGTGAGTATATGTGAGAGTGAGAGATTGAAACAGTTCCTGTATGAATAAGTATGTGTTTTTATAAGTGATTATTTAAAAGAGTAAGTATGTGTAAGTTTCCGTAGAAGTAAGTGTGGTGGTGTGTGTATAACTGTATATGCAAGTAAATGTATGTTTGATTCTTTATTAGCATGAGTGACTATGTGTGTGAGTAACTCTATGGATGAGTGGCATTGTGTAACAGGATGTATAGGTGTATGAGTACATATGATGAGTGAGTACACGTATGAGTAACTGTACAGGACTGTTGGTGAATGAGTGGATGTGTATGTGGATCTTAGAATTACTGAAGAGGTTGTTGTAACTGGTATTGGTATGTCCATTTTTTTGAAAATTTCAGTCTCTATTTTTGAATGTTTGTATCAAAGGTTATATTAGGGTGAGAGGAGGTCTACCACTCTGTCACAAGGATGATGTCATCAGTGATGTCATTTGAGATGTCATCAGTAATGTCATGAGTGATGTCACTGACCATGTCATGAGTGATGTAATATGTTACGTCATCAGCAGTGGATTGCGGGTGCGCGAGTTATAGTTAGCTTAACTAACTATAACGGGGGAATTTCATTGGTTTTTTATGAGTAAAATGTCCGCTAACTATAACGTGTGTGAAACCTATGGTTTTTTCACTGAATTTGCAAGGTTTTTTAAATGCTAATTTCTAACTATAACGTGTGTGAAACCCATGGTTTTTTCACTGAATTTGCAAGGTTTTTTAAATGCTAATTCCTAACTATAACGTATGTGAAACCCATGGTTTTTTCAGTGAATTTGTATGGTTTTTTAAATGCTAATTCTTACCTATAACATGTGTGATTCCCATGGTTTTTTCATTGTTTTTGTATGGATTTTTTAATACAAATACTTATATTAAACGTGTTTTTTTTTTTTTTTGCAAGCTTTTTTACTTTTTTTTTTTTTTTTACTTTATATTCTCTTAAAACACTATGCTTAGTTTTTAAAAATTCTGCAATTTATTATTTTTTCTCATTTTTTTTTTTTTACCAAACAGGTAAGATATATTAGTATAACATAGTGATTTTTTTTTTTCCTTTTTTTTTTTTTTTTTAAGTGCCCGTACGGTAAGCTTACGGTAAGCGTACGGTTTGCGTAATGTTCGTAATATTTCTACTCTTTTTGCGTATGGTTACGCAATTTACGTAGCCGTGCGTACTGCGCACGTGGCGTGTAAGCGTGTACGCTACACGCGCACGTTACGCGGAAGTGTTGGGGCGTGCCTGTTATGCGCATGCGCGCGAGTGCGTGTCTTTTTTACGCGCATGCGTACTTTTACCGTAAGCGCTCCGTAAGCACTCCGTAAGCGCACCGTAAGCGTAACGTACGCGCACGGTGGGTCATGTGATCAAGAAACAAAACTTTTGATTGGTTCAAAGTAGTTTCATTTCTAGAACTCTCCTACACCACACCCATTCCCCTCATTTCTGCTTGTGATCCCTTAGGAGAAGGAGCTGAGTTGTCTTTGGGATACAATGGCAGACCAGCACTCCTCTGCTGAGAGTGAGGCTAGCAGCACCACCATCAGGCAGAGAAAGAGGAAACAGAAGAGCTCTTTTATATGGGAGTATTTTACTGTTCCTGAGGGCGAGAAAAAAGTCAATGCTGCTTTGGTGACTTGTAAGCTGTGCCAGCGTGTACTTTCAAGAGGTAATCCTAACAAGAAGTATTCCTTTGGGAATCACACTATGTTACGACACCTTGAGGATGTACACCCTAGGACACATGCACGACATACTAGAGGAAACACTTCAGTAAGTCGAGCAAGCACATCCACAGCAGCTCAGCCGAGTCCATATTCGGAAGCTCAGCTGAGCCCTTCATCTGTGGGGGCAGATTCACCTTTTTCTGGTCCTGTGGAAACTAACCATCGGTTTGCGAGGGTTACAATGCGGTGCTCATTTTGCCATGGTCTAATTGTTCATAGGGAGACCAGTCTTCCCCTCATTAACAACAAAATAGACCAGCACATTTGTCCTACCAGCTAATGTTCCCATTCTTCCTTTCCTCTGTCCCTGCATGAACACAACGGCTCTTTTAAGAGCCAACCTTACCTCTCAACTTTTTAAAAAAAATTCTTAAAAACTTTTTTTTTTTTTTTTACCGTACGCGTACGGTAAGCGTATTTTTTTTTTTTTTTTTTTTAAAACACTAAAAAACAATTACCACATTACAAGGTCCTTGAGGGATTAATAACTAAATACTGAAAATCTGTTTGAGGAGAAGTGGAAGAAAGGGACCATCTAATTTCTGACTTACCTGACCCACCCAACAATGTAATTTTTAATTAAAATTTAATTGAAATTACTTGTAAAAATGTTTTTTTTTTCGTAAACTTTCTTTCACAATCTGAAAAAAAAGAAAAAAGTATGAATATTTAATAAATCATTATATAATACAGTACACGTATTTACATAGTTTCCAAAAACAATTTTTTGCCATTTTTTTGCTGTTTTCAGAATATATTGCATCTCACTATAAATCGTGAAAGCAATTGCATTCATCACTTAACAGCGGGCAAACAAAAAATAACAATCTCAAAGATTGTTTTAAAAAAGCCCAGAATCTCTTTTCACTTAAACATAACATTATAGAAATTCAAAATATTCAAAAAAAATATCATCTAATAACAATAACTATTTCTTTAAAATACCGTCTGACAATTTTGTTACAGAAGCATAATCACAAAAATAATATATCTCAAATAACTCCACAATACATCTGGTTACATTTCCTTTAGGCCAAATGGTAATTTTAAAAATCTTTTTTGATTAAATTTCCAATGGTAATCCAATAAAATTCCAAAATTTAAATTGTACAGATGTTACCGATTCTCTCCAAATTTTTGGTTTCTGAAAGATTCATTAGGAATTAAATAAGTCCACAATACAATTGGTTACCTTTCATTTAGGCCAAATGGTAATTTGAAAAATCTTTTTATTTGAAAATTCCAATGGTAATCCCATAAAATGGAAAAATTGTTTTGTACAGATCTTGCCAATTCTCTCTAAAATTTAGGTTTCAGAAAGATTAGATAGGAATTTGCTAAATCAAAAGGCAAACGTTGCTTGAAAATCAATTGGGAATCATTACACAGTGTCCAGCCTTTTTCACATTTAAGATAAACTGTGTAATGTCCAGAAGTTACAGTAGGTCCTTCATGGAAAATTATTGCAACTGTTACAAAAGTTTTTCCTGAAATTGATAATTGCTGTCCTATAAACTTCTTTATTAAAGTAGCCAATTTGAACCATCAGCTCTACATCGTTGCATCATTAAAATTACATACTATTCCTTTAAAATTAACGTTGAAAACATGTCAGATTTACACTCACCGCATTCCATGCTATGATTAGCATCTTTAACTAATTTAGCAAAAGTGACTGTTTTACTGTCTGGCAATGTTAAATAAATAAACCTTTCAGAATCAACATTAGAGCCACATGTATTGAAACAGTTTTCACAACTATGTTCCCATTTATAAGAGACACCAAACATATTTTCAATGTGTACCCCTTCTTCTTCCAGTACCTGAAGAAAATACATCAAGAATTCCTGTGCGTCTTGCTGTACATTTTGAGAAAACTGTGTTCGTCCTGAACATACATCTAAAAGTTTTCTAATTTCAGTAGCACTTTCTATTTGAGTTTTATCATTACTCAGCTTTTGAAAAAGGAGACTCAACTCAGAACAGAATCTTTTTCTCTGATTTACTATTATCTGCTCTTGCAAACTTTACAGATAAAATGCAACATTCAGCACTACATTAGCGTAGCAGTTGACACCAGAGCTATTTTCAAAATGACAACCTACAACCTCTTCAACATTTTCCTTTTTCTTTTTGCTTGCAATTACATCACTCCTCTTTTTTTTTCTCCTCTCTACATCCTCATTACAGATATTCTCAATTCTCCTTTTTCGAGAAACTACACGTTTCTCCAACACAGGATACTGACATAAATGAGGAGCATAGGTTCTTCTTAATCTATTATACTCCTTTACACAGTTTGTATCAGCACTAACTTTTGAGTCATCAAAGTCTATCATGAATAAACCAGATAATGTTTTCAATCGTGACAAAGCTACATAAGCCATACCTTCTTTGAACACAGTTGAACCAATGTTTACAAATGCACAATCTACAGTCAATCCTTGAGACTTGTGAATAGTGACAGCATATGCTAGAGAAAACGGAAACTGTTTCCTACGTACATATAAGTCTTTCACAAGCATGAAACGAACTGTACAACGACAAATGTCTATAACTTCTTCTATCTGATCATTATTTTTAAACATTCAATTCCATCTTTTTTCTGGTAATTAATAAAACCCACAACTCTTCCCATAGCTTCATTTACTAAACCTTTTTCAACATCCAAATTTCTCCTTAAAAATACTCTACAGTTCATGCAAACATATAGATTTTTTTCTAATCCAGCTTGCCTGTGTATGTAATAGTAATTCTTTCATGCTGAATTTTGTCCACTGCTTCCAATTTCTTAATCTCTTCCTTTTCCAATTTCAAAAGCTCCTCATTGAATATTGAGCATTCACGTAGAGTTGGCATTAAGCAGATGACACTTTTCTTTTCTGCAATGTTCTTGTATATCTTCTCTGCAACTATTTCTTCCTTTGGAAATAAATTATGTAGCAACCGACTCTGTAATGCTTTCGTGCCAGCTTCAGTGAGTAGTCCAATTCTGATATCTTTCAGAATACTTCCATATTCTTCATCGTTTGCTTGCCTCATATTAGTAGTAAGTTCCTTGTACTCAAAGAAGGACCAAATATTTGCATTACCAATGCTTCCCAATGACTTTTTTGTGTCTTCATGTGTCACAGTATTAAACACTGGTTGTCCTTTAACTGGAGTAGGCTGTAGAAGATCCCCCAAAACTACGACATGTTTTCCACCAAATAACACGTCATAGTCTGTCCTTAGAATTTGCTGCATTCTTAAATGCACAAAGGCAAGCATTAATTTTGATACCATGCTCACCTCATCAATAATGAGAACTTGCATCTTCTTCAATACTCTTGAAACTTCAAAGCATGCTTCTCCAGTTAGCTTGTGGTATTGTATTTTGTTCTCATGCTCCACTGGTAACATTAGCAAACGATGTAAGGTGATTCCTTTTATGTTATATGCTGCTAACCCAGTTGGAGCAGTAACCACACAAGACAAAGTTGAATCCGTTTTTTGCTGTAGGTAGCTTCTGATGACTTTTATTAAGAAACTTTTTCCAGTTCCAGCTTGTCCGCTTACATACATCCCGATTGGTTGAAATGATGTGCATGAGCACTCTTTTTTTTCATGTAGTAATCCGTGATCAATTATGTTTCTGATCTCTTCATAAATTTGTTGCTGCTCTTCATTGAGTTGTCTTTCCAAATTTGGTAAGTCTATAAATTCTTCTTGAGCTTGATTCATAGCCGTTTCCACTTCAGTCATAGCTATTGCAGCTTCATTTTCAACGATTGGTTGTCCTAGGGGATCTTGACTGAGTGTTTCCTGTTCAATTTCTTCATTTAACATTTGCACATAATTTGTGAAAGTACTGCATTCTATGCTGTCTTTGCAAGCATTAAAGGAATCTTCATAGCTTTGAAATTCTCCCAGTAGTTCATCCTCTGTACGCCATGGTTTAAACAGCTGTAAAAGAGCCAAGTAGTAAAATTCCTTTTTTTCAGTAGTTTCGCAACTCAGCTTCCTGTGATTTATCAAACTTCCTTTTGTTTGCTTCACCAAACATCCTTCCTCACCAATGACTTTATATTTTCCATTGTTGATGTCTTCTGTGGCTTTCCGTAAATAAATGTAGTTCTGCAGCACTTCATAGAGACACATGTTCTCTAGATGAAGACTTCTCTTGGGATAATATGTGTCCAACATGTTTGATTTCAAAATATCTGTACATTCTGGGTCACTCTCGGCCAAATATTCAATTTCTCCAACAGATTTCAGTACCCGATTTCTCATTGCTGCAAGGCCTAAACTTGCCCAAATTATTCTTCTTGATTTCGAGTAGAGACTTGCAGAAGATAACCTATCTGAACATTCGTAGGATCCAATTTCTCGATGCGATAACATCTTTAAACTGAAACTGTACAGCTTCTTACTGACAGTCTTCTCGTGAGAAATCTCTTCCCACATTTCTTTCAATTCAGTTTTTTCTGATTTAGTAATGTAAGACGTTACATATCGAGCAACAGCAATGGAATTGTCAGCTACATACTGTATATCCATGTTAGCATTCCACATGGATAAAATGACTGGGCTGTAGTCATTTATATTTTTTGATTCTTCTTTTCTTTTAAGGTTGTAGGTATTCTTAGGTGATTTTCTTGTAATAGTATGTCTCACAGATGACATAAAACTGTTTACTCTTCCATTTCAAAGAACAGGTCTAGGAAATCCAAATCGACATTTAGTGTAGTATTTTTCTTTGCTCTTGTATTTCCGTCGACAGTATTTTACACACCGATGACTTTGGAAACGTAAAACTTGCTCCTTTAACTTTTTCTCTTCTGTG
This sequence comes from Triturus cristatus, assembly GCF_964204655.1. NCBI lineage: Eukaryota > Metazoa > Chordata > Amphibia > Caudata > Salamandridae > Triturus > Triturus cristatus. The sequence goes on from NC_140588.1 coordinate 1,113,838,203, forward strand.
CTTTTTGGTATAGCACATGTTGCATATTCTTCAATGAAAGATAACACTGCTTCATCAGTATCTGTTCCAAACTTTGGGGCATCCTTGATCCACAACAGCATATGAATATGAGGAGCACCTCTTGCCTGGTACTCTTTTCTCCAAAAGAAATCCACTACTTCTCCAAAAGTTGGATTTTTTTTATTGCAGATGAAGGACATCATAGCCTCAAATCTATGATTGAAATATCTGCAAACATTAACCGGATCCAATGAGCACAGTTCTCCTGCTGTCTTGTATTTGATGTTTTTAATGTTTGAATTTGCCTCTCGAAGAAAATCCAGTAAATCATCCCAAGCGTACTCGGCACAGCTTAGGGTAAGGAACCATGTTGGTGTTCCTAAATTCCGTAACATGCATTTTAATTCACCATGGCGTCGGTACCAATATTCATTTGTCCCACGCTGACAAGCCATCAGATTGATCGGTTGTGTTTCCAAAAGATCATCTCGGTGCTGCACTTTCTCCATAAAATCCTTAGCAGACACATTTTGTAAATGTACTCCACTTTTTAAAATCTGATTTACTGCATATGATAATGCAGACAAGTCGCTTTCAAATAAAAGATGGAACAAATAAGGAATACTTTGTCGAAATCTTGGATCTTCTGCATATAGTCTTGTAGTTCGATACTCAGAAGCTGGAATCTGTTCTGGACGTTCATCGTATCGTCCTCCTTTTCCTGTAGGAAACAGCTGGGGAAAACATCGAGCTTCCAAGCTCTCCTCCCATACACTCACAGGAGTTCCTTTTGCTTTCTTCATCTGAAACAGATCAATATTGTCTCCCATAACTTCTTTTGAATGAAGAGAATGTATGCTGAAATGTTCATAAATTTCTTCTTCCTTTGACTTGTCCACTTTTTCAATTTGTGCAGTTGGTGTTTCTGTGTCTTCTTGTAAATCTTCTTCTTCTATATAAATTGATTCATACCATTTGTTATTCCTTTTCAAATACAAATTTGCTCTTTGTACTTTCCGTACATCTACCAGCTCCTGCCAAATCTTCTTATTCTTTGTAGGTACACCATTAACCAGAATAACTAATGGTTCAGTTTCCAAAGTATCTGCATCAATAGTTTCCATATTTTTTTTCAAATCCAAGGGCAAATACACCACTCTACATTTTAAACCTCTCAGTAAATCTGAAGGAGGTAATTTACCAGTTTTGGGCTCCATACGTACTATGGTCTGGAACGGATGAACACATTGAATAAGTATAGACTCATATGTATTTAATTCAGAAAGTTCGGCAGGAATAGCATCAAATTCTAAATTATTATGTACAGCTCTGGTCGGCATTCTATTTTCTTCTAACTTGTTGTAACAGTATTTACAAATACGCTGATCTTCACCCAATTCAAAACAATTTTCAAGAAATATATATGTGGCAAAATCCTTCCACTTATAATTATCTTCATTTTCACTTTTTCGGTAGAGATCAACATTCCTGGTTTGTTTTCTATAATGTGTTCTGCGGCAACAAATACAAGTAATATTTGGTCTTTCATTAGAGATTATTGCAAATTTTGTTATGTGATCATTACATTTCTTACTCACAGAGGGTTCTACATTCTCTTCCACTTCTTCCTCATTTACTGTGTCCTTTTCTGCACTTTCTTGTTCTGGACCAAAGTAACAAAACTGAATTTCATCAGTAACCTTCTCTACATCTGATACCGATCCACGGAACAGAGCCCTATTCAATTCATCTAACTTTATTGCTGGACTTTTAGCAAAATACAATCGTCTCACAAACTTTCTCATTTCAGTATGATGAACAGCCAGCATCCTAAAATGATGAAAAACACTTTTACACACTTTTCTAGATAGACAAGCCAGAGAATGTCCCTGCAAACCAGTATTCTCTCTCACTCTGCATGGATCTAGACTTTGAAGCACCTTAATCTTCTGTTTAACACTTTTTTTACTATATTCTCTTAGAAACTCACGAAATTTATCAATAGATTCCTGACGCACAGTGCAAATACTACTACAATTCCAAGTGTACACTGGGGCTTTAGGACGTCTCCCCATAGCCTCATCCGCCATCACTTGTTCCTCATCTCTTGGAACCATTTTCTCCTTCTCCATTATACAACCATTTTTCACTTCATAAGCACGACCTCTGGTGTCAACTGCATGCAGCAAACTATTACTTTGAAAATAACTCTCTTCATTAAAAAATGGTTCACTACTTGAACTATGCATCCATTCTCCTAAAAACACTTTACAAAAGTTTGTTCTTTTCACTAGTCTTTTCCTTTTGCTTTGTGATTTCAGTACATTGACCATTTTATCTAATGTACGCATCCTGTTCAAAATTAAAATGAATAGTTTCCTTTTTAATTCTAAAGCCTTTGCTGCAATGGCTTCAATTTCTTTTTTTCTCTTATAAAATGTAGCTTTTTTCTTATATTTCTTCACATCCTTTATCAAATTGGACATAACTCTTCTCTGAAACATTTTTCTACGAATCTCTTTAAACACTGTTTTTCTTTTTAAGTTAATCTTTATTGTTTCTGAAGGTATATTTGCATTAACTAAATGCTCAATTTTTTCCTGTTGTTTTCTATTTAAAACATTCTTTCCAGTACAGACATTTTGTACATTTTTCCTTTTTTTGAAGATATTGTTTAAAAAAGCTTTTTTCTGCTTACCAGAAGACTTTCTCTTTTTCCCAACATGAGCATCTCCAACTAACTTAGGTCCTCCAGTTGTCTTCAAATATAGATTTTTTTTGTGGTTTTTCCTTAGTCTGGATTTTGTAGGCATCTTAAATTTTGTTCACTGCTCTTCAGCAATATCTGAAAAAAACTAAAAAAAATCCTTTATTTTATTTAAATATATTACTACATTTTTTATGATCTTTTCATATCTTAAAATACTATGTACCCCTTTCCTACAAGTGAAAATCACAATAACACCATCACAAATTAAATATCTAAAAACAATTCCTGTGTGCACACAGAGTCATGGTTTGATATTAGTCAGAAAACGAAATTTGTTTGCCAATTGGAAAGCACACTTACTACTCTTTTTTTGGCGAGTGATAAGTACTTTTACAGTCTGACACATTTTGAATCCACTTTTCAAATTCTGAAAACAGCACATGTCCAAACAGCTTTTTGAGACCAGCAACATGTGTAACCTGGGTGACTGACTGCACTCCAGCAAGGGCAACCAGCCTTAGTGATGCTGAATGTATTTGCATTACTGACTGCAACCTCAAACCCCACTCGGTTGTGAATACTATGCATGTTTCTACAGGATAAGCAGCTGGGTGTGTGCTAAGAGTCTGCTTCTGCAGAAAAAATAGCTCCCCCTTTCCTACTAATGCAAATGTAAAATTACCAGAGTAATACGCAATAAATCTCTGTCTAGAATTCCTCTTTGCACACAGAGTCATGGTTTGAAATTAGGCAGAAAACAAAATTTCTTTGCCAATTTGAAAGCACACTTACTACGCTTTTTTTGGCAAGTGATAAGTACTTTTACAGTCTGACACATTTTGAATCCACTTTTCAGATTCTGAAAACAGCACATGTCCAAACAGCTTTTTGAGACCAGCAACATGTGTAACCTGGGTGACTGACTACACTCCAGCAAGGGCAACCAGCCTTAGTGATGCTGAATGTATTTGCATTACTGACTGCAACCTCAAACCCCACTCGGTTGTGAATACTATGCATGATTCTACAGGATAAGCAGCTGGGTGTGTGCTAAGAGTCTGCTTCTGCAGAAAAAATAGCTCCCCCTTTCCTACTAATGCAAATGTAAAATTACCAGAGTAATACGCAATAAATCTCTGTCTATAATTCCTCTTTGCACACAGAGTCATGGTTTGAAATTAGGCAGAAAACGAAATTTCTTTGCCAATTTGAAAGCACACTTACTACGCTTTTTTTGGCAAGTGATAAGTACTTTTACAGTCTGACACATTTTGAATCCACTTTTCAGATTCTGAAAACAGCACATGTCCAAACAGCTTTTTGAGACCAGCAACATGTGTAACCTGGGTGACTGACTACACTCCAGCAAGGGCAACCAGCCTTAGTGATGCTGAATGTATTTGCATTACTGACTGCAACCGCAAACCCCACTCGGTTGTGAATACTATGCATGATTCTACAGGATAAGCAGCTGGGTGTGTGCTAAGAGTCTGCTTCTGCAGAAAAAATAGCTCCCCCTTTCCTACTAATGCAAATGTAAAATTACCAGAGTAATACGCAATAAATCTCTGTCTATAATTCCTCTTTGCACACAGAGTCATGGTTTGTAATTAGGCAGAAAACGAAATTTCTTTGCCAATTGGAAAGCACACTTACTGCTCTTTTTTTGGCAAGTGATAAGTACTTTTACAGTCTGACACATTTTGAATCCACTTTTCAGATTCTGAAAACAGCACATGTCCAAACAGCTTTTTGAGACCAGCAACATGTGTAACCTGGGTGACTGACTACACTCCAGCAAGGGCAACCAGCCTTAGTGATGCTGAATGTATTTGCATTACTGACTGCAACCTCAAACCCCACTCGGTTGTGAATACTATGCATGATTCTACATGATAAGCAGCTGGGTGTGTGCTAAGAGTCTGCTTCTGCAGAAAAAATAGCTCCCCCTTTCCTACTAATGCAAATGTAAAATTACCAGAGTAATACGCAATAAATCTCTGTCTATAATTCCTCTTTGCACACAGAGTCATGGTTTGAAATTAGGCAGAAAACGAAATTTCTTTGCGAATTTGAAAGCACACTTACTACACTTTTTTTTGGCAAGTGATAAGTACTTTTACAGTCTGACACATTTTGAATCCACTTTTCAGATTCTGAAAACAGCACATGTCCAAACAGCTTTTTGAGACCAGCAACATGTGTAACCTGGGTGACTGACTACACTCCAGCAAGGGCAACCAGCCTTAGTGATGCTGAATGTATTTGCATTACTGACTGCAACCTCAAACCCCACTCGGTTGTGAATACTATGCATGATTCTACAGGATAAGCAGCTGGGTGTGTGCTAAGAGTCTGCTTCTGCAGAAAAAATAGCTCCCCCTTTCCTACTAATGCAAATGTAAAATTACCAGAGTAATACGCAATAAATCTCTGTCTATAATTCCTCTTTGCACACAGAGTCATGGTTTGAAATTAGGCTGAAAACGAAATTTCTTTGCCAATTTGAAAGCACACTTACTACTCTTTTTTTGGCAAGTGATAAGTACTTTTACAGTCTGACACATTTTGAATCCACTTTTCAGATTCTGAAAACAGCACATGTCCAAACAGCTTTTTGAGACCAGCAACATGTGTAACCTGGGTGACTGACTACACTCCAGCAAGGGCAACCAGCCTTAGTGATGCTAAATGTATTTTCATTACTGACTGCAACCTCAAACCCTAAAAGTATTCCTCATTTATACCAGTAAATCTTAATTTATGGTGAAAACATAGTCCATATTATTTTACATGTTCCTTACATTTAAATTTCTCCCAAAACACAAAATGATAAACACAACTTCAACAAAAGGAATTCCAATTCTATTATTCATTTCTTAATTTACCACATACATCCCCTCTCAAACTCATAATTCACCTTTAAAATTAGTTAGTTGTGAAAGAAATGTGGCACTCAAACAGCAGATTATCAGAGCCGGGATCTCTGTTCTGTACACCTCTCTCCTCTCAGCAGAACCAGATAATGGCAAAGTTTCCCTCTCTTTTTCCACACATATACATGTTAATTTCAAATCTCAGTGCTTCCCCCTTTCTTTCAAATGTAATCACACATTTCTATTGATTGAAAACCAGACCTTTTCCAAAAGTACCCTTCCCCCAACTTGACTTCTGCCTAGTACCCTTCCCCCAACTTGACTTCTGCCTGCTACCATAGCAACAGCTCATGGAACACTGCTGTGTGGAGTTAGGTCAGAAGTTCACCACACAATGTTTCATTTCCAAAGAGCAAGAGTGCTTGACTTTTCAAACCTAACAGCAAATCCATAGTACTGTTCTTTGGTAACACATTTTTCTGTACCAATACAAAACATGCTTCTATAAATTGACACATACAGCCTAGTTTTTAGTGTAGAATGGTATGAAACAGCCAATGAGTTCTTTTTATTTTAAAAAAATATGTATGCCTCCATTTCCAAAATGTGTTTCATTTCTTTTTCCCATTCTACTGAAATACACCTCCTGAGTGCATCCAGTTCTCCTTTGAAGATGTTCACAGTGTGGATTGTAGGGCACAGCTATGTCTTCTGGAGTGAAAAGTATGCAGAGAAAACAGGTATGGTGAGAGACCTTGCTTTGCCAAATGTAGACATTAAATGGATTGGTCAGAGAGGGTTAAAGTGGCACCAATTGATGCCATTGGTGAAATCCTTCATGCAAATCCAACACCCTGACCTCATAATAGGGCACTGTGGTGGCAATGACCTAGGCACTTCTGGGGTAGGTCTGGAAATGCTTATGAAGGAGACCTTTGCACAACTGTTTTCACTTTTCCCTAAAACTGCCTTTGTGTATTCTAACATATGCCAAAGGCAAAAATGGAACTGGTCCAATCATTTTTGTCCGCAGATTGACAAAGCAAGAAAGCACGTCAACAAATCTGTTTCTGCTTTCCTCCGAGACTATGGTATGGGTTCCATTTACCACAACAACTTGCGTTACGACATGCAAGACATTTATAGAGGAGATGGTGTACACTTCACTGATGAAGGGAACAGAGTCTTCCTCTTGAACCTTAGACTCTGCATCGGTACTTACTTGTAGGTACCACTAAAAATCACTTCATAAACACAACGGCTCTTTTTAGAGCCCCCTAATATCTAAACACTTAAATCTGAATTTTATTTCTTTTTAAAAAAAAAATTCTACCGTACGGTAAGCTTACCGTAAGCTTACCGTACGCGTACCCCGCAATTTTTTTTTAAAATTAATTAATGTTTTTTTTGTACTTTTCTGTCCTTCTTTGACCCCCTTTCAAATGTTAGGGGGTCTGTAACTCTCTTCCTTGCCCCCTTTTCAAGTTATCTCCCTTTTTTTTTCTGTGTGAAACACACGAAATGGCGGCCGACACTTCCTGATTTCGTCCGATTCGAATGTTTACAGTCATGTGACAACCAATCAGATTTGAGCTCGCGCACGGCACCGTACGCATACGGTAAGCTTACCGTAAGCGCACGGTAAGCGCACGGTAAGCTGCCACAAATATATATATTGATTTAAATGCTATTTTCTCAGGAACTACTGAACAGATTTACACCAGACCTACAAAAGGCACTTCCTTGACCTGTAGACTACCTCTCTGCCAAATTTCAAGTAACTCTGTTCAGCCGTTCGGGCTGTAGCTGTGTCTAAAGGTCCTGTGGAAAAATGCATAGGAAAAACGCGTTTTGGGACCCCCCTTTTTTCTCAGCCCCCGCTTGACGAATCCCCCCGAGCGTAGCGCCCCATTAGTTTTGAAAATTTCGCGAGGATTTGTCGACCGGCGCCAAAGTTATTCAAAATAGAATGTTGCGGTTTTCCTATGGAAACAGGGTCCTAACTATAACTACCTACTGGCGACCGCCAGTAGGTAATATATATATATATATATATATATATATATATATATATATTTCAAACAATGGTCCGAGCCTTCGGGAGTCACTCTACAGCTTGCCCGCTCCTCGACATTCCGGTTAATCATTTGTTCGCCCTACGCGTTTCGAGGCCGTTCTGCCTCTCGTCAGGGGCTGGCTGCTTTTCTCTCTGGCGCTTGAACGTCTCCTTTATTAGCATGCATGATTGATTAATTACACTCATTGTGCCGCGCTGTGCGCGTTTGTGAAACTGATGCATGTAGGGACATGTGGTCTCAGGAGAGTCAGTCTTTTACCTTTGTAGGCTCCAAGCGTCAGTCTTTTAGCAAAGTTATTCTTTTAGTAGGCGGGTGATGTCGAGGCAAAACCCTCTGTAGGTGCTGGGTTCACTGTGCTGCTCAAGTTAGACTCTGTTCCAACCTTCAGCCTCGTATCTTTTATATATATTTATATATATATATATATATATCTAAAAGAAAAGGTCTATTGAAGAATGGATGGGTGTATGAGTTTCTAAATGGATGATTTAGTGGGCACGTAACCGACTGTATAAGTGAGTGATATTATGTGTCTTACTGGATGCATGGGTGAATGAATAATTAGTTGTGTGAGTAGCTCTATGGTTGAGTGGCAGTGTGTGAGTGTCTGTATGCGTGTATGAGTGCATATGATAGAGGCTGTATTGATGAGTGACTACATGTATGAGTGACTGTATGGATGATTGGGTGGATGTGTGTGTAGACCTAGGAATCAGTGAGTGGGTATGTACTAGCTGGTATTAGTGTGTCTATGGTTTCAAGAATGGCAGTCTGTATTTTAGAGTGGGTATATCAAAATGTATATTAGGTTGTGAGGAGATACATCAGATTATAACGTTGATGATGTCATCATTGATATCATCAGTGATGTCATTTGAGATGTCATTAGTAATGTCATCAGTGATATCACTGACCAGGTAACGAGTGATGTAATATGTGATGTCATCAGCAGTGCACTGTGGGGGTGCGAGTTATAGTTAGCTCAACTAAATGTCTCTGGTGTTGTACGAGTGAAATGTACAACTAACTCTAACTTTCCTGAAACCTGTGATTTTTTCAGTGAATATCTAAGGTTTTTTGAATGCTAATTTCTAACTATAACGTCCCTCAAACATATGTTTTTTTCAGTGAATTTCAAAGGATTTTTAAAATGCGAATTCCCAACTGTAATTTCCCTGAAACGTATGGTGTTTCCACTGAATTTCAAAGGTGTTTTTAAATAAAAATTTCTATCTATAATGTCCTTTAAACCTATGTGTTTTTTAAGTGAATTTCAAAGGTTTTTTAAATGCTAATTTTTAACTATAACATCCCTGAAATCTATGTTTTTTTTCAGTGAATTTTAAAGGTTTTTTAAATGCTAAATTAAAATAACATAATGTAATGTTTTCTCTTTTATAAAATATGAATTTATATATTTTTTTAAAGTTAATTCGCGAATCCATCGTGTACCAGTCTCGGTGGGTGCACGAATCTAAGAATTTTGCTGCCATATTGGTTAAGTCGTGTACGATGCATGTCTGGTATGCAAAGGTTGCGCGTTCTCAGCCCTGTGTAACATCACATATGTATTTTCGGGGATTGCATCAGGTGCGCGAATCCACCACATATTTTTAAGTTTTAAAAGTATATGCATATAACTTTTATATGTATATTATACCAAGAGATTATTTAACATAATTGTAAATATCATATATTTGTAACTGGAATAAAGATATATTATTGTTTTTTTTAAACTTTATTTTCCATTTCCATAAACAAATATCTCACAATTTACATTTGATATATGTTGCCACATCACAATGCAATACACCGTATGATTCCATGTGAAGAACGAGATTTATTATTGTTAAATATATATTTCAGGAATCACGTTGTTGTGAGCCGTGTACGTGAATCCCATGTCACTTCAAAAGAAAGCATTTTATTAGTTAAGAAGCTTTTGATTCCAGAATTTGAAGGACCCCACGCATTTTTTTCATTCTTTCAAGTGCATCTCAGATGACACACCTGTTGTCTATTGCTTCTCTTCTTTGTCTCTTTTGGTGTTTTTTGTTCCATCACCAAATGGCAGCTGGAAATCCACCACAGCAGCTTCCACCTGAAGAGGAAGAAAGACTTGGAGGACCCCATCAAAATGTATGAGAGTCGCATGTGGGCATATTTCTCCATACCACCTGAGGAGAAAAATGTAAATGCCTATAAGGTGACATGCACCATTTGTGAAAAGGTCCTCTCACAAGGGTCAGAAAAACAATATCCTTGCGGGACATCATCTATGATGAAGCATTTACAGACAATGCACCCTCAGTGTCTTGCAAGAAGATACAGTCGTTTTGTTGTAAACTGAAGTTAAAAACTATTATTGCATATAATATTATACTTTTAACAACACAACATTATTTTATAATTAAATAACATATTCAGTTTCCCTTTTATGCTGTTCTCAGATTCTACTGAATTTCACCATACACAGTAATTTCAATGTATATCATCATATAACAGCGGGGGGAAAATACAAACAATGAGATTTAAAAAAACAAATATTTAAAACAAGTTCAACTATCTGTTTACTTACCTACAGTTTCTAAAAACATTCTTCATCTACATTAATTCATTTTTTCTCTGAAGTACATTTTCTAAAATATACACTCTCATTTACATTGCGTATATTATAAAGATCAAATATATAAACTTCTTCTTTCAAACGCAAGTTTGCAAATGCAATAAAAATTAGCACAAACAATAATCCAAACAGTATTTGTTCACAACTTCCCAATAGGCCGAATAATTTTTCAAAATCCATTTGCATTTAAAATATCCAAAATAACCTCATTAAATTAATGTGCACATCTTCCCAATAAGTCGAATTAAGTTTTCAGACGTTGGTTTCAAAAATATCACATATGAATTTGGGAATTCATAAGGCAACCTACATTTGATTCCAAATAGGCATCATTGAAAAGTGTCCATCCTTTATTGCACTTTAAATATACAGTATGGTGTCCAGATGTTGTAGTAGGTCCATCATGGACAATAATAGCCACTGCTTTAAACGTTCTTCCAGAAAATGCCACTTTACTTGCAACAACATTTTTTATTTTGGTTTCAACTTTTCTTCCATCTGCTCTACAATGTTGTAGCATTAAAAGGACATATTGTCCAAATCTTTCTATAAATAAGATTGACAACATATCTGACATACAATGAGAACATTTCATATCTTGATTAGCTGTTTTTAGTAACTAGATAAAAGACACTGATTTGCAATCTGGTATTGTCAAATATATGAATTGTTCAGTGTCTATTTCAATAGTAGAAGAAAATAAACACTCTTCACATTTGTAATCTCATCTGTAACTTAGTCCAAACATATTTTTGCAACTTGTTGTACATTCAATGTAAATTTCAATGATCCAGTACGTATATTCAAAAGATGCCGAATGCCAGAAGCAGAATGATTTTTAGTTCTATCAGTTATCAACTTTTCAAAAATATAATGTAGTAAAGAACTCGATTTTCCATAATTTCATGATGAAGATCCTCTAGATAATACACAACATTAACAATTACATTAGCATAGCAGTTGATACCTGAACTATTTTCTAACTGGTATTCTACAATATCATCAACTGTGTCCATTTTAATTTCCTTTTCAGTTTCATAATTCTCTTGAATTCTTTTCTTTTTTTGAATCTCAGTGAAATATTTGTCATATTTCCATTCAAGATACACCACACGTTTCTCATATATGGGATATTCACCTAAGTTAGGAGCATAAAGTCTTCTTAACCGATTGTATTCTCTTACGCAATTTACATCAGCACTAATCGTTTTATCCTCAAAATCAATCAAATACAAACCAGATAATGTCCTTACTCAAGAGAATGCAACATATGCCATGCCTTCTTTAAACACTGCACTTCCAATATTTACCAAAGCAGTGTCTACACTTACAGGCACATGCATTAAAGCTATTTGCGATCGCAAACGGCGCGAATCGCAAAAATCGGCCGTTTGCGATCGCAAAAATAGCTGTTGCGATGCATGAAACAACTTGCCACTCGCAATTTAAGAAATCGCAAATTATTGTGATTTCTTAAATAGCGATTGCATTTAAGGAATCCCTAATTGAGATTCCTTAAATGCAATGCATTACAGTTTAAAAAATAGCGATTACGCTATTAGCGTGAGCAAATTACCATGAGGCTGGACCTCATGGTAATTTGCGAAAACTTAGAAAAATGCACTTATTTGCATTTTTCTAAGTGTCATGTTGCCCACACACATGCCCTTAGAGCATGTGTGTATGCAACATTGGTGCAGAGTGAACATACATGGGTGCAATAGGGTGTCCTTTGAACACCTTTGCACCATCGAAATTGCGGGAGCAATTTGCGAGTGCCTACTGGTACTCGCAAATTGCTCCCGCAATCTCTAATTCATTCCTATGGGCCTGGAGGCCCATAGGAATGAATGGGAAGATATTCCTTAATTGCGACTCGCAATTTGCTAGTCGCAATTAAGGAATTTGTGGGAATCGCTATTTCTTTAGCGATTCCTACATGCATAGGGTTTTGCTATTCCTTAATTGCGATTCCTTAATAATCGCTATTAAGGAATCGCAAAACCCTATGATGATGCATGTGCCTAATAGACCTTGAGATTTACAAATGGTTACAGCATGTGCTAAAGAAAGCGAAAACTGTTTTCTACAAACATACAACTCTTTTACAAGCAAAAACGAATAGTACAACGTACAACGTACAATCTGTTTCACCTCTTCAATCTGATCAAATTTAATCCATCTCTTTTCTAAAAAATTTATAAAATCAACAACTTTCCCATTGCTACATTGCTACATTTACTAAACCTTCTTCTACATTCAAAATACGCCATAAAATGACCCGACAGTTCATACAGACATATAAAGTCTTTTCTAAACCTTCAGTCTTAGACACCGATATTTCCAAAGAATCCAACTTTGACGGTAATTTTTCTGAGAGGAGAATAGGTACTCCTTTGTGCTCCATTTTATGGATAGCTTCCATTTTCAGTATTGGTTGTTTTTCCAATTTCAAAAGTTCTTGATTGAATGTAGAAGACTCTTGCAGTGTAGGCATTAGGCAAACTATAGACTTGAAAGCAACTTATGACATTACTTCTATGAATGCACTACTACTAATATTAACAAGACATGTATCTACACGTAAATCTTGGAATTTGTGAATAGTTACTGCACTGGGAACTGCTTTTGCTGGACCTACAGAAGTCTTTCACAAGTAGGAAATGTACAATGCATCTACCAATATGCTTAACTTAACCCTATTAGTGCCCACTGAGAATCCTTCAGGGCCAAGCCATTTAATGTACTTTTTTAACTGATTGTTTTAACATACTGGATTTTGTGCAATTATGATTATGATTTTGGGAAACTTTATATTTTACTTTTCAGTACTTCTTGTACTATCAATTTATATATAAAACATACACTTATAAAACACCCTGAAGTCACATGACACAATTGAAGATGGCTGACAGGTGACTGTGAAAATCATACATGGAAATGACCACTTTGGTAGGGTAATAAAAAAATAGTCGTTTCCAAAAGCCAATACACAGAAATATTTATTATTCTATTTGCTCACCAGGTAAAAAGGCAGGTTTTGATTTCCATTTTTTTCCTGTTTTTATGGCTGTCTGTATTATTATGACATTGATATAAGGCACATGAAATTTTCAAGTTTTTCTAATATTGCTCAGATTATAAAGTTATATTCTAAAATTTAGTATAGCTTCACCACAATAACTCTGTCTATTTAGGTCACCGGAAATATCACATGACCGGGAATGCAAGGAATATCATTGGATTATGTTCATTTCAGCAAAATCAAAAGTAAGTACACACCCACTCCTCCTCCTCGAATCATCTTTCATAGAACTTCATTCTGAGCAGGTGGATAGGTCTTGGTATGCCTAGTTTTGGTCCTTTTTTTTCATCAAATCAGCAACAAAGTAAGGACATGGGGGTCAGCAGGAACAAAAGCTTGACCGAGATGTGCAGGAGGTGAAGATTGATGATTTGGAAGAAGAGGGACCTCCACAAAATACAGAATCAAAAACTGCTGCCAAACTTGTGCAATGCTCTAGAGGGACGGACAAGAAATATTCATATGGGACAACGTCTATGTTATGCCATATAAAATCCGATCAGAAAAGACGCCCCTAACTGGTGGTCAAGCAGAGGGAAGCTGGAGGATGATCTACTTCAGTGGCAGCAGCAACAATTCCTGGCCAGAAAGTCCCTTCTGAGGTGCAGACTACTGCAACAGATATGGATCTAGAGTTTTCAAGAATGGCCACCCACTGCATGGACTGTAGTGTTGTTATAAGAGCTGGGTTGTTGCATGTGTGCCTGGGTAGTTCCTGAGTGAATGGAGGAATGCATGGGTGGTGTCTCAGTGAATGAATGAGTACACCAGTAGTGTCAAAGTGAATGGATCAGTTCATGGATAATGGCTGGGTAAATGAATGAATGAATGAATGGATAATGGTTGGGTGAATTGTACTGGTTCCCCTGTTCCGGACCCCCTTCTCCCTCCCCTTTCGTTAGCTTGGGAAATAACTAGGACCGCTTTAGAAAGGGGTACTCTTTTCTTTTATTGGCAACGTTGTTTTAGAGTCACACATGCCCTAGGTATAGAACAGGATCCGGGTGGAAAGTCTGATAAGGGAATCAAAACGCCTCTTGATAAATGATGTCGCCACGGGCAGGGGATTCTCCGTCCAGAGGTTGGTACTCGAGGACCCAAAAAGGAAAGAAAAGAATAGAAAAATGCTTAGGATGGTGGCCACGTTTGAAAGCAACAAGGGGAAGGGGAAAGTGCACACCGTCACCAAAACCCTGGTATTCGTGCTGTGTCTATGGTGTGGGAGTATTAGTGCTTTATCTAGGTGCACCCCTCACGCGTGTCCACAGCTCCTGTAATAATGATGAGCATACGCCCGTCACTTGCCTGCTTCCACGACCCCCATGGGCCGTGGCGAGGGAAGACCCAGTCTCCTTGGTTTCCAGGAGATCAGTGGTCCCGAGCGCGGTGCTCCTTGAGCTGATTCCTTCGTTGTCGGCTCCCTCCCGATCCGGAGGTCGATACTCCTGGGTGGTCCCGCTGCACCAGGCGACGGTCTCGTTTTCCTCCTCCTCGCTTCCGCACGCTCTCCACTCTTCACCGTCTGGCTTCCTCTCTCTCCAACTCTTGCGCGCCTTCTCCTCGCTGTTGTCCGCTTTTGCGGACACTTCCGCTCCGCCCTCGACGTTCGCTAGACCGCTGGTTGCAGTTCCAGGTATTTCGGCGGAGGCGCCGCCACTATCGGGAGGACGTACACCGTCACACTGCCTTCCCCTCGGGAATGGACGATCGGGCCATTCAATGACAGGATATCAGGAGAGGTAGTCTGCGTTCGACTGGAGTTTCCCCGGTAGATGTATGGCCTCAAAGGTGAAGGGCTGTAACGAGAGAAACCAACGTAAAACTTTGGGGTTTGAGTCTTTATGGAGTGCTAACCAAGTCAGAGGAGCATGATCGGTTAACAACAGAAAAGAACGTCCCAAGAGGTAGTATTGAAGGGATTCCATAGCCCATTTGAGAGCGAGGCACTCTTTTTCAATAGTGGCGTACTTGAGTTCCCGAGGGAATAACTTCCTGCTGAGGTACAACAAAGGCCGTAAGTCTCCCGCTTCATCAGGTTGGGATAAGACAGCCCCAAGGCCTCTTCCCGAGGCGTCTGTTTGGAGAACAAATGTTTTCTGAAAGTCTCGGCAGACGAGGACAGGGGCTGTACAGAGGGCCTTTTTCAGTTGTTGAAAACTCTTTTATTGGGCATCAAACCACGGGAGATGTTTTCCTGTGTGAGCTTTTGTCAAGAGGTCCGTGAGAGGACTGGCGATCTCAGAAAAGTGGGGTATGAACCTCCTGTAGTAGCCCACCAACCCCAGGAAGGAACGGACGCTCTTTCTACAGGAGGGTCAGGTTATTTTGGAGATGGCTTCTATTTTATTTACTTGGGGTCTAATACACCCTTCCTGTATATCATATCCCAGGTATTCTATGTGGTTGGTACCAAAGGTTGTCTTCTGAGGGTTGAGGGTAAGACCGGCTTGTTCTAGCGTTTTTAGGACGGCCTCTAGATGTCGTAGGTGGGTGTCCCAGTCAGGGCTGTATACAACGATATCATCTAGATAAGCCACAGCGAAGTGGCGATGCTGTGCCAATATAGTGTCCATCAGGCGCTGAAAAGTAGCAGGGGCCCCGTGGAGACCAAAGGGAAGTACTTTAAATTGATAGAGGCCAGTGGGTGTTGAAAATGCCGTCTTTTCTCTGGCTGTAGGAGTCAACGGGATCTGCCAGGAACCTTTTGTTAGGTCTATGGTGGACATCACTCGGGCTTCTCCTAATCTCTCAATTAATTCATCTACTCTCGGCATGGGGTAGGCGTCGAACTGGGATACCGCGTTTACCCTGCGGAAGTCTATGCAGAAGCGGATGCTGCCATCCGGTTTCGGTACAAGTACAATGGGTGAAGACCACTCGCTGTGGGAGGGTTCGATTATGTCGGCCTTCAGCATGTCCTGTACTTCCTGATTCACTGCCTCCCTCCTAGCCTCCGGGATACGATATGGTTTTAGCTTAACCGGTTGTGAGGTTTTGGTGATTATGTCATGTTCAACTAATGTGGTTCTCCCTGGGGTCTTTGACACAACGGAGGAATATTTGGCACACAGGGACGAGATCTGCTGTCTTTGTCTTTTTGTGACTTGGGGCCCTAGCTGTATGGGAGTGTCCTCTTCCTATCTTCGGGGAGGAAAGGTTACTTCAAGCGGTTTGTCCACGGCTATGTGGTGGATGGGGGCATCTGAGGTTGATGCTTCCTTTTGGGTTTCCTCCCACGCTTTGAGAAGATTGACGTGATATATTTGCCCAACACCTTGTTTATGTGGTACGTCTATTTTGTAAGTGACAAGAGTCACTTTTTCGAGAATTGTGTAGGGGCCTTGCCACGTGGCGAGGAGTTTTTTATCGGACGTTGGTAGAAGGATCAGTACTCGATCCCCGGGTTGAAATTCCCTGAGTTTGGCATGGCGGTTATACTGTTGCTGTTGTCTCGTTTGTGCTTTTTCAAGGTTGGTGTGTACCTCTTCCCACAGGGTGGACAAGGTCTCTTTTAGGGATGAGGAGTACTAAAGTAGGGATTTCCCTTCGTCTTCTTCCTCTGTCCACTGTTCTACCGCCATATCCTGGAGAGTCCTGGGGCGTCGTCCGAACAGGAGTTCGAACGGGGAAAATCCGGTTGAACTTTGTTCGTGTGTCCTGATGGCAAAGAGGACCAAAGGCAGTTGGCGGTCCCAGTCCCTACCGGCCCTATCTATACTTTTCCGTAGGATGGTCTTAATAGTGCGGTTGTACCTCGCCACCAGACCGTCCGTTTGGGGATGGTACACCGACGTGCGTATTTGTTTCACTTTCAATATGGAGCACACTTGCTTCATTAATCGGGACATAAACGGCGTCCCTTGATCCGTTAATAGTTCAAGAGGAAACCCTACTCGGGAAAAAAATGACACCATGGCATGGCTAACAGCTGTGGTTGTGGTGGATGAGAGAGGTATAGCTTCGGGGTAGCGAGTCGCATAATCTACGAGGACTAATATATACTGGTGTCCTCGGACTGACGGAATTAGAGGTCCGACCAAATCCATCCCCACTCTTTTGAAGGGTACGTCTATGATCGGGAGAGGTTGAAGTGGCGCTTTGGGTATAGAAGGGGTATTGATTAACTGACATCTGGGACAGGCTGCACAGTAGCGGGCTACCTCTTGATACACCCCGGGCCAATAGAACCTAGGTAACATATACCGTAGAGTGTGTTCTTTGCCATAGTGTCCACCTCCCGCTTGACCATGTGCCAGACACAACACCTGCTCCCTGAAGGAACGTGGAACCAGTAGTTGTTCTTTTCGGTTACCCCGTTCATAGGAGACCCGGTATAAGAGTCCCTTGTGTACCCAAAAGAAGGGGCCTACCTTATCAGGCTGGTCTTCTTGGACCTGTTCCCTGGCGTTTTGGAGTGTAGGATCCTCTCTCTGGGCTGTTCTGAAACTCCGTTCGGGTCCATGAGGTGTTTCTGAGGAGGTAAAAGTAGGTGGGGATAACACATGTTTGGTCTGTACATACCGGGCTCTTTCTCCTCTTTTCTCTCTGCGTGTTTTTGGAATTCTAGGGGACGTGGCGTGTATTTCTGAATTGTGGTATGGAGCATCAGTTAACCAGGACACCGGGGTTGGGGATGGGGAACTGGCCTGTAGGTATTCATGGAATCTAGGAAGATCTGTTCCCAGCAGGACAGCCTCCGGAAGATTAGACACCACCCCTACTTTCCTCAGCAGGGACTCTCCCTCTATGTCCAATAAAACTTCGGCCAGGGGGTATAGTTTCTTTTCCCCATGAACACAGGTGACCTGTATGGCTTCGTCGTCCCTGAGTTGTGAGTCCCTGACAAGTGTTCTGTCGACCACGGTATGATGACACCCTGTATCTAGAAATGCTAACACTGGTTTCCCGTTTAAGTGTATTTTCTTCCTATACCTTTTGGGGTTTGTCCTGTTACCATAACCCTACCCCGAGTATACCCGACCTCCATGGGCTCAGGAGGGACAGGACGGGAAGGACAGTTTCTTGCTATGTGTCCCCATTCAGCGCAGTGAAAACATTGTGGGCCTGGGGGAGTTGGGCCAGGAGGCATTGGTTTAGGTTGTGGCCTGCTAAATGACTGGCTACGGGGCTCGGGGAATGTCGGGGTTGGTTTGTTTGGTACCTTTGGGGCTCCTACCGATATCCTATTTGAAGGGGCTTTAAACTCAGGAGAACGATGATATGCACAAGCCAGATCAACTGCCATGGTCACCGTGAGATTAGGATGTTGCCTGATCCAGGCTCTGGTATTGTAGGGGAGGGCGTCCAAATATTGTTCCAGGTAGATTCTCTCGGTGATTTCATCTGGGGAGGAGGTGGTGGGTTGTAACCATCTATTACCTAGATCCCTAATCCCATAATATAGAGCCCTCGGATTGTCGCCCACAGTCCATTTCTCCTTCCTAAACCGTGACCTGTAATACTCCTGATCGCAACCTAGTCGTTCAAGGATAGCCCTTTTTATATCAACGTAACTTGTAACACCGGCTGGATTAGCCGCTTGGTACGCGGCCTGTAACTCGCCGGATAACAGAGGTGCGATATATTGTCCCCAGCGCTCGGGTGGCCATGCAGCCTTGGAAGCAACCCTTTCGAAATTAACAAAGAAGTAGTCCGGGTCATCCCCTTGTCGGAACTTCTGGAGTACTGACCCTGGGACGTTGGGGTGTACTCGGGCACTTGCAATGGCATCCGTGAGGCGCAGTACGGCCGTGTCCTGTACCTGTTGGTTTGTTGTTAACAGGACTGCTTGGTCCTTCAGGGCCGCCTGTAGAGCCTCTCTCTCGGGTTGTGCCTGTTTCGTTTGCTCCTCAAAGACCAGCTGTAAATGTCGCTGACCTTCGGCTAACTGGGTGATGATGGCCTCCATTTCGGGGTTCTGTCTTTTTCCAGACAGATAAGTATCCCACTTCTGACACCACTTTGTACTGGTTTCCCTGTTCTGGACCCCCTTCTCCCTCCCCTTTCGTTAGCTTGGGAAATAACTAGGACCGCTTTAGAAAGGGGTACTCTTTTCTTTTATTGGCAACGTTGTTTTAGAGTCACACATGCCCTAGGTATAGAACAGGATCCGGGTGGAAAGTCTGATAAGGGAATCAAAACGCCTCTTGATAAATGATGTCGTCACGGGCAGGGGATTCTCCGTCCAGAGGTTGGTACTCGAGGACCCAAAAAGGAAAGGAAAGAATAGAAAAATGCTTAGGATGGTGGCCACGTTTGAAAGCAACAAGGGGAAGGGGAAAGTGCACACTGTCACCAAAACCCTGGTATTCGTGCTGTGTCTATGGTGTGGGAGTATTAGTGCTTTATCTAGGTGCACCCCTCACGCGTGTCCACAGCCCCTGTAATAATGATGAGCATACGCCGGTCACTTGCCTGCTTCCACGACCCCCATGGGCCGTGGCGAGGGGAGACCCAGTCTCCTTGGTTTTCAGGAGATCAGTGGTCCCGAGCGCGGTGCTCCTTGAGCTGATTCCTTCGTTGTCGGCTCCCTCCCGATCCGGAGGTCAATACTCCTGGATGGTCCCGCTGCACCAGGCGACGGTCTCGTTTTCCTCCTCCTCGCTTCCGCACGATCTCCACTCTTCACCGGCTGGCTTCCTCTCTCTCCATCTCTCGCGCGCCTTCTCCTCGCTGTTGTCCGCTTTTGCGGACACTTCCGCTCTGCCCTCGACGTTCGCTAGACCGCTGGTTGCAGTTCCGGGTATTTCGGCGGTGGCCATCTTGGGTTGGGCGCCGCCACTATCGGGAGGACGTACACCGTCACATGAATGAATGAGTGCATGGGTAATGCCTAGGTGATTGGATGAGTGCATATGTAGTGCCTAGGTTAATAGATGAGTACATGCATGGTGCCTGGGTAAATGGATGAGTAGAAGGGTAGTGCCTTGGTAATTGGATGTGTGAACGGGTAGTTCCTGTGTAAATGGATGAGTGCAGGGGTAGTGCCTGAGTAAATAGATGAGTGCATAGGTGGTGCATCAGTGAATGGATGAGGGCAAGTAAAGTGCCTGGATGATTGGATATATGAATGGGTAGTGCCTGGGTGATTAGATGAGTGCATGGGTAGTGCCTGAGAGATATAATATGTGCACGGTGACTGTCTGGGTGAATGGATGTGTGCATGGTAGTGCATGTGTGATTGGATAAGTGCAAGAATAGTGCCCGGGTCATTGGATGAGTGTATGGACTGTACCTGAGTGATTGGATGAATGCATGCTTAGTGCCTGAGTGAAGGAATGAGTTCAAGGGTAGTGCATGGTTGATTGAATGTTTGCATTTGCAGTGCCTGGATGAATGTACGGCTGCATGGGTAGTGTCTGAGTAAATAGATGAGTGCAAGGGTAGTACCTGGGAGAATGTGTGAATGCAGGAATAGAGCCATATTCTAAAGTTATAAGCTTAAGAGAGTTGGTTCACAGTAGTGCAATGGATGTTTTAGGGACACCTGCTAGTAAAGACATGAAAATACATATGAAATGGCCAACACGCTGTTTCATATGGTGTTGTTTTTCATGTAATTCTCTCAATCTTGTTATTGAAGATGTGTTCAACATCTCAAAATGGATTTTCTGACATTCATGCACAGTAATGATGCATATTTTGTGAATAGGTGCAATATGATTTCATGCATAATCTCTTGAAGGTCACAGTCCTTGACCTTTGACCCAAATGATTGCTTCTGGAAGTCTGCTAAGGATGTAACTTTGTAACAGTGAACTTGTTTAGCTAAGTGGGGTATTGTGAGAAGTTGGCCTGGCATATGCTGTCCTCTAGTTATAGGGGACACCTTGCACCAGTCCAATTCGACTCTTAAGGTGATAGGTTAAAAGACAACCTTTAAAGAAGCTATCCTAGTGGTAGCTGTGGAGAGCAGCCTTCAGGCTAAGTCTTGAAGAAGTGTTAAGCTTATTGTTTTTCCATAGATAACCTCTTGAATGACCAAATGAAAGAGTAGTCCACACAGGTATATATATAAAATATATGTATTTATTCTAAGAATAGTCCCACTAGTCTCTTTATGAGGCTGGAGGTAAAGATACAATTCAAACAAGTATTGATAGTTACAATAAATAGCACTGGAATCATATGGCCCCAGGGGGGGGACCAAGCCATATATTAAAAAATTGGTATAAGAACCACAACAATTCTACAGACAATGCCTAGGGCATTTAGGGTCGCTGGCCCCTTAAGAAACCACCCAAGGTAGTGAGGAAGGGGACCCACGGGAGACGCGTGCAGTGGCAGAAGCTACTGTCGGGATCTCTATTAAAGCCTATGGAGAATGTCACGGTTGAATTTTACAAGATTAAAAACACTTCTAGCAGGAGTTCAAGTTCAAGACTTCAGAGTTAAGCTTTTGAAGGGCCCACACCCACGAGAGTACAGAGGTACCACTGTTACCTGCCCCAGGGAAGCCGGGTGCATAGGTCGTTTTCGATGTCGGGTCGTGGGCTGATTTTCAATGGCAAAACGTGAAGAACTGCTGCTAGCAAGAAGCGTTGTTGATGTCGTGAAGATTGAAGATGTAGATCTTGAAGAGAGGGACCTGAAAGCAGAGGGGACAGAGTCTGGGTCATGGCACAGTGACCAGGGAGCTCAGGAGAAAGAGCCCTTCAATGTCGGGTGCTTCCAGGTGGAAGAGGTGTAGGTTGGATCAGCTGCCACGGGCTCGGGAGGCTTCAAGGAAGACCAGCTTCTGGAGGGCAACTGTTCCACACAGGATGAGGGTCACTGCGGTGTTAGTGTCCAGATTGGATCCACTAAGCCTTGGCAACCGTAACCCATGCAAGATTCATAAAACAGCTACTGGTTCAGACCCACGAGGTCTGTGCGAGGTCTCCAGCAAGGAGAATGTAGAGCAGGCCTGGAGCAACCAGGGAAACTCTTGAAAGTAAAGATTGACCTCTGCTAGGGCCCACCAGTCGAGAGACAAGGGTCCGCGGGAGGCAACAATTTGGAGTGTGTAAAGATGCACTCACGGGTCGCCGGAGCGGGCTAGGTTGTCGATCTTTGTCACAGATGATGCTGAGAGATTGGCTCAAAAATGGGCCAAAGCACAACTTCCCCACTTGTTGGGTTTGTGTGCTGTGCAAGAGGTGGCTGGTGTCCTGGGGTATTGGGGATCTCGGTACCCACGGGGTCCACGGTGCTGAGCTTTGCTGTGCACACTCACTGGCCTCTGGGATGCTTAGAAACCCACCTCAAGGTAGATAGGAGTCGTTGATGTCCGTAGGAGCAGCAAAGTTCCAACTGGGTCACTTGCAGTTTTTCAGGTGCCTGCCAAGCAGGGGGGTAACTCCTTTACCCCAAAGGAGATTTCTTCATTCAGCTGTGCGGCAGCAAGTCGAAGTTCAAGTCTGTGAAGTCCAAGAATAATCTGAGGCTCTGGGGACCCTGCACCCATCTTTATCCAGAGGTATAGGGGGGTGGCTAAATTAGAGCCCACCAATGAGAGTTCAGGCGGGAAAGGGTGGCTACACCCTCTCCTGTTTGTGTGTTTCCCACCAGGGCAGGGGACAGGATGCCCCTGAACCGGTTCCAGGCGGTGTATGCAGAATGTAGGCACTGGAGAAGCCTACGTGCAACTCTGAAAGGTATCCTATTTTGCACCCACCCAGTTCCAATCCACATAGTCTGTCTGGGGAGGTGGGAGCACCTCCCTGCAACAAGATCCCTATTGTCCAGCTGCCGTGGCTAGAGTTCTGCCCAGCAACAGGGAGCCAGAGTTGTGTGGGTGGCGGGTAGCATCCATTTTGTACTACGTGTGCACTTTTAAATTGGTGTCTAAATTCTGCCACTTTTCCCACATCGCCCCTCTAGCAGCGGGGAATCATGCCCTCATGCCCATGGCTGGACGGGGGTATGATTCCTACATGTTTGACACCAAGCACAATATGGTTCTGTGCAGCCACTCTCAAGTTATCATGCTATCGCGATAACTTATAATGCGGTTAAGAGTATATGGTATGGCTGCACTACAGACAACCCAGTAATAGTTTTACGAAGGTTGCAGAGGGGCCCTACTCAGGTATGGGTTCCCCCTCACACATATTTCAGCACCCTGCCTTGTAGGATTAGCAAGGCCTGCTTTAGGGGTGACCTATGAGGATATATGTGTTGTATTAGGTGGGATACAGGATACCTATATCCCTGTAAGGGGTGCAAGCACCACCTTACCCAGACTACAGTAGTGGTCTGGTGGTGTCAGTTTGTATGTCTGTCCCAGGGGTGGCACAATAAGTGCTGCAGCCTCTGGTAGGCCTCTGAGGGACCCATGCCCTGGGTACCTAGGGTACCATTTACAAGGGGCTGATAGGGTGTCCTCAGTATCCAATTGGTATGTACCTAGGGTACTCACATCAGTTTAGAGAGGAAGCAGATAGGCTGGGGTCCTGGATGGCAGGGCCACAGACTGGCTAGAGTCATAAAACAGTCAATTTGGGGGCAACTATGCAGTCGATGCCACTCTCCTACAGGTATCATTGGAAAAGTAATTGTCTGATCTCACAGGTCAACTAGTCAAATATTTTAAGAAGTTAAAAAACGGTGACCTTTGACCCCTAAATACACATTTTTGGACATTTGTTAGTTTTTGTTCTGTTACCCTTGGATCAATTTCAGCAAGTGTGGTCTTATCAGACTTGTCAAGAAAAGTAAAAAAAAACATATTTGCTTAACTTGTTGGAGAAGTCAAAAATCTATGACCTTTGACCTCTAATTACACGTATTGTAAGTGTTTAAAGATGCTTTTTCCATTATTGGTAGCTAATTATTGCAGTGTTTGAATCATCATGTTAGCTTTTTATATTTTCCTTGGCTAAATTGGTATGGGGCCATTTGGTTTGACCTTTGACCTCCATTACTGTTAGAACATTTGTTACAAGTAAGGTATTATAGGAATTGTCATGATGTGTACATACATCCAATTAGTTACTGTGTTGGAGTAGGTCATGTTGTTCGACCTTTGACCTCTAATTATACTTGTTTATGTGTATCAAGGTTGTTGTTGCACTGCCCTTGGATTATTTGTTGCTAGTGTTGCATAATTGTAATTATCTTGAAAGATACTTGCATTTTCATTGGTTAATCATGTCTGTTGACCTTTGACCTTTAATTTCACTTTGTAGTCTTTCAAGGTTATTAATCCATTATGGTTGGCCCTTTCCTGTCCCTAAACCCTCTGTACCTCTACCTACCTCTGCTGTTCTTGGTATCCCCACTGCAACCTCCAGAGCGATGCCGGCAGCTGGTTTGTCAAGAGAAGAAACTCCATTGAGAAGCATTAGGCACCCAACTCTAAAGTGGTACTCTGCACCCGGCCCTCCGTTCTGTTGGAGGTGTATGTTTGGTGCTGCTTTGTGCCCCCACTGTGCTTGTGCTAATCCACAGAGCGTGGCTCCTGCAACCAATCTACTTACCTGTAAGCAGTGTATCCCCAGACACCCCAAGTCTCCTTTGAAATGCATTGGGCCAAACTCCTACTTTGACCTCTGCACCTAGCTGCCCCTGTGCAGCTGGTGCTGCAGTTTTGGTACCTACTTCACCCTTTTCCCTTGATGACCTTTGGTCCCAAAGACTGGAACCATAATTGTGGTACTTATCTGTTTAACCTCAATATTGTTTTCCCTACAAGATAACACCGTACTATTCTGTTGAAAGTGAAAAGCAATCTTATTTAAAAAAAATCTGATTGTGAAGAACTAGGTCTTAAAATAAAATACAAAGTATATTCTTCTAAATTAGTGTGGAGCTCCTTTTTGAGGCATGTGTCTGCTATGGATCAGGTTTGAGCAATAAATGTCCAACACTCCTCTGTGTTAGTCCTAAGGCTCCTCGCCCACACTACCACCAATAGAGCACTTTGGGTATTACATTGAACCCTGTGCATATTTGGGGAACCCCGGGACTCTATGCACGGTATTACCACCTAGTGGCAATATCGTATACAGAGCCAGCTTCCTACACTTTTTCACATAATTCACTTTAAAAACTCCTCTCTGTTTGTAGTCAGAGAAAGAAAAGTAAACACCAATCCTTCTGCATTTATCAGCAGCCATAGCAAGATATTTGACCTCTGTCTGTGATGCAGCCTCAAATGTGAGGTTTTTAACCCATCAACCTTTTGATTGCACCATTCACCTATGCCTTCTATCAAACACCAGATGTGCACAGACACCCATAGACCACACTGCTTTAGACATACGTACACGTTGATTATTGTTGACAAATGGATTGTTTGATTTAACCCTACAGAGAACCCTTTCTTTGTGATAATGTTAAATGCCCAAGTTTTAGATGAGTTATTCACCCCCCTGTTTGGTTAATGTCTCGTAATGTGGCAATCTGATACGCAATTCCCTGCACGGGTCAAAAGACAAACCCACCAGGCAACAATTCACATAAACACCTGACAGAGACAGATTCAACATTACCCTGGGCATGTTTGGTACAGTAGTTTGATTCATGTACATAGGAGTTTACAGGTGACTCTATCACATGAGACAGGTTCAACATTACCCTGGGCATGTTTGGTACAGTAGTTTGATTCATGTACATAGGAGTTTACAGGTGACTCTATCACATGAGACAGATTCAACATTACCCTGGGCATGTTTGGTACAGTAGTTTGATTCATGTACATAGGAGTTTACAGGTGACTCTATCACATGAGAGCCTTCAGAGGTGGAGACAGGAATAGTCTTGCTCTGTGAAGGAAGGGTGTTCACATCAGTGATGGTCTTCTATGGCATTACCGCATTGTCAGCAGCTGCAGGAGCATGGAAGTATGGCCCAGGAGCTCTCCACACCACCGATCCACAGCCGTCGCAATCTGTAGCGGAACCACGCCACAGCTTTGCAGGCCTCTTTGCATCATTGCCTCCACAGTCTGCTGCTCGGGCGCATAGTGCAAAATAAATCCCCTCCATCTGCTTCTGGTCTTCAAGGGACAGTGTGCTTCATTTTCGATCAGCCTTCAGGTCTCCCGGTGTATGATCATGTTGCTGATTGGTCCCATACTTCAGGTGCCTCACCCAGGAGCAGCCATCTTGCTGGCCCACCCTATTGCGCTCCCGTGACTAATGCAAATTTAATGGCTAGTTTTCCAATCGTCATTAATACAATACATACTTTTTAACAAATCCTGGATGCAAATACACAGAACAAAAGGATCAGCAAACACGCCTGACACACTGGTTCACATAGCAAACATAAACACAGTGCTCAAAGGCCATTATTACAGGTTCATGTTTAAAAAAACAAAATGCAAAAAGCAGTGGTACTACATTTATGAACTTGAAAAGGATGAAAGGCTGGGTGAACCCCCCGGGATGGGAAATTTTGAATTGGGAACAGGCTAACCCTGGGCGTAGTGGGCAAAATCTACGCACACTCGAGCGCTCCGCGTAGCCCCACTACGCGCCGCCTGCCTCCCGCCCGCCCTCATTTTAAACTACTTGAAAGAATATAAAATGTAAATAAAATGTCCTTACCTGTAGTGCGACATCCCGGGGCTCCCTCTTCCTGCTTGCCGGTAACTTCTTACACAAATGCGCGGGCGTCCTCGCATTCGCAATTGTGTGAGAAGTTACCGGCAAGCAGGAAGAGGGAGCCCCGGAACGCCGCACTACAGGTAAGGTCTTGTATTTCCTTTTTATATTCTTTCAAGTAGTTTAAAATGAGGGCGGGCAGGCGGCTCTGCTTCGCTGGGTCGTGGGCGTAGCGCTGCCTGCTACGCCTACTTCGTAGACGGCGAAGCAGGCAGCGCTACGTGCACTCCGTGGGCGAAGCGGAGCATGACGCCCACCCTTAGAACAGGCCCACAATTACAGTTGAAAAAAAAGAACAAAAAAATGTATAAGTTGTGCCAAATGGACCACAGAAGGAATAATAATCTGGCCACCACAACATATAACATCAGAGGAGGTGTTGGAGTTTTGGACTATGGAACGTCTTACTACAAGTCTTATATTCTAAGGACTGTATCACAACACCACTGCAGCAGTCAGCGTACATTATATTATCAGATAAGAAAGACATGTCACATAAAAGTTCTTATAAGCAAATTAAACACAAAAATAGCTCCTTAAGTAAACAAAACCAAAAGACAAGCAGATAAATGAACAAATAACGAGCGGAGTTTGGAGCATGAAACTTTCACATAACAAACAAACACGGTGCTACAAAGCCATTTGTGGTGGTTAATGATTAAGAAGGAAAAAGCAGAAAAAGAGATCTTGCACACATAAACATGGAACAAAATGCCCAGCAAGCACGTCTGCCACACCGGCACACTCACCAAACAACCACCGTGCTTTTTATCAGTATTTGAGTGGCGTTACTTTGCTGTTTGTTTGTTGCATTTATCTTTTTACAGCTAAAAAGCAGCATGAAAGCCACGACCTAAGCAAAGCTGGTCCCCTCTGTGCCAGCTCCCACGTCACCATTCTGTGACTCTTTAAAACTGGTTACAGCGATTCTATTTCAAAGAAGTACAAGGTACATTCTGTAAAATTGCTCCTTTTAAATTGGTGCAGCAGACAGAATTTCGAGACAATGATAAAGAAATTCTGCAGTCTAATAAAACGAGGCCACTCAAAGTTCAGAGGTCAACCACTGTGAGTCACTGCAAAAAACGGGGCGACGACCAGGAAACAATTTAAAAACAAGCATACGCAACCTGTACAATTAACACATTTAGTATCCTATTCCTCCATCTCTCAGCTAAACAGCCCATCATAATTATATTCCTATGTTGCCAACACAACATAACCTAAGCGTTTGTTCCCCTGGGTGTGGTCAGGAACCTCTTGGTACCCGGCAGTAAAGCCATCTTGGGCTGCCTGACCCCGAGGGCATTGTGTACAAGGTTTATCTGCACTGGCTTCATGGAGGCAGCCATGTTGTCAGGCATCGTTCATTTGCAGCTCTGGTGGCCATCTTTTAGAGGTTAACGGATTCCCTCTCAAGCCTCCATAACGGTGCAGAGAGTTCGAAAAACACAACAGGAACAGTAAATACTTCATTTCATAGAGAATACACTTTATATTTCAAATAAATATTTTGGGAGAATTCATTGGAACAATGTTTTGTACTACATCACTAATCCTTTTTGAAAATAAATGTAATTTTCATTTTTAATGTGGTCTCGTTAATGGTTCAACAGTGCCATGTCTCTGCGCTGTTGGTCAAGTACCACAATCAAAAAACAAAAGGTCACGTGTGTCCCTTTCCTTGTGACTATTTAAAATGAGAACTGATGAGATCGGCAGCAGGGCGCAAAAAAAAGTGTTGTGAAAAGACTGGCTCAGATTTACAATTAAACAGTAGTGCTTGTGGAAACCACAGCACTATTTATAAAAAATAACATAAGAAGAAGCTAGCAAAAGCAGGTGGCCCTCATATTGAAATTGAAAACGCACGCCTGGTGATTTGTCCAGATATGTAATTTGACCCAAGAAATAAAGTAGTCCTCAGAGGACTACCTAAACTTTGACAGTGTAGGGAGATAGTACTCGGCTGGTGCTCCGTAGCTGGAAAGTGGAAACAGAAAGGAGGTAAAAGAGGAAGAATTGATCAGTAGCAAGGAAGGATTTTTGAAGAACAGTGGCAAAGACAAATAAAATGCGAAAGCAACCAGGGGGTGGAGTTTAACTCCTCAGAGCCTTCACAGAGTATCTACAATAGGTTGCTAAGCGACAGCGGAAGAGCTATTACGCTCGACCTAAAAATGTATATGACTTCCTCATTAAGGACAATTTGAAAATATATGAAAGGTGCAAGACGAGATTGGGTTCCTACTCCCACATTTTGAGGACTACCAATGTCTCAGTAGGCTTTTGGGCCCATTCCCCTGGATATTCCGATCCCAACTATTCTTAAATATTTATGAAAGTGCGGATCATACAATGAGGTGCCATCCACACTATTCTTGAAAATGTAGTGGTTGAATAGGTTTCAATGGACCTTCTTAATACCTTATGGCATCGCATGATAAAACACTTATAGAAACACATTTGAAACTGAGCTAATACAAAGTACAGAGTGGATGGCGCTGCTCCCTACGAAAGTTGAGTGCTGCCAAAATTGTTCTTTTTAACAGACTTCTAGAGATGGTACACCAAATAAGGGGACCTTGTCCACCTGCTTTGGTAAGGTACTATGTTTAATTACCTTTAGATAGAGGTGTGGAGATGAGGGATAAAGTGGACATAAGAGTCCCCTGACAGTGCAGACAGTTCTATGTCACTTTGACGTATACCCTGAGATTGCACATGGACGGACACTGCAGACTGCAAAAGCATTAGCCACTGCAGTTTCTGCATCCATAGACTTTGGAGAATGGAATTTTGACCTACCAATCAAATCTTGATTACAGGAAATGTACAATGGTGTCTCTTATGAACATGGGATGTATACACTGTATGATCTGTTAGATACATTCCAGGTTACCTAATTTAGTATTGTTGGTGATCTATGAGGCTCTATTTTTCTAGATTGACAGTGAAGATGACCTGCAACTGCCCTAGCATAAATGTGTGTTGTTGGTTGTTCAAATTCCTGGTCCACCTAGAGGGAAAAAAGAGAGAGAGAGTGTGCCTATGATCTGACCCTTTACTGAGCATTGTTCGTACAGCCAGGAGAACCCAAAGCAGAGTGAGGTTGCCTTAAACCAACTGTACAAATTGGTGCTGTGTGCCTCCTGCCACCAAAAGCACCTCAGTGAGGGCATTAGCTCAAGGCAAGCTGCCATAAACCTAGAAGCTATATCTAGGCTAAACATCTGTATTTACCAGTTGTTGAAGTTCCTGGTCCACTTTGCTGCTCTTGTTGAAAGAGTAAGAACTAGACCCAGATTACTAAAGCGTATATGAAGATGCTTCCCAGGAGGCACACAGACTTGGTATAGCTTCTAGCTACCAACTTACCTGAATGATGTTTCTTTGGCAACATCCAACAGTCTTGCCAGTGTGACGTGATTGTTCATCTTCTTCACATTCATCACATACATCATTAAAGTGTTTTCATGGGTACCGTTTCCACCATGTGAAGAAAAAACATAATTTGATGATTAAGTACTACTATTTACACATCCTCAAGCTACACCCATCCACTTATTGCACACTCACCTTCTAAACATGCAGAGGTAGATAGTAAGTAGCAATTTCGGATGCAAAGCATCCCATCAGAAACTCACATGCAGAACATGGTTGGTATTAGTGAAACCATAAAGTGCTAACCCAAGATCAATCAAATCAATGCAAAAAAGGCAAAGGTCACCCTCACTTACCCCCGCATCACACGCATACCAGCAGACAACCAGACTCACAATAATCAGGCATCAGCACATGCCAGGCAACCCATAAATTATTCCCATACATTAATAACAGAAAGAAATATTACACATACTCTCTCAAACATCATTAAATATCAGCACACATGATTAATCAGTACTGTATATTTGTTCAATCATCAAATGTGATTGGACACCCATGCACATCTGTTATCAGCATTCATGTGTCCAATCACATACCCCACAGACAACAGTTCATAGTGTCTGACCCTTACTCAACCCAAAAAAACAACATTCAAACACCCATCAGAGAGCTCTGCACAACATCATGTACCCACGAAAGGCACCTATGCAACATGCACCTTTCCACATTCACAAACACATATGCACCATGTGTATTTAGTAACCCTGGGCGTAGTTTGAAAAGTAGCCCTACGCGTAGGAACGCGAAGTGCACTTCGTACTACGTGAGCTATGCGTAGCTTCGCAAACTGCGTAGCTTCGCAAACTGCGTAGTGCACTGTGCAAGATGCTGTTCGCACTGATTTCACAGTGCCGGATGCTTGTCCGCACTGTGCAATCAGTGCAAACTGCATCTTGCACAGTGCAAGCAGTCGTTTTCTGCCACTCGAGTAGATTTCTACTCGAGCGGTAACTTTCTCAACACGAGCATACGCGACCAATCGCATTGAGAAACCTGACCTCCCCGCGTTGAGAAGCTCGCCGGGAGGTTTATTTTCCACACTCGCGGAAAAAGTCTCGCTGGGATGTCATTTTGCTTGCTTTCGGTCGCCAACTTGACGTTGAGGACCGAGAGCAAGCAAAAAATGACCGCTGCACTTCGCTACGCTATGCTTGTTTGCACTGCGCTACGTACAATTTGCGTAGTGCGACATAGCGTAAACTTCGCGAGCGTAGCATAGTGCTTTGCCCAGGCTTACAGATGAAACAGCTGGGAATTACCTGTAATGACACAAAGCGTTATTTTAGATAGGAGCACTTTTCATAGTGTATATCACCTATGCTTACAATCAAATACCTGTGCTCACAGACACATATTGAGGAGTCAGGCCCAAAACTGAATTTCTAGTGTCCCAAGCAGAAAACTGGCAAACTGCAGGAACTCATGGAGCACAGTTATGATATACAACAGAACCATTAATTTTATCACTGTTCTTTCCAGATTCACACTCGTCTGCAGGACTGTTCCCAGGATGGATCACAGCTATAGGAAAGACCTGGGATTGATGGCTGTCCCAGGAATGATTAGACCTTACATAGAGCTATATATGGACAGAGATGGAGGACTGGCTGCGTGCTGCAGGTTACCATCCAGAGTCAGATGGGGTTGTCTTCTTAATGAGTTAAAGCTTTGTTGCACTCTTCCAACTTGTTTACCTCTACACCCAAACACACCACTGCCTTTCATTTGCCCTTAACATGCTCATCCTATTGGCAGTATTCAGTACTGGCTCATCAAACCTTCTTTGTGACTGTCATCTTTCAAAATATCTTGGGATAGTCATTTGACTTCATCAGCCTTTATCTTGGAACCTGTTTCTTCTCCATGGGGCCGATTCACAGAACTGACTTAAGACAAAACCCTAAACTTACTACTTTTGGTATTCACAGAAGTTAGGATTTTGTCTTAAGTTTGTATTAAGACAAACTTAAGACAGACTTAAGATAGTCTTAAGACAGACTTAGGACAGACTTAAGACAGACTTAAGACAAACTTAAGACAGACTTAAGACAGACTTAAGACAGACTTAAGACAAACGTAAGACAAAATCCTAACTTAAGTCTGTCTTAAGTCTGTCTTAAGTCTATCTTAAGAATGTCTTAAGTTTGTCTTAAGTCTGTCTTAAGTCCTAACTTCTGTGAATACCAAAAGTAGTAAGTTTAAGATTTTGTCTTAAGTTAGTTCTGTGAATCGGGCCCCCTGTTTTGATGCTCGTCACTCTCACAGTCACCCCCACTGCCACTTGGCGCCCCCTATGGATCCATCCTGAGCCCTCTATTCATATCACTTTGCACCACCACTCACGGCAATATGATCACTCCTATGGGATCATATACCATCTTTATGCTGATGACATGTCATTCTTTTTCTCCTTTGCCAGATAAACTCCCTCCTCAAACAAAAATCTCTGGCTGTGACTCTAGCTGTTGCTCCATTTCTTAATGCTCAAGTCATTTGAGAATTAAACCATCTGTGTCATGGCCCCATCAATCTCTGTAACCCACATACATCCCATCAATTTCTTCCTGACATCCTGGGTTCTTCCTTCTCCACCAGGAAGCTGGGTTTTCCCTTCAACATCAGTCTCCTGTTATTATTCTTTACCTAACACCACAAGATCTGCAAGATTCCAACTATTCACCACCGAGAGATCACGTAAACAAGTTCCTTCTAGTCAGCCAAAAACGTTATCTCCGTGTGAGTCAAGGGGATATTAGAATGCTTCAAGCATGTGCTATTTGCTCTTTCTCAATGCACATCACTCCCGCAATACCATAATTAATTTTGTCATGCATATTATATAACCTACCTCATCGCTGTTGAACCCCCAAACTAGTTGGTTGTCAATGTAAGGTATTTACCATGATTTTGGGTCCATCTGCAAACTGCCAATGCTCCTTACATTCCATGATCCCAACCTCCATCTATGCTGCAGCAGCCTTTACTTTCTCACAGTTAAGGAAGGGTAAGATACCCCAGACCATTGCACCAACTGCATCGGGATGCTCTCCCCACCTCTCTCTGAGAACTTAAGCATGATCTATCAGCCTACATGCTTTAAGCAGAGATCAGAGACTAACAATAGCCAGGAAACAAACTGCATGCTCCTACCACACTAAATTGATGATTGTAAATGTGTCTATATCAAAATGATCAGACAAATGTATATGCTCTGTAGCTGAATCTGTTTTTAGTATGGTATGTCTGTATATCATGTTACATCCACCACAAGTCTTTATATTTGCCTAAACCTTTAGACAACTCCTTTGGACAGTATTGTAATATTGTAAGGCAACTCTGCTATAAGGGTTAGTTGCATCGCTTTTCAATAAAGCAGTTCCATAAAGCAGTTCTAGAATATGGGGAGGTCACCACATCCTGGGGTCATGTAGGCTTCTTACTTCAGTTAAAATGCCTGATGTTCTTTGGCACTGGCAATTTCATATGACAGCCTCTCTGGAGAAAGGAGGGTGTAATAGGATCCTGCTGCCATACCTTAACACTTTATGAATATTGGTGCAAATGTACCGAAGACCTGAAGAGAGCTGCTGATAATATGCCTCTAAGGTTTTGCACACGCAGTGGCCTAGAGAGGTGCCCATGAAAGGACAGACCTGCTAGGATGCGCATTTCTTCAGGCACCAGCTGGGAAATAAGTTGCTACCAATTTCTCACTGCATTTTGTACCATGCACGCTCCACACCCAGCCAAATGAGTCGTGACTTGGTAATAAAACCTAGTAGAAAGTAAAAACCAGCATGGTTTTTCACTCAGCCTCAGGGGATCTCCCAGTTGGAATTTTGACAGTGCGCACCTCAGTCTGTACCTGTTCCACTTCAGACGCATCCTCTCTGACGTTGAGCTCACCTTGACTTTGAAAAATCCCTCTGCCATGATTTTTGCATGCCTTCCTACCCACAGACCACAGAGGAATCAAAAGATGTGGTGCTGGGCATCCCTTGGTGATGATGCCTGGCACTGCGCCCACAATAACGACCATACTTTGAATGTCTAATGCTATGGAACAGGTAACCAGTTGGTGCAAGCAAAGGCTATACACTTACACTCAAGTAGGAAAGACAAACAGTACAATAAATACCTGGTAGTAAAGGATGCAGGGTGTGTATGGGACCCAAACAAAAGCCATGATCTGCCAAGGTCACTGCTGCACTGTCTCTGGGGCTTACATCACTGTATAGAGGACTTCAGTAACCAATAGTACATAGAGCTGAAGAATCTATACATCCCTGCCCCCAACCGGTGCTCGGGGCTCGTGCTGCTTGCTGCCTTTGAATGCAAGCTGCCAATTTGCCCAATTGAGGCAAGTAATGCAAATAACTACTCAATTGCAATCAGAGTAACAAATACAAGTATTCATTATTGCCCTTCAGTCCCACTCTGTCTGTGAAATGTTTAAGATGCTTTTATACGGTTGATGCTCTCGTGAAATCAGGCTTGTAGTTTTAAAATGGATATGCAATCAGTTTTTACTAAGAATTCAATGAACGAATAACAATGCACAGATTATGGACTGAGCGAGGCAGCCTAGCACACACACGTCTTCAGAAGGGAAGGAATTTATCAGTTGTTTCTAAGCTCATCATGGATCCTGATTTCAAAATAAAGCACACCTTGGTCCTGATTCCAGGACCTCGGCTCTCAAAATGGATTGCTAGAGGCCTGGCTAGGAGACATGTGCTGCACTGTGTCTGGGTCTTCCATCAGCACAGAGTGGATCTTACTAATCAATAGTTGTGGAGCAGTCAATGTATCCTCTGCTGCCAATAGTCAAGTCATGAGCCCAATGCACATAACTGGGCACACACTGGAACTCATATTCATGAACTCTCCTAACCTACAAGTAGATATCTTCCTGCTCCCGTTCCCAGCAAAGGTGATCGAGAAAATCGTCAACATGCAACTGACCCGATACCTCAAAGACAACAACATCCTGGACCCGTCCCAGTCCGGATTCCGGAGAATCCACAGCACTGAGACAGCCCTCATCACCGCCACAGACGACATAAGGGCCCAACTGGACAACTGCGAAACATCGGCCCTCATCCTCCTGGACCTGTCAGCCGCCTTCGACACGGTCTGCCACCGCACACTAAAATCACTCCTCCAAGAAGCCAGAATCCAAGAGAAGGCCCTGGAATGGACCACATCTTTCCTTTCTGGCAGAACCCAGAGAGTCTGCCTCCCCCCCTTATGCTCCAAAGCCACTGTCATCATCTGCGGCGTACCCCAAGGATCCTCCCTCAGCCGACACTGTTCAACATCTACATGGCCCCCGTCACCCGCCAGTACAACCTCAGCATCATCTCCTACGCCGACGACACACAGCTAATCCTCTTCCTCACCAAGGACCCACACACCACCAAAATCAACCTTCATGAGGGAATGAAGGCCCTCGCAGAATGGATGAGGAACAGCCGACTGAAGCTGAACTTGGACAAGACAGAGGTCCTCATCCTCGGTTCCACCCCCTCAGATTGGGACGAATCCTGGTGGCCAACCACGCTAGGAACAGCACCGACACCCACAGACCACGCACGCAACCTGGGTATCATCCTCAACTCCTCCCTCTCCATGTCGAAGCAGGTCAACACCCTCTCCTCCTCCTGCTACAACACCCTCCGCATGCTCCACAGGATCTACAAGTGGATCCCCACCGAAACAAGAAGAACGGTGACCCAGGCCCTCGACAGCAGCAGGCTGGACTACGGCAATGCACTCTACGCAGGTATCCCGACCAAACACCTGCGACGACTGCAACGTATCCATTCCAAAACGCCTCCGCCCGACTGATCCTCAACGTCCCTTGCCAAAGCCACATCACCCCCCACCAGAGATACCTACATTGGCTTCCCTTCGGAAAGAGGATCACCTTCAAGCTACTCACCCACGCCCACAAGGCCCTCCACAACACCGGACCAGCATACCTCAACGACCGACTCAACTTCTACACCCCCACCCGCCAGCTCTGCTCAGCCAGACTCGCCCTCGCCGCTGTCCCCCGCATCCAATGAATGACCGCTGGCGGAAGATCCTTCTCCTTCCTCGCCGCCAAGACCAGGAACCCTACCCACCTGCGGCAGACCCAGGACCTGCTCACCTTCAGAAGACATCTCAAGACCTGGCTCTTCAAGCAGTAGCAGCACCCCCCTCCCCTCAACGCCTTGAGACCCTCACGGGTATGTAGTGCGCTTTACAAATACTATGATTGATAGATACACCCATACCTCAGGTCTGTCAGACCATTTTTCTATTACATTTTATGTCTATGTGGGAGTATCCTCAGGCCTCAATACAGTAGCACCTAGAAAGGTCAGACCATGGGTGAAGCTTTCTTCAATCTTTCACACCACATTTTTCCTCCATCTTTCCTACCACCCAATCAGCAAAGCTGTAGGTCACTCAATTTCCTACGTTGCACCCAAGACATGGAACGACCTCCCGCAACACATCAGAGCCTCCTCCTCACTTCTTGATTTCTACAAGAAGCTGAAGATTTGGCTCTTTGTGGAAGCACCTTGGGGCCCACAGACCTACACACCAGCCCAATAACCTGGTTACCCTCTCAGGTGATAAGTGCACAATACAAATCAATATGACATACCATAACATGATACTTGAGTATGTGCTGGTTTGCATGTGCATGCCTATGGGTGGTACACAACATTAAGACGTAGGCCTGTGGGTCTTATTTTAGAAGTCCATGGCCTGGAGATGACTGCAACCTTCAGAGAGGGGCTGTGTACTGCTGATATTCCTGAGAGCTAGGATGGGGGACACATGCACATACACACACTGGAGGGAAAGGAGCAGGTCATACTCTGTACACATCAAGGGGCTGGTTGATTCCAGGCAGATATACCAGACAGTGGGGACTGGGCTCATTGTCTGAGAGATGGTGGGACTGAAGAGGCTGGTATTACCAGGGAATCTGATAGAGAAGGCAGCTTAGTCCTTTGAACTTTTAGGGGGCATATATCAGTGAAGGCAGTTAGCCAGGGACGATCCTTGGTTTCTCACTTTTGTCTTTGCTGTGGGTCACTAAGAATTAGAGCTATGTATCATGTGGCAGACTGTCCTTTTGACAAAGGTCAGTGCAGAGGAGGAAGCAATTCAAAGGAGTCAACACCTCCAAAATGAACTCCAAAGGTGAGACACGAAATCACATGTGTGACTGAGTAGAATGATGGTACCCCATGCACCAAACTTTGTTGAAAAGCATGCCTCATCAGGAAAGGGAGTCTCACCAAGACTTCTTGCTACTGGAAACAGGACCAAGGTGTGCCAATCTCCCAAATGGGTCAAGGGCCATCACCCATCACCCATAAAACATGCCCTGTGCATGGAACGCCAGCAGATACTGTGAGGAAAATGAGAGAGCCTGGAGGGAGCGGGCACAGCTGGCACACTGGCAAGTGGATCCAAGTCAACAGAGTGTGAGATTGTGAGATAGTCTTCTGTTCTCTTGTGGAAATCAGTGACCCTGTGTTTTGAGCCATCACACATACAACTGAGATTTTGGCTGTTGCCTTTTCAACTGAGACTGTGGGCCATCAATGGTGTCTGTGACCTCTTGTATACCAGGAGGGGGCAACAGGCTTTTGGGACTGTTACCCTGAGGATGCAGTTTGATCGAGACTATCATTCTATCCATGACCCACATACACCAAGAAGGGACCACTCGCACTATTCGGGAGACCCCACAACCAGCATTCACCTACAAACTGTCCCTAAGCTAAACATGTTTAGTTGAGTTTTGTTGAAGTTCCTGGTTCAACTAGAAGAGGAAAAGGTGTCACTACAACCTGTCCCTGAACTGAACATTCTTGGCACAGACAGCAGAAACAAAATGAGAGCGAGGTTGCCTTGAACCAAAAGCACAGGTGCTTCTTCTCTTGGTCCTCTAGGCTGCCTTTGACACAGTTGACCATGACACTCTGATACAAAGACTCTACGAATGCAGCATAGAGGGTACTGCCCTAGACTGGATCACATCCTACCTTCGCAACAGAACCAATGTCATCCATACCCCACCTTTCTCAACCAAACTGTACTCTACAAAAGCTGGGGTCCCTCAAGTCTCTATCACCTCACCCATGCTTTTCAACATCTCCATGATGCCATTACCAACACTGATCAATCAATTTCACCTCACATACTATAACTATGCAGATGACATGCAAGTGCTCCATAAACTGGAATGCTCTAAAGACTTTGAAAACTCTCCAATTTTCAGTTGTCTCAGAGACATGAATCAATGGATGATGTCAAGCCATCTCAAACTGAATACAAAAATACTCATGTAAAGCGATTAAAAACATTATGACCCACTCCCTGTCTGGCCTATGAACTGGGAACACCATCTAAAGTATCAAAGGAAGAAGAAACCTCTGAATGACTGTGGACTCCAAGCTATCAATGAATACCCAAGTGGACAAACCAGTTAGATCAATCTTTGTTACTATAAAAACTCTGTGATGAATCTTCCCCATTTGGTATTTCCACACAAGGTCAAAGCTACCATCTCCCTTGTTCTGTCCAAACTCGATTACACCAATAGCCTCTACAACAGATCACCTATAACGACCATGAAAAGACTACAATGGACTCAGAACTTGGTTGACAGACTACTCTTCCATAATACAAGACCACATCTTCCTTGCCTTGAA
This sequence comes from Triturus cristatus, assembly GCF_964204655.1. Taxonomy (NCBI): domain Eukaryota; kingdom Metazoa; phylum Chordata; class Amphibia; order Caudata; family Salamandridae; genus Triturus; species Triturus cristatus. The sequence goes on from NC_140588.1 coordinate 1,113,877,340, forward strand.
AGCCCTGCATTGTTTACGAGTAGCCAGAAGATACACATTCAAGCTGATTTGTGTCACCCACAAAGCGATACATGGTACAGGGCTGCTCTTCATCAGGAATAAAATCACCCAACACATTCAACAAAGGAACCTCTGCTTAGAGGAAGCACCATATGCAAACAGAAATTGACAGCATATCCCTCTGTATATAAGCATTATTTGTACTATAGATACGTACCTATGTATGTGTATTGCTTTGTATAAATGCATAGAACAATTATGTTTTAAAACCAGTGAATAAAATACCTTTTAAGTACAACAACACTTGAAAGCTTGAGTTTATTGAATGCATCTTTAATCTATATATACTTGCTTCCTATATGCATCTATATACCTTCCATGTACTTATGGATATATATATATATTTATTACTTTTTCTCTAATTCAGAAATCCAATACACTATCCCGTTTTACACCCTATATCTCTCTCAATATATCTTACAGGCTGTGCGAGTGGAATGTCACCTTACAGCCTCGAAATTCCGGGGAATGCAAGCGTCATTGAACTTCTGGCAGAGAATGAATGGAGAAGGACCCCCCAAAATAGCAAACCTTTATAAAAAATAAATATAGACCAGTGATCTTAATTGGGCACTCCAAGCAAGAAATAAATTAGATCAGTTATGTGTTAAACTTTCCCTCGAACCAGACCAATGGAAATCAGATCAGCAGATCCCCAAGCAGGCATTACGTGCCATTATTAATATCAAGGCCCTAGAAGAAGATTTATGTTACTTGGGGAGCAAATCGTCCTCCTGGTTCTTGATCATATCTTCCCCTATATAGAGGCCATGCCTAACCCAAAGCTCAGAAATATAATACTGACATTCAGAGTTGGCTTGAACCCATGGAACATTATTTGGAAGATAAAATCCTCAATGAAGAACAAACAAGGTCTGTGCTCTTGCGGTCTACAAGTAAAATGTAGTAGCCTACATATTTTGATGGATTGTTTGTGATTTTTAGAAGAACAGAAAAAAAATAAAACCCCTTTTTATTGATTTTAAAACTATTACTAGGGACCAAGCACTTTGTTTATTGATAAATATGAGATTTCTAAAGGCGACATGTGCAATAGGAAGATTTTTAACTGCAATATAGGAGTCATTGAAGGAAATGGTAATATTGTTTGAAATGAGCATGTGGTAGAAACACGATTTTACCCATGATCTGTGGATTATCCGTGCTTCTCTGAAACTTGTAAGGATGTATAAATGTATAGGTAATGTTTAAGTGACCTTTCTCTGACTTTGGTGATGAATTAAGAGCTCCTTGAGGTTGGTTGAGTTCCCATTGTATATTTTACCAGGTTTTTTATTGTTCTTATGGTCACACTGTTTGTACAATTTACATTTTAATTGTCTGTAATGTGGCACTTTTTACGGCTATATATGCCAAATAAAAATAAATATAACAACAACATCTTCTACCTCAACTCTCTGACTCATTTCAAACTTCTTGCTACTTCTCTTTCCAATGCACTCCCCTATTTCTCACCATATACCTCTATCAATATATGCTCTACCTCTACTCTCTCATTCAACCCAAACCCCATACCACTACCATGACATCCAAAATACCCCTTTCTAGACTCCTCCCTCCTCTACCCCTCCTTGAATCACCTCACACCTCTTTCACTATAATGATCCCCAAAAACAAGCCTTTCTAAACCCGTCCCTTCAACTCCTCCACATCCACATCCCTTTTACTCATCCCAAACTTCCTCCTACTGCTATGACCTCAAAAACAAACAAAGAAAGTCTAAATCCTTCCCTCTTCCATCCCTCCTTTTTATCTAAATAACAGACTAACACGTCCACCTCCCAAATCAATTTAATATTTCACTATACTAATTTTCCACTAATGCTTTATGGGTTTCGTATTACCGCGCTACTCACCAAAAAAGTGCTTCAACACCACATCAGGGGTAACAAGCATTATATAAATGCAAAAACATTTCCCTCTTCTATCCTTCTATCCTTCTGCTATCCTTCTGAATCTAAATAACTGACTAACATATCCACCACTCAAATACCTTTCACATTTCACTAAACTAATTCACCATTAAGCCTTTTTGGGTTAGGAGTAGAATGCTACTCTCCAAAAAAGCACTTTAACGCCTGGTCAGGGGTAGTAAGCGCTATGTTAGTGCAATTATGATTACACTTAAAATTCAAATTCTAAGAATAAGACCTTTCTCTAGCCTGCATCACTACTATGTATGGGTTGCCACACTCCAGCCACAGAAATGCAGGTAATTTACTTATACACATTATTACCATCTAGTGGCAATATCACGTACAGATGCAGCTTCCTATATATTTTCACATAATTTACGTTAACAACTCCTCTCACTGTGCAGTCAGAGAAAGAAAAGTAAACACAAATCCGGCAGCAATTTGTCAGAAGACATAGCGAGACATTTGACCTCTGTCTTCGAAGCACCTTCACATGTGAAAAGGTAAACACAGACAAGTTCAACATCTCCCTGTCGTAAGTTGATATGCCGGCTCTGCTATTTTTGAAGCGCAGTATTTTTGTGGTTGATGTTTTGTTATGCAATCCAGTGCCTTCCAATCAGTAACCAAAGCTTGAAAGAGTTTAGCTAGCCGAGGCACACATATTTACTAGCCCCTTCCAAATAGATTTCTGCTCTAAAAGCCTTTTGTATTTTATGAGTGTCTCAAAAGGTCCCTGTTCCTTGTGGTTCTTCCCCAGACATGCATCTTTATACAGTGAGCCACGAGATGGCTCGTGTTACATAGTGTGTACATGTTTGTGGCACTTCGCTTCCTCAATTCTTCCTCCCAGGGCCCTCATTACAAGCAGTCCTATGTGGTAACTCTTTATTACCGCACATTTAACAATTATGAGATCTGTGATAAAAATCAGCAGGCCAGATATGGCAGCATTTATTGGGAGACAAAAGCCCAGTATTTAATGGAAGATGAGGATTTTGGTGCAGTAAGTACCAACATCTTCATGTTATTGCCCAAAAGCTCATGATGACACCAGATCAATATCAAACAACTCAGGTTTTATCAGGTGTAATAATTGCTGCATCAGAGAGTGGCTATCTCATAATCAGGATTTAGGGGTGCAGTTATGTGTGTGTCACCCCTTTTACTCCTTCTGTATGGTAGTACTAGGCATAGGAGCGCTTCCTTCTCCCCTGTGTGTACCATCAATTTCATTAGGATATTTTCTCATCCATTGCGTGCACTACCACATGCTCAGCACCTCCAAAAACAATTCCTTATCATCACTCCCCTAATCACACTCCCAAGATCGACCTCTGGATGAGACATCTTACAGCCTTCAACTGCTCTCCGTACATTATTAAATCAGCTAAATCCCTTGGAATCACACTAGACATGCACTTGAACATGTATAAACACATCAGCAATGCAACCAAGGAAGCTAAACAACAGATCTAAGTAATCTCAAACCGCTACTTTCACAGGATCACTTCAAATTGGTGAGACACGCTCTAGGATTTCTAAATATAGACTATGATAGTTCCACATTCTGTGGTCTTCCCAAAAATAACTTGGCCCCACAAAGGGCTTTGATTAATGCTGCAGCCAGACTGATTACTAGTGCAAAAAGAAATTATTACATATCCCCAGCCCTAAAACCCATAAAATAATTTGCCATATGAAGCGAGAATACAGCTAAAGATTGCGTGCATGACTCACACAGCCCTTCATTTCAAGACCCCTATTTATCTGTCTCAAAAACAAACATTATCAAGGGGTTGAAGACCGTCACAAAGAGCAATTTCATTGCTCCTGAAACCACAGATTTTCCATGAAAAGAGAAGAAGTCGCATTGCCCAGATGATTTAAAACTCTCTTCCTGCGGAGGTTTGTCGAATCTCCTCCACCGCTTCTTTCAAAAAGGAAGTGAAACAAATCCTACTTAACAAGTTTCTGCCTAAAGGCCTTGGCTCCTCTGCTTCATTTCTGCCCTCTATTCTGATGCCTTGATTTACTACTACATTGTTGTAAACCTGGGATTAACAGCGTTAGTATGCTATGCATATATATGTATTAAATGTTCTTCTCCCATTACTGTATCCATCCTACCTTAAATGTGAAGCACTCTGATACCTACTGGGGTCATATTTGCACCTTACACATATATATAACAAATGTTATTTTCTCACTATTGTATCATACCTACCCTAATTTTGAAGCCCTCTGATACCCCCTGCGTCATATTTGTGCTATACAAAACTTTATAAATACAAAACAATTGGCATGCACATAACTGTTTAATCCTTTAATAAACTACATTAGAAATAAAGATGTATATGGGAGTTTGATAACAGAGTATCGCAGTAATGTGAAAAAATATATGAGATGAACTGTATCTATTAGAGAGTATATATTTAATAGGTTAGTGGTGAAGGTTTTGGAAAGTAAGAGAAAAATGAATTATTGCCTGTTTATTACATTGTATATTTAATTGAAAAATAGCAATATGAGTAACCCTGGGCGTAGTTCGCGAAGTAGCGCTACGTGTAGCTACGCAAAGTGCCCTTCGCACTACACGAGCAACGTGTAGCACTTCACGAACTGCGTAATACCATGTTCGCACTGTGCAATATGCCATTTTCAACGATTGCACAGTGCGGACAAGCATCCGGCACTGTGCAATCATTGAAAACGGCATCTTGCGCAGTGCGAGCTGTAGTTTTCTGCCACTCGAGTAGAGTTTTACTCGAGCGGCAGCTTTCTCGTCGCGGACTGGTAGTTTCTCATCGCGAGCGGTCGCGAGTATACGCGACCACTCGCAATGAGAAACCTGACCCCCCCGCGTTGAGAATCTCGCCGGGAGGTTTATTTTCCACGCTCGCGATCGCCAACTTGATGTTGCTGCTCGTGTACGATGAAAAAGTCTCACCGGGATGTAATTTTGCTTGCTCGCGGTCGCCACCTTGACGTTGAGGACTGCGAGCAAGCAAAAAATTACCTCTGCACTACGCAATGCCACGCGTGTTTGCACTGTGCTACGTGCAATTTGCATAGTGCGAAGTAGCTCAAACTTCGCGAAGTACGCAAGCGTAGCGTAGTGCTTTGCCCAGGCTTAAATATGAGCCCATTCTTATCCATGTTATACATCCATATCTCACTCTCGCGGTTGCATTTGAATACATTTCTCGCAAGTAATTAACCAGCAGAGTATCCACCCCCATTACTGTCAGAATGTCCCAGAGTTTTGCATGACTCACGCAGTCAAACGCTGCGGTAAGATCGAAAAAGGCCATATGCAGTCTACCACCCTTCACATCTACATATTTACTCCTGAGTAGTGACAAATTGAGCACCTGCTCGATGGTACCGAGGCCTTCCCTAAATCCCTACTGGAGGTCAGATATGATGTTGTTATCTTCCATCCAGAGCTGTAAGCGTTCTAATAGGATACGGCCCACCACCTTTCCCAAAGAGTCTAATAGGGAGATCGGGCGATAGCACGTTGGGCTGTTGCGATCGCCCTTTTTGAAAATCGGGACCAAAATGGACTCTGACCAAGAGGCCAGGAGACCCGTTTTTCCCGTGGCTTCTAGTACCCTGTATAATAGTGGGGCCCATAAATCGATTTTAAATTTATATAGATCCACGGGAACCCCATCAGGGCCCGGGGCCTCTCCTCCTCTACTGGCATTCAAGGCTCTCTCAACCTCGTCCAGAGTAAAATCTAGAGTCAGTGTGCTCAAACGGGGGCTCGGGCTACTGGTCCTTATCCCGGGAGTACTATGAGTTTGGGTGAAATCTTCCGTAAGGGCAAATATTTGAGAGAAATGGGCAATCCAATCGGATTCAGTAATTGCAACTTCAATGTTACTATTCTCCCTTTGGCCAGAGAGGAATGGGGTATTTATAACTTCCCAAAACGCTGTGCTGTCATTATTTTTGCAGCTATTATGTAAAGCAACCCATAATTCCTCTTTTAGTTCCTTCTTTCTCAGAGGTAAAGTTCTATAATATACTTTTCTAAGTTGGACGACCGCTGTCCTATCTCTATTAGGATTCTTTAAGGTCAGAGTACGCTTTTGTGCAAGATGCATTAAACCAGCTAGTTTTTGTTTTTCTCTTCCCTTTGGGAATGATGGTCAGGGCGTCATTTATTGATTTAATTACTACTTTAAAATTGTCAAATATCTCCTTGGGATTTGAACTCTCTGCCAAACATATAGTTATTGCCGACATTGAGGTTCTAATAACCTTCTCTGTTATTAGTTCAGGGTCTAGATGAGGCCATTTTATAGCATATCCTTTTGGTCTATTCATAATAAGACTATCCCCCTGTGACGAGGTCTTTGGTCTTGTACTGCCTCGTACCAGTTGCATAGTAATGGAGATCGGAAAGTGGTCCCTGAATACACAGTCATGTGTTGTAAAGTTAGTTAAAAAATTTGAGGCCCTGGATGTCATGAAGATATAATCTATACAGCTGGAAGCTCCTCTACCATTAAAAGTTGGACTTAAGGGAACAGCAGGTGTTACCAATTCATTAGCAAAAGACAGTTGAAGCAGTGAAATTGTCTCATTCATGCACGCCCCTGTAATTGAGTGGGGGAAATGGGTGATATTGTTTTCCTGGACATCCAAAAGACAATATGTAATATTATTTTTTTCACAAAGAGATAAATTGAAATCGCCACCCCACATAATAATGGGATTCTTCCTGGGGTGGTGATTACTAAGTTCTAGGAGGTAATGACGTATTTCCTTCAATGTCTCTACCAATTTTATTTGCTGAAGGTTATTATAAAAATGAATGACCGTAATGTGGACTGACTTATTTAATGCTATTAAGATTATCTGATAATTCTCCAAATTTTTTAGAGATTTTATTTCTCTTACTGGAATTAAGTTTGAGATATACACCACCAAACCACCCTTCGCGCGCCCCGATGCTGAAGAAAGTGCCGGGGAAAAGAACGTTTTATAACCATCTATATGGATTGGTTGTACAGCCCATGTCTCCTGGAAACACAGGATGTCATGGGACCGCACAAAAGTTAACCACCCTTCTTCATTAAACTTGGATCGAAGACTGGCAATATTCCAATATACAACAGTAATAGGAGCCCCTTTTAAATCAATGTTGTCAAACTGGGGGGCTCTGTTGGAACACCTTCTTTCTTCTAGAGGGTCAATGTTCGTAGGTGATACCACAACAAGATCTAGATCATTAGATATTGGGGGGCCTGATTGATGTGACTTTTGGCCATAATCATCTGCTGAGAGTTCTTCAATTTGTGCAGAACGAACCAGAAGAGAATTAAGAGAGGGGATCAGGAGATTATTCAATTGCCCTGCTTCTAAGGAAGGATTACAGATTGAGATCAGTTGTCCTTCAGTATTTTCTCTCTCTAACATGAAGGGGGCAGGTCCCAAAAATCGGGTTGGTTGTCAGTCCACCTCCTCCAAAAGTGACCGCGGCTCAAACCTATTCTGCATAAAAATGGTACCATTTGTTTTCAAGGTGGACTTAAGGTCCGATTTATAAAAATAAGCCAAGCGGGACGGACGTAATTTCTGTAGGTGTGTTGGGTCGTTAACAGCCAGAAGAAAACGAACCATTCTGGGCATCTTAAAGTTTACTACGATACAGTCACCCTGAATAGATTTTTGGGAAGGGCCCACCCATCCTACTCTTCGAACCATCAGAATTTGATTTATATTCTGAGGGTTAAAATGCTTATGTTATACCAACCAATCCCCCACTTTATTACGAAGGGCGAACCATGATTAAGGGTGGAACCCCCGTTAGCACCAAGACATAGGGACAAGATGCTGGTGGTAAACTTAGAATATCTGTTTTTGATTGGACAGTAGAATTGGGGGGATTAGGGAGCATGTTTTTCCACCCCTGATTACTGATTGTCTCTGCCCTAGCAGTGGCCTTAAAGATGGGACCCTCAATTACAGGATTTTGGTTCTCTAATTGCAATACGTTTGGTAAACCATGCTGGATCGCTTGGGTGGATAGATTATAATTATCCCCATGTGATGAAGGAATACTCATAGTAATGGAAGTGGGGTTGGGAGTTTTGAGGTGAACTCTAATTGAGTCGGCATCCTCTTTCAATTGCATCAGCTTATTCTCGATACAAGTAAATCTTTCATTGAAAAGGGAAGTCAAGTGTGAGGTCATTTCAGACAGTTTCGCTTCGAGGATGTTTTTTAAAATACCTTCCATATGACACCCTAGGTCTTGTGAAATGGCTTTTGGGTTGTTAATAGTGGAGCCAGCCGGAAAATCCGGACAGCTTGGACTTTTATCTGTCCGAATGTGTAGCGAGGTTGTACCCAACAAACTAGGACCAGGGCTGGGTGTTTCTTTTCCCTCTTTGCCCTGTTTCCTTCTCTTCTGTTTTGCTCCCATAGTTCGTCCTTTCTTTTGTTTAGTTTGTTCCCGGGTTTGGGGGCCTTTCCCTCTTATAATAGGGATATTAATCTCCTTTTCTCTTACGTTAGGAGATGGCAATGATGGATTTGCAAGAGGTGAGGGAGGTATTAGGGAAGTAATCTTGTTGATTGGTAAAGAGCTATTATCTTCCTCCTCCCTAGACAGGGGAAATAGTAAGGGATCAAGTGAGAGTCTGCGCTTTGTTAGTTGGATCTCATGTATAAGAAGGGATTCTGCTCTTATCAGGAAAGCGTCAAGAGTGCCCGCAGTGCTCTTTGTTTTCTCCATCGTATTCAAGTGTTACCAAAGATATCAGCAAATAATGGACACTGTGTGACAAGAACTGCGGATCAGTCTATAACCAGTAGATAAAACAACAACTTTTGCAGAATAAGTCCAGAATAAAACTGGTACCTCTTACTTCCACTTGCTGGCACGATGTAAAGGGACACAGTGAACGTTGTATCTATATAACCGCAGTTCTTACCAGCCCTCCTAAATGGTCTGCTTTATGGGCTAGTGCCAAGGGACATTGCCCTGCCCTGCCTCTGTCGGCCACGAACAGGACAGGCCGCCCTTTGCCCGTGCTTCGTCGTGGCGAGGGGAGAGGCGACGCTTAAAGCGCGATGGACCACGCCTCACCCTAACTCGCGGGAGCAAAGTGTAGACTGGTGCACCCAGGGGACCGGGTGGTGTTCTGAGCTGAAGTATGCAGAGAAAAACAGCAAGGCGTCCCACGGAGATTCCTGCTCCCAAAGCGGCAAAAAAAAAAAAAAAAAAAAGACCTAAAATCCTTTAGCGTTAAAAAGAACAAAAAGTCAATTCTCAGTGGATATTAACAAACCAATATTAAGGTCGCAGGGTCTCTATTGTAGCTGTATAGCTATAAGCTGCTGACATACAATGAGACGTTACAGTGAAACATGAATAAGAGAGTATGCCCAGCCCAGCCACCTCCGGACAGTGACGGGCAAGGACGGGCCCGCCCTTGGCCCGGGCTTTGCCCGGGCGCAGCCCGCGCGCGTCCCACGTCGCAGGTGATTCCTGCGCCTTTTAGGCGCGATGCCGATAGTGCCTGCCTCCCTCCTGGGAGTGACGACCTCTGGGAGTTCGAGTCCCTGCTAAGGTGAGCTGCCAAGTGCGCGGAAACCTGTGTATTTCCAAAATGGAAACAAGATACAGAGTTTGCACATCTTTGGATTTGTGGGTATCCATAGCAGCATGTTAATTAGAGGGCATTTTTCTAAATTACTTTTTTTAAAAACACTGTCTTACATTTGGAAAGCAGAAATGCATAGAATGACAATTGGTAACAACACTTTTTCAACTATTCTGTGTTCACCTTAAACTCCACAAAAAAGGTACCTCACTTGTGTGGTTCCCACAAAAGTAAATCGCCCAAAATGCAATGTGGACACATCATATTTTTCTACCGAAAACGGACCCTTTTTTTCAAATGTGCCTAGCTGAGGATTTTGGGCAGTAGCTCAGCCAGCATTAAGGGAAACCTAGAAAATCTGTACATTTTGAAAACTAAACACCAAGGAAATCCAGGATGGGGTGACTTGTGTGGCTCTCGCCAAGTTATGTTACCCAGAATCACTTGGAAACCTTAAAAAGTTGTCTGAAACACATTTTCCCCACATTTCTGTGATGGAAAGTTCTGTAATCTGTGTATCTGCAAACTTCCACCCACCCAGCGTTCCCCCAAATAGTACCTTACTTCTGTAGGAAGCCCCAGTGCCTGCCACACTAAGCGTCTCAAATCACAACATGGACACCACATTTTTCCACTGAACAACGTACCTTTTTTTTACAGTGTGCCATGCTGAGGATTTTGGGCCCTAAGTTTAGCCGGCATAAAGCTAAACCTATTAAATCTGTACATGTTTGAAAACTAGACACCCAGGGAAATCCACGGTAGGGTGACTTGTGTGGCTTTCACTGGTTTTGTTACCCAAAATCCCTTCCAATCCTGGAATTTTGTAAAAAAAAATGTTTTTTTCTTCATTTCTGTGATATAAAGTTCTAGAAACTGCAGGTAGTCGGAGTACCTTGCTTGTGTGGGTAGGCCTAGTGTGCATGACTGAGAATGGCCCAAAACATATTGCGGAGACATCAAAATTAGCTATCACAAAGGCCCTTTTTTGCAAGAAGGTCACCAGCATTATTGGTCCCAGGCTTGGTGGGAATATGGGGATATCAACCAAACCCAGATATTTCTGAAACCTAGACACCTGGGGGAGTCCAGGGAGGTGTGGGTAGTGTGGATCCCCCAAAGTTTACTTTCACAGAATCTCCTGCAAACCTCAAATTTAGGTAAATAAAATCAAGTTCAGCTTGTGTGGGTGAATCAAGTGCCCACAACAGGGAAGGGACCAAAACGTATTGTGGAGGCATCAAAAAGATCAAACACAAAACAACCTAGTTTTGCAAGGGGGTCATCTGTGTTTTTGGTCCCGGACTCGGTAACCATCTAAAGAAACATACCAAACCCAGACATTTTTGAAAACTGTACACCCCTCAGAGTCCAGGGATGTGTTGCTTGCATGAATCCCCCAATGTTGTTCTACCCAGAATCCCCTGCAAACCTCAAATTTAGTTAACAAAATAACATTTTCCTCATATTTCTGTGTGGGCTCACTGCCCCAGTACAAATTTCCTACCACCCACCATTCCGCTCAATCTCCTTAGTAAAATATTACCTCATTTCCCATTGGGGTGCTTGTACATGGGATTCCCACAGGGGGATCTCCAGCGCTTCCCCCCTGGGCTGGGACAAGTCCTAATGAGTATGTCCTCAGCATGTGAGCGCCATGGCTGAGGATGTAACTGTTATGCCATTTGGACCCAAGCAATTAAGAACTTTGATCTGCTGACACAATTTATAACCAGTCTTCTTTACAGAGCTGTGGTCATTTAATCACTAATAAGTATTGACTTAGGGATACATGCACAAACATCTGTGGAGTTGCAAACGGCCCAATTCACACAATCGTTACATTTCCAATCACAAAAATGCTTAGCAACGGGCATTTTGACTACAAAGTGGAATGGTACATACACATTTCTTGTGACTGAAATACTGTCACAAAACATTTGCAATTTACAGCTAATTGAAAGCTGTTAGGAATCCATTTACAAATGTGAAGGTGTCACTAAGAGACACCTTTCCCCTTTGATAATGGTTGAAAAAACATTTTTTAAAGGGAGGCAGTGGTCCAATGGATCCAAGTGCTCCGATCAAAAGAGAGTCAGTGGGACATCGTGTCAAAGGCATGCAGCATTGTGGAGCCTTGCTCAACCTTGCCTTGCTGGAGGATAGCAGCTTCCAAATAGGGACTAAGACCAATGGTAAAACCTAGAACCAGGGAAGGGGATACATCTTTCTGCCTGGTGAAGCACTCTCCAGTGGCGCATAATCCAGGTTGGTCCCACTGAGAGCGATTGCTGACAAAATCAGTTTATCCAGCACATCTTGATGATGTTACATAAAGTTTGAGAGACCCTAATGGACCTTGTTAAGAAGGAAACAAGTTGACCTAGATGGTTTTCCTAGTTTCGTACTGCTTCAGCATAGCTCTCATTTCTTTGAAGTCTGTTGGCTACTTGTGCTATAGCCACCAAGGGTTTAGTGGGGATTCTCTGTGTTTTGGTACGAGTACCTCCTCTCAAATAGTAACCCCATTTTTAAAAGACATGTTCACAAAGTGGTGATTCCCTACATTCGAACATTGATCAGATTTTGAGTGAATCTAATAGCACTCATATGGTTCTGCTTCAAGTTTTGAGTATTTTTGTGATACTCATAATTTCACTGACAAAAAAAACTAAAAAGAAAAAGCGCAAAACCAAGTGTGTTCAAAGAATGAATATCAAGAGCATGTTTTTGAAGGACTTTTTTAAAAATTCTATTCATTGAATTGGCAGAAATAACATTGCTGTATCTGTTTCAGTTAAGATGATGGGACATGTGGCACACCTGACCACATTATGCTTTGCAAACAGTATGCTAAATATGTATAATCTTGACTCAGCTGACAGCAAAGAATAGCAGAATTTTGAATGACGTTTGGAGCAAACGCAAATCAAACCGTTTTCTGTTCCTCAATAATTTGCAATTTAGATTACTTAATATAAAAGTAGGTGCACACACAGAAGGTGTAGATTTTGAAACTTCACATTATTGAAAATGGCATCATTTTCTGAGCTGAAAAAGCTCCATGATCAACACTTGGATGCGACTGCGACGGTGACGGAATATATGGCAAAGGATTCTGCCTTCCTCGATGATGTGATAACACGGATATTTCCTTCGTTCAACAAAATCTTCACCTCAGGTCTGTTTTTAGTATCTCCTGTCATCCCAGCTGAAGGTGGGGAGAAATATTGCGGTTGACAAATATGTAATCTATGTTTATGCATTGAATTCTTGCTTTTGGTGCCTCAGCTGTTTAATCGGTTCTGGTTATTCAAAGACAAGAATGATCAATATATGTTAATGCAAATTGATGTAGCTACTGAAGTCAAAAGGAATAATAGACAAATGACAGAAAGATCAAATTACATTTTTGTGCTTGGGGCAAAAAACACTTTGATAATGAAAAGTAAATTGTAATTTATATACATATTTACCATTCATCCGTAGATTTTTGTTCATTTTGCATTGAAAGCAAGATGAATGTAAAGAGTGTCATTTATTTTTACTCATGTTGCACAAATAATGTAAATTTTGAGACTGGAGAATCGAAATAAAAAACAGGAGGCTGTTTCACAACCCAATATGAAAAATGCACTAGATGAGACCTTAAAATATTAATGATACTAACATTATGATGCCTCATGAATGAAATAAGCAAATATATTTCCCTGGTTATTTTAATGAATCTTGTACATCTCAGTATTTCATGATAATACAATTATGAGCATATGTGCACATTTTCATATATTCTAGCCTAGATTACATAAACTAGACTTAAATTCACACCAGGCATAAAATGTAGCCCCTCTTTACCTTTAGTTTGCCCTGAGCATGAATAGTGCACGTTCAAGGGCTGCATTCAAAGGTACTTCTGTCTCCCACATTTATGTAGTCAGCAGTGGTTTCCTATTGCCGCATATTTACATTTTGCATTATATTGGTTTACTCCGGCGTTATTCACAAAGGTAAATCTACTACTAGTAGAATGCACAATGGGTTTTTACTTCTGCGGGTATTAACACAATAGGAGTGTAAAGTCACCCAGGCATTTAGGGCCTAATCACGAGTCTGGCAGTCCTTGGACTGCCAGACTTGTGGTGGGACAGTTTTATGACTGCCACATTACAACCCTAGTGGTCCTGCCACCCTAGGAGCACCGTCTCTGCTAGGGAACCACCGTTCCGGGTCTGTTGGCTCAATGGACTAATGCGTCCTCTGCAGGGGCCTGTGTTTACATGTTCAAATACCAAAAGGCCCACTCAGCCTTTCATCCATCTGAGGTTGATAAAATTAGTACCATTGAGTTAGGTAACAATAAACATCTGTTATTCAGCGCAAAGATACCTCCGCTTGAACGTACGCTTTACAAATACACATTCCCTGGCTGTGGCGTAGAGGGCTGCCGTGGTCCAGGCAAGCATATTACGAGTTTCTTCTCTATTAGGGTTATCACGGTGGTTTCTATTCCTTGAAAACCCTGGTAGAAAGGAAACAAAGGGGGTCCTACAGGGCAACCCTGTGCCTCATACCCTGTAGATGCAGACAGTGGCAAAACATGTGCCTCTCTCTATGCATGTACAGAAGTCCCAGCACAACATGAACTTTTCAGAATATACAGTGCGGGAACTTTTTTTGATGTTCCCATTGTGGTGCCTATTTTATAGGCACCGCAGTGGGATACCAAAGGAATCACCCGCCAATGAAAAAATAAAGTCATTATGTGGTGGGCGGATCTCACAAAGGTTTGCCGTTGCAGCTGCGAGGCTGTCCCACCAAAGCACCATCAAACTAAATCAGTCACATACAATTAATTTTCTACACCCCCTGAAAGAGGAGGTAGAGACAAATTTATAAGTGGAAAGTTACTACTGCCAAATACGAACAGTAGTAAGTCCAGCACCATACATGGTCCACCACTGAGACGGAGCACTTTCATGGAAAATGAGGGAGACTGGAGCCTATTCACAGAACTAACTTAAGACAAAATCCTAAACTTACTACCATTTTGGTATTCATAGAAGGCACTTACTCATTTTGGTATTCACAGAAGGCACTTACTCATTTCGGTATTCACAGAAGTTAGGAGTCCTCACTTTAGGACTCCTAAATGCCTTCTGTGAATACCGAAAGTCTTAAAGTTAGTATTTTCTCAGTTTGGGAGTCGTAAAGTTAGAAATCCTAACTTTAAGACTTTCGGTGTTCACAGAAGGCATTTAGGAGTCCTAAAGTTAGGAGTCGTAACTTTACTACTCCTAAACTGAGAAAAATCATAACTTTAAGACTTTCGGTATTCACAGAAGGCATTTAGGAGTCTTCTATACTTCAGAAAAATAATGGTAATTTAATATATTTGACTAGAAGGAGTACCTTTCCAACAAACTGTTTGTCTCTCTACCGAATTTAGTATTCAGTATTGGGATGGCCACCAGCTTTCTGTCGAAGCCCTCTATTGATGGAAAGCTACCTGTCATTGCCCGATGGAATAGGGGCTGTCTTAGTAAGCACCTTACACACCCTACCCTATTTAGAGCATACTGTCTGAGGCCTTTTTTTTTGTTTCCCACTGCCAGGTAAAACCAGGTGGTGGGGCTAGAAAAACAAATATTGACTTCGTACCCAGTGGAAACACTCCCTAGATGCACGGCTAAGTATTTTTTTGTTTGTTTTTGTAATGCTCCCGTGACTCACTGTGTGTGATGCTCTGCAGATTCTGGCATGCATGGGACCTGTGGACATTGAGCAATGGTTGAAGGCTCCATAAAGACGCACAAAGACACAAAGACACAAAGAATGATGAGAGGAATTCCCGCAGTTTGTCTAACCACTAGCAATCCATCAGGGTAGTATTCTGACCCATTGTTCTTTTGTCCATCATCAGTCCAGTCCTAGCAATATGCAAATTATTCTTGGTACTGCTTCAATATGAAAAGTCCATCCCAAATTGTCAAGACACGCCCTCTCTGAAATGGAACATGAGAAACGGATGAAAGGTTTCAGCCTGATTGGGCCTCATCAGTCCCCCAGGCCACCACACTTCACTTAGGAATGTTTTGCCCCCAAGACTGACCTCCTCACTGCAAGGAGGTCGCTCATGCTGGCATCCTAAGACTCCAGATGGCCGTGGCCATGAGGTCCCAAGTGGGCACCACACCTCCTGCTCTCACTGCATGACTGATTCCTCCCACTGCTCCCCCTGCCACTCCTGCTCATCAGTGGAGGACCGCTCTACCCATTACCTCTTCTCAGCGCTTGGTTCTTCACCCAGGGCAGGTCTTGCCAGCTGGTGCAGGATGTGCCGCGCCTCAGCATCTTTCGCCTTACCATCCTGCACCATTGCTGTCTTTGGAGCAATGTGTATCCTGCGTCTGCTCCCTGCTCCCTCACCTCCAGATGGCAGCCCTCAACTCTGCGAGTGCTGGACTGTGCTTCATTCAGGCAGTCGACACGGAACCCAGTGTGCACAGCAGGATTCTTCGAAGGGGCTCGCTCCGTCGTCAGCTACGCATCTCAGGGTGCAACACCAGGTATCAGCTGCAGCGCGGCCCAATGCAGACTCTGTCGCGACACCACAATCAGCTGGGCCTGTCCCAGCACTCAGCTGCTGCAGCATATATCAGCTATTTTCCCTGGAGAGCAGGACTACTACCCGATCATCTAGGGGGCTTCTCCAGTGGTCAGTCTTGGCCATCAGGGCAGCTTGACTTCCAGTCCGGTCGTAGGCGATTTCATGGTATTCAGGTGCCATTTTGTGTGCCGTGCCTCGGGGATCCAGGCAACCAATAATAGACTTTCAAAGGCCATTAGAGCCTCTGTTTTCAACCCTGCTGTTGGTCTGAGTATTCCGATCATGGAATCATATCTTTTTGTAAGGGTTGGATGCGACCGAGTGGCGCTCTGTGGCGAAGCGCGAGGGGTCAACATGAAAATCAGCTCCAGGCGGCCATTTTGGCCGCTGGCTCGCCCGCCCTCTTCATTCTTGGTCCTCACAGACACAGTTGTCAAGAGCAGGAACTTATATATTACGGATACCTAAACTTATTTTCCAAGTGTCCTCCTTTTTTTTTTGTTTATTTATTTGAGTTTTATATAACGCTTGCTAGACCCTGAGGTATCAGAGCGCTTTACATGAGGAATAGAGTTACAGGATCAGAGTTACAGGTTACAAGTTACATTTGCACCTATCGGTGGAGAATGTAGTCCTTCATTCACATTCACACTGCAGCCACATCCACACCATGAACCTAAACCGTATTAGCTCCTTTCCCTATTCTCCAACCGTGGTCGTCTCTCTACTTGGGAATCTAATATTTTAGCTTATACATGCTGCTCAAATGGGACGACAGGGATAGATAACCTTTGGTACTCATGAATTTGAAACATTGAGGAAGTACACTGCTGTGGGTTTTCTCTAGGACCGATATTGCGATGCTTCCATTTGGCAAATCTCTCTCATTCGCAATCATATTTTCCCTGAAGAAGTCCATTTACACGGATGAAATGTGTTGCCTGTCTTCATTCCATACATAGTATGCTCTGTAAAAACAATAAAATAAAATAAAGACAAGAATCATATCCATGCTTTGTGTTATTGTTGTGGTGCATCTCTACACCTTATACTACTATTTGTAACCTATTCAGTTTATGCACCTTTGCAACAGGTGCCTGTAGTGTGTGTGCACAAATTGCATACATATGTATAAAACTGTAGTTTCAGACAATGGGTTAGGAGCAGACTTAATGGTCTGCTGCTTTCTGCTGGACTGAAATATGTGTCATTGCATACATTGACATCATTATTAAAAGCCATGTGCACCTTTAATTTTGACTTGTGAAATATAGTTGTTTTGTCTAAGAATGGGATTGCACATGTAGAGAACCACAACAGATATGATTATGAGTCCAGTACATTTTTTGGCCTGACTTCAAGTGATACATATACAACATCCACATTGTGCTGTGCTGTGCTGATACAGAAAGAGTGTGTCACCTTCATCCTGTTGATTGACGAAGACACATCAAGCTTTTGCTTCTCGCATCTCACCTCCGTCGATGACACAACTAAGGTATTTTGCAGCTGGCCAAGCCTGGTCCCAGTATCTGGCCAAGGCTCCATCACGGTTGCCCTGAACTTTTGTATTTGTCCCGTTCAATCGTGGCCAAATAGCCCTGTTGTGCAGTTTATGTTTCTGACCAATACATTTCAGTTTATTCTTTAATAATTAATAACCCACGGTCAACGTATTGGATTTTTGACATTGTGGTAGTGTTTTGTTCATTTAATTAAGCTGTAGTTGTCACACCAGGTATGTTACACGTTGCCTCTAAAATTAAGCCTTACTGCTCTGTGCCGAGCTACCCAGGGGTGTGCATAGGTAGATTTAGTTTAATTACTTCAAAAACATAATCAATAATCCATTTCTGTATATTTTTCTTACCAGGTGCTGTCAAAGGGGAGCTCCTGATTGAGCTGTCCTATGCTCCTTACTTCCAATGGACCTTTCCAGCCTGTGACTACTTTTCAGACATCATTCTTGGTGGCTCAAATGATCAATGTATTGCAGTGATTGAGAAGTGGCAGAGAAATGAGCCCGGAGCTTTGGACTGGAGTCATGTAGCAAAGGCACTTTGTGAGCTTCAGGGCAAAAGGTATGTATTCTGCACCTAAGGCTGCTTACTTCTAAGCGTAGCGCTTGGATATTTAGGCGCGGATTACATTTTTAAAAGCACCCCTTTTAGTATTTGTGTTTATAATTGTTTGCTCATTCTTCCCTGTTTTTAACTGTCACTCTTACCTGCACTTTAAATCGGGCCCTCACCGCTGCTTTAGCGGGTCATCCCCAGAGCGTTCGGCGCCATTTACTGCATTCTCGGCGCCATTTTGGATAGGGGAGGCTGGCAGGAACTGACGCGACGTACCGCTCCAGCTGGCAGGTGGTTTCTGATTAGAGGCAATTACCGGGGGAAGCCTTTAAAAGGTGCCCTCAAAGGTACGACAGCATTTTAAGGCTGCTTACTTCTAAGCGTAGCGCTTGGATATTTAGGTGCGGATTACATTTTTAAAAGCACCCCTTTTAGTATTTGTGTTTATAATTGTCTGCTCATTCTTCCCTGTTTTTAACTGTCAACCTTACCTGCACTTTAAATCGGGCCCTCACCGCTGCTTTAGCGGGTCATCCCCAGAGCGTTCGGCGCCATTTACTGCATTCTCTGCGCCATTTTGGATAGGGGAGGCTGGCAGGAACTGACGCGACGTAGCGCTCCAGCTGGCAGGTGGTTTCTGATTAGAGGCAATTACCGGGGGAAGCCTTTAAAAGGTGCCCTCAAAGGTACGACAGCATTTTAAGGCTGCTTACTTCTAAGCGTAGCGCTTGGATATTTAGGCGCGGATTACATTTTTAAAAGCACCCCTTTTAGTATTTGTGTTTATAATTGTTTGCTCATTCTTCCCTGTTTTTAACTGTCACTCTTACCTGCACTTTAAATCGGGCCCTCACCGCTGCTTTAGCGGGTCATCCCCAGAGCGTTCGGCGCCATTTACTGCATTCTCGGCGCCATTTTGGATAGGGAAGGCTGGCAGGAACTGACGTGACGTAGCGCTCCAGCTGGCAGGTGGTTTCTGATTAGAGCCCTATATATCTCCGTCATGCTGACGCGCAGCGCGGTCGCGCAGCGTGGGCGCCGTACTCACGCCGGAGTCACGCCAGAGTCCAGCCCGTCTGCGCCCGTCCGCGCTAAGGACGGGCTGGACGGCGTTAGGATAGATTACAACGATCGGGAGAATACTAGGATAGTATATACGAGACAGGAGTTCATTGCTCTAAAACCGTCCAAACTTCCATGCCATCACGGGTACGTCCCGGAGGGATTCTTGACCTCCCCCAATTGTCAATGTTTCCGGTCTTCTGCTCGGGGACCGATTCTTTCAGCTGCTGTTCCAAGGCCTAAATTCGACATTAAGATGAGGAGAAACACGGGTTTTCTTTTAAACGCGAGGTCCTTAATTAAAAATAATCTCGCCTTTAAGGATTTTGTATTGACTAGAGTCCCGGACTGGGTTTTTATAACTGAAACCTGGGCAAAGGATTCCTCAGGTCCGGATCTCGTGGAGGCAGTCCCGGAAGGCTACACCTTAGTGAGAATGGACAGAGTGGGTCGGATGGGGGGAGGGATTGGCATTCTTCATAGGGACCATCTGTCCTGCCATATTATTCCCTTAGAGGATCTCCAAGAGTCTTTTCAGGCTCTCCAATTCTCCATTAATGGAGCATACGGAGTGCCGTTCAAGGGCCTTCTTATTTACAGACCCCCAGGGACCAAAACTGATTTTGGCCGACAGGTGCTTAAGATCTTAGAGTCACATTTTGGCTGTGACCACTTCACTGTCCTGGGGGATGTAAATTTTCATCTGGAGAATTCGGATTTAACTGAAACTCAATCTCTTCTGGATATCTTCTCTGGGTGTGGGTTGATACAGCTAGTTAAAGGCCCCACCCACACGGCTGGCCATACGCTCGATGGGGTATTCTCCAACGACACTCGGCTGGCCACTGAAATGCCTTTTCCTCTCTCATGGTCCGACCACTATGCGATCCCCCTGGTTTTAACGACCACCTCGGCCTGCAATAAGGGAAATAAGTCGAGTAAGTTTGAACTGAGACGCAACTTAAAAAATCTATCGAACAACGTGCTCGCCCCTAGACTTACAGGGTTACTGATCACCCCTGGGGAGGATGTAACCTCGGCAGTGGAGAGGTTGGAGAACGGTTTTAAAACAGCTCTTGATGAACTGGCACCGGCTACTCTGTGCTATTCGGCTAGAAGAACCCCTTCGGCTCCCTGGTTCTCTGAATCATTAAGACTGCTCAGGCAGGGATTACGGAGACAGGAACGTCTTTGGCGGTCTAGCTGGGACTTGCGTGAGAGGGACAGACACAAAGTCCTTCTGAAGAAATATAAGAAGGAGGTAATAAGAACTAAACAAGAATATTTCACCTCTCTCACCTCCTCTCTCTCTTCACCTAAAGACCTCTTTAAAATCGTTGACATGCTCATCTCACTAAAGATGCCAGACCCGGTGGTCAGCTCACAACAGCTCTGTAACGATATTGCACAATTCTTTAATACTAAGATTGTGGATATCCACTCAGCGTTAGAGCTACAAAAGATGATTCTATCTACCTCCACAGGTTCTCCCGCTACCCCGTTACCATTACCTGAGGAGGTGCCCCTTGGATGTTTGTCCACCTTTCCATCCCTTTCCTTATCGGAACTTGAAGTCCTCCTGTCTAAGGTTAGGTCGGGGTCCCCTCTAGACCCCTGCCCTCTGAAACTTCTTAAACAGTGTAAGGACTGTCTTCTGCCTCCCTTGTTGGGTGTTATGAACGGGGCAATGAAGGAAGGGACCTTTCCCCTCAATGGAAGAAAGCGGTGGTCAAACCTCTTTTAAAAAAATCCACACTTGATCCGGGCGTGCTTAAAAACTTTCGCCCCATCTCGCTGCTCCCAGCTCCCGCCAAGATGCTGGAAATTCACCTAAATCATCATCTTGTCGACTTTCTGGAAACTTTTGATCGATTAGATAATTCGCAGCACGGATTTAGGAGAGAACACAGTACCGAATATGCCCTCACCATCGTGCTTGACACCATCCGCACCAGGGTAGATAAGGGCCAGACCACTCTCCTCATCCTGTTGGATCTTTCGGCTGCGTTTGATACCCTGTCTCCCTCAGTCCTAACATCGAGGCTGAGAGAGATAGGGGTGGAAGGGCCGGCACTTACTTTGCTGGCATCTTTCCTGAATCAGAGGGAACAGAGAGTAAAGCTGGGGGAGTTTTTGTCTCCATCCCTTCCTGTGCATTGTGGGGTTCCTCAAGGGTCGGCATTAAGTCCGACCCTTTTTAACATCTATGTGACCCCACTCGCCAGGCTCATTAGATCTTTTGGGATGGAGGTAATCTCATATGCCGATGATACACAGATACTGCTGTCTTTTGCCCAACCTGTCATCTCTGCTGCCTCCAATTTTAAAAACTGTATGAAGGCAGTCGCTCAATGGATGGTTTGTAATTCATTGAAGCTTAATGGGGAAAAGACAGAGATTCTGGTGTTTGGGGGAAAGGAGGATTTTTGGTCGGCTGACTGGTGGCCTTCCACTATGGGGGTGTGCCCTATACCGACGACCCTGGCCAAAAACTTAGGAGTCTTGATTGACCCCCTCCTGAGGATGGACTAGCAGGTAAAGAGGACCATTTCCACCTGTTGGGGCCTCATAAACATCCTACGGAAGATCAGGTACTATTTGTCCTTTCAGGCCAGGAAACAAATTGTGTTGGCACTGATAGGCTCAAGACTCGACAATTGCAATGCCCTTTATTTAGGCATTAACAATGGCCTGCTAATCCGTCTCCAAATGGTGCAGAATTCTGCTGCTAAATTGGTTCTGGACTTGCCCAAACGGGCCTCTGCCCATACGGCTAGACGGACCCTACACTGGCTTCCAATTGAGGCCAGGATATCCTTTAAGTCCTTGACTCTGATTTATAGGGCTCTGGCCACCAACAGGTCTGGAGGCTTGAGGGACTTGTTGGTCCCTTATATACCTTCCAGAACCCTCCGGTCGACCAACAAGTCCTTGCTTTTAGTTCCCCGGATACGTAAAGCGAAGTGGGGTGGCAGAGCTTTCTCAACTCTGGCCCCTAAGCTGTGGAACACTCTGCCTTTAGAGATCAAATCTCTTCCCTCTGTGCATGCGTTTAGGAAGGCCCTTAAGACGTGGCTATTTGCCAATGCCTACGCTTAGACTTGATTTTTGCCTTTCTTTTGAATTGCTTTTGGTTAGGCGCCTTGATGCCTTCGGGCTAAGTAGCGCGTTTACAAATTTCCTTTCATTCATTCATTCACCTGATGATGTATTTCAAATGCCTACCTATGTTTACCTTGCCAGCAGTCCTAGCACCAAGGGCTACAGGATTATTTATTTGAAATCAGTTTCAATTTTCCAGAGCTGAGCAGCAGGTTCATGCCATTTTTCTATTGTTGATACTAGAAATGTGTAGGGCACTCATAAAACAGTTTTCCATCTTTGAACAAGTAAGTGAGCAAGCATGAACTGTCTCTCACTTTTTCTTGAAATGCATCACATCAAATGGTGTGCAAAGTGGTTTGCAATTCGGTAAATATGTATTAGATTGCACGGATGTTTACCAACTCATTCTGAATGACAAATAGGAGAAGTCGTGATTGGGCATCTCCTCTTTTTCTTATGATTCTCAACGAGATGTATCACTGGTTTGTGACTGCAATTGTGGTAATATAAGTTTAAAAAGTTACCCATTTAGGAATTGTATAAGTGTGCCTGCTCCTGTAAATGATATTCCCTAATGGGATTTTGTTTACAACAGTAGCAGAGCTTTGAAAAACAAATCCCATTTTGGAATTCAACTAAAGGGATGGTGGTATTTTGTTCCCCATAAACGGGCATCCTTGTGTTTGGAGCCAGTCACTGGGAGTCACAAAATGTGCCCTACCTATTTACTAACCATTAGGCAGCTTTTTACATACCCGATGTAACTAACAATTCTGCAATGTAACTATATTAGTACAAAGGTTTTATTGCAGCTAGTTCAAGAGAACTTGGTGTACAACCCCGACCACTATTTGTGACCTATCAGTTTGTACAACATTCTTTCATCTTATCAGCAAATATAAAAGATGAAATGTCAACATTTTGACAAATATAAACTTGTGATTGAGGAAAGAAAAGTTGAGATGAGAAGCATGTGAAGATCTGGAGAGTTGAAATATTTGTTTTTTACTGAAGAAGTGAGGCAGATAGACTTTATTTGTCACATGATTGGGTATCTCACTTTTCTGGTATCTTTAATCCATTAGGTAAAAAGGTAGAACATTCTCCAATGGATTGACCTCAAGATTTATCTGTAGCCACCCAAGTTAGTCTATTTATCACAGTATCCAAAGTGGAGGAGGCAATGGCACAGGGGATTTGCTTGAAAGCGCCAGGCCCAGATGGTGTGCCCTTTGAGCTTTTGCCAAGCAACCCTAAAATGTGGGCACCACTGTTGATTAATGTTTTTAAGTCAGATTTGAAGGCCCGGAAGGGTTCAATCCACTTGTCCTTCATGGATTTGTCCAGTGCCTTCGACACAGTTATCCGGGATGCAATCTGGGCCATGATGAGAGGTATGGGTGTAGAGGATGCACTAGTATACCTTCTCCAGAGGTTTCACCTTAACACTATGGTCGCCATAAGATATGGCACCCGAGGAGAAAAAACTGTGTCAATCGCAAAGGTTGACTGCATCTCAGACCTACAAGCCTACACACCGGTGCCTGACTTCCGGTTGTTGGGGTTGCTGTGGCTGCAAGGAGAGGCAGGGAAGTGGCAGGAAAGCAGCATTGAATGCCCCCATAGGGGGGCCATAGGTGAGCTTATCCGGTCATCGTGAGTGGAGGACCGGAGCCCGCAAGAGCCCGCAAGAGACTGTGCCACTGGCATTTGAGAGGCAATTGTGGGGCCGTTGCAGAGGCTGTGGCATCTCTGTGGCTTGGATAACGGATTGGCAGCGAGATTGGCCATGAGACAGGGGTGAGTCCATGCTGCCCTTACGCTCACACTACACTGCACGCTAGAGCTTGGATAGAGCTTGTGCCCCCTAGGGAGTGCCCAGCCCAATGTTAGGCACCTCCCGCCGAGGCAAAAAGCACCAAACAAGCACTAAATAAGCCTCAGCATCAGTCTCATCATCATCTCAACCCAGCAAGGTGAGCTGAGCATAAGCTCAATTAACATAGAGCAGCACCAGCAGGGGGCGGCCTCTGCCTGGACTGTCCTTACCACTGCCCAGGCATCGGCTGCTACGTTTTAGCTTGGTCAGCCTGGTTAGCTGGTGTACCCCCTCTCTCACAGGAACACCTTCCCCCCACCAGGCTGAAACCCGGTACCTGGGCACTTGATACTCCTGACACCTGTCGGTATCCCCAGACCCTGCTGAGGCCACAATAACAGACAAGGCAAGGCGGGGAAGAGAAGAGGGGATCATGGGGTAGGGGTGCCCAAGCGGCGGTGGTTGTAGCTACCAGTTGTCGACTGCGAGCCCAGTTCATTGCAGAAGCGGTCAAGCTAGGCCTGGGTGCGTCTTACAGGGCATCTGGTGTGTTCCCGCTTGGGACCTGGACTAACCCACAATCCCCAGCCCAGCTCAGAACCAGGAACCAGGAACTGGGAGCTGCTACAAAAGCTGCAAGAGCTACAAAAGCAAGTCAAGCCTGCGATAAGACAAGCCAGTGACTGTTATTTTCTGGGGGGTAAAAGTTGGGGGTTCACTGCAGGAAAGGGGAGCAAAGACGCAGAGTGACGCACAGAGGGCAGAGTGCGGGTGGCATCATTTTGACAGGCGGTGATGCATTTGCTGTTGAAGCCTGCCTGCCTGCTGACTCCTGCTGCCTCCTGCTGTTGACTGCTATTCGCGGGCTGCAGTCTTGAGCACTGGCTGTTAGCCGTTGGACACAGGGGACTGGTGTCACCATTTAGAGGATCACTTAAAGAACTTAAAGGACTTAAACTTTTTTTAAAATAAATATACAATTTATACAAAGCCAGAAAACCCCCAGAAAATTAAAAGCCAGTCACAGCACTGCAAAACTTGAGGTCAGGACGTGTGCGTGGAGGGACTACATCTACAGATAACATCACTGAGTGCAAAAGGAAGCTGAAAACATCTGCTGGCACAGTGGGCAAACCGCAGGCAAAAATTACACCTGCTATACAGAAACCTGCCACTATAATTGAATTAATTTCAGATATTAAAAGGACAAGCAATATAAACAACATTACTCCAGAAAACAAAATCTTAAAACATTGCCTTTACCAGCCAAAAATAGATACAAAATTTTGCTTCCTAAAGAAATGCGGCGGACACTCTTCTCTCAGGCCCTACACCAACAATGGGCCTTTTGAATCCCCTCCAGCCCCTACACCAAATAGAAAGTGGATAGAGAGAAGGAAACAAAGATCAAAGTAGTAGGGCAGTGATTTCTGGTCTAATCAGTCCAGCCAGTCTTGTCAGTTTACAAACAATCCTACAGTGTCAAACTGTCTACGCCTCCCGGATGCCTCAGACCTTCGGGAAAAAACCCAAGGATGAAGATACGGAGATAAACCAGGAGTCGAACTCACAGAATGGGACTAGGAAAAACGGAAAGTCACTACAAAAGGAATAGGCATTTACTATATTGATGTAATAGACATCTCAAATTCTCCATCACCTAGGAGTATACTATGAAACAAAGTCAAAGGAGGAAATTGTGTTATAACAGAGGCATTAACAATTTCTGAGCTAAACAGCCCCAAAGTAAACCCGCAGGCAAGGAAAAGAACATACATGCCTGCAGATAAAATAGAAAAAACAAAAACAACAGTGGGTGAACCCAAAATCCTAAATATGGGCTCAGAGCACAAAATATTGCTTGCAACACCACCAACACAATATAACCCGCGATATCCCAACTCAGTGAAATGGAAGATAGTTAAGTCCTGGACAATTTATCGTACCTCGATAAGGAGGAATGTGAGCCTCTCTTCTAAACCTACTCACAGGATAACAGCAGGAATAACATCCCGGGAGATATAAAAACAGAGGTGCAAATGGGACACACGGCACAAAATGCAGGGGAGGGGATTCAAGTAAAAGCAAACCTGCTGGAATGCATAAAGAGCAAATATGGAGATCAACATGAAGACACGCACCAATGAGATAATGGGAAAGCCTGGGCAAGCCTGCTAAAAACAGTGAAACTTCTGGTTGAGGCCCTGCAATACCAATCTGATAAAATGGATACACAACTAACCTTAGTGAATACTTTGGCAGTCTTTGTGGTTGCAATTGACAGCAAGCTAGGCACGTTGAACACCTCTCTGCAAAGCATCCAGAACTATGTCCTAGATAATAGTCAAACCTGTGGATGCAGTACGATTGTTGATAAACTAGCGACTCTCCCGACAATGTTGAGCAACTTATGTTCAAAAATCAAAAAGTCTTCAAATAACGGCCGTACTGAGCTATCAGCGGAACAATCCTTGAATGGCAATTATAAAGTCATAACAACTCATCCAAATGACATCACTAAGGAAGAGAACCTATTGACCACGTTTAAACTTACACAAAACAATGGAGAAAACATGAACAGCAAAAAAACATATGCACTGAGCAAAGCGCTGGATATCCCAGGAGAGGATAAAGGGGAAAACAAAATGAATGCAAAACAAAGATGCGCACAAAAATGGAAAGGTCGCAATCAAAAACAAATTCATGACAACCTCAACCCAAAAAGAAATAAATCATCAAAATTCATCCACACCAGAAATATCAAATATAAAAAGTACAAAAATAAAGGTGTGATTAAGTCAAAAGTCCCCAATCAGGATCCAAGAAGTTAGAAAGATAGAGTAATCTGGGGAAGCAGTGGATATAGAATCTACATAGCTTCTTTCGGAAAGAGACAACTCTATAAATCGACACAAAAATATTGAAGTAGAAATTACAACGGGAATCCAATTGCAAGTCTTGAACCAAAATGACATGCCATCTGGAATGCCTCAAAATCCAAGTACAAATGGTCAAGTCACTGAGGGAAGTAAGGCAAACATGTTGAGCTTGGACAACCAGGAAATCAAATGTATGGAACCAGAGGATGAGTCATTTTTTCAATAGAGTCATGGTTCATAGGGAAATTGAGAATTCAAGGACCAGTCATGTTCCCCATAAGGATATGATTGACACACAAACATCTTCCTTTACAAATATTGAATATCACCGGGGACAGCATCGTGAGGCACTCCCAGAGCCGAACCAAATTAGTTGGGAATAAAATCAGAGAGAATCTGCAGGACGAATAACAGAAGCTGAACAAAAGGCACAACTGAAAAGAGCAGAAGGGAACCTGCGATAAATAGGAGGATGTCAAAATAATGCTGCCCATCCGTATACAAAGCAAAATACTGACTCTAAAGGGATAAGTGGAAGTAAACAATTGCCATATGGTTTTTACCAGAATATACCTCTAAAGGAAGGTATGATATCATGAAGCGAGGCAATATACTACTTCTGCTATCCCACATTCCATCCTTAACTGAGATCAAGACAACTGACCTAGACTCCATAGAATTCATCAAATGCAAGGGCTCAATGGCAGGAGAACAAACGAGAGCAACATGGAGTTCATGTACAATTGCACAATTGCATACAATTCTACAACGCTTCATTTTCAAGCCCTGGGGGATAACTATTATCCCATACATCAAGCCAGGATAGCCTGATCTGTTAACGCCAAAGCACACAAGGGAAAACAAGGTGACCGCAAACAGGCCTACTACATGGGTGCTGAAAGGAGTCATGGGGCTGCGTAAAATGAACAGGGAGCTCCCTCCAGCAGAACCTGAAACATATTACGATCCCATTACACTGCAGAATTGGGATTCTGATGTGAGATGGATCTCGAGAACAATAAATAACAATAACAAATATAGACAACTTCCATGTCCCCTGCAAAGGTCTGGCACGAAAGGGTCCATGCGGATAGGCTCATGGAATGTGAATGAATTGGCAAATAAATTAATAGATCTGGACTTAGTCACCCATATCAGGGCGTTTGATATTTTGGTGCTACAAGAGACCTGGCTGGTTGATCCTCCTCATATGCAATTATTCCTGCGTTTCTATACAAGTGCACTAACAGGGGCAAAATACAGACACCTCGAAGGAGGTCTGGTAATATATGTTGTACGTACAATCAATCTTATCGTCCATGAATTTGGTCTTACATCACCTACAACATCAACACATGCAATGGACACCAACATTATATTAATACATGTTTACATTCAACCAAAACAGAAAAGCAAACTAGTAAAAGAAATGTGTAAATTTGTAGAAACGTGTATTCTTACAGGCGACCTAAACTTAAATCTAATAGGTTCCTCCTTGGATAAAGAAGTGTCCTTACAAAATACAATTTGGAACATCCCAATGCAAGGGAAACTTCATCCATGAAAACAAACTAAGGCTGCACAGTTGGCCCTGGAGGAACTGGAACATCTAAACTTAAGAGCACTAAACAGCAGATCAAGAGGAGACAATCCTCCTGTAACAACACATAGCTCAACAAGAACAAACACAATACTGGAATATACTTTTGTCTCCCTAGAAGTGTTCCACCAAATTATCTCATTTCAGTTGGGCGACAAAGGAGATAGCAATCACCGGCCACAAGAAATCGAGCTCAGAACAATTGTTCCCATGTTCACGCGGTGCCGGGCTCCTCAAGGATCAGATTTCACTATTGACCTTAAAAGAATCAAACTCAGGACTGCCACAGATTGCAGAATAAGGGAACCGGCAAAATAACACCTTGATTTGAGGGCTTGACAAGATGAAGTCAGGAAATGGGAACATTTCACTCAAACTATGGCAGTTTATGCTACTAAGATCAAACCTCAAACCCAGCAGAGATTCGGCGGAGTGAAGACCTTATCACAAACCACTAAGAAAGAAATCAAGCTTACTAAGAACTCTATCTATCGCTCATTGAGACAGCTTTGGCGTAAGCCACATGATACAATACAATTAAACTTACTGTGAAAGAACAAGGCACTATTGAAAAAACAAAATAGGGATACAAACAGAGAAGCAGAGAACGCCCTCTGGGCAAAACTACATGCAGACATTAAACAAAATAACCAATTTATTTATCCTAACCATGATGGGATCTCTGGGAGTGTTGTGTAAAGGGGAAATAATTCTCGGGATGTATCGGAAGGTCATACCATCAGAATGGTGTGTGCAACAAGTAACCAGACCCCACTTGGGAAATAGGAAGAAGACTTCTTAACTGAGGATTCACCAACGAGCCGAATTAAGATCATTAAATTAAAAGGCAAATAGGCAAGGGCAGGAGAAGGGGCACCCAGCCCAAATGGAATACCACCGGTACTCTACAAGCAAGAGTCAACTGTTTGGGCTGAAGCACTAGAACCACTGTTCAGGGAAATAAGGATGACAAACATCTTGCCAAACTCTTGGAGAGGATCGATTATTTCACCAATTTACAAGTCAGGGGAAAGGTCAACTCCACAGAACTATCGGCTAGTGGCTTTAATGGACAACGAGGTAAAAAAAAAATTGCTGGAACGGTACTTGAGGAACTTCAGGCATGGACGAAAGAGAAATCCGCAATCCCATGAAACCAGACTAGATTTGCGAAGAGGTGGGGACAACTACTAACATAATAACAATGGCAATGCTTTTTGATAAGGCTGAGACTGCAAGGAGGCCCCTGCATCTATGTTTTATCGCTTATAAAGCAGCCTTTGATCACGCTAATCGTAACAGACTATGGTCCAAACTGCATTGCTGGGAGCTCCCTCAGTGCCTTTAAACATGCTGATAAACCTGCATACCGACACTTGGGTTTAGATTAAACTGGGCGATGGATCATTCCTATCGAGACGCATATTAACAGACAAAGGGCTTAAACAAGGATGTGTTTTAGCACCTACACTCTTTAACTTGTTTATAACTGATCATGTACCGATATTAAATGCCTGTAACTCACACGCTCCAAAATTGGGAGACATCTTATTGCCATGTCTCCTATATCCAGACGATATAGTACTGATTAGCTAAAGGAAAGTAGGCCTTCAACATCTTATAAATGCTACACAGGACTATTACAAAGCAAATGGCCTAACAATAAATCTAGATAAAACAATAACCATGACGATCACTAAAAAAAGGGAAAAATTTGCAGCATGGTTCAGGGGGGAGACCCGAATTGAGTACACTTCGAAAAATAAATATCTTGGCATGAAGATAGACAAGGGTGGCCAATTTCCTGCACAAAGGAACAGCATTAGGCATAAAGGCTTGGCACTGGCAATGCCTTTAAAAGCTTTGAACTCCAAACTAAACGGCCCATCGATTTTACCTATAGTGCATGTGGTTCGTGCAAAGCTACTACCAACAATCACTTATGGCAGTGAGGTGCAGAAAGGAAGAGATGCCAAAATACTTGACTCCACAGTATGAACTACATATAGGATCATATTTGAGCGGCTTAAATATATTTTCCCCCCGCAAATCAGACTTGAGTTTGGCATACAGAAGCAATCTATCGCAAGACAAGGGGCATACATCATTACCTAGGGTAAAGTACGGAAAGCCCCTCCAGGATCTTTAAATAAACAGCTATGGAAGGAGATAGAACACCATACCATATCTTAAAAATGGTTTACTAAAATTGGGATTGAACCAACTCTGGGAAACACCTACAAATACCAGAGTACTCAAGCAACTGGTTTGGAAAACTGTCAAATATCTTTCATGACTGGCCTCACTCTCAAAAAGGGCTCATGGATGGATGACTCTGAATACCAGTCGCTCAAAAGTACTTAAATTCGATCTATGCCAAGTATATAAAAATTAGCTTTTGAAGTATAGACTTTGTCTGCTACCCTGCATACAGCATCTCCCACCCTGGTTAATGGAGAAGGCAGGCCCTATGTGCCGCTTGTGCGGTTCTGCACCGGAAGATCTGCTGCATCTATGTTCCTGTATAGAACTTTTACAAGAATGGAAACAACTACTGAAAGGTAAACTTAATCAGTGAGTGGTCCAATCCAGGAGGCAGGCAGTTCTGGCACCTAGGGACATACAACTGAACTGTTCCTTGAGGATATGCGAAAAGAAAATGCTGGAAACATAGTTATTGAAAAATTAAACCGCATACTCAACTCAGCCTATTGATGACTCTGAATAGTGCTTCCAAATGCTGTTCAGCCTTTACATGGCAACAATTTGAGTGCAGTTGGTATGTTATACAGTTTTAGTTATATCAAGTGTATGTTATACAGTCACAGTTATATCAAGTAAATAAATAAATAAAACTCATGTCCTACGGTAATTATACACATGGTTTTCTCATCTATAACTTCTCTGCAAATGTTGCAGTGCTATTATCAGTGCTATGCTATGTTATATTGATTTGTATAGCATCCTAATCATCTGAAAGGGTATCTAAGTGGTAGGGCAGTTGTGTAGGTGCAAGGTCCCCAAGGTGCGTATACAAAGAGGCAGATATTCAACTTCTTGCTGAACTCAAGAAGTAAGAAGGAGGCTCTGACGTTTTGTGGGAGGTTGTTTAATGTCTTGGATGCAATGTAGGAGAATGAGCTGTTTTTATCTTCTGTGGATGTGGGAAATGTGTGCTAGGGAGAGGCAAGCATAACGTATATGTCTGGTTGGTTGGTGAAAGTGTTTGTTCTGGTCCTGTGCTTGCGCTTTGTATATGTGAGTTTTTGTTTGTGAACGAGGAACCAGTGAAACTTCTTGAGATGTGGTGTAATGTGTGTGTAGCATAGAAGGTTGAGTATGAGTCTTGCAGTGGTGTTCTGAGTTCTGTGTAGGAGTTGTTTGGAGATTTCAGCATAGCGAGTGTTGCCATAGTCCAGCCTGCTGGGGATAAGTGCTTGCATGACATCCTTCTGGTGTTCTGATGCCACCATTTGAAGATCTTTCACAGCTTGTATAAGATATGGAAACAGGAGGTGCACACTGCATTGACTTAAACCATTATTTTGAGCTTGCCAACTAGGATGAGACTAAGATTTCTATTGTGGTCTGTGGGTGTGGGAGTGTTTCAAAGCTCCAACGGCCAATGTGGATTCCCATGGAGAGGTGCTACCATGGTCATGCAGTTGATGAATTTGGTCCTGGTGGTGAGTTGGGCGTCATCAGTGTAAGCGCTAACAGTGATAACTTTTGATCTGATGATGTTGGCCAGTGGTGTCATGTATATGTTGAAATGGGTGGGACTGAGAGATGATCCCTGTGGGACTCCGCATATCAATATCTCAGTCTCTGCTGTGAAGGGTGGCAGTCTGACCCTTTGGTTGCTTTCTGTGAGGAAGTATTAGCTCCCTCTGAGAGCAGATCCTTTGTGCCAAGTTTGTGGAGTATTATGATGATGTGGGTGTACGGTGAACTGTGTAGAAGGCCACAGAGAAGTCGAGAGGGATGAGGGCTGCTGGTTCTCCTCTCCATGCTTTGAATGTTGTCAGTGGCCACAATGAGTGTGGTTTTGGTGCTGTGGTTCTTTTTGATTCCTGATTGAGTGTTGTTTAGAAGATAGTGAAGTTCAAGGTGGGTTGTGAGTTGCTCGTTAATAGCCTTAGAAATTTCTTTGGATAGATAGGGGAGCAGAGAGATAGGTTGAATGCTGCTAATTTCATTCAGGTCTGTGGTGGAGTTCTTGAGGATGGCATTGATTTCTGACTGTTTCGATTCATAGGAAAAAGTGGTAGACATCAAGAAGGTGTAGATGATGTGGGTGAGGGTGCTGCTGATTTGTGAGTGAGATCGGGTGTCCCCTATCATGGGCAGTCACAGTAATTGCACTTAGGGGGCTGCTTTTTGAGTATATTTTCTGGGGCTTGAGTGGATTTTCTACTCCAGCGGGAGCAAAATCAACTCGAATCGCTGTGCACTCGTGCACACCACATGCTGCCATTGGTGCTGATTTTTCAGCTGTGTTCAGGCAACAGGCACTGAATTGCATCACAAACAGTGTGACATGCGTATTTCCACCCATTTGTGGAACTGCAGAGTTCTTATGTAACTCCATGGAATCCTAAAGAGTGAAGCTCTGTGACTTCCACCCAACCCTGAATATGAATGGCTAACGGCAACCTTTACAAAATCAAAGGCAGCCATATTCTTTTTACAAAACCCCAGAGAAATCTTAGAAACCACAGGGAAGAAGAAGGAAGAGAAGAGGTGGGGTCACGGGGCAAGGACATGGACACGGACATTGACGCCATAAGCATCTCACCAAGGACAAGGCTGGCGACCAAGTCTGAAACTGAAAAAGAGATGGAGGTAAAGACCAAGTCTGCTCCCGACCCAGAAAGAGAAATTAAAACCCACTTAAAACTCCTTGTAAACATTGCAAAGCAAGGGAAGTTGAGCCCTGATCCCTACTTAGCCGTAGACATCAGTGCCATAGAAACAGTGGGTAGATCAGTTTAAACCAAAAAGGGAGTAAAAGAAGATGACACACCCATAACCGTAAATGGCACTTGCACTGGTACTGGCTCCGGCTCTGGCTCCAAAGCCAGTAAGAGGGCGCTGATAACAGACTTTCGAAAAGTATGTCGCAGACTCTCATCCGGGAGCCACAGGGACCGCATGGAATTGTCAAGAATTCCTGTCATACGAGGGGAGGAAAACGGTAACCGGCGAAAACGGACTACATCTCCCAGGATGCTTAGCGGTTGAGAGGTTATGTAAACAGGAGAGCTGTTACATAACTCAAGGGAAACACGCCCTTATGTAAACAGGAGAGCTGTTACATAACTCAAGGAAAACACGCCCTTATGTAAACAGGAGAGCTGTTACATAACTCAAGGGAAACACGCCCTTATGTAAACAGGAGAGCTGTTACATAACTCAAGGAAACACGCCCTTATGTAAACAGGAGAGCTGTTACATAACTCAAGGAAAACACTCCCTATAAAGGGAGGAACCGGGAGGTACAACGCTGTTGGATATTGTGTTCACACCGACGTACCTGCTTCGTGAAGAGCAGTGTTCCGGAGTGGTGCTCCAGTAAGGCAAGAACGGAGGTAGGTCGAGTCGTTACTCCCTGGGCCGTGTCTTGCCCCATCGTCACCTGTGAAGGACCCGGAAGCTCTACCGGTCAACCATTGAGCTTCGCTTTTTGACTCGGCTGAGTCCAAGCGCAGTGGCGCTTTTGCTGGTTGAAGTCGTAACTCCCAGCCCGACCAGAGACACAGGGACTGCCAGCTGTAACGCACACCAGGAGGTGTTTGCCGCGTTACAGACTCGGAAGTCCACAGGATCGATCGAGCGGCTGCTCTCGGTTCAGTCTTCTTGCTTGTGATTGGGGTATCGGTGACGCATCACCAGGAGGTGACTCCGCGTCCCGGTGCAGTCTGAGGAAGAGGTTGAGCGGCTGCTCCCTTCAGGTAGAGACCCCGGCTGGGTGTTTCCCTGACTCCTCGATTCTCCCCAACACTCTTCGTGCCCCTCACAGCCTACCGATTGGCATTGTCGGCCATTTCATTTCTGCCCTCTGTTGGCATACGCCGGGACCGGCGTATATGCAGAGGACGGTTAGGACCATCCGTGCTGTGGGCTGGTAACGTACTTAGCCTGGAGGATTCCAGTGACTATAACTTTTGTTTATTCTTTGTATTATATTTGCCTTCATTAAAACAACTAACCCTTCACTAGTGGTTGCGTCCTCATTGTCGTGTCTGTTAAACGATCCTGAGACGTTCAGGGCGTTACAGGAATGCAATGACCCCAAGGACCCCAAGGAACTGAGACAGATCAAAAATATATCAGGTACTCAAAGCAAAGGCAGTGTGGTATGCAGCACAAACAATAACAATAACAAAAATGAAGACAAAAAACAAGCTTAGGGAGCATCGATATCTGTCCTCCTGGATCAGAAGTCCAAGGCAAGCCACTACTACCTAAAGCTCTGTATCCTTTTTCAGTCCATCAAGCTCAACATCTCCAGCAAGCAGAGGCTCTTTTTCATAGGGTGGTAGAAACAAGTTGGGACTCCCTCTCCATCCAACAAACACATTTGGAATCACCGCAAATGCTTATGAAAGAAACAGAAGGAGACATCTTCTATCACCACCAATAGGACCATCAGGACCAAACTCCAAGTCCGTTTGAAATGGCCTATTTTCCCTCCTTAATGACAGACCCATACTTATTGTAACAAGGGGGCTCGGGTGAAAATTACGACCAACTCGCCTTACAAATAGAACTTGATATTCCCAAAACCCCCAATGTATGGAAGATTAACGACTCATTCCATATCAAACCAAGCAGGTGCCCTTCACAAGAAACCACCATGCCCAGTCCTGCAAGGGCAGGGGCAGGGGCAACAGCAGTTAATGCTCTATTACGAAATGAGCCACTATGTGAGCATAATGATCAAAGGGAGCATTCGGAATCAATTCAATCAAATCCAATACAAATGGAAGCAACGTTGAATCCTCCAATGGCTTCTTTTAGGCCCCAACTACTAAACACTATGGAAACGATTGGAAATACAATGACGTATCATTCAGATAAACTCGACGCTCAAGTCGATATTTTAAACATCCTAGCCATCCACGTACAGGGGATAGAAGCTAATTTGCAAGAACTGAATGACATGATAAAGAAGGTTAAGCTTGACATGGATACCACATTTCATACTTGCCACTGCCCCCAAATAATTGATAAACTGGCAACGGTACCAACAATGATGTCACAGATGCTAAGGGCTGTCAGGGAACCTCCCACAGAGCCCAACAAAGATCCTAAGCTGGAAACAGACAACCAAGAAGACCAAGGAATTGGCAGGGCGAGTAACAGCCCAAGAGACAAGGATAGATTGAAATCCCCAGAACCTCTATGTGCTCCTATTACAGATGATCCAAGGAGGCCAGATGATCTGATCGATCAAGCCCACCTCGGAGCACAAGAAGTGGCGTTAATTAACCATGCATCTCAACAATAGGTACACTCAAGCCCCAAACAATAAATCCTTGCAATCTCCATCACAAAGAGGGAAAGAAAATGTGGGCCGAACGTAATGCACCCCAAAAAAATAATGTCCAATGCAAAAGTTAAGGAATCTACGGAGAGGGACAACACAGGCAATAACACCAGGCCTGTGATCGGTGTATGGGCACCTCAAAACTCTACCTCAAAGGAGGTAATAATTCCAGAAAGCCCAAAGCAATGAACCAGTGGGAACCAACAAGCAAGGAAAACGTACAGCACATTCTAAGCTCAGGCAGGGCAATAAACCTTCAATCCCCCCATCCTAGACATACAAAAAAACACACTTGCTGCCCTGGGTAACACAGCAAGCACAGGTTTCCTCACTTCACAAGAGGTAATCATTAGTAGAAAGGTGGACCCAGAGGAGAGAAGCAAGAACACAGGAGGAAAAGAAAGGGATCAGTTAATGGGCGGAAACAAGGCTGTGCTGGCCGCAAATTCCTGAGTTCCAGAGGGAAAAGTGCACTCAATCACCTAATTCAAGCCCCACCGGACAAAGACGCAACCTGGGCTTCAGTGGCTACATCAAGCAAGTGCGCAGAAAAGCAACATACAGACTCTCCAAGGCTAAACATAAGCACAAGAATTAATTCTGCAATACAGTTCGAGGGGGGCACACAACATCTTGAATAGAGGGTCTATATTAAAACTATTGGAAGCACTACCATCCCTGAGTCATATAAAATCTTGCGACCTGGACAGAATAGAGTTCAAATCAAATCCCAACCAAACAGGCCACGATTCCACAATAGTAACTTGGATCGACCATAACATCACAGATCAGATATTGCAGCACTTGGAAGAGTTCTCTAATTGGGGCATAGAGCTAAAAAGGTGGAGCCCCCCCTCAGGTATCCCAGCCTGTTACAACAGCAAATACAAAAACAGTGCATCCTTAAAGGAGCAAAAGGCCTGACCAGCTCTAAGGTAGAAGAAGGTCATTTACACAGACAAATTACAATAACTATAGTTCAACAAGAAGCCGTGAATCTTGAGGGGCACGTCCAAGTGACATCGGAACCAGAGCATTGGGGAGCAGCATGAACTAGACTATGCTCATCTCCAGAGAAAGCGTGGGGTTGCAGGATCTGCTCCTGGAATGTAAATGGTTTAAGCATAAAGCTAGAAGAAGCCGACTTCGTAGAATTCATCAATCAGCATGACATACTCCTTTTCCAAGAAGCTTGGCAGATAAACAACTCTCCATTAATTGGTTATAAAGAATACTTCATTCCAGCAAAAAAGGAGGCACAGCACGAAAGGGCAAAGGTGGCTTATCAACCTTCATTTATATCGACTTCCGTTGGACAGATCAAATCATCGACCTTGATTCACCTTGAATGCAATGCACCAAACTAGATCTTCGGCCCTCAATGTGCCTGCTAATTCTGAACATCTACATCCATCCAGCTGGAATGCAGAAGGGGCAAAGAATTAAGCAATTAATCACCACAATCAAAATGATGAAAGGCACTTACCCAAATGAAAACATAATAATAACCAGGGACTTCAACATGAACCTAATTCAAGACCAGGAGAGAAACCTAGCGAGCTTTGTACAGCCGAGATTGGGTAATACAAGCAGACAAGACAGCATGGGAAAGAAATGTGCAGGACAATTGCACAACCTCTGCATGCACATTAAATGGCTCGTTGCACAGCCCAGCAGCATTCATGCGGGTTACAAGGAAAACAGGTTCTACAATTGATTTCACCTTAGTAGACCCTGATTTGTTTTCTTACATAACAGACTTTCAAATACAGGAATGCGTCGAAAGCAATCACTACCCCCAGACCTTCTCACTAACCATCACCCAATCGGGTCAGAGCGGGCCAAGCCTCTTACATTATTAACTCAACCCTACAACCTAAAACGGTTAACCTGGAACGTAAAAAACAGTGACTTCATTATGGAGACATGTAGCAATCTATTAACACCTCTAGATGCAAATCAAGACATAATCAAGGCCTGGGAGTCATTTGTAACCGACTTAAACAAAAAATCCCGAAACAACTATACCGGTCACAAAACTGCAAGAAGAGGAGGGGGGCAGTGATACACACTAAAAATAGGGGCAGTAAAAACGTGGCTAGATAAACAACTAAGGATATTCCGAACAAAGGGCTTTCAACCAACACAATTGATCCTCACAACTATTGAAAAAACGAAAAAGGAGCTAAAACATGAAAAAAAGTTGGCCAAGCAAACATATAAGGAAAAACTTGAGATCAGAATGATCCAAGCTAGCAAGCAGAGAAATTCAAAACAGTTTTGGGCAAACATTAATTCCATGCTACACAGCAAACATCGCCACTTCAACTCAGACATTATGGAGCAAACTTGGAGTGCTCACATCGAAGCTACATATAACTCCATAGCTCCTCCAAGCCCAGTTACCACAGTCGACGCTCCAAACAATATCAAAATGCAAGAAAGTATAGATCTAACCAAGAATGAGCCAAGGGAAGAATTAGCCCAGATAACGGAAAAACAGGTTTTGAACAAAATGAAACACCTGCGATCTGCTGGAGCCCCAGGCCCCAATGGCCTACCAAACACCCCATTCAGGAGTATTTCCAACGTTCTGGTCCAGCCACTTAACTCCCCTGTTTTCACACAGCTTAAAGACTGGTATTATACCGTACTCTTGGAGGGACAGCATTCTTCAGCCCATACACAAATCAGGGACACGTTCAGACCCTAACAACTATAGACTGATATCCCTCATAGATGTAGAGGCATAGATCTATGCATCAAATTTATTGGCAGACCCGGAGTCCTGGGCCTGCATCATAAATCTGATCCCAAAAACACAGACTGGGTTCTGGGCCGGCATGGGCACCCTAACAAAGTGCCACGATCTAAGCTATGGGCCAAAATGAAAGCTTGGGGAGCCCCTTCTAAATTATTGGGAGCTATCTTCAACTTATACTCGCAAACTTGGGTCCAAATAAAAAAAGGGGGACGGCCGGAGCTTACCAAAGAAATTTCTGACAAACAACGGCTAATGCAGGGATGTGTTCTGGCACCCAGCTTATTCAACATCTACACCGCTGACCTAGAGAGCAACCTCCGTCTTATTTAGGGCGACCCACCTAAATTGGGAAAGACAACAATAGTAAGCCTGCAATACGCGAACGATATTGTGCTGTTCTCCCAAACTCCAATGGGATTGCAGTGACTTATCGCACAACTAGCTCTATATATTTCTCTAGCAACCAATAATAACGCCCAAATTTCATCTGGAGGATAAATTCCAGCATCCTCTTGCAGGTGGATACATATAAATATTTGGGGGTCCTTCTAGACTGTCAACTAAGCTATAAACAACATCAAGACCATGGTCAAACTAAAATAAAACCATTATTTGCCTTTAAAACTCTGCAGAAAAACCTAAGCAGCAGCACAACAAACCATCTACTAAAGGTTGTAGCAGCCAAATCTTTGCCATCTATTATGTACATCTCTGAATTGTTAAACACTAAGGACTCCTCAACCCTAAATTTAGCCCAGTCGAGACTATCCAAGAAACTGTTCATTATCCCACGTCATATCTCTTAGGCACAGATATGTCTGGAATATGGATTAAAAAATCAGATACCAGCCAGACAAGGAGCCATGGTCAAGTACTACTGGAGAATGAGGGCAGCCGAAGAGAACATGCTGGCCCACCACTGCTGGGAGGAGGTTGAAAAACAATCAAGGCAGCACCTGTCCATAGTTCAAATTTTAAAACAAGCTCTTTTAACATTAAACCTTGAGGAAGCTGGCACATGCAAATGCCATACTCCGCATTCCAAAACATGATCAATAAAGAGATCAAACAAACATCATTGCAAACAGATAAAGCTCTATTGGCCGGCAAAAGACATGCATGGATGGAGATGCCAATCTAGAAACAGTTGAAACCGCAACCATATCTATAAGAAGGCTTCTGAGTTCACTACAAGCGGAAACTAACTTTCCTATGACGGGGGTCCTTCACGACAAAAGATCCTACTCCAAAATGGCCACGGATCTGGTCAACTTCGGATTGCCACCTCTGTGGTAAGGGAGCAGAGTCTCTATATCCAAAGCGGGTTACAGAGTTCCTCAAGTACTAGAAGGAGGAGATGAGGTTGGTAGATGGAAGGTTCAGTCACCAAGAATTGTTGGAAATCAACAGGGAACCAGGGAAGTTCCCTTAGGTGGAACTAATGCTCTCACACACCCAGCAAGCCAGGTGTCATGCTTCATCATATGAGCATTGCCCCTCGTCAAGTCGGCGCTGCAATCCTTGACGGGCTCCCGAAACCGGGGCTCTTTATCGGGGATCTTTTGTTCCTGCCGATATATGCTTGGGTGTAAAGGCCCTGGTAGATTGAATGTAGCAGAAAATGGAAGTTTATAGTAAAAAGGGGTTGGTAAGTCCTAACAGTGTTTTATTCAAAAGGTAGACTACCCTATTAAAAATGTGTAGAGTGGCTAGGTGCTAGAAATAAGGTGTCTAGACGTGAAGCTCTACTCTAAAATGATCGACATGTTTCTTGCCATGTTTGTCAGAAGGATCAGGGCAATTCATCAGGATCAGGAACTGTCTACATAAAAAGTGGTGATGTGTGCTCTACATACCACGTCCGATGCTGCTGACCTGTAGAAATAAAGTAACAACATCAAGGATAAGTGAACATAAGTGAAGGGAAGTGGTTTTGTGTATTAGATCTACTAATACGCTAAAGCCGTTCTCAAGGACAGAGGAGGTTCACTCACCTAATACATTGACTAGACAGGCTAGCGACAGAGCTGGCGGATTTATACGACACCGATTGGGTCCTAGAGTAATAGGGGGGGATAAAGAGGGACAACTACTGACAATCAAGGTACAATGGTGAAAAGGACAGAGCTTTGTATCGAGGTTGTTGCCTCTAGTCGAGTTCACATGATGATATTATCGGACCTTTAAAAAAATAGTTAAGATTGAAAACCGAGCACGTCTGACTGGAGCTCTTCCTAAACGCCACAGAACTTAGGACCCCGTACTTTTACACCTTGCCTAAGATACACAAGGGTACTAGTCCGGTCCCAGGGAGACCCATAGTCTCAGGGATTGGCTCCATACTTGAGCCTTTATCCAAATTTGTGGACCATTTTCTTCAACCCTTGGTGAGAGAAATACCATCCTTTATCAGAGACACAACAGACATCCTTAGAACAATTGACTCAATAGAAGACCCTACTTGCATTGATCTACTAATAACCCTTGACGTGGAGGCCCTCTACACGAATATTCCTCAGGGTGATACCCTCACAGTAGTAGAGATGGCCTTAAACTCATTGGAATGGTCTTCCCCAACTCCGGTCACATTCATAATGGACCTGGCTTCCATAGCACTGACCGAAAACTGCTTTGAATATCAGGGGCAACTATACCATCAATGCCAAGGAACTTCGATGGGGAGCACTTTTGCTCCTAGTCTGGCCTGCCTGTATATGGCAGCCTTTGAGGCACAAATCATCAACACTGACCGGAACCCGTTTCGACAACATCTTGTCCTCTGGAAACGGTTCATTGGTGACATTTTAATCTTTTGGAAAGGCTCCTCTGATACTTGTAACACCTTCGTACAGTGGATCAACCAACAGAATCCTTTCCTTAAGTTTTCCCACACTGTCTCGGACACAATAGTTGCTTTTTTGGACCTAAACATCAAACTAGCAGAGGGACAACTCTCAACTAGCCTATTTAAGAAATCCACAGATCGCAACAGTCTCCTTCTATATCAAAGCTACCATCCCAAAGCCCTTCGAGACAACCTCCCTGTTGGCCAATTCTTACGTATTAGACATAACTGTACCACAACTAAAGATTACAAAGAAGAAGCAACCTCCTTAGCCACCAACCTCAAGACTAGAGGTTATCCTCATAAAGTGGTAAGAGACTCTATGAAAAGGGCCCTCAATAATCCAAGAGAGTCCCTATTAGAGGTACACCACAAACCACCTGAGGACATCATGACATGTGTAACCTCGTTCACACCCAATTCAGTGTGGACCAAGAAAACCATTTTGAAACATTGGGGGATTCTCAATACAGGAGATCTCCAAATACCAAGACCCAGATTTGCTTACAAGAGAACAAGTAGCCTACAAGACATGTTGATTCACACTAGACCAAGGAAAAAGGTTACCCCAACACAGACCACTCTCTGGGGTTTACCACCAGTCCAAGGTCATTTTCCATGCGGTACGTGTACCGTCTGTGAATTAACCACAATCACAAAGGAGGTCACGTTACTTACCAATTTCAAATGGAACATTAAGAAACATACCAATTGCAACACCAAACAATGTATTTATCTGATCACGTGCCCATGTGGGCTACAATACATAGGTATGACTATGCGGCCAGTCAAAACCCGCATAATAGAACACAGGAGTAACATACGTTGCCAACGCACCACAACCAAACTCTATAGGCATTTTTTGGAGTCACATCATTCTCCCGACTCATTACATTGGGTTATACTAGAATCCCACACTCACATTTCCAAAACCTCTTTGTTTAGAGTAGAACAAAGATAGGTACATAGACTGTCATGTGACACTATTGGACTCAATGATGATATCCCTTGGAGTGCTCTTCCATAAACTGGATACTCCTCTGCGTGGTCTGTGACACATCAATATATAATATATATTATCAGTGGACTGCTACCAGTTACTTCTAATATCATCGACTAGGCACCAGCAGCCCACCTCACATGGTCTGCCCAATATGACATCTTCATCCTCTAAGTTGAGTACCTTTTCTGAGTGAACAACCTACATGACACTTGGATATTTACCCTTGGGGGTTTTACCTATCAGTGAATCACATACACTACTGCACATTTATTGTTGCGTTTCGCAAACCAGCGTTTGAGGTGAGTGCGATCCACTCAACATCTAGACATCAGTCACAACGACAGCACGGCACAATAGAGGTAGTGTATGGATTACAGCTATAGATAGATTTTAAAGAATCGATTTTCACTCATTAAGATCTCCCCACACGCCCCCGTGTTGTGCACAAACATTGGATTTCATTCATATAACTGGTTGGCGTACCTAGTTGAGTGTGACGAGTGTAACTCACACCACACGTGGTGCCGGACTACATTGCGCAACCAATTTGAATGGGTCTACGGACCAGATGAGCATCTTTTTCACATTCCCTATAAGACTGCTGCGGGACGTTACTATTTACGTTTCCAGTAACCAATAATATTCGACTTTACGACGCCATGGAGACGCGTACTCC
Source organism: Triturus cristatus (assembly GCF_964204655.1). Lineage (NCBI taxonomy): Eukaryota > Metazoa > Chordata > Amphibia > Caudata > Salamandridae > Triturus > Triturus cristatus. The sequence goes on from NC_140588.1 coordinate 1,113,920,949, forward strand.
TTCACGCCCCGGCGTCTGTATTTATCTCCTAGCAACCAGACACGTCACCACGCGACGTTACGATACGTGGTATTACGTTAGGCTCACTCCCACATTTTGTTGTATATCTAAGCAACAACGGCAGATGTCATTTACCACCCCGGACTCTGGCGGCTTGGGTAGGTCTGCAAGAGAAGCGCTTGTTAGCGCTGGTGAGTACGGCCAATTCTTGTACCTCTGATACCCTGTTCTCCAATATATTTTTAAGCTTGTCGATTGATTTTGATTGGCTATTCTCTCTTGGAAACAATTCTCGAATGAAGTTGATCATGCCGTTTACCATATTCGGCGACATTAGCTTGAGCAAGAGCTCCAGTCAGACGTGCTCTGTTTTCAATCTTAACTATTTTTTTAAAGGTCCGATAATATCATCATGTGAACTCGACTAGAGGCAACAACCTCGATACAAAGCTCTGTCCTTTTCACCATTGTACCTTGATTGTCAGTAGTTGTCCCTCTTTATCCCCCCCTTTTACTCTAGGACCCAATCGGTGTCCTTTAAAGCCGCCAGCTCCGTTGCTAGCCTGTCTAGTCAATGTATTAGGTGAGTGAACCTCCTCTGTCCTTGAGAACGGCTTTAGCGTATTAGTAGATCTAATACACAAAACCACTCCCCCTCACTTATGTTCACTTATCCTTGAAATAGTGCACTTTGAAGCAGGTTGTTATCATTTTCACGTTATGCACGGTGATTCATGCAACACCATTGTTGACATTATGTACTCATGGTAGAGATGTAATTGGTTTTACCCTTGATGTTGTTACTTTATTTCTACAGGTCAGCAGCATCGGACGTGGTATGTAGAGCACACATCACCACTTTTTATGTAGACAGTTCCTGATCCTGATGAATTGCCCTGATTCTTCTGACAAACATGGCAAGAAACATGTCGATCATTTTAGAGTAGAGCTTCACGTCTAGACACCTTATTTCTAGCACCTAGCCACTCTACACATTTTTAATAGGGTAGTCTACCTTTTGAATAAAACACTGTTAGGACTGACCAACCCCTTTTTACTATAAACTTCCATTTTCTGCTACATTCATTCTACCAGGGCCTTTACACCCAAGCATATTTCGGCAGGAACAAAAGATCCCCGATAAAGAGCCCCGGTTTCGGGAGCCCGTCAAGGATTGCAGCGCCGACTTGACGAGGGGCAATGCTCATATGATGAAGCATGACACCTAGCTTGCTGGGTGTGTGAGAGCATTAGTTCCACCTAAGGGAACTTCCCTGGTTCCCTGTTGATTTCCAACAATTCTTGGTGACTGAACCTTCCATCTACCAACCTCATCTCCTCCTTCTAGTACTTGAGGAACTCTGTACCCCGCTTTGGATATAGACTGTTGGGGCTTGTACATTGGACCTCCTTAAATATAGCCCCCTGTCCCTCCTTTTGGATTACCAGCAGAGTCTCTATCACACATACTATGCATCCGCCCGGCTTTACACAATGAAAGGAAGATCCTCTTATGACCAGCCTTAAGGGAAACCTAAATTGGAACTCATAAAATGTTTGAGTTGCTCCTCTGTCCAACTGTCTTGTAAGACTATTACATTCTTGAATTGGACAGCGCAAGAAATCCAAAACAAGGATTCAGGGTCAAAAGAACTTGGAAAGAAGAATAAATGACTGGTATTTGATCATGAAGTTGGGCAGAGTCCTTTCCAGAACTTCTATATTGCACTTTCCTTCACTCCCCTCCCACTCTTAAGCACAAGCACTTTACTTGAATTTGGAAGCATAGATATGTCCATTCTTGAAACTAACAGCTTGGAAACAAGGACACTATGATCAAAGAACTTGGAAAGAGGGACAGATAACCGGCACTCCGAAAAGTAGTCGGGCTGAGTCCCTTCTAGAATTTTATCTTGCACTTTCTCTCTTTCCTTTTTCCCTGTTAGCACAAGCACTTTACTCGAAATAGGAGGAACAATTATGTCTACAACTAATTATATAAATCTTGTGGTAGAAATACATCATAACATATTCTTGGCCTTGGGAATGAATTAGACTATATGTGGGGCATAAATACAAAATTGTTTTATTGACGTTTTTGATCCAGAACACTCATGTTACATTGTACATCTTATGGTGGTATGGTCCATCCTTTTATGAATTTAGGAAATCAAATAAAAGTATATTATCGCTTTACGACACCTTATCGGTGTTTTGGGTTAGGCCCTCAAACATCAGTAGGAGTAAGTTATTTTGTTGTTCCCTACCTATATTCACTTTATTAATGTGGTAATAGGCAGGGAAATGTATTTTTTGTCTGCAATTTTAAAAAAAATGTTTTCAGAGAATAGCTCAAGTACGTATGTGGTACTGTGTTTTTTTAGACTAACTTTTTTAATGGTTGTAAGTAGTGCAGAAACGTCTTGGTATTTCAGCGGAAGTCTGTCCAATATATTTTTGAAAGGATTGAATATTTAGAAAATTGTAGTACACTTTTGTAGTAATCAGGCCAGGATCCAGGATGTAGTTTCATGTGAATTTATTGAGGTTGATTACAGGTTGTAAGATAGATGTAAATAAGCCAGTATTAAACCCCACCAGGAGCAACCTTCCAGGTGCTCAGCCCATCTCCAACTGTCCATTCCCACTCCCAACATTCCATCCAGCATCACACTGTGAGCATTCCATTGGCACATCTTAACCATACCAGACCAGGATACTACAACTTTATTAGTGTATTACGTTGTTTTTTATTTGTTCTACATATTACATTTTCTGCAAAACTGCCCCAATAACAAAACTGGCCCCCACTGCTCCAAAACTGACCCCCACCCTTTCAGCCTCCCAGGCAAATGCCAGATGCCTGCTAAGGCCAGTCCAGCCAGAGGTGTAGCCTTCATATTGGTGACTGGCGTACAATGGTTGTGTCATGTTGGAAATGAGAAAGCGCAGTGCAGAGCATCTTCAACCACGACAAATCTACACTAACATATATTAGGAAACCCGGCAACCGGCCTCATTCCGCAGCACCAGTGAACCTCTGCTCTCGAAACTAACTACACAGCGGCGGCTCAGGGACATCTTAAGGACTTTAAGGGCCCTCAGCCAAACACATTTTGGGAGCCTCTGTGCGGATCAGCTTTGAATTTATGATCCAGTTTCAGCTTTCTTGGGTCCTTTTGGCCAGATCACAAACAGTGCACAGACACACTGGTTCAAATTCCATATGTGTTTTTAGTTAATATTCAGGAATAGTGATGTATTTTTCCAATATTGTAACACAGTAGAAACTCGCTAATACAACTGCAAATAATCACTGGGGCATCCTCCCATTTCTCATTTCTGAGATCCTGTTTGGATCTAAAAGAAAAAAATGTTATGGACGGTGAATGAAACAAAAACACATTTGTTATAAAATGTCTGTAATACACTCTCACACTTTACACAGATTAAAAATAGATGTAAGGAAAATGCTATTCTTAATAATCTGTATAAGAATTATTCAAGGTCATCAGGGCAAGACGGGGGTTACTCCACTCTTTAAAACTGATAATCATGAGTTCACTTATCAGCTCTGAAGATGGTTTCCTGTATAGGCAGGGGGAATGTACATAGAAGTCCAGCATGTGTGCTTTCAGAGTCACTATTATATGTTAGTGATTCTGAAAGTACATGTGGTGTTTTAGGCTTACTCAGGACTTTAAGTGGGATGAAAAAACTGGGGGTTCTCTCAAAGGGGCGTGCCTAATGTAATTAAGGGCGTGGCTTAAAAACACGTAAGCTAAAAATCTGTGCTTAGCATAGTGTGCCGCCCTACTTGAATTTTGCTGTTTATTTCATTGCATTCAGATTTATGCCACAACAAGAACCATTATACCTACAAGACAGGACTATTGGCTTTGTCAAAGGTTGTTAGTTGCATAAGATAAATAAGCAAAACTATGGCTGTGTTGAATATAATATTGAAATGCATCAGTTCTGAAATGATCAGACTGTGAAAAAACTATAAAAAGTCCTCTGAAGTTACACCAAAGGCTTTGAGCAGTTCCACTGCTGCAGAATTGAGAATTCTTTTGACCCTGAGGGTGAGAGCAGAAATGAAGAGCCTGATAGGGACCTGTCTCAGCACCAGCTTTTAAAAACTCAGCATCGGCAGGACCCAGCTCACTTAAAGCCCTGTGCTTGCTGCATTCTTTTTGTTAATAGAGCGTGGCTGCGGCAGATTGTGTGCATTTTTGAAAATATACATGTTAATTGTAGAAGCAGGACCTGTGCTTTCAGAATCAGTAACATATATTAGTAATTGTAAAAGCACACGGAATATGTTTAGGCTAGCTGCATTCCTTTAGTTATTGGAGGGCATCAGATTGCGTGTCTTTTTGAAAGTTTCATGTTAATTGCAGAGCCCAACATACTAATGCACGGGGCTGCATTTAACATTAACACTTTCAAAAAGGCACACAATCTGCAGTGCTCTATTAACAAAAGGCGTGCAGCAAGCCTGAAATATCACGTGGGCTTTATCAATCACTAATCCATATTTGTGATTGTGAAAGCTTTTAGGCTTGCTTCAAGCCCTTTCTTAATAGAGCGCGGCTGGGCGGAGATGGCTGCTTGCAGCGCCCGTCATGGTTCTACAGGGATCTTTGATTAACATGAATACTTGTCTCTCAGGGATGTGCTGTGTGTGTGTGCTTTAAAGAAGACAAGGCACCCTCAAGGGTGACATGGGTACGCGCATGTGTGCATACCATACAGGGATCAGTGGGTCTGGCCTACAAGTGCTGTCCTCAAACTCCTGGACCCGTGGCTGGATTCAGAGTGTACTACTCCCTGCTTGTTGGAAATTGGGTTGTGGTTGAGTGGGGTGAAACCCTACTCAAACAGCAACCACAGTCTGTCAGGATGAAAAACAAGCAAATCCCAAATTAACCTGTGCTTAACCCTCTGGTATCATGGCAAAAAGCAGTAAACCGTAAAAATGATTTGACACCAACATGACAAATATCTAATCGGTAGTACCATAGATATGCAAGTTTAAAGATTTAAGTAAAAACAGAGCCTATAAGCACTATGCGCCAAATATAGATATCTAGGCACGTCAGACTGGGAAAAAGTCACAGGTTCAGGCCAAACGCGATGCAGCGCTGGTCAGATACAGGGACCCACTTAGACTCGCTGAACAAGAGTACCTTAAAGCGTGGTTGTAAAGTGTTGCGAGATCCCACTCCAAGGATCAGTCGTGTAGTGGAGGAGATGTGAGGTTCTGATGTGGAGATGCGTCACTCAGCAGCGGTTCCTGTAAGCTGCAATGCTGCAAAGCAAGGACCTGCATCGTCATCGAGGATGCAGCCAACGAGGGGCTTGTGATGGGAAGTCCCTCATCAGAGATGTGTAACATATCGGCTGGTTTCAAGGACATTGCAGGGATTGTGATGAGGAGTCCTGCATTGTTGTCGAGGACACCATCGACAAGGGGCTTGCAGTGAGAAGCCTGTGTTGATGGTACATCGCACAGAGGTGGTTCCGATGAGGCCGCTGGCTGGGATGTGAAGTCCTTCGTAGATGTGTCACGTAGCAGTTCTGATGCAGACTTTTGTGAGGTGATTGCATTATATTTCACAAGGTCACTGTTCGATTGGGTGTTAATTACCTCAACAACACTTGCATTTGAATTTCCTACCTCCTTTAACAACTGAGCAACACTGCGTTTTTTAGAACAAGAGTCCCATTCTGTAGCTTGCACTCAAGATGGCAAAGTAATGACCAGTCTCCGAAATACCTCTAGGTTGTCTCTTATGCAGCACAGAAGGATGTGCTTGGAATGTCTGATGATAGGCAGGACACGGGCACGGTAATAGGAACCAGACCAGCTTTGAGCAGCCACACATAAGCCCCATGAGCAGAAATAATAGGCTCTGGACTGACTAGCAGAGATATTGAGACTGAACGTGGTGCTTTTGGACTTACTACATTTCTACTCTTGAAAGAGCGAGGCTGTGGGATGATTGTGGGCCATTCTGAAAATATTTATGTTAATTGCAGCGCATGACGGTGCTGCAATTATTGAATATTTTCACACAGGCACCAGCCACGCTTCATTAAGAAGGAAATGCAGCTAGTGCAGGAACCCCTGCAACCAGGAAATTACAATTTTTTGCCCCTCTGCGTTGTAAAAGCTGCGGCGTGAATGTTCTCTCGGGATGTGCTGTGGGTGTGCGCTCCACACACAAGACTGCGTGCTCGGGGGAAACAGATGCACGCGCGCACAACTTACTGGAAACACTGATTATGAGTTTTAAAATACTTACCCTACTTTGTAAAATGCAAAAGAGTAAAAACTCGCTTTGGGTCGCTCCTTTTTATTTGCACCCCGTTGCCAATCACCACAAAACCTTGTATCCTCTCTTGACGTAGTAAAAGCAACGGGCATGCAAAGTTTTGAAGAAATTCATCAAATTGGAACAAAGCTATTAACGGACAAATATCAGAGGCATTACCGCTTCTGGAAATCCTAAGTACAAATAATACCTACAAATATGTGGTAAATGTTATGACTTCATTGCGATAATTCTCTATAAGGGAATATTGTCACTCCAACTTCCAGACTGTAAGTAAGCAGGTAGAGTCCAGTTACTACAAGAGAGAAGAGTTTGGAAAATATATTGATCACTGAAAAATTGTATATTGATTACTGTGATCAAGAGGGGGAAGTGGCAGTTCTTAAGGTTGTGATTGGGAATCTCTTGAAGCTGTGCAACAAGTTGAAATGGAGGTGAGAATCCTCTGAGCATAACACTCAGATGTATTGTCCAGGTGTCTAAATACAATCTAAAAGAAATGGTGCAGGAGGGCAGTAATGCAGTTATAAACTGATATATTGATCAAAGGAAGCCTGGAAAATAATGTATTAGTAATCACAAACATCATTCAGAATGCTTGTGTATGTGCACAAATGTATGTGGTTCATGTGTATGTGTTTATGTCTGTCTCCATGGAGCATTTGCTATCAAGACTGGACCTGTCACAATTTCATGGTCATACAAACCCCATATGGGTGAGAGCCACGTGCACTATGGGGACAGATCCTCCTACAGCATTATATGTTTGAAATTATTTTAAAGGGTGTTTTTTCAGAAGCTTTAATCTTGAAACATTTACTTTATTCCTCAGCACAACATACCACAGTGTCAAAGTGGATGTGGAGTTAATATTATAAATGTGCACTTTGTGCAAATTGATGGCTAGTGTATATATATATATATATATATATATTCACTGAAAAAACCATGGGTTTCACACACGTTATAGTTAGGAATTAGCATTTAAAAAACCTTAGAAATTCAGTGAAAAAACCATAGGTTTCACACATGTTATAGTTAGCTGGACATTTTACTCGTAAAAAACCAATGAAATTCCCCCGTTATAGTTAGTTCAGCTAACTATAACTCGCGCGCCCGCAATGCACTGCTGATGACGTCACATATTACATCACTCATGACATGGTCAGTGACATCACTCATGACATCACTGATGACATCTCAAATGACATCACTGATGACATCACTGATGACATCATCCAGTGAATGTGTGTTTTTCTGAAAATTACATATGTTTTATATATGTATATCTCAAGGTCGATGGAAGAATAAATGGGTATATAAGTGTCTAAATGGATGAATTGTTTTTGAAAAATTGATTGTATAACTGACTGATTAAGTGTATCTTAGTGAATACATGGCTTAGTGAGTAATGTTTAAATATGTAAATATCTGTATCAGTCTCTCACTTTGTGTATAAGTGGCTGCATGGGTTGGTGAGTAGCTACATGAGTGTCTATATAGGTTATTAGTTGGTTTTTTGAGTATCAGTGTCTGATGTCTGTATGGTTCGGTGGGGGGTATTACGTAGTGTATAGGTGCATGAATGAATGACTCACTCTTTGTATGTGTTGAAGACAGCATGTGTGCAGGACTCTATGGGTGCATGAGTGTGTGCATGGGTGTGTTAGTGAGTGATAGACTGTCTCAATAGTGTCTCTACGAGTAACTACATATGTTTTAAACTAGTATATGTGACTATTGGTGTATATAAGCGAGTATATGTGAGAGTGAGAGATTGAAAGAGTTCCTGAATGAATAAGTATGTGTTTCTATAAGTGATTGTTTAAAAGACTAAGTATGTGTAAGTTTCCGTAGAAGTAAGTGTGGCGGTGTGTGTATAACTGTATATGCAAGTAAATGTATGTTTGATTCTTTATTAGCATGAGTGACTATGTGTGTGAGTACCTCTATGGATGAGTGGCATTGTGTAACAGGATGTATACGTGTATGAGTACATATGATGAGTGAGTACATGTATGAGTGACTGTATAGGACTGTTGGTGAATGAGTGGATGGGTATGTGGATCTTAGAATTACTGAAGAGGTTGTTGTAACTGGTATTGGTATGTCCATTGTTTTGAAAATTTTAGTCTCTATTTTTGAATGTGTGTATCAAAGGTTATATTAGGGTGAGAGGAGGTCTGCCACTCTATCACAAGGATGATGTCATCAGTGATGTCATCAGTGATGTCATTTGAGATGTCATCAGTGATGTCATGAGTGATGTCACTGACCATGTCATGAGTGATGTAATATGTGACGTCATCAGCAGTGCATTGCGGGCGCGCGAGTTATAGTTAGCTGAACTAACTATAACGGGGGAATTTCATTGGTTTTTTATGAGTAAAATGTCCAGCTAACTATAACATGTGTGAAACCTATGGTTTTTTCACTGAATTTCTAAGGTTTTTTAAATGCTAATTCCTAACTATAACGTGTGTGAAACCCATGGTTTTTTCAGTGAATTTGCAAGGTTTTTTAAATGCTAATTCCTAACTATAATGTGTGTGAAACCCATGGTTTTTTCAGTGAATTTGCAAGGTTTTTTAAATGCTAATTTTTTTTTTTTCTTCTATTTTTTTAAACATATTTTTATTTAAATTTTCTAACCTTTTATAAAGACTATGGTTACATTTTTAAAATTCTTTAATATGTTTTTTTAAATATATTTTATAAAATAAACATGTAAAATTTAGTTGTAGTACATTTTTTCCTTTTTTTTTTTTTTTTTTTAGTACGCGTACCGTAAGCTTACGGTAAGCGTACGGTTTACGCAACGTCCGTAATTTATCTACGCTGTTTGCGTATATTTACGCAATTTGCGTAGCCGCGCGTACTATGCGTGGGTCGTGTACGCGTATACGCTACACGCGCACGTTACGCGGAAGTGTCCGGGAGTGACTGTTAAGCGCATGCGCGCAAGCGAGTGTCTTTTTTACGCGCATGCGTACTTTTGCCGTAAGCGTACCGTAAGCGTACCGTAAGTGTACGGTAGGTCATGTGATCATGAAACACAACTTTTGATTGGTTGAAACTACTTTCAGTTCTAGAACTGTCCTACACCACACCCATTCCCCTCATTTCTGCTTGTGATCCCTTAGGAGAAGGAGCTGGGTTGTCTTTGTGATACGATGGCAGACCAGCAGAGCCCTTCTGAGAGTGAGGCTAGCACTAGCAGCACTACCTTGAGGCAGAGAGCGAGGAAAAAAAAGACCTCTTATGTATGGGATTATTTTACTTTTCCTGAAGGCCAGCAAAAGGTAAATGCACCCTTAGTAACTTGTAGGCTGTGTAAGCGTGTACTTTCAAGAGGTAATCCTGACAGGAAGTATTCCTTTGGGAATCATACCATGATGAGGCACCTCAGGGATGTACACAGAAGGACACATGCTCGACTTACTGGAGGTAACCCTTCAGTAAGTCAACCAAGCACATCCACAGCAGCTCAGCCTGGACCATCATCTGCAGGGCTGACTCCTTCTTCTGCAGGTCAGGTGAGCCCTTCATCTGTGGGGGGAGCATCTCCTTTTGCTGGCCCTCTGGAAATTAACCCTCGATTTCTGAGGGTTGATATTCGATGCGCCTCTTGTCATGATCTAATTTGTCATAGGGAGACCAGTGTTTCCCTAGTGAACAACAAAATAGATCAGCACACTTGTTGCAGGGACTAATTTTCCCATTCTTTCTTTCCTCTGTCCCTGCATGAACACAACGGCTCTTTTAAGAGCCAACCTTATCTTTCATCTTTTTTTTATATATGTTTTTAAAAACTTTTTTTTTTTTTTTTTTTACCGTGCGCGTAATTTTTTTTTTTTTTTTTAAAAACACTAAAAATCAATTATCACATTACAAGGTCCTTGAGAGACTACAATTAAAAACTGAAAATGTGATTGTAGAGAAGTAGAAAAAAAGGAACCATGATATTATTCACTTACCATACCCACTCAAAAAAATATTTATTCTTTTTTTTTTTTTAAAAATTGCTTTAAAAATGGTTCTAGTTTTCGAAAATGTTCTATATCAATCTGAAAAAAAAGAAAAAAGTATTAATATTTTTTAAAACATTTTATAATACAGTACACATATTTACATATTTATCAAAAAATATTTTTGCCTTATTTTTTGCTGTTTTCAGAATATATTGCATTTCACTATAAATTGTGAAAGCAATTGCATTCATCATTTAACAGCGGGCAAAAAAAAAATAACAATCTCAAAGATTGTATTAAAAAAGCCCAGAATCTCTTCTCACTTAAACTTAACATTACAGAAATGCATAATATTCTAAAAAAATATCATCTAAAAACAATACTTATTTCTTTAAAATACCGTCTGATATTTTTGTTTCAGAAGTATAATCACAATATTATATCTCAAATAACTCCACAATACATCTGATTCCATTTCCTTTAGGCCAAATAGTAATTTTAAAAATCTTTTTTGAAAAAAATTCCAATGGCACTCCAATAACATTCCAAAATTTAAATTGTGCAGATGTTACCGATTTTCTCTAAATTTTTGGTTTTTGAAAGTTTCATAAAAAATTAAAAAAGTCCACATTACAATTGGTTATCTTTCCATTAGGCCAAATGATAATTTGTAAAATCATTTTTTTTGAAAATTCCAATGGTAATCCAATAAAATGGTAAAATGGTTTTGTCCAGATCTTGCCAAGTCTCTCTAAAATTTAGGTTTCAGGAAGATTAGATAGGAATTTGCTAAATCAAAAGGCAAACGTTGCTTGAAAACCAATTGGGAATCATTACACAGTGTCCAGCCTTTTTCACATTTAAGATAAACTGTGTAATGTCCAGAAGTAACAGTAGGTCCTTCATGGAAAATTATTGCAACAGTTACAAAAGTTTTTCCTGAAATTGATAATTGCTGTCCTGTAAACTTCTTTATTAAAGTATCCAATTTTGAACCATCAGCTCTACATCGTTGCATCATTAAAATTACATACTGTCCGTATTCCTTTAAAATTAATGTTGAAAACATGTCAGATTGACACTCACCGCATTGCATGCTATGATTAGCATCTTTAACTAATTTAGCAAAAGTGACTGTTTTACTCTCTGGCAATGTCAAATAAATAAACCTTTCATTATCAACATTAGAGCCACATATATTATTACAGTTTTCACAACTATGTTCCCATTTATAAGAGAGACCAAATAAAATATCAATTGCAACTTCTTCTTCTTCCAGTACCTCAAGAAAAAACATCAAAAATTCGTGTGCATCTTGCTGTTCATTTTGAGAAAACTGTGTTCGTCCTGAACATACATCTAAAAGTTTTCTAATTTCAGTAGCACTTTCTATTTGAGTTTTATCATTGTTCAGCTTTTGAAAAAGGAGACTCAGCTCAGAACAGAATCTTTTTCCCTGATTTACTATTATCTGCTCTTGCAAACTTTCCAGATAAAATGCAACATTCAGCACTACATTTGCGTAGCAGTTGACACCAGAGCTATTTTCAAAATGACATCCTACAACCTGTTCTTCTTTTTCCTTACTCTTTTTGCTTGCAATTACATCACTCCTCTTTTTTTTCCTCCTCTCTACATCGTCATCACAGATATTCTCATTTCTCCTTTTACGAGAAACTACACGTTTCTCCAACACAGGATACTGACCTAAATGAGGAGCATAGCTTCTTCTTAATCTATTATACTCCTTTACACAATTTGTATCAGCACTAACTTTTGAGTCATCAAAGTCTATCATGAATAAACCTGATAATGTTTTCACTCGTGACAAAGCAACATATGCCATACCTTCTTTGAACACAGTTGAACCAATGTTCACAAATGCACAATCTACAGTCAATCCTTGAGACTTGTGAATAGTTACAGCATATGCTAGCGAAAACGGAAACTGCTTCCTACGTACATATAAGTCTTTCACAAGCATGAAACGAACTGTACAACGACAAATGTCTTTAACTTCTTCTATCTGATCAAATTTTATTTTTAAACATTCAATTCCATCTTTTTTCTGATAATTAATAAAACCCACAACTCTTCCCATAGCTCCATTAACTAAACCTTTTTCAACATCCAAATTTCTCCTTAAAAATACTCTACAGTTCATGCAAACGTATAGATTTTTTTCTAATCCAGCTGTTTTGGAAATGTTCTTCTCTAGTGAATCCAATTTATTTTTCAGTGTGCCTGTTACTGTGACAGTAATTCTTCCATCCTCAATTTTGTCCACTGCTTCCAATTTCCTGATCTCTTCCTTTTCCAATTTCAAAAGCTCCTCATTGAATATTGAGCATTCACGTAGAGTTGGCATTAAGCAGATGACACTTTTGTTTTCTGCAATGTTCTTGTATATCTTCTCTGCAACTATTTCTTCCTTTGGAAATAAATTATGTAGCAGCCGACTCTGTAATGCTTTTTTGCCAACTTCTGTGAGTAGTCCAATTCTGATATCTTTCAGAATACTTCCATATTCTTCATCGCTTGCTTGCCTCATATTAGTAGTAAGTTCCTTGTACTCAAAGAAGGACCAAATATTTGTATTTCCGATGCTTCCCAATGACTTCTTCGTGTCTTCATGTGTGACAGTATTAAACACTGGTTGTCCTTTAACTGGAGTAAGTTGTAAAAGATCTCCAAAAACTATGACGTGTTTTCCACCAAATAACATGTCATAGTCTGTCTTCAAAATTTGCTGCATTCTTAAATGCACAAAGGCAAGCATTAAGTTTGATACCATGCTCACCTCATCAATAATAAGAACTTGCATCTTCTTCAATACTCTTGAAACTTCCAAGGATGCTTCTCCAGTTAGCTTGTTGTATTGTATTTTGTTCTCATGCTTCACTGGTAACATTAGCAAACGATGTAAAGTGATTCCTTTTATGTTATATGCTGCTAACCCAGTTGGAGCAGTAACCACACAAGACAAAGTAGATTCCGTTTTTTGCTGTAGGTAGCGTCTGATGACTTTTATAAGGAAACTTTTTCCAGTTCCAGCTTGTCCGCTTACATACATCCTGATTGGATGAAATGATGTGCATGAGCACTCTTTTTTTTCATGTAGAAATCCGTGATCAATTTTGTTTCTGATCTCTTCATAAATTTGTTGCTGCTCTTCGTTCAGTTGTCTTTCCAAATTTTGTAAGTCTATAAATTCTTCTTGAGCTTGATTCATAGCCGTTTCCACTTCATTCATGGCTATTGATGCTTCATTTTCAACGATTGGTTGTCCTAGGGGATCTTGACTGAGTGTTTCTGAACTTTGGCTGTCCTGAGAACTGTCTCTAGCTATTTCTGCTGCAATTGTAGTTTCCTGTTCAATTTCTTCATTTAACATTTGCAGATAACTTGAGAATGTACTGCATTGTATGCTGTCTTTGCAAGCATTAAAAGAATCTTCATAGCTTTGAAATTCTCCCAGTAGTTCATCCTCTGTACGCCATAGTTTAAACAACTGTAAAAGAGCCAAGTAGTAAAATTCCTTCTAGTCAGTAGTGTCGCAACTCAGCTTCCTGTGATTTATCAAACTTCCTTTTGTTTGCTTCACCAAACATCCTTCCTCACCAACGACTTTATATTTTCCATTGTTGATGTCTTCTGCGGCTTTCCGTGAATAAATGTAGTTCTGCAGCACTTCATAGAGACACATGTTCTCCAGATGTTGACTTCTCTTGGGATAATATGTGTCCAACATGTTTGATTTCAAAATATCTGTACTTTCTGGGTCATTCTCGGCCAAATATTCAATTTCTCCAACAGATTTTAGTACCCGATTTCTCATTGCTGCAAGGCCTAAACTTGCCCAAATTATTCTTCTTGACTTCGAGTAGAGACTTGCAGAAGATAACCTATCTGAACATTCGTAGGATCCAATTTCTCGATGCGATAACATCTTCAAACTGAAACTGTACAGCTTCCTACTGACAGTCTTCTCGTGAGAAATCTCTTCCCACATTTCCTTCAATTCTGTTTTTTCTGATTTCGTAATGTAAGACGTTACATATCGAGCAACAGCAATGGAATTGTCAGCTACATACTGTATATCCATGTTAGCGTTCCACATGGATAAAATGACTGGGTTGTAGTCATTTATATTTTTTGATTCTTCTTTTCTTTTAAGGTTGTAGGTATTCTTAGGTGATTTTCTTGTGATAGTATGTCTCACAGCTGACATAAAACTGTTGACTCTTCCATTTGAAAGAACAGGTCTAGGAAATCCAAATCGACATTTAGTGTAGTATTTATCTTTGCTCTTGTATTTCCGTCGACAGTATTTTCCACACCGATGACTTTGGAAACGTAAAACTTGCTCCTTTAACTTTTTCTCTTCTGTGCTTTTTGGTATAGCACATGTTGCATATTCTTCAATGTAAGATAACACTGCTTCATCAGTATCTGTTCCAAACTTTGGGGCATCCTTGATCCACAACAGCATATGAATATGAGGAGCACCTCTTGCCTGGTACTCTTTTCTCCAAAAGAAATCCACTACTTCTCCAAGAGGTGGATTTTTTTTATTGCAGATGAAGGACATCATAGCCTCAAATCTATGATTGAAATATCTGCAAACATTAACCGGATCCAATGAGCACAGTTCTCCTGCTGTCTTGTATTCGATGTTTTTAATGTTTGAATTTGCCTCTCGTAGAAAATCCAGTAAATCCTCCCAAGCGTACTCGGCACAGCTTAGTGTAACGAACCATGTTGGTGTTCCTAAATTCCGTAACATGCATTTTAATTCACCATGGCGTCGGTACCAATATTCATTTGTCCCACGCTGACAAGCCATGAGATTGATCAGTTGTGTTTCCAAATGATCATCTCGGTGCTGCACTTTCTCCATACAATACTTAGCAGACACATTTTGTAAATGTACTCCACTTTTTAAAATGTGATTTACTGCATAAGACAGTGCAGACAAGTCGCTTTCAAATAAAAGATGGAACAAATAAGGAATACTTTGTCGAAATCTGGGATCTTCAGCATATAGTCTTGTAGTCCGATACTCAGAAGCTGGAATCTGTTCTGGACGTTCATCGTATCGTCCTCCTTTTCCTTTAGGAAACAGCTGGGGAAAACATCGAGCTTCCAAGCTCTCCTCCCATACACTCACGGGAGTTCCTTTTGCTTTCTTCATCTGAAAGAGATCAATATTGTCTCCCATAACTTCTTTTGAATGAAGAGGATGTATGCTAAAATGTTCATAAATTTCTTCTTCCTTTGACTTGTCCACTTTTTCAATTTGTCCAGTTGGTGTTTCTGTGTCTTCTTGTAAATCTTCTTCTTCTTCTATATAAATTGATTCATACCATTTGTTATTCCTTTTCAAATACAAATTTGCTCTTTGTACTTTCCGCACATCTACCAGCTCCTGCCAAATCTTCTTATTCTTTGTAGGTACACCATTAACCAGAATAATTAATGGTTCAGTTTCCAAAGTATCCGCATCAATAGTTTCCATATTTTTTTTCAAATCCAAGGGCAAATACACCACTCTACCTTTTAAACCTCTCAGTAAATCTGAAGGAGGTAATTTACCAGTTTTGGGCTCCATACGTACTATGGTCTGGAACGGATGAACACATTGAATGAGTATAGACTCATATGTATTTAATACAGAAAGTTCAGCAGGAATAGCATCCAATTCTAAATTATTATGTACAGCTCTGGTCGGCATTCTATTTTCCTCTAACTTGTTGTAACAGTATTTACAAATACGCTGATCTTCACCCAAATCAAAACAATTTTCAAGAAATATATATGTGGCAAAATCCTTCCACTTATAATTATCTTCATTTTCACTCTTTCTGTAGAGATCAACATTCCTAGTTTGTTTTCTATAATGAGTTCTGCGGCAACAAATACAAGTAAAATTTGGTCTTTCATTAGAGATTATTGCAAATTTTGTTATGTGATCATTAAATGTGTTACTTACAGAGGGTTCTACATTCTCTTCCACTTCTTCCTCATTTACTGTGTCCTTCTCTGCACTGTTTTGTTCAGGACCAAAGTAACAAAACTGAATTTCATCAACAACCTTCTCTACATCTGATACCGTTCCTCGGAACAGAGCCCTATTCAATTCATTTAACTTTATTGCTGGACTTTTGGCAAAATACAACCGTCTCACAAACTTTCTCATTTCAGTATGATGAACAGCCAGCATCCTAAAATGATGGAAAACACTATTACACACTTTTCTAGATAGACAAGCCAGAGAATGACCCTGCAAACCAGTATTCTCTCTCACTCTGCATGGATCCAGACTTTGAAGCACCTTAATCTTCTGTTTTATACTTTTTTTACTATATTCTCTTAGAAACTCACGAAATTTGTCAATAGATTCCTGACGCACAGTGCAAATACTACTACAATTCCAAGTGTACACTGGGGCTTTAGGACGTCTCCCCATAGCCTCATCTGCCATCACTTGTACCTCATCTCTTGGAACCATTATCTCCTTCTCCATTATGCAACCATTTTTTACTTCGTAAGAACGACCTCTGGTGTCAACTGCATGCAGCAAACTATTACTTTGAAAATAGCTCTCTTCATTAAAAAAAGGTTCACTGCTTGAACTATGCATCCACTTTCCTAAAAACACTTTACAAAAGTTTGTTCTGTTCACTACTCTTTTCCTTTTGCTATGTGATTTCAGTACATTAACCATTTTGTCTAATGTACGCATCCTATTCAAAATTAAAATGAATAGTTTCCTTTTTAATTCTAATGCCTTTGCTGCAATGGCTTCAATTTCTTTTTTTCTTTTATAAAACTTTGTCTTTTGCTTATATTTCTTCACATCCTTTATCAAATTGGACATAACTCTTCTCTGAAACATTTTTCTACGTATCTCTTTAAACGCTGTTTTTCTATTTATGTAAATCTTTTCAGTTGCAGAAGGTATATTTGCATTAACTAAATTCTCAATTTCTTCCTCTCCTTTTCATTTCAAAACATTCTTTCCAGTGCAGACATTTTGTACATTTTTCATTCTTTTGAATATATTTTTTAGAAATTGTTTTTTCTGCTTACCAGAAGATTTTTTCTTTTTCCCAACATGAGCATCTTCTACTAACTTTGGTCCTTCAGTTGTCTTCAAATATAGGTTTTTTTTGTGCGTTTTTTGAACTCTGGATTTTGTAGGCATCTTAAATTTTGTTCACTGCTCTTCAGCAATACCTGAAAAAAACTAAAAAAAAATTCCTTTATTTTATTTAAATATATTACTACATTTCTTTTCACAATAGTCACAAAACGAAATTTCTTTGCCAATTTGAATGCACACTTAATGCTCTTTTTTGTTGGCAAGTGAAAATCACTTTTACAGACTGACACATTATGAATCCACTTTTCAGATTTTTTAAAAAGCCCATGTCCAAACTGCTTTTTCAGACCACCACCATGTGTATCCTGGGTGACTGCCTACACTCCAGCAAGGGCAACCAGCCTTAGTGATGCTGAATGTATTTGCATTACAGACTGAAACCTCAAAACCCCACTCGCTTGTAAATACTGTGCATGATTATACATGGAAAGGAGCTGGGTGTGTGCTAAGAGTCTGCTTCTGCACCAAAAAAATCGCTCCCCCTTTTTCCTACTAATGCAACTGTGAAATCACCAGAGCAAAACGTAATAAATCTCTGCCTGTAATTCCTATTTGCACACAGAGTCATGTTTTCACATTAGTCACAAAACGAAATTTCTTTGCCAATTTGAATGCACACTTACTGCTCTTTTTTGTTGGCAAGTGAAAATCACTTTTACAGACTGACACATTATGAATCCACTTTTCAGATTTTTTAAAAAGCCCATGTCCAGACTGCTTTTTCAGACCACCACCATGTGT
This sequence comes from Triturus cristatus, assembly GCF_964204655.1. NCBI lineage: Eukaryota > Metazoa > Chordata > Amphibia > Caudata > Salamandridae > Triturus > Triturus cristatus. Next base: position 1,113,939,167 of record NC_140588.1, read on the forward strand.
ATCCTGGGTGACTGCCTACACTCCAGCAAGGGCAACCAGACTTAGTGATGCTGAATGTATTTGCATTACAGACTGAAACCTCAAAACCCCACTCGCTTGTAAATACTGTGCATGATTATACATGGAAAGGAGCTGGGTGTGTGCTAAGAGTCTGCTTCTGCACCAAAAAAAATCGCTCCCCCTTTTTCCTACTAATGCAAATATTAAATTACCATTTCCCAACATGTGTAACCTGGGTGACTGCCTACATTCCACCAAGGGCAACCAGCCTTAGTGATGCTGAATGTATTTGCATTACTGAGTCCAACCTCAAACCCTTAAACTATTCTTTTTTTATACCAATACACCTTAATTTATCGTGAAAACATAGTCCATATTATTTTACATGTTCCTCACATTTAAATTTCTCCCAAAACAGAAAATAATAAACGCAACTTCAACAAAAAGAATTACATTTCTATTATTCATTTCTTAATTTACCATATACATCTCTTCTCAAACTCTAACCTCACCTTTAAAATTAGTTAGTTGTGAAATCAATCAATCAATCAATCAGTGACACTTATAGAGCGCGCTACATACCCGTAGGGTCTCAAGGCGCTGGGGAGGGGTGGTGCCGCTACTGCTCGAACAGCCAGGTCTTCAGCTTCTTCCTGAAGGAGAGGTGGTCTTGGGTCAGGCGCAGGTCGGACGGGAGGGAGTTCCAGGTCTTGGCGGCCAGGTAGGAGAAGGATCTTCCTCCTGTAGTCGCTCTTCGGATGCGGGGGACAGCGGCGAGGGCGTGGTTAGCTGATCGGAGGTGGCGTTTGGGAGCGTAGAAGTTGACTCGGCTGTTGAGGTAGCTCGGGCCTTGGTCGTGTAGGGCTTTGTGTGCGTGGGTGAGGAGGCGGAATGTGATTCTCTTGTTGACGGGGAGCCAGTGAAGGCCTCTCAGATGTCCGGAGATGTGGCTGGATCGTGGGATGTCGAGGATGAGTCTGGCTGAGGCGTTTTGGATCCGCTGGAGTCTCTTCTGGAGCTTGGCGGTGGTCCCGGCGTAGAGGGCGTTGCCGTAGTCCAGTCGGCTGGTGACGAGGGCCTGGGTGACGGTCTTCCTGGTCTCTGTGGGGATCCACCAGAAGATCTTCCGTAGCATGCGTAGGATGTTGAAGCACGCCGAGGAGACGCTGTTGACTTGTCTGGTCATGGAGAGGGAGGAGTCCAGGATGAAGCCCAGGTTTCGTGCATGGTCAGTTGGTTTGGGTGCGGTGCCCAGGGCGGGGGGCCACCAGGAGTCGTCCCAGGCGGAGGGTGAAGGGCCCAGGATGAGGACTTCCGTCTTGTCCGAGTTCAGTTTCAGGCGGCTGGTCGTCATCCACTCGGCTACCTCTTTCATCCCTTCGTGCAGGTTGGCTCTGGCGGCGGCGGGGTCGTTGGTCAGGGAGAGGATCAGCTGTGTGTCGTCGGCGTAGGAGATGATGCTGAGGTGGTGTTTGCGTACGATGGCCGCGAGGGGGCTCATGTAGACGTTGAAGAGGGTGGGGCTCAGGGATGATCCTTGGGGGACGCCGCAGATGACTTCGGAGGCCTCTGACTTGTACGGTGGTAGGCGGACTCGCTGTGTTCTTCCGTTGAGGAAGGAGATGATCCATTCCAGCGCCTTGTCCTGGATTCCGATGTTGCTGAGGCGCCGTATTAGGGTGCGGTGGCAGACCGTGTCGAATGCCGCGGAGAGGTCTAGGAGGATGAGGGCCGCTGTTTCTCCGTTGTCCATCAGGGCTCGGATGTCATCTGTGGCGGCGATGAGGGCGGTCTCGGTGCTGTGTTTGGCTCGGAAGCCGGACTGTGAGGGGTCGAGGGATCCGTTCGTCTCGAGGAAGGCGGCCATCTGCTTGTTGACGGTCTTCTCGATGACTTTGGCTGGAAACGGGAGAAGCGAGATGGGGCGGTAGTTCTTGAGGTCGGTGGGGTCCGCTGTTGGTTTCTTGAGTAGAGCGCTGAGTTCGGCGTGTTTCCAGCTTTCAGGGAAGATGGCGGTGTCGAAGGATGTGTTGATGATGTCTCTCAGGTGGGGTGCGATGACAGCGTCGGCCTTGTTGAAGACGTGGTGAGGGCAGGGGTCGGTTGGTGATCCGGAGTGGATGGAGTTCATCGTGCGGATGGTGTCTTCTGTGCTGATCGGGGTCCAGGCGTGGAGGGTGGTGGTGGGGGGGGGGTGGCTGGTCGGCCGTGGTGTGCGTTGGTTGGTTGTTGAAACTGCTGTGTATGTCCGTGATCTTGTTGTGGAAGTATGAGGCGAGGGAGTTGCAGAGGTCTTGTGATGGGGTGATGTCGTTGTTTCCTGCGTTGGGGTTGGAGAGCTCTTTCACGATGTTGAAGAGTTCCTTGCTGTTGTGTGCGTTGTTGTCCAGCCGGTCCTTGAATGCTGTTCTTTTGGCGGCGCGGATCAGCTGGTGGTGTTTCTGGGTGGCCAGTTTGTAGGAGGTCCTGTTGTCCGGTGTCGGGTCCCTTTTCCAGACTTTCTCGAGGGCTCGGCAGTTCTTCTTGGAGCTCTTGAGTTCGTCGGTGAACCATGGGGCCTTCTTGCTGCCGGGTCTGTTGGGCGGGGTCCTCAGCGGGGCGAGCTCGTCCGCGCAGTTGCTGATCCACTTCGTGATGTTATCGGCGGCCTGGCTGGGGTTCGCTGAGCTGGCCGGAGGGTGTTGGCTCAGGGAGGTTGCGAGCTGGTCTGCTGTGATCTTGTTCCAGCTTCTGCGGGCGGTGTGTTGCTGGTGTTGGTGGGTCGTCGTTCTCTTGAAGGTGAAGTGGACGCAGCTGTGGTCCGTCCAATGAAGCTCTGTGGCGTGGCTGAAGTCGATGTCTGTGCTGGATGAGAAGACGGCGTCGAGTGTGTGTCCGGCGAGGTGGGTGGGGGTGGACACCAGTTGCTTGAGTCCCAGGTTGGCGAGGTTGTCGAGCAGGGCGCTGGTGTTGTGGCACTCAAACAGCAGATTATCAGAGCCAGGATCTCTGTTCTCTACACCTCTCTCCTCTCAGCAGAACCAGATAATGGCAAAGTTTCCCTCTATTTTTCCACACATATACATGTAAGTTTCAAATCTCAGTGCTTCCCCCTTTTTTTCAAATGTAATCACACATTTCTATTGGTTGAAAACCAACCCTTTTCCAAAAGTACCCTTCCCCCAACTTGACTTCTGCCTAGTACCCTTCCCCCAACTTGACTTCTGCCTGCTACCATAGCAACAGCTCATGGAACACTGCTGTGTGGAGTTAGGTCAGAAGTTCGCCACACAATGTTTCAATTCCACAGAGCAAGAGTGCTTGACTTTTCAAACCTTACAGCAAATCCATAGTACTGTTCTTTGGTAACACATTTTTCTGTACCAATACAAAACATGCTTCTATAAATTTACACATACAGCCTAGTTTTTAGTGTAGAATGGTATGAAACAGCCAATCAGTTCTTTTTTTTTATAAAAAAATATGTATGCCTCCATTTCCAAACTGTCTTTCATTTCTTTTTACCATTCTACTGAATTACACCTCCTGAGTGCATCCAGATCTCCTTTGAAGATGTTCACAGTGTGGATTGTAGGGCACAGCTATGTCTTCTGGAGTGAAAAGTTTGCAGAGAAAACAGATATGGTGAGAGACCTTGCTTTGCCAAATGTAGACATTAAATGGATTGGTCAGAGAGGGTTAAAGTGGCACCAATTGATGCTGATGGTGAAATCCTTCATGCAAATCCATCACCCTTACCTCATAATAGTGCACTGTGGTGGCAATGACCTAGGCACTTTAACTGGGGTAGGTCTGGAAATGCTTATGAAGGACACCTTTGCACAACTGTTTTCTCTTTTCCCTAAAACTGCCTTTGTGTTTTCCAACATATGCCAAAGGCAAAAATGGAACTGGTCCAATCATTTCTGTCCGCAGATTGACAAAGCAAGAAAGCACGTCAACAAATCTGTTTCTGCTTTCCTCCGTGACTATGGTATGGGTTCCATTTACCACAACAACTTGCGTTACGACATGCAAGACATTTATAGAGGAGATGGTGTGCACTTCAATGATGAAGGGAACAGAGTCTTCCTCTTGAACCTTAGACTCTGCATCGGTACTTACTTGTAGGTACCACTAAAAAATAACTTTATAAAAACAACGGCTCTTTTTAGAGCCCCCTAATAACTAAACACTTAAATCTGAATTTCATTTCTTTTTTTTTTTTTTTTTGTTACCGTTCGCTTACCGTACGCGTACCCCGTGATTTTTTTTAAAATCAATAAATGTTTTCTTTGTACTTTTCTGTCCTTCTTTGACCCCCTCACAAATGTAAGGGGGTCTGTAACTCTCCTCCTTGCCCCCTTTTCTTGTTATCACTCTTTTTTTTTCTGAGTGAAACACACAAAATGGCGGCCGCCGCTTCCTGGTTTCGGCCGATTCGAATGTTTACTAAGATCTAAGAGCCAATCAGAATCGCGCTCGCGCACGCCACCGTACGCGTACGGTAAGCTTACGGTAAGCGTACCGTAAGCTGGCTCAGATATATATATTGATTTAAAGGCTATTTTCTCAGAATCTACTGAACAGATTTACACCAAACCTACAAAAGGCACTTCCTTGACCTGAGGACTACCTCTCTGCCAAATTTCAAGTAATTCTGTTCAGCCGTTCGGGCTGTAGCCCTGTCTAAAGGTCCTATGGAAAAATGCATGGGAAAAACGCGTTTTGGGACCCCCCTTTTATCTCAGCCCCCGCTTGACGAATCCTCCCGAGACTTTCAGGGTAGGAGCGGAGCGTAGCGCCCCACCTATTTTGAGAAATTCGCGAGGATTCGTCGACCGGCGCCAAAGTTATTCAAAATAGAATGTTGCGGATTTCCTATGGAAACAGGGTCCTAACTATAACTACCTACTGGCGACCGCCAGTAGGTAATATATATATATATATATATATATATATATATATATATATATATATGTACATATATATATATATATTCAATGAAAAAACCATAGGTTTCACAAATGTTATAGTTAGCTGGACATTTTGCTCGTAAAAAAACAATGAAATTCCCCCGTTATAGTTAGTTCAGCTAACTATAACTCGCGCACCCGCAATCCACTGCTGATGACGTCACATATTACATCACTCATGACATGGTCAGTGACATCACTCATGACATCACTGATGACATCTCAAATGACATCACTGATGACATCACTGATGACATCATCCTTGTGATAGAGTGGCAGACCTCCTCTCACCCTAATATAACCTTTGATACACACATTTAAAAATAGAGACTAACATTTTCATAACAATGGACATACCAATACCAGTTACAACAACCTCTTCAGTAATTCTAAGATCCACATATACATCCTCTAATTCACCAACAGTCCTATACAGTCACTCATACATGTACTCACTCATCATATGTACTCATACACCTATAAATCCTGTTACACAATGCCACTCATCCATAGAGTTACTCGCACACACAGTCACTCATGCTAACAAAGAATCAAACATACATTTATTTGCATGTACAGTTATACACACACCATCAAACTTACTTCTACGGAAACTTACACATACTTAGTCTTTTAAACAATCACTTATAGAAACACATACTTATTCATACAGGAACTCTTTCAATCTCTCACTCTCACATATACTCACTTATATACACCAATAGTCACATATACTAGTTTAAAACATATGTAGTTACTCATAAAGACACTATTGAGACAGTCATTCACTCACTAACACACCCATACACACACTCATCCACCCATACAGTCCTGCACACATGCTGTCTTCAACACATACAAACAGTGAGTCACTCATTCATGCAACTATGCACTACGTAATACCCCCCACCGAACCATGCAGACACTCAGACTGATACTCAAAAAACAAATTAATAACCTATATAGACACCCATGTAGCTACTCACCAACCCATGCAGCCACTTATACACAAAGTGAGAGACTGATACAGATATTTACATATTTAAACATTACTCACTAAGCCATGTATTCACTATGATACACTTAATCAGTCAGTTACACAATCAATTTTTCCAAAACAAATCATCCATTTAGACACTTATATACCCATTTATTCTTCCATCGACCTTGAGATATACATATATAAAACATATTTAATTTTCATAAAAACACACATTCACTGGATGATGTCATCAGTGATGTCATTCGAGATGTCATCAGTGATGTCATGAGTGATGTCACTGACCATGTCATGAGTGATGTAATATGTGACGTCATCAGCAGTGGATTGCGGGTGCGCGAGTTATAGTTAGCTGAACTAACTATAACGGGGGAATTTCATTGTTTTTTTACGAGCGAAATGTCCAGCTAACTATAACATTTGTGAAACCTATGGTTTTTTCATTGAATTTGCAAGGTTTTTAAATGCTAATTCCTAACTATAACGTGTGTGAAACCTATGGTTTTTTCAGTGAATTTGCAAGGTTTTTTAAAAGCTATTTTTTATATATAACGCGTGTGAAAGCTATATTTTATTTTTATTTTTGCATGGTTTTTTTATTTTTTTTTCATAACAATAATGTGTGTGAAACCTATGATTTTTTATTGTTTTTTTTTTCTTTTTTACATCATTTTTTTCCTTTTTATTTTTTCCTTTAAACACTATTCTACGTATGTATATATTCATGGTTTTAATTCATTTTTCAATTTTTAAAGATTCAGCTTTTTTAAATAATTGGTTAGATATAGTTGTATAACACAGTTAATATCTTCAGCAAACCTTTTTTTTAATTTTTTTTTACCGTGCGCGTACGGTAAGCGTACCGTAAGCGCATGGTTCGCTTTATGTACGGTGAGCGTACGTAATATTTCTACTCTGTTTGCGTATGCTTACGCAATTTGCGTATGCATCCGTACTTTCTACGCGACGCGTAAGCGCATGCTTTACACGCGCGCGCGCGCACGTTACGCGGAAGTGAACGAGCGTGCCTGTAATGTGCATGCGCGCGTGCGTGTGTCTTTCGTACGCGCATGTGTACTTTTACCGTACGCGCTCGGTAAGCTTAACGTGCGCGTACGGTTGGTCATGTGATCAAGAAACAACACTTTTGATTGGTTTAAACTACTTTCAGTTCCAGAATCTTCCTACACCACACCCATTCCCCTCATTACTGCTTGTGATTTCTTAGGAGAAGGAGCTGAATTGTCTTTGGGAGAGCAGCAGACCTCTTCTGAGAGTGAGCAGGACAGCAGCATCATCAGGCAGAGACGGAGGAAACAAAAGAATTATTTTGTTTGGGAGTATTTTACTTTTCCAGAGGGGCAGAAAAAGGTAAATGCTCCATTAGTCACCTGCTCACTTTGTGAGCCTGTCTTATCTAGAGGTAACCCAAGGAAGAAGTATTACTTTGGTAACCACACTATGGTGCGACACATTAGGGATAAACATCCCAGGACTTTTGCTCGACATTCTGAAGCAAATCCTTCAGAAAGTCATCCGAGCACACCCGCAGAAGCTCAGCCGAGTACATCTTCGGCAGCTCAGCTGAGCCCTTCCTCTGCGGTGGGAGCATCACTCTCTTCTGCTCCTCTGGAAATGAACCATCGAATTCTGAGGGTACAAACGAGGTGCACCAGATGTTATGGTCTAATTGTTCATGGGGAGAGCGGTGTTTCCCTAATAAACAATAGGATAGACCAGCACATCTGTAGTACTTATTAATATTCACATTCTTTCTTTCCTCTTTCCCTGTATTAACACAACGGCTCTTTTAAGAGCCAACCTTACCTCACAACTTTTTTTTAAAATTTTTTAATTAATCTTTTGAATTTTTTTTTTTACCCTACAAGTTCCTTCAGGGAGTACAATGGAAATGAGAAAAGCAGAGAGAGTAGAAGTGAAAAAAAGGGAGCATGAAAATAAATGTCTAATAAATTCATAAATTTCACACTTACCTGACCCAAAAAATATAATATTTATTAATAAATGCTTCATTTAAATTGCTAGAAAAAACGATTTAAAAAACAAAAAAAAAATTCTCAATCTGAAAAAAAAGAAAAAAGTATTAATATTTATAAATACATTTTAGAATACAATACACATATTTTCATATTTAAAAAACTATTTTTTGCCCTTTTTTTGCTGTTTTCAGAATATATTGAATTTCACTGTAAATCGTGAAAGCAATAGCATTCATCACTTAAAAGCGGGCAAAAAAAAATAACAATCTAAAAGATTGTTTAAAAAAAGCCCAGAATCTCTTCTCACTAAAACATACCTTTATAGAAATGTTACATATTTTTCAAAAATATCATCTGAGAACAATATCTTTTTGCACTACATATCGTCGTAAAATATTTTTTGCATAAGCATAATCACCAACATAATATGTGTCTAAGAAGTCCACAATACAAATTGTTACCTTTCCTTTTGGCCAAATGGTAATTTTTAAAACCTTTTTTGATGAAATTTCCAATGGTAATCCAATAAAATTGCAAAAATGGTTTGTACAGATGTTGCAAATTCTATCTAAAATTTTGGTTTCAGAAAAATTAAATAGGAATTTGCTAAATCAAAAGGCAAAATTTGCTTAAAAACCAATTGAGAATCATTACACAGTGTCCAGCCTTTTTCACATTTAAGATAAACTGTGTAATGACCAGAAGTTATCGTAGGTCCATCATGGAAAACTATTGCAACTGTAACAAAAGTTTTTCCTGAAATTGATAACTGCTGTCCTATAAACTTCTTTATTAAAGTGTCCAATTTTGAACCATCAGCTCTACAACGTTGCATCATTAAAATTACATACTGTCTGTATTTCTTTAAAAATAATGTTGAAAACATGTCAGATTTACATTCACAGCATTCCATGCTATGATTGGCATCTTTAACTAATTTACTAAAACTCACTGATTTACTCTCTGGCAATGTTAAATAGATAAACCTTTCTGAATCAACATTAGAGCTGCATGTGTAAAAACAGTTTTCACAAGTATGTTCCCATTTATAAGAGAGACCGAACATATTCTCAACATCTATGCCTTCATCTTCCAGTACCATAAGGACATACATCAAGAATTCCTGTGCATCTTGCTGGACATTTTGAGTAAACTGTGAACGTCCTGAACATACGTCTAAAAGATTTCTAATTTCATTAGCACTTTCTATTTTATTTTTATCAATACTCAGTTTTTCATAAGCAGACTTAGCACAGAACAGAATCTTTTATCATGATTTACTATTATCTGCTCTTGCAAACTTTCAAGATAAAATACAACATTTAGCACTACATTTGCGTAGCAGTTGACACCAGAGCTATTTTCAAAATGACAACCAACAACCTCTTCAACATTATCCTTTTTCTTTTTGCTTGCAATCACATGAGTCTCTTTTTGTTTTCTCTTCTCTACATCCTCATTACAGATATTCTCAAATCTCCTTTTCCGAGAAACAACACGTTTCTCCAACACAGGATACTCACCTAAATGAGGAGCATAGGTTCTTCTTAATCTATTATACTCCTTTACACAATTTGCATCTGCACTAACTTTTGAGTCATCAAAGTCTATCATGAATAAACCAGATAATGTTTTCACTCGTGACAAAGCAACATATGCCATACCTTCTTTGAACACAGTAGATCCAATGTTTACAAAAGCACTATCTACAGTTAATCCTTGAGACTTGTGAATAGTTACAGCATATGCTAGAGAAAATGGAAACTGCTTCCTACGTACATATAAGCCTTTTACAAGCAAAAAACGGACTGAACAACGACTAATATCTTTAATCTCTGCAATCTGATCAAATTTTATTTTTAAAAATTCAATGCCATCTTTTTTCTGGTATTTCACAAAACCCACAACTTTACCCATAGCTCCATTCACTAAACCTTTTTCAACATCCAAATTTCTCCTTAAAAATACTCGACAGTTCATGCAAAGATATAGATTTTTTTCGAATCCAGCTGTTTTCGAAATGTTTTTCTCTAGAGAATCCAATTTATTTTGCAGTTTGCCTGTTAATGTAATAGTAATTCCTTCATGCTGAATTTTGTCAACTGCTTCCATTTTCTTAATCTCTTCCTTTTCCAATTTCAAAAGTTCCTCATTGAATATCGAGCATTCACGTAGTGTTGGCATTAAGCAGATTACAGTATTATTTTCTGCAATGTTCTTGTATATTTTCTCTGCAACTATTTCTTCCTTTGGATATAATTTATGTAGCAACCGACTCTGTAATGCTTTTCTGCCAACTTCTGTCAGTAGTCCAATTCTGATATCTTTCAGAATACTTGCATGATCTTCATCGTTTGCTTGCCTCATATTGGTAGTAAGTTCTTTGTACTCAAAGAACGACCAAATATTCGCATTACCAATGCTTCCTAATGACTTCTTCGTGTCTTCATGTGTCACAGTATTAAACACTGGTTGTCCTTTAACTGGAGTAAGCTGTAGAAGATCCCCAAAAACTATAACATGTTTTCCTCCCAATAATACGTCATAGTCTCTCTTTAGAATTTGCTGCATTCTTAAATGCACAAAGGCAAGCATTAAGTTTGATACCATGCTTACCTCATCAATAATGAGAACTTGCATCTTCTTCAACACTCTTGAAACTTCGAAGCATGCTTCTCCTGTAAGCTTGTGATATTCTATTTTGTTCTCATGCTCCACTGGTAACATTAGCAAGCGATGTAAGGTAATTCCTTTTATGTTATATGCTGCTAACCCAGTTGGAGCAGTAACAACACAAGACAAAGTTGAATCTGTTTTTTGCTGTAGGTAGCTTCTGATGACTTTAATTAGGAAACTTTTTCCAGTTCCAGCTTGTCCACTCACATACATCCTGATTGGTTCAAATGATGTGCATGTGCACTCTTTATTTTCATGTAGTAATCCGTGATCAATTTTTTTTCTGACTTCTTCATAAATTTGTTGTTGTTCTTCATTCAGTTGTTGTTCCAAATTTGGTAAGTCTATTAAATCTTCTTGAGCTTGATTCATAGCCGTTTCAACTTCATTCATGGCTATTGCAGCTTCATTTTCTACAATTGGTTTGTCCTAGGGGATCTTGACTGAGCGTTTCAGAACTTTGGCTGTCTTGAGAACTGTCTCTAGCTACTTCAGCTGCAATTGTTGCTTCCTGTTCAATTTCTTCATTTAACATTTGGACATAATTTATGAAAGTACTGCATTCAATCGTATCTTTACATGCATTGAATGAATCCTCATAGCTTTCAAATTCTCCAAGTAGTTCGTCCTCTGTACGCCATGGTTTAAACAGCTGTAAAAGTGCCAAGTAGTAAAATTCCTTTTTGTCAGTAGTGTCGCAACTCAGCTTCCTATGATTAATCAAACTTCCTTTTGTTTGCTTCACCAAACATCCTTCCTCACCAATGACTTTATATTTTCCATTGTTGATGTCTTCTGTGGCTTTCCGTGAAAAAATGTAGTTCTGCAGCACTTCATAGAGACACATGTTCTCAAGATAACAATGTATTTTTGGGTAATACGTGTCCAACATGTTTGTTTTCAAAATATCTGTACTTTCCGGGTCGTTCTCAGCCAAATATTCAATTTCTGCAACAGATTTCAGTACCCGATTTCGCATTGCTGCAAGGCCTAAACTTACCCAAATTATTCTTCTGGATTTCGAGTACAGACTTGCAGATGATAACCTATCTGAGCATTCGTAGGATCCAATTTCTCGATGCGATAACATCTTTACACTGAAACTGTATAGTTTCTTACTGACAGTTATCTCGTGAGAAATCTCTTCCCACATTTCCTTCAATTCCGTTTTCTCAGATTTAGTAATGTACGATGTGACATACCGAGCAACAGCAATAGAATTGTCTGCCACATACTGAATATCCATGTTAGCATTCCACATGGATGAAATGACTGGGTTGTAGTCATTTATATACTTTGACTCTTCTTTTCTTCTTAGGTTGTACGTATTTTTGGGAGATTTTCTTGTAATAGTATGTCGCACAGCTGACATAAAACTGTTGACTCTTCCTTTCGAAAGAACAGGTCGTGGAAATCCAAATCGACATTTTGTGTAGAATTTATCTTTACTCTTGTACTTCCGTCGACAGTATTTTCCACAACGATAACTTTGGAAACGTAAAACTTGGTCTTTTAACTTTTTCTCTTCTGTGCTTTTAGGTATAGCACATGTTGCATATTCTTCGATGAAAGATAAAACTGCTTCATCAGCATCTGTTCCAAATTTTGGGGCATCCTTGATCCACAACAGCATATGAATATGAGGAGCACCTCTTGCTTGGTACTCTTTTCTCCAAAAGAAATCCACAACTTCTCCAAGAGGTGGATTTTTTTTATTGCAGATGAAGGACATCATAGCTTCAAATCTATGATTGAAATATCTGCAAACATTAACCGGATCCAATGAGCACAGTTCTCCTGCTGTCTTTTATTCAATGTTTTTAATGTTTGAATTTTCCAATCGTAGAAAATCCAGAAGATCATCCCAAGCGTACTCAGCACAGCTTAGGGTGAGAAACCATGAACGAGTTCCTAAATTCCGTAACATGCACTTCAATTCTCCATGGCGTCGGTACCAATATTCATTTGTCCCACGCTGACAAGCCATCAGATTGATCAATTGTGATTCCAAATGATCATCTCGCTGCTGCACTTTGTTCATAAAATCCTTTGCAGACACATTATGTAGATGTACTCCACTTTTTAAAATGTGATTTACTGCATAAGATAGTGCAGACAAGTCACTTTCAAATAAAAGATGGAACAAATAAGGAATACTTTGACGAAATCTGGGATCTTCTGCATATAATCTTGTAGTCCGATACTCCGAAGCAGGAATCTGTACTGGACGTTCATCATATCGTCCACCTTCTCCTGTAGGAAACAGCTGGGGAAAACAACGAGCTTCCAAACTCTCCTCCCATACACTTACGGTAGTTCCTTTGGCTTTTATCATCTGAAATAGATCAATGGTGTTTGCCATAACTTCTTTTGAATGAAGAGGATGTATGCTGAAATGTTCATAAATTTCTTCTTCTTTTGACTTGTCCACTTTTTCAATTTGCCCAGTTGGTGTGTCTGTGTCTCCTACTAAATCTTCTTCATCTTCATCTATATGAATTGATTCATACCATTTATTATTTCTTTTCAAATATAAATTTGCTCTTTGTACTTTCCGTACATCTACGAGCTCCTGCCAAATTTTCTTACTCTTTGCAGGTACATCATTAACCAGAATAACTAATGGTTCAGTTTCCAAAGTATCTGTATCAATAGTTTCCATATTTTTTTTCAAATCCAACGGCAAATAGACAACTCTTCCTTTTAAACCTCTCTGTAAATCTGAAGGAGGTAATTTGCCTGTTTTTGGCTCCATACGTACTATGGTCTGGAACGGATGAACACATTGAATGAGTATAGACTCATACGTATTTAAATCAGAAAGTTCTGCAGGAACTGCAACCAATTCTAAATTATTATGTACAGCTCTAGCTGGCATTTTATTTTCTTATAACTTGTTGTAACAGTATTTACAAATACGATGAAATTCACCCAAATCAAAACAATTTTCAAGAAATATATATGTTGCAAAATCCTTCCACTTATAATTATCTTCTTCTTCACTTTTTTTGTAGAGATCAACATTCCTTGTTTGGATTTTATAATGGCTTCTCCGGCAACAAATACAAGTAATATTTGGTCTTTCATTAGAGATGATAGCAAATTTTGTTATTTGATCTTCAAATTTCTTATTTACGGAGGGTTCTACATTCTCTTCCACATTTTCCTCAATAACTGTGTCATTCCCTGCATTTTCTTGTTCCGGACCAAAGTAACTTAACTGAATTTCATCAGTAACCTTCTCAACATCTGATACAGTTCCACGGAACAGAGCCTTATTCAACTCATTTATCTTTAGTGCTGGACTTTTAGCAAAATACAATCTTCTCACAAATTTTCTAATTTCAGTATGATGAACTGCCAGAATCCTAAAATGGTGAAAAACACTTTGACAAACTTTCCTAGATAGACAAGCCAGAGAGTGTCCTTGCAAACCAGTATTCTCTCTCACTTTGCATGGATCTAGTCCTTGAAGCACCTTAATCTTCTGTTTAACACTCTTTTTACTATATTCTCTTAAAAACTCACGTAATTTATCAATAGATTCCTGTCTCAAAGTACAAATACTACTACAATTCCAAGTATACACTGGGGCTTTAGGACGTCTCCCCATAACCTCATCCGCAATCACTTCTTCCTCATTTCTTGGAACCATTTTCTCCTTTTCCATTATACAACCATCTTTTACTTCATAAGCTCGTCCAGTGGTGTCAACTGCATGCAGCAAACTATTACTTTGAAGATAACTCTCTTCATTAAAAAATGGTTCAGTACTTGAACTATGTATCCATTCTCCTAAAAACACTTTACAAAAGTTATTTTCTTTCACTACTCTTTTCGTTTAGCTTTGTGACGTCATTACATTGACTATTTTTTCTATTGTACGCATCCTGTTCAAAATTAAAATGAATAGTTTTCTTTTTAATTCTAAAGCCTTAGCTACAATGGCTTCAATATCTTTTTTTCTCTTGTAAAATTTAGCTCTTTTCTTATATTTTTTCACATCCTTTAGCAAATTGGACATCACTCTTCTCTGAAACATTTTCCTACGGATCTCTTTAAATGCTGAAGTCAATTTTAATTGCTTCTGCTTGTACATTAGCATTTAGTAAATTCTCACTATTGTCCTGTTGTTTTCTACTTGAAACAGTTTTTCCAATGGGGACATTTTTTAAATTTTACCTTTTTTTTAAATATATTTTTAAAGAATTCCTTTGTCTGCTTACCAGAAGACTTTTTCTTTTTCCCAACATGAGCATTTTCAACTAACTTGGGTCTTTCAGTTGTCTTCAAATATACATGTTTTTTCTGTTGTTTTCGCTTTCTTGATTTTATAGGCATCTTATATTTCCTTCACTGCTCTGCAGCAATACCTGAAAGAAACTAAAAAAAAATACCTTTTTGTAATTTAAATATATTACTATATTTGTTATGATCTTTTCTAATCTTATAACACTATCTACCCCTTTCCTACAAGTGAAAAACACAACAAAACCAACTCGAATTTAATCTCTAAGAACAATTCCTGTGTGCACACAGACTCTTGGTGTGATTCTAGGCAGAACACGATATTTCATTTGCAATTCAAAAGCACACTTACTTTTTTTTTTTTGCAACTGTTAATTACTCTAACAGTCTGACACATTTTCATTATAGTTTAGAGAGGCAGAAAAGAGCACATGTCCAAACAGCTTTTTCAGAGCATGTACATGTGTAACCTGGCTGACTGACTACACTCCAGCAAAGATAATGAGCCTTGGTGATGTTCAATGCATTAGCGTTCCTCATTCCTACCTAAAACACCATACAGTGCTGATTAGTAAGCATGAGTGTACAGGAAAAACAGCTAGCTCTCTGCTAAGAGTGTGGTTCTGGAGACTGTCTACTGTCAGCTGCAAGAGAGACTTGAATGGACCCTTACATAACTGCTTCAACACTGTAAACATGTATGTAAGACTACTTGTGTGGTAAGGGTTTATATGAGTTTTTAGCATGTAGCAACTACATGACTCATTGCAAGAGTGGAAGAAAAATCTACCATGTTGATTTCAAATATGTTAGCATTTGCCTCTTATTTAAGATACTGTTTTGGGCTGAATGCTAACCATCACATTTCCAGAAAACAAGCTTCCCCTTTCATACGAATGCAATTCTAAATGAAGCAGAGTGTCACGAAATAGATCTCTGAGAACAATTCCTGTGTGCTCACAGACTCATGGTGTGATTCTAGGCAGAAAACGATTTTTGATTGACAATTTCAAAGCACACTTACTACTGTTTTTTTCTGCATGTGTTAAGTACTCTAACAGTCGGATACATTTTCATTACATTTTTCAGATACAGAAAACAGCACATGTGCAAACAGCTTTTTGAGACCATGAACATGTGTGACCGTGGTGACTGACTACACTCCAGCAAAAGAAATCAGCCTTAGTGATGTTGAATGTATTAGCGTTACTCACTGCTTCCTGAAACACCACTCACTTGTGAATACTAAGCATGATTCTACAGGATAAACTGCTGGGTGTGTGCTAAGAGTCTGCTTATGCAGACTGTGTATTTTCAGTTACAAGAGACATATGCATGGATACTTCCAAAAAGAACCAGAGTGACACGAAATACATCTCTGACAACAATTCCTGTGTGCTCACAGACTCATGCTGTGATTTTAGGCAGAAAATGAAATTTGCTTGCCAATTTCAAAGCACACTTACTGCTGTTTTTTTCTGCAAGTGTTAAGTACTCTAACAGTCTCATACATTTTCATTACAGTTTTCAGATACAGAAAACAGCACATGTGCAAACAGCTTTTTGAGACCATGAACATGTGTGACCTTGGTGACTGACTACACCCCAGCAAAACAAATCAGCCTTAGTGATGTTGAATGTATTTGCGTTACTCACTGCTACCTGAAACACCACTCACTTGTGAATACTAAGCATGATTGTACAGGATAAACTGCTGGGTGTGTGCTAACAGTCTGCTTATGCAGACTGTTTATTTTCATTTGCAAGAGATATATTCATGCATGCATCCATAACAGCTTAAACATTGTAGTAATGTATATAAAAGTACATGTGTGGCAAGGTTTAATTGCAGTTTTGTATATGTATGACCAAGCTCAGAAATTGCATGATTAGAAGCAAAATCTGCGATATCAATTTCAAATGTGTTAGCATTTGCCTCCCATTTTTGTCTTACTGTTTTATGCTGAATGGAAACCATCATATTTACAAAAAGAAAGCTGCCCCTTTCCTACAAATGCCATTCTTACAGAACCGGACCATCACTATTAAAATCTCTAACAACAAGTCCTGTGTGCACACAGACTCATGGGTTGATTCTAGGCACAACACAGTATTCCTCAGTGATACCAGTACACCTTAACTTGTGGTAAAAACACACTCCATAATATTTAACTAGTTAAAGACAGTTAAATATCTCCCAAACCACAAAATGTAAAACATAACTTTTTAAGAAGAATCACAATTCTAATATTTATATCAAAAATCACCACATACATCCTCTCTCAAACTCACATCTCACCTTTAAAATTACTTAGTTGAGAAAGAAATGTGGCACTCAAACAGCATACTATCAGAGTCAGAATATCAGAGCTCTACACCTCTCTCCTCTCTCCAGAACCAGTAAATGGCAATGTTTCCCTCTCTTTTTTAACACATGTACATGGTAATTACAAATGTCAGTGCTTCCCACATTTTTTCAAATGAAATCACACATTTCTATTGGTTGAAAACTTCAACTCTTTTCCAAATGCACCCTTCCCCCAACTTGACTTCTGCCTGCTACCATAGCAACAGCTCATGGAACACTGCTGTGAGGAGAGAGGTCAGAAGTTCAGCACACAATGTTTCAAATCCAAAGAGCAAGAGTGCTTCACCTGTCGAACCTAACAGCAAATCCAAACTAGTCTTCTGTGGGAACACAATTTTCTGAACCAATACAAAACATGCTTCTAAAAATGTACACATACAGCCTACTTTTTACTGTAAAAAGATTTGAATCAGCCAATGAGTTCTTTTTATTTTTAAAAAATATGTATGCCTCCATTTTACAACTGTCTTTCTTTTCATATTGCCATTCTACTGAAAGACACCTTCTGAGTGCATCCAGATCTCCTTGAAAGATGTTCACAGTGTGGATTGTAGGTCACAGCTATGTCTTCTGGACTGAAAAGTATGCAGAAAAAAGAGGTATGGTGAGAGACCTTGCTTTGCCAAATGTAGACATTAAATGGATTGGTCAGAGAGGGTTAAAGTGGCACCAATTATTGCCTTTGGTGAAAACCTTTCAACATCTCCCACAGCCTAACCTTATTATTGTGCACTGTGGTGGAAATGACCTAGGCACTTTAACTGGTGTAGGTCTGGAAATGCTTATTAAGGACACCTTTGTGCAATTGATGTTGCTTTTTCCTCAATCTGCCTTTGTATATTCTAACATATGCCAAAGGCAAAAGTGGAACTGGTCCAACCAATTTTGTCCACAGATTGACAAAGCAAGAAAGCACGTCAACAAATCTATTTCTACTTTCCTCAGAGACTATGGTATGGGTTCTATATACCACAACAACTTGCGTTACAACATGCAAGGCATTTATAGAGGAGACGGTGTACATTTCACTGATGAAGGCAACAGAGTCTTCCTCTTGAACTTTAGACTCTGCATCGGTACTTACTTGTAGGTACCGAAAAACACTTCATAAACACAACGGCTCTTTTTAGAGCCCCCTAATATCTTAACACTTAAATTTGTTTTTTACTTTCTATTTTTTTTATTGTTTTTTTTCTACCGTATGCGTACGGTAAGCTTACCGTACGCGCACCCCGCGATTTAAAAAAAAAAAATGTTAAATGTATTTTTCATACTTTTGTGACCTTCTTGGACCCCCTGACAAACGCTAGGGGGTCTGCAACTCTCTTCGTTGCCCCCTTTTCACGTTCTCCACCTTTGTTTATTAGTGTGAGACACACAAAATGGCGGCCGACACTTCCTGATTTCGACCGATTCGAATGTTTACAGTCATGTAACCACCAATCAGAATTAAGCTCGCGCACGGCACCGTGCGCGTACGGTAAGCTTACCGTACGCGCTCGGAGCGCGCTTATAGATATATATTTTGATTTAAATGCTATTTTCTCAGCAAATACTGAACACATTTACACCAGACCTACAAAAGGCACATCCCTGACCTGAGGACTACCTCTCTGCCACATTTCAAGTAATTCTGTTCAGCCGTTCGGGCTGTAGCTTGGACTAAAGGTCCTATGGAAAAATGAATGGGGAAAACACGTTTTGGGACCCCCCTTTTTCTCATCCCCCGCTTGACGAATCCCCCCGAGACTTTCAGGGTAGGAGCGGAGCGGAGCGCCCCACCTATTTTGAAAATTTTGCCAGGATTCGTCAATCTGCGCCAAAGTTATTCAAAATAGAATGTTGCGGATTTCCTATGGAAACACGGTCCTAACTATAACTACCTGCTGGCGACCGCCAGTAGGTAATATATATATATATATATATAACTTCATAACAAAGAAATCTCCCAAAATGGCCACCGGAGACAAAAGAGCCCAAATGTAGCCCAAAATCACCCAGATGTAGCCCAAATACAGCCCAATGACAAAAGTGTGCAAAACACTTATTATTTTGTGTTTTTGCAGTGTTATATAGTGCAGACTTGTCAGGTATTGGAGTGCTTTACATGAGCATTGGTTACATCACAGAAGAACAAATTCATTTTGATTGTAGACATGGGGAGACTAAGTGATTTGACCAGAATCACAGAATGTCGAGCTGAAGCAGAAACTCCAACCTGGTGCCCAGTTGCAAAGTCTGCAGTTCTGGAAGTAACACCACATCCTCTCCCCTAAGTGCAACATTTAATCAAGTGGTCAACTGGATAAAAAAGCGCAAAGATAACAAATAATTTAAAAGTGCTTTGTCGCTATTTGAAAACTCAGAAAATATGTCCTTATTTTAGTCTTTTAGAGCACTAACCATAATTTTGATGCCAATAAGACCCTCTCATATATGTAATTTCTAAAGGAAATGCTCTAGGTATTACAGTTTTGATTACATCAAGATGACGTCAGGCGTTCCACACTTTTGTAATAAATATAGAATGTTAGCAATCTAGTTGTTCATTAGGATACTGTTGAGAGGCAGAGGCCAGGGGCACGGACTCTGAAAATTGAAGGCAGGTAGGAGGGTGCAAAGGCAACAATTTAACCACACTGAGCAGGCAGGAAGGGCCGTGGCAGCACAACAGACTATGGAGGGCAGTGGAAAAGGGGGCAGGGGCAAAAAACCAACAATACAGGACTTGCAAGAGAGGCTGTGGCAATGTAATAGACCATTGTGGGCAGAAGGAAGAGGCAATGGTAGTACAACCATACATGCCAACAGACCCGATTCAGCCAGGAAACGTCCAATGTTTTTAAGCTCAAATGGGCTTTATTTGATCTGTCTCCTGTCTACAATCTCCTCTTTTTCAATGTAACTCAAAGGGGAAAATCAATACCCCAGCATTTTTTCAAAATCTCCCTCTTACCAAGTTCAAAATGTTCGCAAGTATGGTACATTGGATCATGGAAGGAAATGGGGTAGGGACATGGACTTCGATAACAGAGGACAGGAGGGACATGGAGAGGTGCACCAAACTGACCCTGCAGGGCAGGCATCAGGGTTTGCAGCAGCACAATACACCACACAGGGCATGCGGGACGGGAGTGCAGCACAACAATCCATAGAAAGCAAGAGGGAGGGGACAGGACCATGCACATGGACAACAGAGAACAGAGGGGCAAGAGGCAATGGTAGCTAGCTGACCATAATGGACAGACAGGAGAGAAAGCTGCAGCATAACAGACCATAAAGGGCAGGAGGGACGGATCAGGGGCATTACAATGGAACAGACAAGCCAGGAGGGAGGGAATAGGGGTCTGCACATGTAAACAGAGGGCTGGGGGCAAGGGGGCAGGGCAGGAGCAGCAAGATAGCCATGGAGGTCAGGCAGGATGGGCACTAAAAGCAAGGCACACCATGAAGAGCAGCAGTGAGACTGTGATGGCATACACACAGACCATGGAGGCAAGGTGGGAGGGGGTCAGGGGCAGCTAAATGACCACACAGGGGAGGTGGGAGGGGCTATGGCAGCACAGAAGACCATGCATGGCAAGTGGGAGGGTTAGTGGTAGCACAATGGCTATGATGGGCAAGAAGGAGAGTGCAGGGGCATGCACAAAGGACGATGGAGGATAGAAGGGAGGGTCAGGACCTGTGCACAGACAAGAAAGTTCAGGGGAAGGGGCCTCACAACAGACCGCACGGGGCAGGCAGGAGGAGCAGTTGCAGCACAACAGACCAGGGAGGGCAGAAGGGTGTGGCAGTACAATGGTCCATGTGGACAGGAGGAAGAGGATATGGGCATGGCATGTGGACAGGCAGGGTGGAGGTGGCAGGGACAGGTTACAGTCATCTGACAATGCTAGGCAGGTGGGAGTGGAGTGGCAGCTCAACAGAAGACTCAGAGTAGATAGGAGTGGCAGGTCCATGGAACATGGTGGGCAAAAAGGCTGGAGCAGGGGCATGCACAAAGACTTTGGAGGGCAGGGGGAAGGAGAATAGGGGCAGCAAGCTAAGCACAGAGTTTAAGCAGGAGGTCAATGATGGGACATAGAATTGGGCAATGGAGGGCAGGAGGAGTGGACTGGTACAACATACTAAATTGAGGGCAGTGGCAGCACATCAGACCATGCAAGGCAGGAGGGAGGAGGCTAGTCCATGGATTCACACAACAGAGGAAAGGGAGGAGGGGGATGGGGCAGCAAGCTAACTGTTCAGAGAAGGCGGGTATTAGGAACTTTATTGTTTTTAAAACGTGTGTCTGTGCGAACTACTTAAAATATGAACAAGTATGCAGCATAACCTCACTTTTATTCAGGAAGAAGAGGACGTTTGTGACTGTGACTCTGGGTTCACTTGGCAGAAACAACCCCTGACCCTCCACCCCCTATCGCAAAATGTAATGCCCGTGAAAAGGGTAGGTGAACACAGTGTTATATAGAACATAGTCCTGAGAGCACGATTGAAAATGAAAACTAGCTATAGTGTATGGTATAAACTATGCACCAAAAAGTGTGATATAAGATGAACCGGGCGTGAAATATAATATGCAATACATTGTGCACAATGACAGATTCATTGGAGAGCGTGAGATAGCACAGGCACTAGCGCGTGCTATGCTATAAGCGCCTGGGAGTGTAATATGCACAGGGCAGTGTTGTGTAACCTAACTAGTCTCTAAAGTTGTAATATAAAATATGTGCTGGGGAGTGTAACGTTGCATATGCACTGTGACAAAGATATGGATCCCAGATTGTAATATGTATGGCATAGCACTGTGCGTTATAACATAGGCATCGAGGAAGGCACGTTAGATGGGGCAATATAACCCGTGCGAAGACAAGTGTGGCATGACATATTCACGGGGTGGTGTTACAGTGCACATGGGCTAGAGAGTGTCATAGCATATGCACTAGCTAGTGGAATACAACACAGAGGTGCGTGGCACTCAGCAGGCAATGGTGGGTGTAACTCAGCATTGGGCTCTGCCAGGAGCGCGCTGTGACTCTCAAGTGATGTTCGTCCCCTTTCCAGAGAGTAAAATAAAAAGTATTACACATCCGGCAGTGGATGTGTGTTTTATTAACCGTGAGGGGGGTTTCTTGCATAGTTTTGGTCGAATTTTTGTCGAATCCCCTTTGAATGGCTTGGTGTGCATGTGTATTAAATGTGCCCGTCAATAGCTACCCATGTTTGTATAAATAAACGACAAGGGTGTCTACCGGGATTAGGCACGGTAGGGCATCAGACATGTCAGAGCTTCACTAGAGGTGTAAATACATTCCACGTGGATTCATTGTATGCATAGTCGCCTTTTAATGAATATCACGCAAATCGTCATGGTGATAGGTAGGTACGGTTTGTCCAGCATGTCCTAGGTGTGTCTATAAATATTTTTTTTTTTTAAATGATAAAAAACAGTGGCCGGCCCTGGGATTGGGGTCAAAAAAATATAATTAGGAGACAGGCCCTGGGGGATGGGGTCATCAGGGCCAATAAATTAGAATAAGAAGGGGAACCACACAGCCCCCCTTCTTAAAAAATTAAAATAAATAAAAGACTGGCATTGTGCCGGAGGCGACGCCCCCTCCTTGCAGCACTCTGCAAACGCGCCCCCTGGCGAGTTGTAAGTTGGGGAATTAATTCCTCTTCAATACTGAGGGTCCATGAGGGCCAACTAGCCCAACAGGCATCTCCAGTATGCGCCAGGGAGCTGCGCTGCAGACATGTGTTCTGAGGCCAAGCCCCTTTTTACACCTCTCTGCAACGCAGCTCTGTGGCACTTACTGGAGGTACCTAGTGGTATAGTTTGACCCTAGGGACCCTTAGGATTCAATGGGACTTAATCTCTCAACTTAGAACAGCCACAGGACGCATTTACACAGTGGTGAAGGGAGGGGACGGGGCCTGAGGTGACGTGTGCAAACACGCACTATGG
This sequence comes from Triturus cristatus, assembly GCF_964204655.1. Lineage (NCBI taxonomy): Eukaryota > Metazoa > Chordata > Amphibia > Caudata > Salamandridae > Triturus > Triturus cristatus. The sequence continues at coordinate 1,113,962,382 of NC_140588.1, forward strand.
CACATTTTAAATTGGGGATATAATTTCCCTTCAATACTGAGGGCCCCTGGGGGCTAACTAGCCCACCAAGTGCTTCCAGTAAGCGCCACTGAGCTGCATTGCAGAGAGGTGGTCCAGGCCGTGCCACTTTTTACACCTCTCTGCAACGCAGCTCTGTGGCACTTACTGGAGGTACCTAGTGGGCTAGTTGGACCCTAGGGACCCTCAGGATTCAAATGAACTTAATCTCGCAACTAAAAATGGACACAGGGCGTGTTTATACAAGTGGTGAAGGGAGGGGACGGGGCCTGAGTTAACGTGTGCAAAAACGCCCTGTGGCCTGTTTTAAGAGGTAGTTTTAATCCCCCTGCCCTATTATATACTAGGGGCTTACAGAGGAGGTCATGCTAATCACAGGGGGACCCCAATGCATAATGTTCCCTAGTGTATGTAGGTGTTTTCACTGTATTCTAAGTGTCTTTTAACATAGCACTGGCTCTAGGACTGGTTAGTCAGACTCAGTTACCACCAGTATCCGTCTGAAAAAGTTGAGGATACTGGATGATTTTGCAACAAGGCTTCTTTCTGCTCTTCTTTTTGTTCTTTCTGCACGTTATCCTTCTTCCTGCACTTTTCTTCGTCTTTGAGGACTTCTGTTGCTTCTTTCTGCACTTCTTTTTTTTCTTTCTCTGCATTTTTTCTTCTTTCTTCACATGTCCTATCTCTGTAGGCATAGTTAGAAATTAGCATTTAAAAAACCTTTGAAATTCACAGAAAAAACCATAGGTTTCAGGCACGTTATAGTTAGGAATTAGCATTTAAAAAACCTCAGAAATTCACTGAAAAAACCATAGGTTTCAGGGGTGTTATAGTTAGCTGGACTTTTCACTTGTACAAAACCATTGAAATTCTCCCGTTATAGTTAGTTCAGCTAACTATAACTCGCGTGCCCGCAATGCACTGCTGATGACGTCACATATTACATCACTCATGACATGGTCAGTGACATCACTCATGGCATCACTGATGACATCTCAAATGACATCACTGATGAAATCATCCTTGTGATAGAGTGGCAGACCTCCTCTCACTCTAATATAACCTTTGATACACACATTCAAAAATAGAGACTACAATTTTCAAAACAATGGACATACCAATACCAGTTACAACAACCTCTTCAGTAATTATAAGATCCACATACACATCCACTCATTCACCAACAGTCCTATACAGTCACTCATACATGCACTCACTCATCATATGTACTCATACACCTATACATCCTGTTACACAATGCCACTCATCCATAGAGTTACTCACACACATAGTCACTCGTGCTAATAAAGAATCAAACATACATTTACTTGCATATACAGTTATACACACACCACCACACTTACTTCTACGGAAACTTACACATACTTAGTCTTTTAAACAAACACTTATAGAAACACATACTTATTCATACAGGAACTCTTTCAATCTCTCACTCTCACATATACTCACTTATATACACCAATAGTCACATATACTAGTTTAAAACATATGCAGTTACTCATAAAGACAATATTGAGACAGTCATTCACTCACTAACACACCCATACACACACTCATCCACCCATACAGTCCTGCACACATGCTGTCTTCAACACATACAAACAGTGAGTCACTCATTCATGCAACTATGCACTATTTAATACCCCCACCGAACCATGCAGACACTCAGACTGATACTCAAAAAACCATCTAATAACCTATATAGACACCCATGTAGCTACTCACCAACCTATGCAGCCACTTATACACAAAGTGAGAGACTGATACAGATATTTACATATTTAAACATTACTCACTAAGCCATGTATTCACTATGATACACTTAATCAGTCAGTTACACAATCAATTTTTCAAAAACAAATCATATACCCATTTATTCTTCCATCGACCTTGAGATATACATATATAAAACATATTTAATTTTCAGAAAAACACACATCAGTGATGTCATGAGTGATGTCATTTGACATGTCATCAGTGATGTCATGAGTGATGTCACTGACCATGTCATGAGTGATGTAATATGTAACATCATCAGCAGTGCATTGCGGGCGCGCGAGTTATAGTTAGCTGAACTAACTATAACGGGGGAATTTCAATGGTTTTGCACAAGTGAAAAGTCCAGCTAACTATAACACCCCTGAAACCTATGTTTTTTTCAGTGAATATATATATATATGAACATGAAGCATTCGTCAGTTTCTCCCAGGAAAAAGAATGCACAAACTCCTCTTCGTCGGTGAATACTTCTTTATTTAAAGAATTTAAAAGCTCCCTTGTACTCTGTCATGACGTGTTTTGGCCGGAAAACGGCCTTGATCACAAGGGTCTCACAACATACCACAGTGTCAAAGTGGATGTGGAGTTATTATTATAAATTGATGGCTATATGTATATATATATATATATATTATCTACTGGCGGTCGTCAGTAGATAGTTATAGTTAGGACCGAGTTTCCGTAGGAGATCTCAAAATTCTATTTTGAATAACTTTGGCGCCGGTTGACGATTCCTCGCGAAATTTTTAAAACAAATGGGGCGCTCCGTTCAGCTCCTACCCTGAAAGTCTCGGGGTGATTCGTCAAGCGGGGGCCGAGAAAAAGGGGGGTCCCAAAATAAGTTTTCCCCATGTATTTTTCCATAGGACCTTTAGTCGCAGCTACAGCCCGAATGGCTGAACAGAATTACTTGAAATTTGGCAGAGAGGTAGCCTTAAGGTCAAGGAAGTGCATCTGGTGTAAATCTGTTCGGTATTTCCTGAGAAAATAGCATTTAAAAGCATATCAATATCTATACGCGCGCAGCATGCGCGCACTGTGCAAGCCCTGTGCGCGCACCCTGCCGTGCGCAAGCGTAATTCTGATTGGTTGTTAGATGTCAGTAAACATTCGAATCGGTCGAAATCAGGAAGTGTCGCCCGCCATTTTGTCTGTCGCTCTGAAAAGGAAAGGTGGAGAACGTGAATAGGGGGCAGAGTAGGGAGGTCTTGACCCCCTAGCCATTGTCAGGGGGTCACAGTAGGACCACGAAGGGCCAAAAAAAAGATTTTAATTTTTTTAAAAACATCGCGGGGTGCGCGCACTCTGCGCGCACCCGAAAAAAAACCTTAAAAAAATTAGAAATAATAATCAAGTTTAAGTGTTTAGATATTAGGTGGCTCTAAAAAGAGCTCTTGTGTTTATTGAGTGTTTTTCGGTACCTACAAGTAAGTACCGATGCAGAGTCTAAAGTTCAAGAGGAAGACTCTGTTCCCTTCATCATTGAAATGTGCACCGTCTCCTCTCTAAATGTCTTGCATGTTGTAACGCAAGTTGTTGTGGTATATAGAACCCATACCATAGTCTCTGATTAAAGCAGAAACAGACTTATTGATGTGCTTTCTTGCTTTGTCAATCTGTGGATAATGTTGGTTGGACCAGTTCCACTTTTGCCTTTGGCATATATTAGAATATACAAAGGCAGTTTGCGGAAAAAGTGACATCAATTCCAAAAAGGTGTCCTTTACAAGCATTTCCAGACCTACCCCAGTTAGTGCCTAGGTCATTTCCACCACAGTGCACAATAATAAGGTTAGGCTGTGGGAGATGTAGAAAGGATTTCACCAAAGGCATTAATTGATGCCACTTTAACCCTCTCTGACCAATCCATTTAATGTCTACATTTGGCAAAGCAAGGTCTTTCACAATACCTCTTTTTTCTGCAATTTTTTCACTCCAGAAGACATAGCTATGACCTACAATCCACACTGTGAACATCTTCCAAGGAGATCTGGATGAACTCAGGAGGTGTCTTTGAAAAAATGTGGGAAGGACTGTGATTTTACATTAACATGTATATGTGTGAAAAAAGAGAGGGAAACATTGCCATTTACTGGTTGTGGTGAGAGGAGAGAGGTGTACAGCTCTGAGATTCTGCTCTGATAATCTGCAGTTTGAGTGCCACATTTCTTTCTCAACTAACTAATTTTAAAGGTCAGTTTTGATTTTGAGAGGGGATGTATGTGGTGAGTTTTGATATACATATTAGAATTGTCATTCTTCTTTTAAAGTTGTGTTTTACATTTTGTGTTTTAGGAGATATTTAACTGTCTTGAACTTGTAAGATATTATGGAGTATGTCTTCACTATAAGTTAAGGTGTACTGGTATCACTGAGGAATACTGTTTTGTGCCTAGAATCACATCATGAGTCTGTCTGCACACAGGATTTGTTGTCAGAGATTTAATTTGTGTTGCTCTTGTTCTGTTAGCCTTGCACTCGCAGGAAAGGGGCAGTTTGTTTTTTTAAAGTGTGATGGTTAGCATTCAGCAGAAATCAGTTTCTCACAAATGAGAGGCAAATGCAAACACATTTGAAAATAGCATGGTACATTTTCCTACCACTTTAAAAGTTATGTTTTACATTTTATGTTAAGGAAGATGTTTAAGTGCCTTGAACATGTTAGATATTATGGAGTATGTCTTCACCATAAGTTAAGGTGTACTGGTATCACCCAGGAATACTGTTTTCTGCCTAGAACCACACCATGAGACAGTGTGCACACAGGAATTGTTATCAGAGATTTTATTCGTGTTGCTCTTGCTCTGTTAGCCTTGCACTCGCATGAAAGGGGCAGCTTGTTTTTTGTAACACATGGTCATGGTCTCAAGGAGCTGTTAGGACATGTGGTCTTTTCTGCTTGTCTAAAATATAAGGAAAATGTGTCAGGCTGTCACAGTAATTATCACTTGCTCCACCACAGTACTAAATGTGCTTTCAAATTGCCAAAGAAAATATCGCTTTCTGCCTAGAATCTCACCATGAGTCTGTGTGCACACAGGAATTGTTGTCAGAGATTTAATTTGTGTTGCAATTGTTCTGTAAAACTTGCACTTTCAAGAAAGGGCCAGCTTTTTTTCTTCAACTGTGATGGTTAGCACTCAGCAGAAATCACGATCTCACAAATGAGAGGCAAATGCTAACACATTTGAAATCAACAGGGTAGATTGTCCTTCCAATCTTGTAATGGGTGAGGTTGTTCCTACATGTTCAAAAATCCAATTAACCCTTACCACACATGCACGCTTACACACATCTCTGTAGTCTTCATGCAGTTGTGAAAGTCTCCATGCAGATCTCTCTTGCACCTGACAATACACAGTCTCCAGAAACACACTCTTTGCACACATGCAGCCTGTTTACCTACTCTCCCATGCATACTACTCAGCTCGGTGTTGTGTTTCAGATAGCAGTGTGTAACACAAACACATTCAACGTCACCAAGGCTCATTTCCTTTGCTGTAGTCTAATCACTCACCCTGTAACACATGGTCATGGTCTCAAGGAGCTGTTAGGACATGTGCTCTTTTCTGCTTGTCTAAAATATAAGGAAAATGTGTCGGGCTATCACAGTAATTATCACTTGCTCCACCACAGTACTAAATGTGCTTTCAAATTGCCAAAGAAAATATCGATTTCTGCCTAGAATCACACCATGAGTCTGTGTGCACACAGGAATTGTTGTCAGAGATTTAATTTGTGTTGCTGTTGTTCTAAAAAACTTGCACTTTCAGGAAAGGGCCAGCTTGTTTTCTTCAACTGTGATGGTTAGCACTCAGCAGAAATCACTATCTCACAAATGAGAGGCAAATGCTAACACATTTCAAATCAACAGGGTAGATTTTCCATCACATCTTGCAATGGGTGAGGTAGTTCCTACATGTTCAAAACTCCAATTAACCCTTACCACACATATACTCTTACACACATCTCTGCAGTCTTCATGCAGTTGTACAAGTCTCCATGCAGATCTCTCTTGCACCTGACAATACACAGTCTCCAGAAACACACTCTTTACACACATGCAGCATCTTCACCTACACTCCCATGCATACTACTCAGCTCTGTGTTGTGTTTCAGATAGCAGTGTGTAACGCAAACACATTCAACGTCACCAAGGCTCATTTCCTTTGCTGTAGTCTAATCATTCACCCTGTAACACATGGTCATGGTCTCAATGAGCTGTTAGGACATGTGCTCTTTTCTGCTTGTCTAAAATATAAGGAAAATGTGTCAGGCTGTCACAGTAATTATCACTTGCTCCACCACAGTACTAAATGTGCTTTCAAATTGCCAAAGAAAATATCGCTTTCTGCCTAGAATCACAGCATGAGTCTGTGTGCACACAGGAATTGTTGTCAGAGATTTAATTTGTGTTGCTGTTGTTCTGTAAAACTTGCCCTTTCAGGAAAGGGCCAGCTTGTTTTCTTCAACTGTGATGGTTAGCACTCAGCAGAAATCACTATCTCACAAATGAGAGGCAAATGCTAACACATTTCAAATCAACAGGGTAGATGTTCCATCAAATCTTGCAATGGGTGAGGTAGTTCCTACATGCTCAAAACTCCAATTAACCCTTACCACACATGTACTCTTACACACATCTCTGCAGTCTTCATGCAGTTGTGCAAGTCTCCATGCAGATCTCTCTTGCACCAGACAATACACAGTCTCCAGAAACACACTCTTTGCACAAATGCAGCAGCTTCACCTACACTCCCATGCATACTACTCAGCTCTGTGTTGTGTTTCAGATAGCAGTGTGTAACGCAAACACATTCAACGTCACCAAGGCTCATTTCCTTTGCTGTAGTCTAATCACTCACCCTGTAACACATGGTCATGGTCTCAAGGAGCTGTTAGGACATGTGCTCTTTTCTGCTTGTCTAAAATATAAGGAAAATGTGTCAGGCTGTCACAGTAATTATCACTTGCTCCACCACAGTACTAAATGTGCTTTCAAATTGGCAAAGAAAATATCGCTTTCTGCCTAGAATCACACCATGAGTCTGTGTGCACACAGGAATTGTTGTCAGAGATTTAATTTGTGTTGCTGTTGGTCTGTAAAACTTGCACTTTCAGGAAAGGGCCAGCTTGTTTTCTTCAACTGTGATGGTTAGCACTCAGCAGAAATCACTATCTCACAAATGAGAGGCAAATGCTAACACATTTCAAATCAACAGGGTAGATTTTCCATCAAATCTTGAAATGGGTGAGGTAGTTCCTACATGTTCAAAACGCCAATTAACCCTTACCACACATGTACTCTTACAGAAACAGACTTATTGATGTGCTTTCTTGCTTTGTCAATCTGTGGATAATGTTGGTTGGACCAGTTCCACTTTTGCCTTTGGCATATATTAGAATATACAAAGGCAGTTTGCGGAAAAAGTGACATCAATTCCAAAAAGGTGTCCTTTACAAGCATTTCCAGACCTACCCCAGTTAGTGCCTAGGTCATTTCCACCACAGTGCACAATAATAAGGTTAGGCTGTGGGAGATGTAGAAAGGATTTCACCAAAGGCATTAATTGATGCCACTTTAACCCTCTCTGACCAATCCATTTAATGTCTACATTTGGCAAAGCAAGGTCTTTCACAATACCTCTTTTTTCTGCAATTTTTTCACTCCAGAAGACATAGCTATGACCTACAATCCACACTGTGAACATCTTCCAAGGAGATCTGGATGAACTCAGGAGGTGTCTTTGAAAAAATGTGGGAAGGACTGTGATTTTACATTAACATGTATATGTGTGAAAAAAGAGAGGGAAACATTGCCATTTACTGGTTGTGGTGAGAGGAGAGAGGTGTACAGCTCTGAGATTCTGCTCTGATAATCTGCAGTTTGAGTGCCACATTTCTTTCTCAACTAACTAATTTTAAAGGTCAGTTTTGATTTTGAGAGGGGATGTATGTGGTGAGTTTTGATATACATATTAGAATTGTCATTCTTCTTTTAAAGTTGTGTTTTACATTTTGTGTTTTAGGAGATATTTAACTGTCTTGAACTTGTAAGATATTATGGAGTATGTCTTCACTATAAGTTAAGGTGTACTGGTATCACTGAGGAATACTGTTTTGTGCCTAGAATCACATCATGAGTCTGTCTGCACACAGGATTTGTTGTCAGAGATTTAATTTGTGTTGCTCTTGTTCTGTTAGCCTTGCACTCGCAGGAAAGGGGCAGTTTGTTTTTTTAAAGTGTGATGGTTAGCATTCAGCAGAAATCAGTTTCTCACAAATGAGAGGCAAATGCAAACACATTTGAAAATAGCATGGTACATTTTCCTACCACTTTAAAAGTTATGTTTTACATTTTATGTTAAGGAAGATGTTTAAGTGCCTTGAACATGTTAGATATTATGGAGTATGTCTTCACCATAAGTTAAGGTGTACTGGTATCACCCAGGAATACTGTTTTCTGCCTAGAACCACACCATGAGACAGTGTGCACACAGGAATTGTTATCAGAGATTTTATTCGTGTTGCTCTTGCTCTGTTAGCCTTGCACTCGCATGAAAGGGGCAGCTTGTTTTTTGTAACACATGGTCATGGTCTCAAGGAGCTGTTAGGACATGTGGTCTTTTCTGCTTGTCTAAAATATAAGGAAAATGTGTCAGGCTGTCACAGTAATTATCACTTGCTCCACCACAGTACTAAATGTGCTTTCAAATTGCCAAAGAAAATATCGCTTTCTGCCTAGAATCTCACCATGAGTCTGTGTGCACACAGGAATTGTTGTCAGAGATTTAATTTGTGTTGCAATTGTTCTGTAAAACTTGCACTTTCAAGAAAGGGCCAGCTTTTTTTCTTCAACTGTGATGGTTAGCACTCAGCAGAAATCACGATCTCACAAATGAGAGGCAAATGCTAACACATTTGAAATCAACAGGGTAGATTGTCCTTCCAATCTTGTAATGGGTGAGGTTGTTCCTACATGTTCAAAAATCCAATTAACCCTTACCACACATGCACGCTTACACACATCTCTGTAGTCTTCATGCAGTTGTGAAAGTCTCCATGCAGATCTCTCTTGCACCTGACAATACACAGTCTCCAGAAACACACTCTTTGCACACATGCAGCCTGTTTACCTACTCTCCCATGCATACTACTCAGCTCGGTGTTGTGTTTCAGATAGCAGTGTGTAACACAAACACATTCAACGTCACCAAGGCTCATTTCCTTTGCTGTAGTCTAATCACTCACCCTGTAACACATGGTCATGGTCTCAAGGAGCTGTTAGGACATGTGCTCTTTTCTGCTTGTCTAAAATATAAGGAAAATGTGTCGGGCTATCACAGTAATTATCACTTGCTCCACCACAGTACTAAATGTGCTTTCAAATTGCCAAAGAAAATATCGATTTCTGCCTAGAATCACACCATGAGTCTGTGTGCACACAGGAATTGTTGTCAGAGATTTAATTTGTGTTGCTGTTGTTCTAAAAAACTTGCACTTTCAGGAAAGGGCCAGCTTGTTTTCTTCAACTGTGATGGTTAGCACTCAGCAGAAATCACTATCTCACAAATGAGAGGCAAATGCTAACACATTTCAAATCAACAGGGTAGATTTTCCATCACATCTTGCAATGGGTGAGGTAGTTCCTACATGTTCAAAACTCCAATTAACCCTTACCACACATATACTCTTACACACATCTCTGCAGTCTTCATGCAGTTGTACAAGTCTCCATGCAGATCTCTCTTGCACCTGACAATACAGTCTCCAGAAACACACTCTTTACACACATGCAGCATCTTCACCTACACTCCCATGCATACTACTCAGCTCTGTGTTGTGTTTCAGATAGCAGTGTGTAACGCAAACACATTCAACGTCACCAAGGCTCATTTCCTTTGCTGTAGTCTAATCATTCACCCTGTAACACATGGTCATGGTCTCAATGAGCTGTTAGGACATGTGCTCTTTTCTGCTTGTCTAAAATATAAGGAAAATGTGTCAGGCTGTCACAGTAATTATCACTTGCTCCACCACAGTACTAAATGTGCTTTCAAATTGCCAAAGAAAATATCGCTTTCTGCCTAGAATCACAGCATGAGTCTGTGTGCACACAGGAATTGTTGTCAGAGATTTAATTTGTGTTGCTGTTGTTCTGTAAAACTTGCCCTTTCAGGAAAGGGCCAGCTTGTTTTCTTCAACTGTGATGGTTAGCACTCAGCAGAAATCACTATCTCACAAATGAGAGGCAAATGCTAACACATTTCAAATCAACAGGGTAGATGTTCCATCAAATCTTGCAATGGGTGAGGTAGTTCCTACATGCTCAAAACTCCAATTAACCCTTACCACACATGTACTCTTACACACATCTCTGCAGTCTTCATGCAGTTGTGCAAGTCTCCATGCAGATCTCTCTTGCACCAGACAATACACAGTCTCCAGAAACACACTCTTTGCACAAATGCAGCAGCTTCACCTACACTCCCATGCATACTACTCAGCTCTGTGTTGTGTTTCAGATAGCAGTGTGTAACGCAAACACATTCAACGTCACCAAGGCTCATTTCCTTTGCTGTAGTCTAATCACTCACCCTGTAACACATGGTCATGGTCTCAAGGAGCTGTTAGGACATGTGCTCTTTTCTGCTTGTCTAAAATATAAGGAAAATGTGTCAGGCTGTCACAGTAATTATCACTTGCTCCACCACAGTACTAAATGTGCTTTCAAATTGGCAAAGAAAATATCGCTTTCTGCCTAGAATCACACCATGAGTCTGTGTGCACACAGGAATTGTTGTCAGAGATTTAATTTGTGTTGCTGTTGGTCTGTAAAACTTGCACTTTCAGGAAAGGGCCAGCTTGTTTTCTTCAACTGTGATGGTTAGCACTCAGCAGAAATCACTATCTCACAAATGAGAGGCAAATGCTAACACATTTCAAATCAACAGGGTAGATTTTCCATCAAATCTTGAAATGGGTGAGGTAGTTCCTACATGTTCAAAACGCCAATTAACCCTTACCACACATGTACTCTTACACACATCTCTGCACTCGTCATGCAGTTGTGCAAGTCTCCATGCAGATCTATCTTGCACCTCACAATACACAGTCTCCAGAACCACACTCTTTGCACACATGCAGAAGCTTCTCCTACACTCCCATGCGTAATACTCAGCTCTGTGTTGTGTTTCAGATAGCAGTGTGTAACGCACACACATTCAACGTCACCAAGGCTCATTTCCTTTGCTGTAGTCTAATCACTCACCCTGTAACACATGGTCATGGTCTCAAGGAGCTGTTAGGACATGTGCTCTTTTCTGCTTGTCTAAAATATAAGGAAAATGTGTCAGGCTGTCACAGTAATTATCACTTTCTCCACCACAGTACTAAATGTGCTTTCAAATTGCCGAAGAAAATATCGCTTTCTGCCTAGAATCACACCATGAGTCTGTGTGCACACAGGAATTGTTGTCAGAGGTTTAATTTGTGTTGCTGTTGTTCTGTAAAACTTGCACTTTCAGGAAAGGACCAGCTTGTTTTCTTCAACTGTGATGGTTAGCACTCAGCAGAAATCACTATCTCACAAATGAGAGGCAAATGCTAACACATTTCAAATCAACAGGGTAGATTTTCCATCAAATCTTGCAATGGGTGAGGTAGTTCCTACATGTTCAAAACTCCAATTAACCCTTACCACACATGTACTCTTACACACATCTCTGCACTCCTCATGCAGTTGTGCAAGTCTCCATGCAGATCTCTCTTGCACCTCACAATACACAGTCTCCAGAAACACACTCTTTGCACACATGCAGCAGCCTCTCCTACACTCCCATGCGTAATACTCCGCTCTGTGTTGTGTTTCAGATAGCAGTGTGTAACGCAAACACATTCAACGTCACCAAGGCTCATTTCCTTTGCTGTAGTCTAATCACTCACCCTGTAACACATGGTCATGGTCTCAAGGAGCTGTTAGGACATGTGCTCTTTTCTGCTTGTCTAAAATATAAGGAAAATGTGTCAGGCTGTCACAGTAATTATCACTTGCTCCACCACAGTACTAAATGTGCTTTCAAATTGCCAAAGAAAATATCGCTTTCTCCCTAGAATCACACCATGAGTCTGTGTGCACACAGGAATTGTTGTCAGAGATTTAATTTGTGTTGCTGTTGTTCTGTAAAACTTGCACTTTCAGGAAAGGGCCAGCTTGTTTTCTTCAACTATGATGGTTAGCACTCAGCAGAAATCACTATCTCACAAATGAGAGGCAAATGCTAACACATTTCAAATCAACAGGGTAGATTTTCCATCAAATCTTGCAATGGGTGAGGTAGTTCCTACATGTTCAAAACTCCAATTAACCCTTACCACAGATCTACTCTTACACACATCTCTGCACTCTTTATGCACTTGTGCAAGTCTCCATGCAGATCTCTCTTGCACCTGAAAATACACAGTCTCCAGAAACACACTCTTTGCACACATGCTGCAGCTTCACATACATTCCCATGCATACTACTCAGCTCTGTGTTGTGTTTCAGATAGCAGTGTGTAACGCAAACACATTCAACATCACCAAGGCTCATTTCCTTTGCTCTAGTCTAATCACTCACCCTGTAACACATGGTCATGGTCTCAAGGATCTGTTAGGACATGTGCTCTTTTCTGCTTGTCTAAAATATAAGAAAAATGTGTCAGGCTGTCACAGTAATTATCACTTGCTCCACAACAGTACTAAATGTGCTTTCAAATTGCCCAAAAAAATATTGCTTTCTGCCTAGAAGCACACCATGAGTCTGTGTGCACACAGGAATTGTTGTCAGAGATTTAATTTGTGTTGCTGTTGTTCTGTAAAACTTGCACTCGCAGGAAAGGGGCAGCTTGTTTTCTTCAACTGTGATGGTTAGCACTCAGCAGAAATCACGATCTCACAAATGAGAGGCAAATGCTAATACATTTGAAATCAACAGGGTAGATTTTGCTTCCAATCTTGTAATGGGTGAGGTTGTTCCTACATGTTCAAAACTCCAATTAACCCTTACCACACATCTATTCTTACACACATCTCTGCAGTCTTCATGCAGTTGTGCAAGTCTCCATGCAGATCTTTCTTGCACCTGACAATACACAGTCTCCAGAAACACACTTTTTGCACACATGCAGCAGCTTCTCCTACACTCCTGTGCATACTACTCATCTCTGTGTTGTGTTTCAGATAGCAGTGTGTAACGCAAACACATTCAACGTCACCAAGGCTCATTTCCTTTGCTCTAGTCTAATCACTCACCCTGTAACACATGCTCATGGTCTCAAGGAGCTGTTAGGACATGTGCTCTTTTCTGGTTGTCTAAAATATAAGGAAAATGTGTCAGGCTGTCACAGTAATTATCACTTGCTCCACCACAGTACTAAATAGGCTTTCAAATTGCCAAAGAAAATATATTTTTCTGCCTAGAATCACACTATGAGTCTGTGTGCACACAGGAATTGTTGTCAGAGATTTCATTTGTGTTGCTGTTGTTCTGTAAGTCTTGCACTCGCAGGAGAGGGGCAGCTTGTTTTCTTCAACTGTGATGGTTAGCACTCAGCAGAAATCACTATCTCACAAATGAGAGGCAAATGCTAACACATTTGAAATCAACAGGGTAGATTTTCCTTCCAATCGTGTAATGGGTGAGGTTGTTCCTTCATGTTCAAAACTCCAATTAACCCTTACCACACATGTACTCTTAAACACATCTCTGGAGTCTTCATGCAGTTGTGCAAGTCTCCATGCAGATCTCTCTTGCACCTGACAATACACAGTCTCCAGAAACACACTCTTTGCACACATGCAGCAGCTTGACCTACACTCCCATGCGTACTACTCAGCTCTGTGTGGTGTTTCAGATAGCAGTGTGTAACGCAAACACATTCAACATCACCAAGGCTCATTTCCTTTGCTCTAGTCTAATCACTCACCCTGTAACACATGGTCACGGTCTCAAGTAGCTGTAAGGACATGTGCTCTTTTCTGCTTCTCTACAATATAAGAAAAATGTGTCAGGCTGTCACAGTAATTATCACTTGCTCCACCACAGTACTAAATGTGCTTTCAAATTGCCAAAGAAAATATCGCTTTCTGCCTAGAATCACACCATGATTCTGTGTGCACACAGCAATTGTTGTCAGAGATTTAATTCATGTTTCTCTTGTTTTGAAAGACTTGCACTCGTAGGAAAGGGTCAGCTCATATGATAGGATTTGAAAAGCTCAAAAAAATTGTAATGAATTAAAATTTCATAAAGGTATTTTTTTTTAGTTTCTTGCAGGTTGAGCAACAGTGAAAAAATTTAAAGATGCCTATAAAGTCAAGAAAGAGAAAAGAAAAGCAACAACAACTATATTTGAAGACAACTGGTTAAAAAAAATAGATGGAGAAGCTCATGTTGGAAAAAAGAAAAAGTCTTCTGGTAAGCAGACTAAAGAATTTTTAAAAAATATCTTCAAAAAAAAAAAATGTTAAAAAGATATCTTCAAACAGTGTTTCAAGTACAAAACAACAACAGAGTCGACAGCAAAAACAAAATGCTAATGTACAATCAGAAGTAAGAAAGAGTAACTTAACACGAAAAATAGATTTTAAAAACATTCGTCGAAAAATGTTTCAGAGAAGAGTGATGTTAAATTTGCTAAAGGATGTGAAAAAATATAAGAAGAAAACCAAATTTTATAAGAAAAAGAAATTTATTGAAACTATTGTTACGAAGGCTTTGGAAATAAAAAAAAAAGACTATTCATTTTAATTTTGAACAGGATGCGTAGATTAGATAAATTAGTCAATGCAATGAAGTCACAAAGCAAAAGGAAAAGAGTAGTGAAAAAAAATAACTTTTGTAAAGTGTTCATAGGAGAATGGAAGCATAGTTCAAGTACTGAACCATTTTTTAATGAAGAGAGTTATCTTCAAAGTAATAGTTTGTTGCATGCAGTTGACACCATTGGTAGAGCATATGAAGTTAAAGATGGTTGTGTAATGGAAAAAATGAAAATGGTTCCAAGAAATGAGGAAGAAGTGATGGCTGCTGAGGTTATGGGGAGACGTCCTAAAGCCCCAGTGTACACTTGGAATTGTAGTAGTATTTGTACTGTGCGTCAGGAATCTATTGATAAATTACGTGACTTTCTAAGAGAATATAGTAAAAAGAGTGTTAAACAGAAGATTAAGGTGCTTCAAAGACTAGATCCATGCAGAGTGAGAGAGAATACTGGTTTGCAAGGACATTCTCTGGCTTGTCTATCTAGGAAAGTGTGTCAAAGTGTTTTTCACCATTTTAGGATGCTGGCAGTACATCATACTGAAATGAGAAAGTTTGTGAGAACATTGTATTTTGCTAAAAGTCCAGCACTAAAGTTAAATGTGTTGAATAATGCTCTGTTCCGTGGATCTGTATCAGATGTAGTGAAGGTTACTGATGAGATTCAGTTTTGTTACTTTGGTCGAGAACAAGAAAGTGCAGAAAATGACACAGTTATTGATGAAAATGTGGAAGAGAATGTAGAACTTACTGTTAGTAAAAATATTGAAGATGAAATGACAAAATTTACTATCATCTCTAATGCAAGACCAAATATTACTTGTATTTGTTGCCAGAGAAGCCATTATAAAATTCAAACAAGGAATGTTGATCTGTATTAAAAAAGTGAAAATGAAGATAATTATAAGTGGGAATTTTGCAACATATATATTTCTGGAAAATTGTTTTGAATTGGGTGAAGATCAGCGTATTTGTAAATACTGTTATAACAAGTTAGAAGAAAATAGAATGCCAGCTAGAGCTGTACATAATAAATTAGAATTGGTTGATATTCCTCCAGAACTTTCTGATTTAAATACGTATGAGTCTATACTCATTCAATGTGTCCATCCGTTTCAGACCATAGTGCGTATGGAGCCAAAAACAGGTAAATTACCTCCTTCGGATTTACAAAGAGGTTTAAAAGGAAGAGTTGTCTATTTGCCATTGGATTTGAAAAAAAATATTGAAACAATTGATGCAGATACTTTGGAAACTGAACCATTAGTTATTCTGGTTAATGGTGTACCTACAAAGAATAAGAAAATTTGTCAGGAGCTGGTGGATGTACGAAAAGTACAAAGAGCAAATTTGTATTGGAAAAAAAATAATAAATGGTATGAAGCAATTTATATGGATTAAGATAAAGAGGTTTTACTAGAAGACACAGGAATACCAACTGAGCAAATTGAAAAAGTGGATGAGTCAAAAGAAGAAGAAATTTATGAACATTTCAGCATACATCCTCTTCATTCTAAAGAAGTTATGGGAAACGCTATTGATCTGTTTCAGATGAAGAAAGCAAAAGGAACTCCTGTGAGTGTATGGGAGGGGAGCTTTGAAGCTCGTTGTTTTCCCCAACTGTTTCCTACAGGAGAAGGTGGACGATATGATGAACGTCCAGTACAGATTCCTGCTTCGGAGTATCGGACTACAAGATTATATGCAGGTGATCCAAGATTTTGTCAAAGTATTCCTTATTTGTTCCATCTTTTATTTGAAAGTGACTTGTCTGCACTATCTTATGCAGTAAATCACATTTTAAAAACTGGAGTACATCTACATAATGTGTCAGCAAAGGACTTTATCAACAAAGTGCAACAGCGAGATGATCATTTGGAATCTCAATTGATCAATTTGGTGGCTTGTCAGCGTGGGACTAATGAATATTGGTACCGACGCCATGGAGAATTGAAGTGTATGTTACAGAATTTAGGAACTCCTACATGGTTCCTTACCCTGAGCTGTGCTGAGTACGCTTGGGATGATTTACTGGATTTTCTGCGAGAGGCAAATTCAAACATTAAAAACATACAATACAAGACAGCAGGAGAATTGTGCTCATTGGATCCGGTTAATGTTTGCAGATATTTTAATCATAGATTTGAGGCTATGATGTCCTTCATCTGCAATAAAAAAAATCCACCTCTTGGAGAAGTTGTGCATTTCTTTTGGACAAAAGAGTGCCAAGCAAGAGGTGCTCCTCATATTCATATGCTGTTGTGGATCAAGGATGCCCCAAAATTTGGAACAGATGCTGATGAAGCAGTTTTATCTTTCATTGAAGAATATGCAACATGTGCTATACCTAAAAGCACAGAAGAGAAAAACTTAAAAGACCAAGTTTTACGTTTCCAAAGTCATCGGTGTGGAAAATACTGTCGGCGAAAGTACAAGAGTAAAGATAAATTCTACACAAAATGTCGATTTGGATTTCCACGACCTGTTCTTTCAAAAGGAAGAGTAAACAGTTTTATGTCAGCTGTGCGACATACTATTACAAGAAAATCGCCTAAGAATACCTACAACCTAAGAAGAAAAGAAGAGTCAAAATATATAAATGACTACAACCCAGTCATTTTATCCATGTGGAATACTAACATGGATATACAGTATGTGGCTGACAATTCTATTGCTGTTGCTCGGTATGTCACATCTTACATCACTAAATCTGAGAAAATGGAATTGAAGGAAATGTGGGAAGAGATTTCTCACGAGAAGACTGTCAGTAAGAAGCTATACAGTTTCAGTTTAAAGATGTTATTGCATCGAGAAATTGGATCCTACGAATGCTCAGATAGGTTGTCATCTGCAAGTCTGTACTCGAAATCAAGAAGAATAATTTGGGTAAGTTTAGGCCTTGCAGGAATGCGAAATCGGGTACTGAAATCTATTCGAGAAATTGAATACTTAGCTGAGTACGAACCAGAAAGTACAGACATTTTAAGAACAAACATGTTGGACACATATTACCCACAAAGAAGTCATCACCTTGAGAACATGTGTCTCTATGAAGTGCTGCAGAACTTCATTTTTATACGGAATGCCACAGAAGACATCAACAATGGAAAATATAAAGTCAGTGGTGAGGAAGGATGTTTGGTGAAGCAAACAAAAGGAAGTTTGATAAATCACCGGAAGCTGAGTTGCGACACTCCTGACAAAAAGGAATTTTACTACTTGGCACTTTTGCAGCTGTTTAAACCATGGCGTTCAGAGGACGAACTACTTGGAGAATTCCAGAGTTATGAAGATTCCTTCAATGCTAGCAAAGACAGCATAGAATGCAGTACTTTCACAACTTATGTTCAAATGTTAAATGCAGAAATTGAGCAAGAAGCAACAATTGCAGCTGAAGTAGCTAGAGACAGTTCTCAAGACAGTCAAAGTTCTGGGACGTTCAGTCAAGATCCTCTAGGACAACCAATCGTAGAAAATGAAGCAGCAATAGCCATGACTGAAGTCGAAACAGCTATGAATCAAGCTCAGGATGATTTAATAAACTTACCGAATTTGGAAGAACAACTGAATGATGAACAACAACAAATTTATGAAGAAGTCAGGAAAAAAATTGATCACGGATTATTACATGAAAATAAAGAGTGCTTATGCACATCTTTTGAACCAATGAGAATGTATGTAAGTGGACAAGCAGGAACTGGAAAAAGTTTCTTAATTAATGTAATTAGAAGCTCCCTACAGAACAAAACGGATTCAACTTTGTCTTGTGTTGTTACTGCTCCAACTGGGTTAGCAGCGTATAACATAAAAGGAGTTACCTTACATCGTTTGCTAATTTTACCAGTAGAGCATGAGAACAAAATACAATACCACAAACTATCAGGAGAAGCATGCTTGGAAGTTTCAAGAGTGTTGAAGAAAATGAAAGTACTCATTATTGATGAGGTAAGCATGGTATCAAACTTAATGTTTGCCTTTGTGCATTTAAGAATGCAGCAAATACTAAAGACAGACTATGACATGTTATTTGGAGGAAAACACGTCATAGTTTTTGGGGATCTTTTGCAACTTACTCCAGTTAAAGGACAACCGGTATTCCATACACTTACACATGAAGATACGAAAAAGTCATTAGGAAGTATATGCAATGTAAATATTTGGACATATTTTGAGTATAAGGAACTCATTACCAATATGAGGCAAGCCAATGATGAGGATTATGCAAGTATTCTGAAAGATATAGGAATTGGACTACTCACAGAACATGGCAGAAAAGCATTACAGAGTCGATTACTGAGTAATTTGTTTACAACAGAAAAAATAGTTCCAGAGAAAATATACAAGAAAATTGCTGAAAAAAATACTGTAATCTGCTTAATGCCAACACTACATGAATGCTCTGTATTCAATCAAGAACTTTTGAAATTGGAAAATGAAGAGATCATAAAACTGGAAGCTGTGGATAAAATTCAACATGAACGAATAACTATTATATTTACAGGCAAATTGGCTACTAAATTGGATTCTCTTGAGAAAAACATTTCAAAAACAGCTGGTTTGGAAAAGAATCTTTATGTATGTATGAACTGTAGAGTAATTTTAAGACGTAATTTGGATGTAGAAAAAGGTTTAGAGAATGGAGCTATGGCTAAAGTTGTGGGTTTTGTAAAGTACCAGAAAAAAGATGGAATTGAATTCTTAAAAATAAAATTTGATCAGATTGAAGAGGTTAAAGACATTAGTCGTTGTTCAGTTCGTTTTTTGCTAGTGAAATACTTTTATGTACGTAGGAAGCAGTTTCTGTTTTCTCTAGCATATGCTGTAACTATTCACAAGTCTCAAGGATTAACTGTAGATAGTGCTTTTGTAAACATTGGATCTAGTGTGTTTAAAGAAGGTATGGCATATGTTGCTTTGTCACGCGTGAAAAAATTATCTGGTTTATTCATGATAGACTTTGATGACTCAAAAGTTAGTGCTGATGCAAACTGTGTAAAGGAATATAATAGATTAAGAAGAAGCTATGCTCCTCATTTAGGTCAGTATCCTGTGTTTGAAAAACGTGTTGTTTGTCGGAAAAGGAAATTTGAGAATATCTGTAATGAGGATGTACAGAAGAGAAAACAAAAAGACAGTGATGTGACTGCAAGCAAAAAGAAAAAGGACAGTGTGGAAGAGGTTGTTGGTTGTCATTTTGAAAATAACTCTGGTGTCAACTGCTACGCAAATGTAGTGCTGAATGTTGTATTTTATCTTGAATTTTTGCAAGAGCAGATAATAGTAAATCAGGGAAAAAGATTCTGTTCTTTGCTGAGTCTCCTTTATGAGAAGCTGAGTAATGATAAAACTAAAATAGAAAATGCTTCTGATGTTAGAAATCTTTTAGATGTATGTTCTGGATGTACACAGTTTACACAAAATGTCCAGCAAGATGCACAGGAATTCTTAATGTATATGCTGATGGTACTGGAAGATGAAGGGGTAGAAGTAGAACATTTATTTGGTGTCTCTTATAAATGGGAACATTGTTGTGAAAACTGTATGAACACATGCAGTAGTAATGTTGATTCTGAAAGGTTCATATATTTACCATTACCAGAAAGTAAATCAGTGACTTTTAGTAAATTAGTTAAAGATGCTAATCACAACATGGAATGTTCTGAATGTAAATCTGAAATGTTGTCAACGTTATTTTTAAAGAAATATGGACAGTATGTAATTTTAATGGTACAACGTTGTACAGCTGATGGAACAAAATTGGAAACTTTACTAAAGAAGTTTGTTGGTAATCAATTATCTATATCTGGAAAAACTTTTGTAGCAGTTGCAATAATTTTTCATGACGGTCCTTCTATAACTTCTGGTCATTACACAGTTTATCTTAAATGTGAAAAAGGATGGACACTGTGTAATGATTCTCAATTGATTTTCAAGCAACGTTTGCCTTATGATTTACCCAATTGAACTTAATTTTTCTGAAACCCAAATTTTAAATACTAAATTCAGCATCTGAAGAAAGCATTATTTAAATTTTAAAGGATTAAAATTGAATATTTCACTCAAAAAGGATTTTAAACTTACCATTTGGCCTCAAGGAAAGGTAAAACAAACAATTGTGGACTTCTTTGACAGACATTATTTTGGCATATGTTCTTTTGCAACAAGGTTTACAGACGTTATTTCTTGAAAATTATTATTGTACTTAAAAGGTAATTTTAATATATATGTGACATTTCTATCAAGGTATGTTTTAGTGAGGATACATTTTGGGCTTTTTTAAACAATCTTTCAGATTGTTTTTTTTTTTGCCCGCTGTTAAATGATGAATACAAATGATTTCACTATTTTCAGTGAAAATCAAAACATTCTGAAAACAGCAAAAAAGGGCAAAAAATGGCTTTGCTAAATATGACAAAACATGTACTGTTTAATAAAATGTATTGTTAAATATTAATACTTTTTTTCTTTTTTTCAGAACTAAAAAGAAAATTTAGAAAATGTTATTCAGTTTCCTTGCAGTTAAATAAAAACATCTATTTCTAAATAAGTTATTTTGATGGTCAGGTAAGTTTCAAATATCTGTATTTCTCACTCCTTTCGTTTCATGCTTCCTTTTCTTCACCTCTCCTCACTCTGCTTTTCTCATTTCTCTTCTCTCTCTCTCTTCCTGCTTTACTACTCTTTCGTAACTCCCTCACTCCTTCTCTACTACTCCCCTACCTTTACTACCTCCATCACTAATTTTTCATCCATGTTTCTTTCTCTGTATCCATATGTCTTAGTCTTTTTAACTGGCTTACTCCTTCTCAGTTGTTTGCTCTCTGTCTCTGTATCTGTCACTCTCTCTTTGTCTGTTTTACCCTTAATTTCCTTAACATCTCTGGGGCAGATTTACAAGCCACCTGCGCCACCACTACGTCACTTTTCTTGACGTACTAGTGGCGCAGGGTGCTCCTCCATATTTACTCTGTGTGTCTTTTCCTCTCCTTGTAAATACAGCCAATTCAAACGCAGCACTGTGTGTTGAAGGGGTATTCTATGGGTGTTGTTGTTTGTGTTCCCACACAACACTTATAGAACTACACCAATCTCCTGATTTACGAGAAATCATAAGTCTGAACTTGTGTGTGAATACTACGCCACCCTATAGGTGGCATAGCGAAGCACAACAAGGAGAAATGTTTTCATTTCTCTTCATTTTTTCCTCTTTCAGTGCGTGCTGCATGCTACAGCATGTATTGAAAGAGGAAAAAGCCTCTTGTGATTAGTTTTTTGGGAGGAAGGTGTCTCATCCTGCACAAGAACTGTTTCCCAACCACACAGGCATCCTTGCACCGTGGTGCAAGGGAGCCTGCGTCGGCGTATGGCTGCAGTTTTGGCGCCAGTGCAAGGGAAGCATAGAGATGCGACATTTTCTTGTAAATATATTGCATCTCTGTGTTTAGAAAGTAACGCAGCATGGCGCAGCATTATGACTTCCTGCACAATGTTGCGCACGTTTGTAAAAAATCTGCCCCTTTGTTTCTACCACTCCTCCTCTCTGCATCACTCATTTTCAATCTATGTTAATTTTTTAACCTTGTCCGTCATTCTCTTTCCCTCACCTTGCCTAACTGTTACTATCCTTTCCTCATAGTCACTCCTATTCTCCTACTTCTCTTCCTTCTGTATGTACCTCACACTCCTTCTCCTTTTTGCAATCTTTCCTTCAATCTCCTTCACTCTGTTTTGCTCATTGACATCCTGACTCCCTTTCTCTCAGTGCAGTTTCCTAAATCCCTCCATCTCCTCACTCTCCATTTCTCATTTTCCCTTACCCCCTTTTCTAATCCTCATGCCCTTTTTTAAAAAAAAAAATCAAATGTAACTGTTTTGATGGTGGTTGGCTCTAAAATGCGCTATTATCTTTTTTGATAGGTTTAGGGTACCTATACGTAAGTACCGATGCAGAGTTTAAAGTTTAATAGGAAGACTCTCTTCCCTTCATCTGTGAAATGTACATCATCTCTTTTTTAATTGCTTTGCCACTCCCCTCTGTTTGTCAGGGAGTCCCTGAAGGTTTACTAAAGTTGAAAAAAATGATTATTTTTTAAAAAAAACATCATTGGGTGCGCGCAGAGTGCGCGCACCCCAAAAAGAAAATTGACAAATAGATTCAAAAAATAAGTTTTTGTGTTTAGATTTTAGGTGGCTCTAAAAAGAGCCCTTGAGTTAATGTAGGGACAGAGGAAGAGAAAAACGAAAAAAAAATAACAAAACTATGGCCTAGTGCAAGAGTGCTGCTCAAATCTTCTCTGAATGAGATCAACACTGCTCTCACCCATAGAAATAAGAGTACCACAATCCATGCACCGTGTACACATCCTCGCAAAACAAGGACGTATATCCAGAGGTGTGGAAGAAGGTGAAGGCACCATCGCAGAAGAAGTGCTCGGCTGAGCTGCCGAAGATGTGCTCGGCTGAGCTGCTGCAGATGTCGTCGGCTGAGCAGGTGGAGGGTTTGCCCCAGAAGCTCGACGAAAAGTCGCAGGATGCATTTTTTCAACGTACCTCAACATTGTGTGAATACTAAAAGAGTACTTCTTATTAGCATTCCCACGTGATAAGGTTTGCTGACAAAGTATGCAGGTGACTTTTGGTGCATTCACCTTCTTTTGCCCCTCAGGAAAAGTGAAAAACTGCCATATAAAGGAGTCTTTCTGCTTCCTCTGCCTCTGTCTCTCAAGAGTGTCCTGTTCACTCTCAGAAGATGGCTGGTGCTCTGCCATTGTCTCACAAAAACAGAGTCGCTCCTTCTCCAAGGGAATCAGAACTAATAATGAGGTGAGTGGGTGTGGTTTTGGAAGAATCTGGAACTGAATGTACTTTGAACCAATGAAAAGTGATGTTTCTTGATCACATGACTTGCCATGAGGGGATTGGGTGTGGTGTTGAAAGAATCTGAAACTGAAAGTAATGAAAACCAATTAAAAGTGTTGTTTTAATAATCACATGACTCGAGGTGCACGCATGGAGCAAGCTCAGAGCACGCACGGTGCAATTACGCATGCACGAACGTGTACGCGCGCATGTGCATAAGTATTATGCGCGTACGTAGTGCGCATACGCAGCACGCGCGCATGCGCGAACGTCAGCGCGCGTACTCCGCGCATATGCGCGAGTGTAGCACGCGGAGCACGTACAAGGCACGCAAGCGTACGTGGAGAACGTACGCATGCACATACCACGTACGTACGCATGCATACTGGGTGCACGCTGCGAGCGCGTACTAAAACGTATGTATGCGTACGTAGATAACGTACGCATGCGTACACAAAAAACGTACGCATGCGTACTAGGTGCGCGCTGCAAGCGCGCTCTAAAACGTATGTATGCGTACGTAGATAACGTACGCATGCGTACATGAAAAACGTACGCATGCGTACTAGGTGCGCGCTCTGTGCGCGCACCCTAAAAGGTTTTTAAAAAAAAAAAAATGAATTAAAGTGTACATAAGTTAATAGAAGATATTAACTATGCTGTTCAACTTTATCCAAATTCAAAGTAAAAAAAAAATGAGCCACATCAAATTAAAGGATACAGATAATCTATAAATGTATACATAGGTACATTTTTGTAAAAGAAATATATAAAAAATATATTACAAAATTCTAAAATTAGCATTTAAAAAACCTTTGAAATTCACAGAAAAAACCATAGGTTTCACACACGTTATAGTTAGGAATTAGCATTTAAAAAACCTTGCAAATTCACTGAAAAAACCATAGGTTTCACACATGTTATAGTTAGCTGGCCATTTCACTCGTAAAAAACCAATGAAATTCCACCGTTATAGTTAGTTCACCTAACTATAACTCGCGCGCCCAAAATCCACTGCTGATGACGTCACATATTACATCACTCATGACATGGTCAGTGACATTACTGATGACATCACTGATGACATCTCAAATGACATCACTGATTACATCACTGATGATGTCATATATGTGATAAAATAGTACATCTTCTCCCACCCTAAAATAAATTTAGAAACACCAACTCAAACTTTCAGACGGGCAATTTGAAAACCATAGATACTCCAATAACAATAACTACATACCTACACATTGACACATAGATCTACATGCACCTCAATTCACTCACCTGTACAGTCACTTATACTTACAGTCACTCCGTTGAAGACTATCATATGCATTTATAAACATATATAGACACTCACACACTACCAATCAAGCATTTAGGTAATGACACACCTAGTCAGTTGTGCAAATAAATAAGCACAGTCAAATTAACTCACCTATACAGTTAAACACACTCAAGATTACTTACTTATAAAAATAATAAAACATTTTGACACTCTTACACAATTTCTAGTACAAGCACACACTCATTCATACAGCCAGTTCCGCTATCACACACTCTCAGATATAGATAGTTATATACTCTTACACACATATACACTGTGTTTCAAATATGTACTTACTGTCACATCTACAACTGAGATGCACATTCAATCCCTAACACACCCATACATACACTCACTCAACCATACAGTCTGTCAATGTTGCACTCTTAAAACCATGCACCCATAGGATCACCCACTCATATATCTATGCACAGAGACACACACACCTCTCCCACTCATACACTCAGGCACCCATACAGATACTCAGATAACAAATACATAACCCATATAAATACTCATATAGCTATTCACAAAACCATGCAGCCACTTATACACCAACACACAGACATATACAGACATTCACACAGTTCAGTCACTACTCTGCAGTAATATACATTTAATGACTCACATATAGACTCAGTTACGCACCCAGAATATCATCCATTCACAAACTTGTACATCCACTCATTCTTCAACATACCTTTCCCTATATATATTAAACATATTAAAAATGTTCAGAAACACACAGTCGATGGATGATGTCATGAGTGATGTCATTTGAGATGTCATCAGTGATGTCATCAGTGATGTCACTGACCATGTCATGAGTGATGTAATATGTGACGTCATCAGCAGTGGATTTCGAGCGCGCGAGTTATAGTTAGGTGAACTAACTATAACGGTGGAATTTCATTGGTTTTTTACGAGTGAAATGGCCAGCTAACTATAACATGTGTGAAACCTATGGTTTTTTCAGTGAATTTGCAAGGTTTTTTAAATGCTAATTCCTAACTATAACGTGTGTGAAACCTATGTTTTTTTCAGTGAATATATATATATATATATATATATATATATTATCTACTGGCGGTCGCCAGTAGATAGTTATAGTTAGGACCGTGTTTCCATAGGAAATCCGCAACATTCTATTTGGAATAACTTTGGCGCCGGTTGACGAATCCTCGCGAAATTTTCAAAATAGGTGGGGCGCTCCGCTCCGCTCCGCTCCGCTCCGCTCCGCTCCGCTCCTACCCTGAAAGTCTCGGGGGGATTCGTCAAGCGGGGGCTGAGAAAAAAGAGGGGTCCCAAAACGCATTTTCCCCATGCTATTTTCCATAGTGACCTTTAGTCCAAGGTACAGCCCGAACGGCTGAACAGAATTAATTGAAATTTGGCAGAGAGGTAGTCCTCAGGTCAGGGATGTGCCTTTTGCAGGTCTGGTGTCAATCTGTTCAGTAGTTCCTGAGAAAATCAAAAGTAAAATTATATATATATGTGGGCGGAGCCTAACCACACATCTCATCCTGAGATCTGATTGGCTGTCAGCACTTCATCCAAGAAGTGTTGGCAGCCATCTTGGGACCAATATACATGATAGCACCTCATTAAAAAGCATTGCAGTTAATAGAAGGTTTTAAGACTTTAGTTACATTATAAATCATTTGTTGATGGTACCATACTCATTTTAGGAATTGTGGTATGTTCTAAGGTGATTTCACCATGTGAAAAAGCCTTCTGCTGGGATATCATGATTGAAAGAAAAATATTTTCTCATGCTTTTCCCACAGAGGTTTGGAAGGTGATCTATAAGCTAAACTGAGAGCTTATTTTCTGTAAATTCACATTATCTTTCTCAGTCATGTGAGAATGAAGTCTGACATTCTCAGTAAAACATGTACATCCAACAAGGGCAGAGACTGTCAGTTGATTCCTTTGTGTTCTACTGCAGCTTCCCAGAGTGTTCCAAAGAACAACTAGAGCGCTAACAGTCCTCCTTATGATAAACGTATGGCACACCTGAAGCCATCTTGCTTGGATTAAAGTGGTAACTCTTAAAACATTTAATTTAAAAAGGAACAAAATGAGGGGGTTCATTTTTTCCATAAAAAGTATGATTAGTGCTGCAGAAAGAAAAATTAGGGCACATTTTGAGTGAATTCTGAAAGTATTTCCTACTGAGGAGACTGCAGTAAATGAGGAAATTAGGAAACTTCATAACAAATAAGTCTGCCAAGATGGCCACCAGAGACAAAAGAGCCCAAATGTAGCCCAAATATCACCTAGATGTAGCCCAAGTATAGCCCAATGACAGAATGTCCCAGAGTGTTCTTAAAAACAACTAGAGCGCTTACTGTCTTCATTATGACAAAAGTATGGCACACCTGAAGCCATCTTGATTGGAATAAACTGGTAACACTTAAAACATTTAATTTAAAAAGGAACACAATGAGGGGGTTCATTTTGCCATAGAAATTATGATTAATGCTGAAGAAAGAAAATGAGGGCACATTTTGAGTGACTTCTCAAATCCTATTCTATTTCATTAAAAAATTCTGACATGCAGACTGAAACATGCACTTTTAATGCCAGGAGCAGACTTCCATGGTGAACAGTAGTTTTACTACAGTGATCTAATGAGCAACTAGAGTGCTAACATTCAGAATTTATGGCAAATGTGTGACATATCTGAATACCTTCATGATAGAATCAAAGTAAAAAACTGAAAGCATTTCCTACTGAGGAGACTGCAGTACATGAGGAAATTTGGAAACTTCATAACAAATAAATCTCCCAAGATGGCCACCGGAGACAAAAGAGCCCAAATGTAGCCCAAAATCACCCAGATGTAGCCCAAATATAGCCCAATGACAGAAGTGTGCAAAACACTTATTATTTTGTGTTTTTGCAGTGTTATATAGTGCAGACTTGTCAGGTATTGGAGTGCTTTACATGAGCATTGGTTACATCACACAAGAACAAATTCATTTTGGTTGTAGACATGGGGAGACTAAGTGATTTGACCAGAATCACAGAATGCCGAGCTGAAGCAGAAACTCCAACCTGGTTCCCCAGTTGCAAAGTCTGCAGTTCTGGAAGTAACACCACATCCTCTCCCCTAAGTGCAACATTTAATCAAGTGGTCAACTGGATAAAAAAAACATAAAGATAACAAATAATTTAAAAGTGCTTTGTCGCTATTTGAAAACTCAGAAAATATGTCCTTATTTTAGTCTTTTAGAGCACTAACCATAATTTTGATGCCAAT
The DNA here is from genome assembly GCF_964204655.1 of Triturus cristatus. NCBI lineage: Eukaryota > Metazoa > Chordata > Amphibia > Caudata > Salamandridae > Triturus > Triturus cristatus. Next base: position 1,113,990,457 of record NC_140588.1, read on the forward strand.
AAGACCCTCTCATATATGTAATTTCTAAAGGAAATGCTCTAGGTATTACAGTTTTGATTACATCAAGATGACGTCAGGCGTTCCACACTTTTGTAATAAATATAGAATGTTAGCAATCTAGTTGTTCATTAGGATACTGTTGAGAGGCAGAGGCCAGGGGCACGGACTCTGAAAATTGAAGGCAGGTAGGAGGGTGCAAAGGCAACAATTTAACCACACTGAGCAGGCAGGAAGGGCCGTGGCAGCACAACAGACTATGGAGGGCAGTGGAAAAGGGGGCAGGGGCAAAAAACCAACAATACAGGACTTGCAAGAGAGGCTGTGGCAATGTAATAGACCATTGTGGGCAGAAGGAAGAGGCAATGGTAGTACAACCATACATGCCAACAGACCCGATTCAGCCAGGAAACGTCCAATGTTTTTAAGCTCAAATGGGCTTTATTTGATCTGTCTCCTGTCTACAATCTCCTCTTTTTCAATGTAACTCAAAGGGGAAAATCAATACCCCAGCATTTTTTCAAAATCTCCCTCTTACCAAGTTCAAAATGTTCGCAAGTATGGTACATTGGATCATGGAAGGAAATGGGGTAGGGACATGGACTTCAATAACAGAGGACAGGAGGGACATGGAGAGGTGCACCAAACTGACCCTTCAGGGCAGGCATCAGGGTTTGCAGCAGCACAATACACCACACAGGGCATGCGGGACGGGAGTGCAGCACAACAATCCATAGAAAGCAAGAGGGAGGGGACAGGACCATGCACATGGACAACAGAGAACAGAGGGGCAAGAGGCAATGGTAGCTAGCTGACCATAATGGACAGACAGGAGAGAAAGCTGCAGCATAACAGACCATAAAGGGCAGGAGGGACGGATCAGGGGCATTACAATGGAACAGACAAGCCAGGAGGGAGGGAATAGGGGTCTGCACATGTAAACAGAGGGCTGGGGGCAAGGGGGCAGGGCAGGAGCAGCAAGATAGCCATGGAGGTCAGGCAGGATGGGCACTAAAAGCAAGGCACACCATGAAGAGCAGCAGTGAGACTGTGATGGCATACACACAGACCATGGAGGCAAGGTGGGAGGGGGTCAGGGGCAGCTAAATGACCACACAGGGGAGGTGGGAGGGGCTATGGCAGCACAGAAGACCATGCATGGCAAGTGGGAGGGTTAGTGGTAGCACAATGGCTATGATGGGCAAGAAGGAGAGTGCAGGGGCATGCACAAAGGACGATGGAGGATAGAAGGGAGGGTCAGGACCTGTGCACAGACAAGAAAGTTCAGGGGAAGGGGCCTCACAACAGACCGCACGGGGCAGGCAGGAGGAGCAGTTGCAGCACAACAGACCAGGGAGGGCAGAAGGGTGTGGCAGTACAATGGTCCATGTGGACAGGAGGAAGAGGATATGGGCATGGCATGTGGACAGGCAGGGTGGAGGTGGCAGGGACAGGTTACAGTCATCTGACAATGCTAGGCAGGTGGGAGTGGAGTGGCAGCTCAACAGAAGACTCAGAGTAGATAGGAGTGGCAGGTCCATGGAACATGGTGGGCAAAAAGGCTGGAGCAGGGGCATGCACAAAGACATCGGAGGGCAGGGGGAAGGAGAATAGGGGCAGCAAGCTAAGCACAGAGTTTAAGCAGGAGGTCAATGATGGGACATAGAATTGGGCAATGGAGGGCAGGAGGAGTGGACTGGTACAACATACTAAATTGAGGGCAGTGGCAGCACATCAGACCATGCAAGGCAGGAGGGAGGAGGCTAGTCCATGGATTCACACAACAGAGGAAAGGGAGGAGGGGGATGGGGCAGCAAGCTAACTGTTCAGAGAAGGCGGCTATTAGGAACTTTATTGTTTTTAAAACGTGTGTCTGTGCGAACTACTTAAAATATGAACAAGTATGCAGCATAACCTCACTTTTATTCAGGAAGAAGAGGACGTTTGTGACTGTGACTCTGGGTTCACTTGGCAGAAACAACCCCTGACCCTCCACCCCCTATCGCAAAATGTAATGCCCGTGAAAAGGGTAGGTGAACACAGTGTTATATAGAACATAGTCCTGAGAGCACGATTGAAAATGAAAACTAGATATAGTGTATGGTATAAACTATGCACCAAAAAGTGTGATATAAGATGAACCGGGCGTGAAATATAATATGCAATACATTGTGCACAATGACAGATTCATTGGAGAGCGTGAGATAGCACAGGCACTAGCGCGTGCTATGCTATAAGCGCCTGGGAGTGTAATATGCACAGGGCAGTGTTGTGTAACCTAACTAGTCTCTAAAGTTGTAATATAAAATATGTGCTGGGGAGTGTAACGTTGCATATGCACTGTGACAAAGATATGGATCCCAGATTGTAATATGTATGGCATAGCACTGTGCGTTATAACACAGGCATCGAGGAAGGCACGTTAGATGGGGCAATATAACCCGTGCGAAGTCAAGTGTGGCATGACATATTCACGGGGTGGTGTTACAGTGCACATGGGCTAGAGAGTGTCATAGCATATGCACTAGCTAGTGGAATACAACACAGAGGTGCGTGGCACTCAGCAGGCAATGGTGGGTGTAACACAGCATTGGGCTCTGCCAGGAGCGCGCTGTGACTCTCAAGTGATGTTCGTCCCCTTTCCAGAGAGTAAAATAAAAAGTATTACACATCCGGCAGTGGATGTGTGTTTTATTATTAACCGTGAGGGGGGTTTCTTGCATAGTTTTGGTCGAATTTTTGTCGAATCCCCTTTGAATGGCTTGGTGTGCATGTGTATTAAATGTGCCCGTCAATAGCTACCCATGTTTGTATAAATAAACGACAAGGGTGTCTACCGGGATTAGGCACGGTAGGGCATCAGACATGTCAGAGCTTCACTAGAGGTGTAAATACATTCCACGTGGATTCATTGTATGCATAGTCGCCTTTTAATGAATATCACGCAAATCGTCATGGTGATAGGTAGGTACGGTTTGTCCAGCATGTCCTAGGTGTGTCTATAAATATTTTTTTTTTTTAAATGATAAAAAACAGTGGCCGGCCCTGGGATTGGGGTCAAAAAAATATAATTAGGAGACAGGCCCTGGGGGATGGGGTCATCAGGGCCAATAAATTAGAATAAGAAGGGGAACCACACAGCCCCCCTTCTTAAAAAATTAAAATAAATAAAAGACTGGCATTGTGCCGGAGGCGACGCCCCCTCCTTGCAGCACTCTGAAAACGCGCCCCCTGGCGAGTTGTAAGTTGGGGAATTAATTCCGCTTCAATACTGAGGGTCCATGAGGGCCAACTAGCCCAACAGGCATCTCCATTATGCGCCAGGGAGCTGCGCTGCAGACAGGTGTTCTGAGGCCAAGCCCCTTTTTACACCTCTCTGCAACGCAGCTCTGTGGCACTTACTGGAGGTACCTAGTGGTATAGTTTGACCCTAGGGACCCTTAGGATTCAAGGGGACTTAATCTCTCAACTTAGAACAGCCACAGGACGCGTTTACACAGTGGTGAAGGGAGGGGACGGGGCCTGAGGTGACGTGTGCAAACACGCACTATGGCACATTTTAAATTGGGGATATAATTTCCCTTCAATACTGAGGGCCCCTGGGGGCTAACTAGCCCACCAAGTGCTTCCAGTAAGCGCCACTGAGCTGCATTGCAGAGAGGTGGTCCAGGCCGTGCCACTTTTTACACCTCTCTGCAACGCAGCTCTGTGGCACTTACTGGAGGTACCTAGTGGGCTAGTTGGACCCTAGGGACCCTCAGGATTCAAATGAACTTAATCTCCCAACTAAAAATGGACACAGGGCGTGTTTATACAAGTGGTGAAGGGAGGGGACGGGGCCTGAGTTAACGTGTGCAAAAACGCCCTGTGGCCTGTTTTAAGAGGTAGTTTTAATCCCCCTGCCCTATTATATACTAGGGGCTTACAGAGGAGGTCATGCTAATCACAGGGGGAACCCAACGCATAATGTTCCCTAGTGTATGTAGGTGTTTTCACTGTATTCTAAGTGTCTTTTAACATAGCACTGGCTCTAGGACTGGTTAGTCAGACTCAGCTACCACCAGTATCCGTCTGAAAAAGTTGAGGGTACAGGATGATTTTGCAACAAGGCTTCTTTCTGCTCTTCTTTTTGTTCTTTCTGCACGTTATCCTTCTTACTGCACTTTTCTTCGTCTTTGAGGACTTCTGTTGCTTCTTTATGCACTTCTTTTTTTTTCTTTCTCTGCATTTTTTCTTCTTTCTTCACATGTCCTATCTCTGTAGGCATAGTTAGAAATTAGCATTTAAAAAACCTTTGAAATTCACAGAAAAAAACCATAGGTTTCAGGCACATTATAGTTAGGAATTAGCATTTAAAAAACCTCAGAAATTCACTGAAAAAAACATAGGTTTCAGGGGTGTTATAGTTAGCTGGACTTTTCACTTGTACAAAACCATTGAAATTCCCCTGTTATAGTTAGTTCAGCTAACTATAACTCGCGCGCCCGCAATGCACTGCTGATGATGTTACATATTACATCACTCATGACATGGTCAGTGACATCACTCATGACATCACTGATGACATCTCAAATGACATCACTGATGACATCACTGATGACATCATCCTTGTGATAGAGTGGCAGACCTCCTCTCACCCTAATATAACCTTTGATACACACATTCAAAAATAGAGACTAAACTTTTCAAAACAAAGGACATACCAATACCAGTTACAACAACCTCTTCAGTAATTCTAAGATCCACATACACATCCACTCATTCACCAACAGTCCTATACAGTCACTCATACATGTATTCACTCATCATATGTACTCATACACCTATACATCCTGTTACACAATGCCACTCATCCATAGAGTTACTCACACACATAGTCACTCATGCTAATAAAGAATCAAACATACATTTATTTGCATATACAGTTATACACACACCACCACACTTACTTCTACGGAAACTTACACATACTTATTCTTTTAAACAATCACTTATAGAAACACATACTTATTCATACAGGAACTCTTTCAATCTCTCACTCTCACATATACTCACTTATATACACCAATAGTCACATATACTAGTTTAAAACATATGTAGTTACTCATAAAGACACTATTGAGAAAGTCATTCACTCACTAACACACCCATACACACACTCATCCACCCATACAGTCCTGCACACATGCGGTCTTCAACACATACAATGAGTGAGTCACTCATTCATGCACCTATGCACTACGTAATACCCCCCACCGAACCATGCAGACACTCAGACTGATACTCAAAAAACCAACTAATAACCTATATAGACACCCATGTAGCTACTCACCAACCCATGCAGCCACTTATACACAAAGTTAGAGACTGATACAGATATTTACATATTTAAACATTACTCACTAAGCCATGTATTCACTATGATACACTTAATCAGTCAGTTACACAATCAATTTTTCAAAAACAAATCATCCATTTAGACATTTATATACCCATTTATTCTTCCATCGACCTTGAGATATACATATATAAAACATATTTAATTTTCAGAAAAACACACATGCACTGGATGATGTCATCAGTGATGTCATTTGAGATGTCATCAGTGATGTCATGAGTGATGTCACTGACCATGTCATGAGTGATGTAATATGTGACGTCATCAGCAGTGCATTGCGGGCGCGCGAGTTATAGTTAGCTGAACTAACTATAACGGGGGAATTTCAATGGTTTTGTACAAGTGAAAAGTCCAGCTAACTATAACACCCCTGAAACCTATGTTTTTTTCTGTGAATTTCTGAGGTTTTTTAAATGCTAATTCCTAACTATAACGTGCCTGAAACCTATGTTTTTTTCTGTGAATATATATATATATATATATATATATTCACTTAAAAAACCATAGGTTTCACACATGTTATAGTTAGCTGGGCATTTCACTCGTGAAAAACCAATGAAATTCCCCCGTTATAGTTAGGTCAGATAACTATAACTCGCGCGACCGCCACTCTATCACAAGGATGATGTCATCGGTGATGTCATGAGTAATGCCACTGACCATGTTATGAGTGATGTAATATGTGACGTCATGAGCACTGGATTGCGGGCACGCGAGTTATAGTTATCTGACCTAACTATAACGGGGGAATTTCATTGGTTTTTCACGAGTGAAATGCCCAGCTAACTATAACATGTGTGAAACCTATGGTTTTTTAAGTGAATTTGCAAAGTTTTTTAAATGCTAATTCCTAACTATAACGTGTGTGAAACCTATGGTTTTTTCAGTGAATTTGTACGGTTTTTTAAATGCTAATTTATGTATTTATTTATTGATTTATTTTTCTAAAGTTTTTTCACCATGCGCGTACCGTGCGCGCACGGTGCGCTTCGCGCACCGTGCGCGCGCTGTGGGCACGCGGGGCGATTTGCGCACCGCGCGCCCACGTTAAATAGTTCGCGGAATTTTTCCGTTTCTACCGTGCGCGTACGCTACGCGCACTCCGCGAATTTTCGTAAAAAAATTAAAATACATTTTTGCCCTTGGGGGTCCGTCTGGGACCCCCTGACCAAGGCTAGGGGGTCAGGAACTATCCAGCCTGCCCCCTTTTCACGTTATCCACCTTTGTTTTTCACCCCCTCAGACTGCGAGAGACAAAATGGCGGCCGACACTTCCTGGTTTCGACCGATTCGAATGTTTACTAAGATCTAACAACCAATCAGAATCGCTCTCGCGCATGGCAGCGTGCGCGTACGGTAAGCTTACGGTACGCGCTCGGAGCGCGCCTATAGATATATATATTGATTTAAATGCTATTTTCTCATGAAATACTGAACAGATTTACACCAGACCTGCAAAAGGCACATCCCTGACCTGGGGACTACCTCTCTGCCAAATTTCAAGTAATTTTGTTCAGCCGTTCGGGCTGCAGCTTGGACTAAAGGTCCTATGGAAAAATGCATGGGGAAAACGCGTTTTGGGACCCCCCCTTTTTCTCAGCCCCCGCTTGAATCCCCCCGAGACTTTCAGGGAAGGAGCGGAGCGGAGCGCCCCACCTATTTTAAAAATTTTGCGAGGATTCGTCAATCGGCGCCAAAGTTATTCAAAATAGAATGTTGCGGATTTCCTATGGAAACACGGTCCTAACTATAACTATCTACTGGCGACCGCCAGTAGATAATACATATATATATTATCTACTGGCGGTCGCCAGTAGATAGTTATAGTTAGGACCCTGTTTCCATAGGAAATCCGCAACATTCTATTTGGAATAACTTTGGCGCCGGTCGACGAATCCTCGCGAAATTTTCAAAATAGGTGGGGCGCTACGCTCCGCTCCTACCCTGAAAGTCTCGGGGGGATTCGTCAAGCGGGGGCTGAGAAAAAAGGGGGTCCCAAAACACGTTTTTCCCATGCATTTTTCCATAGAACCTTTAGACACAGCTACAGCCCGAACGGCTGAACAGAGTTACTTGAAATTTGGCAGAGAGGTAGTCCTCAGGTCAAGGAAGTGCCTTTTGTAGGTTTGGTGTAAATCTGTTCAGTAGATCCTGAGAAAATAGCATTTAAATCAATATATATATCTGTGGCAGCTTGCGGTGCGCTTACCGTGCGCTTACGGTAAGCTTACCGTACGCGTATGGTGCCGTGCGCGAGCGCGATTCTGATTGGCTGTTAGATCTAAGTAAACATTCGAATCGGTCGAAACCAGGAAGCGGCGGCCGCCATTTTCTCACTCGCACTCTGAGTGGGGCAGCAAAAACAAAGGGAAAAAACATCTAAAAGGGCTGTGTATTCAGTTCCTAACCACCTAGCATTGATGAAGGTGTCCCCCAAGATCCCCCATGGGCAAAAAATCTATTTAATTTTTTATCGAAAAATCGCCGATTACGCTTACCGTACGCCTATGGTAATAATTAATAAAAAAAAAAAAAATATCCACACTATCCCCACCCCGTGTGCAAATGGTGCTTGAAGGGCACCATTTGTGAATGGCATATATGTTATTCAAAAAGATAAAAGATTACCTTTCACAACGAAGCGCATAATATGTCCTCCATGTGCGTACATGGCCCATCCAGCGTAACGTGGGCACGCGGTGCGCGCAGCGCACTGCGTGACCACCGTGCGTGCACGGCACTAACTGCGTAAAGTGGGTGCGCGCACGGTGCGCGAAGCGCACCGTGCGCGCACGGAACGAACTGCGTTAAGTGGGCGCGCACGCCACGAATGGCGTAAAGTAACTTAGCATTTAAAAAAACGTACAAATTCACTGAAAAAACCATAGGTTTCACACACGTTATAGTTAGGAATTAGCATTTAAAAAACCTTGCAAATTCACTGAAAAAACCATAGGTTTCACACATGTTATAGTTAGCTGGACATTTTACTGATAAAAAACCAATGAAACTCCCCCGTTATAGTTAGTGCAGGCAACTATAACTCACGCGACCGCAATCCTCTGCTGATGACATATGTGTCTTTATGAAAAAAAAATATTTGTAATATATGTATAGCTAACATTTAATGGAAGAAGACATGGGCAAATAAGTGTCTAAATACAGTATTAGCATCAGCAGAGGATTGCGGTCGCGTGAGTTATAGTTGCCAGCACTAACTATAACGGGGGAGTTTCATTGGTTTTTTATCAGTAAAATGTCCAGCTAACTATAACATGTGTGAAACCTATGGTTTTTTCAGTGAATATATATATATATATATATATATATATATATATATATATATAGCCCCTTTGCAAACATATAGTTTATATTCATACAAACTGGTTTTGAAAAATTGACATAACTTGTGAGAATAGATCACGTTTTAATCAATAATAAAATCAAACTAAAATGTTTTATTTTATTTTCAGAGATGCGGGGGATGAGAAGCAAAATCTGTTAAGAGGAAAAATGAAGCACGTTCTAAGATTTGACGCCAGCAAAAGTAACCCCATATCTCCGACCATCCTGCCTCAAGCTGATTGTCTGATTTTGCCTCATTGTTTGGAGGTCCTCATGACAGATGAAGAAGGGTTCTGCAGTGCTTTAAGAAATGTCTCATCACTGTTAAAAAATGGAGGGCATTTAATAATGATAGCATGCCTTGAGACTACTTATTACATGATTGGGAGCTTTAGGTTTCCCCATCTATGTATGGATGAGAGTTTTATAAGGAAAGCGTTAGGGGATGCTGACTATGTCATTGAGGAGCTGCAGGTGTTTCCCAGGACAGTTAATCAATTGTATGACGTGATAGATTACAGTGGTCTAATACTTGTTCATGCTCGAAAAGAAATACCTGTTTAATGTACTTATGGATCCCAATTAATAGACATAATATTGAAAGGATTAGCGTGTACCTGTCCTGCATCAAATTTCTTCTTTCACCGCCTTTGTTGACCCTATTGCTGCCGAAACCAGTGGTGCTCTGCTCTTTGCCTCTCCTCACTGCTTGACAACTTGTCATTGCTTTTGCTGGGACCGCCTTCCCTTGGCTCTGCCAGGTTCTGTCTCAGTCAATATCCCCTTGTCCTTTACTGCTAGGTGAAATGGAGTCAATAACTTCCTGTAGTAGTAATGATTGATCTTGCATTTGAATTGCAGCTAAAAAGGTTGATTCAATCTTACAATAAAATGATGGTCCATTCTCTCAAACAATTGAAATCTTGCGCATTTTGTTCTGCAATGTTCTAAGTCTGTGTGTGTGTCCATTACTGCCCATACATAGATGGTTCAGCTATCCAGTGGATATTTACCATTGGAGAACAGGATATAGCCCTCTTTCCACTATTTATGAATTCCAAATGTGCATTTTATATTCAAATACAGCTATAAAAAACAAATGAAATGCCTATCAGTAGTAATTCCAAAGATGCACTCATTTTAGGGTTAAATCATTTTTTAATAAATAAAACAAGGACAGTCCACCCCACTGTATTCTTTCCAGCACCCTTCCCTTCCTCTGAACGCCGAACCTTTTACCCACTGCCCCCCAAGCCATCTATACCAGTTTAGTGCCTGACGTCATTCTATGAACCACATCTGTTCAGTAATGTATTGACATCTCACAATTGTCAAAGAATTTGCAATCTGCGGGCCTGACTTCTATCTTGGCATTATGTCCATCCACCCTTCATGATGGAGGTTTCAATCTGCTCATCCTGTTTGTGGAGGTTTTCCTGCCTAATTTATATATGCAGAGGAAAGACTCCATCAGCCTTATCATCTGACCAGCAGGTCTCCTCTGCCCCCAGCACACATCTGTCTGTCCTTCAGATCTGCAGCCTTGCACGAGTGTAGCAGGAGATTGATCATGTTGTGGTCTTGGGTTCTCCTTGCCATATCCAACAGTCTTCAAAATCACATGAGATGAATGTGCAAAGTAATCCCACCTGCAGACCTCTTTGTAAAGCACACCTATTTTCAGGCCATGACATTTTACCTTTCTCTTTTAGAAGATGCAGAAATTAGAGTGTATTTCTTACCTTATGCTTCTTCGTTATTGTTTTTTTGTAGTTACCTCAACTAATCTTGATATTTGTAAAATTATATTTTTGCTTTCCTCATGTCTGGGAAAAAGAACCTCATATTTTCAGATACAAAATGAACTGTTATGCTAGAGGAGGTAATTAGGATTGAGATACAGTTGTTGATGTCCTTGTGCAACTATTAACCAGGCAAATGTGAGAGAGAATTGTCACAAGAGTGAATGCTGTATCTCACAACAGGCACTCGCAGGAGGATGCATTGGAATGATCTGCAAGGGAGAGTGCACTCCCTGGCCTCGAAATCCCACCTAGAGCCCCAGCAGAAGGGGGGTTCTTCTCTCAGGCCCAAGAACCTCTTGCCTGGGAGAAGAAGGTGTAGGGATTCTTCCACATTGGAGGTTTTGCAGGAATCCTTGCAGGGCCGGCTTTAGTGCCGGTGGCACCCTGTGCGACAATGTTTGTTGGTGCCCCCCCAATGACCACCTCCACTACGGGATCTCTCACTAGCACCCATTAACAGTGGCCAAGTCTCCATAACCACACCCTCTCAGATGCATTGAATTAGTTATATAGCGCCATTCATACCAGTCTAGGGTGTCCGAGCACTTTGCATCACACGCACATTACACAGAGACAATCAATCATACGTGTGTAAATCAGTGTATAGGAAATGTTACATAAGCCAAAGGACTAAAAGTGTAGGACTCACATGTCATCCATGCTGGTAGGCAGTATAGTTTAAGAGTGCTTGGTGTGGAGAAGCACAAACTCAGAGTCGAAAAAGAAACAGCATAGTTGGGAGTTTTCTTTAAAAATAAGAATAAATTTCTAGCCAAATAAACCCTTTTTGCAACATTAATCAATTCTCTAATATATACTTTGCAGTGTGTATGTAGTTCTAGGATGAAAGTTGATAGCTCCCTATTCTATATTAGGACTTTAAGTTATAAATTGCAAGTAACAAAAGGATGTCTCTTTTGAAAGCAGTAACCTGCTGATCTGTTTACATCATACGCACTCTGTAATCTACTTGGTACACGTTCTTTGCAGCAGGCATATTAACCCTCTGCACTAACTTCACCTAAAAGTCAAAACCTCAACTATAAAAAACTGCTCATCTCTCTCCAGGAAGATAATTAATCGCACAAGCTATCTTGACATTTATGTGAGGCCTCGTAATTGGTGGGGGAAAGAAACGCGGCAGCAGGTGCTTCAAAAGCATGATAAACTTTAAAACACGGCACCCCCAGGAATCCAGCACCCGGTGCGGTGGCACCGGTCGCACCGCCCTAAAGCCGGCCCTGAATCCTTGGTGAATTTCAGACTGTATGTCATTGAAGCGCTATGAGCTCATGTGTTTATAGTTCCATATTTAGAAATATGTTCTATGTTATTATTTTTTAAGATGCATTTTTACTCAAAGAAGGGCATCATTTAATTTTAAGTGTATTTTAATATAGTTATTAATCTTATTTGTTACCGTGTATATCATCTCTTCATTCTCAATAAATAATCTCTACAACTATTCATACTCATGTATATTTGCTCTAGACTGCTGACAAGCACCATTTCTTTTTGTCTTCCCAGCATCTTAATTATTTGTAATTTAACACATGTTGTATGTTTGTGTTTATGAGAACCACAAGGAGTAAATCACTTGCAGGTGACCGAAAGGAATCACCGCAAGACGCTGCATAAAAGGGCTCGATAAGGCACTTTCTGCGGAAAAAGGATAGCTCCAACACTAACCATGGCCAGGGGTTCCCCCTTGGCCTAAGTATGGCACAAGACAGCAGTCTCAAAGAGCTTGGTAGATCACCCCCGTAGCATTCTTGCAGAGAGGGACTATTCCTGAGCAATGAACCCAGTGGACAGAAGAAAAGGGAGGGTGCGGTCCGAGGCCTCCCCGACCTAACGCAGCCTAAAGGTCTAACCATGTACCCAACTCCTCCTCAAATCTCCGCCATGGGGGGAGACGTTACACCCAACATGACACATGATTCAGTTCCAATTAAGGACGTACCAACTTTAACGACGAAAGCGCAAATTCATCAGGCCACATCCTACGGTCCAGACTCCCAGAGCATGGAAACTGAAGCAAACCACACAAGCACATGGCCACACTCAGTCACAGAGGAACCAGACTCCCCAGTGGGAGGGGATCTAACAGCTTCATTCCTCCACAATCTGGGCCAGAAGATTGAAAGAAACCTTGAACTAACACCAAATTTGCTGATGCCTTTGACACCCCCAGGGGGCGTCAATGTACAAACTGGCAAAAAACCCTGCAACATAAGTATTGACGCGGACTGGGAGAAAACTCCACCGACAGAGATGAGCTATACCACTAACAAAGCCCTGCTATGGCAGTCATCCAAAATGGAAGTTCAAATAGACCTCCTTCAAGCCATCGCAGCACGGCCAGTCAACATAAGTTCCAGAGTGGATGAATTAGATAACAAGCTCCACCAGTACATGACTTCTAGTCGGGGCGACTGCACCTGCTGTTGCTCAACCCTCATGGAGAAATGGGCCTCTATCCCTGAGATCCTAACGAATATAGTAGAAACAGTCAAAGGATGCGGAGAGACATTTAGTACATCTACCACAGATGACAAACCACAACCACCTGGAGGCAAGACAACAAGTAGGATGGCGAGTGGGCCCGGATTCAAAGATTCCAGACGGCCAGGGCAGCTCCAAAAGGGCCAAAGGGACATCCAGCGTAATCAAGGGGCACAGCGGAGGGGATGAGGCTCCGGCACTAGACGCGCAGGAACACATCCCCAGTACAGTGGAAGCACAAGATACCACCCTATCGAGGCGAGCAAAAAAGAAGCTGAGGAAACAACGGAATAAAACAAAGACAAGAGGGAGACAACAGCAGTTGATGAAGAGTACAACCCCGCCCCCGCAAGGGAATACCAATCCACCTCAGCCTTAACCAATTTTCATTGCCAAAATCTGGAGTAAAAAGGAGTCCCAGGCCTGCCATCTTCTGGTGGAAGAGTAGATACAACCGACTTCCCCGACCTCCCGCATTGGGATGGCCCAAAAACCCTTAACAAGGCCCGACCAGCCCAGCGGCCACGATTCAGCAGTCAGACTAAGCTTGGCAGTACATAAGGCAAGCCCCCGAGCAGAGACACCCACAACAGCGCTAGAACAGATGGATCCGTCCCGACTTCAACCAGAATCTGGACAAGAGTCTGACACTGGGGTCAACCAAGGCCATACCAAGTGGTCCCAAGCAAGATAGTCTAGGATTAAATTAGGAACGCAAAGCACAGGGTCAAGTCTGGCAGAGCCCCTACCTCACATGGGCAGAGTGGCTCCAATCCATGGCCCACCAACAGTGGTCCATGAGCTACTCCTCATCCCAAGGTATCACAGCAATGGACAGCACGACATCTTGAACAGGAGCAATATTCTCCGCCTCTTTAAACAACTGGCCACCCTAGAACAAATACAAACAGGCGACATAGAATGGGTGAAATTTCTCAGTATAAAGAGGGACACACATGGTAACTCATCAGTGGTGGGATTAAACCACATAAAAATACAACAAGCCATCGTGAACAACTTCACACAACTTGCAGAGTGGGGCATCGATGCTCAGATGGTGCCACATCCAAAATACCCATATGTCCTGGCACCAGACAACAGGGAAAAGGCACCTTGGTCAATTCTGCATGGGACAAATAGTCCGGGTTGCTCGGGCATTACTCGCACCGCTCTAAGGGTCACAATGGACATCAGGATTTTGTGCCAAAACAAATATCAGGTCATTAGTTCAGGACCCTTTTCTCCAATTCCATCAGAAATTCCAAATGGGGGGCACCAGCATCCCTAACGGCAGAGAATTCCAACTAGCCAGGGGAGTGACAAGGCGAAGAGCAGCCCACAAACAGCAACTAACCATAATGTCCTGGAATATAGCAGGGATAAGTAAAATCAGCGGCAATGAAATTTTGAAGCAGTTTCTGGAAACAGGCGATATACTCTGCCTCCAAGAGACGTGGCCTCGTCCAGCACTCCACTGGTAGGGTTCTACGAACACTTCATGCCAGCCATAAAAAAGAATCTATTTGGCAGACCAGCCAGTGGTCTATCAGTTTTTATAAAGCACAAAAGCACCCTGGAAGCTACGGCAATTGACTTAAACACACCTGGACTGCAAGCCTTGCACATCAGAAGCCTGTACCTTAATTCATATCCAATGTCGCTTTTATTAATTAACTGTTACATCAACCCGGCACAGCCTACCATGAAAGAGAAGCTGAAGGGACTGCTGGGGAAACTTGAAGACCTCCGGTGCAAATACAAAAAACAGCAGGTTATGCTAGAGGGGGATTTCAACCTGAGAGATCTGGACACAAACAAACCCCCTACCCTGAGATCCGGTAGGGCAGCCTCCCTGTCCAATTTCATTAGCAGCCATAAACTGACCTCCACTCACGCACTGAAAATGGCCCACTCGAACACATGGGATCCTCTCCCCACCTTCAGAGACATCTCAAGAATTTACTACATCATGGTCAGCGAGGCACTGGCAGCCAGACTAGATGACTTTGAAGTAGAAGATAGGTCGGAAAGCGACCACAGGCCATTTAGAACGGTCTTCCAGATGACAGTTCCATCTGCTCTCTATCACCAAACCATCGGAGCATCAAGAGGGGATGAAAAATACAGCGCTCTCAGGAGGATCAAATGGTCGGACAATACAGGCAACACGCTACAAACTAGGCTTGAAGAAAAACAGGAAGGCTATTTGTCATTGTCGCTCTTACCCATAAAGGCCTGTGAAGACATCGGGGAGGACCTACAAGCTAAGCTCGGGAATCCCCAGTCACATCCCCCCAGGCTTAATGGGCAACCAAGAAGGGGCAGGATAGGGCTAAACAAAGACATACAGGACAGCAAACGACTACTGCGTAAGGCCCTCACAAACAAGAAAAGAGGGGGTGGCTTACCGGAGGGACCATCAGTTGCCTCATTGAGGGCAGCACTAAGGAAGAAAATATGGGAACACAAAAAAAAGCCACCAGGTAAAGGGAATGGCTCAAAGTTTTCTCCCTGCTAAAACAGAAGAATCCAGCGCATCTGTGGAGACACATAACCCAACTGAGCAGCAGAGGAATCTCAAGAGAGAACGGAGTAGCAGAAAAGGACTGGCTGATCTATGTCAAACAGCTTTACACAACTACACCCGTAAACAAAGATAGCAACCAGACTTCATGTCAGAAGGCACGAAAGCCAGCCATTGCAACCGATCTGAGGGTAATAGATCGCCGGTGGCCACACATAGTGTAGTAACAGCCCAGCTAAACCCTCAAATGGTCATTAAGACCATCAAGAACATGAAGAATGATGGGGCCCCTGGGCCAAACGGGATTCCAGCGCCGGTTTTCAAAAAGGCCCCTGACCTTTGGGCTGCAATATTAACTCCCCTATACAACTACACTGTCCAGACAGCAACAATGCCTGATGCCTGGAGGGGCTCCATCTTGGTCCCTATCTTTAAACAAGCATTGGCATAGCCAATAGGTCACGCTTTTGGGACCTTGTAAGTATTTAGTTATGCAACATCAACTGTTGCATGGCTAAACACTTATAAGTTCCCAAAGGCGAGACCTATTGGCTATGCCAATGCTTGTTAGATTTGCGTGTGTGACTAGACAGGCACTCTTGTTTTGGGGTGCAGCGTTTAATAGTGTTAATGCATACAAGTGTGAGGTGGAGAAGACACAGTTTACATTGAGTTGGCTGTCTTGTACTTTTAAAGCAACCAGGCTATATATACTATGCAGGGCCCACCCGGAAGTAAACCAACCACTGGGGGCTTTTAAGCTGCCGGGGTTACAGGTTTTCGAGGTTAGAGCAGGTGGGGTGTACTGGGACAGCTGCATCGCGTCAACCAGGCTGGAGGGGAAGAGGGGTGCTGTGCTCTCACTTAAAGGGGTGGTGTCCACAGAAGGCAGAGTAATGCGCTTGTGAAAATGCGTACGGCAGGAACACTTGTAAAATGGTGGCTGAAATAAGATTGTCAGCGGGACGGAAGGCTTGTGCTGAGCAAGGCCTGTACTCCGCCCATTGCTGTGCCAGCAGGTCTAAGTGAGGAAAGTGTAGGAGTACTCCAAGTTGGCAGCCTGCGCAGATACTACACCATTAGTGAAGGCCCAGACATTGCCTACTCCTGCAGGGTCAAAGAAGCCTCAGTGTTTGTGCAGGGCCTTGCACCACAAGCACTTCTAAAGCTCTCAAAGGTGGAAACACGTCAGTGTGGTAAACCATGGCATGGCCGTGGCCTGACTGGCACCCTGCACATGCTGGTGAGACGTGAAACATTTGGTGAGTTGCTGCCTGCCTGAACAATACTGAGAAGGCATCCCTTTCTATTCTCACGCTTACGTGAACTGACGTCTATTGCAAGTGGGGGAAGTATGCTTCATATGCCTGCTGAAACTGTAAACGAGGGGGTCGCAAAAGGCAATTTTAAAGGCAGGATGCTTAGTAAATGTACAATCCTAATTGGCTATTTGTAATTTTTAAAGTAAAAAGGGAGGCTAAAGAAACGCGTGTAAAATGTTTCTCAAAAAAAAGTTTAAAGAGAGTGTTAAGCGTCCCGGCAGACCCCGCCCCAATTCAATGTTTTTGCACGTATTAATTTTACGGCCTTAATTTGACTTAAACGGAACAGTTTTGCACAGTATATTGCAAAATAGTCACAAGACTGATTTAAAAAAAATTTGATTATGGGGAAGTCGGCAGTGTTTAACACTAGAGAGGGTGAGAAACTGTTCACGCCGCACATATAAGTCTTTATAAATACAAAACATGCAGTACATCGGACAATCTGCTTTACACCATCAATCTAATCTCATTTTTTTCAAGCTCATCTGTATTTTGAAAAATAATTAAATCAATAACTTTACCCATTGCACCATTTAATAACCATTCTTAAAGCTTGTAAATTATGCCTTAAAATTAACCGAATGTTCTTGTACACGCCTAAACGCTTTTCTGATCATGCATATAGACCTCTCTAGTTTTTTGTTGGGAAGTATTGTCACTCCCCGTTGCTCCATTTTATCAACAGCCATAATTGTTTGTTAACGTTGGAGCACTCTTGCAGTGTAGTCATATAACAGAGTATGGATTTCTGTTCTTCAATGAAATTGTGATATTAGATGGAAATAGTTTCTTGATAAGTTAACATTCTAAAGGACATTTTCCATTGTTTGTAAGCACTCCTATTCTTACGTCCTTATGAATATTTCCATAAACCACATCAGATGATTCACACATATTTTTCAATAGTTTCTTGTTTTCAAAATGTAACCAAATATTTACATTATTTGTTTTATTATGGACAAGTGTTTTGAAAACAGGTTGTCCTTTTATGGGGTAAGTTGCACTAGGACATCAAATATAATTAACTGCTTTCCTTCGAGAGCACATCATAATTTGTTCTTAAAATCTTTTGCATTCTTATGTGTATGAAAGCAAGTATTAAGTTGGATACCATTCTGAACTCATAAACGATTAAAAGCTTCAGTTTCTTCAATGTTAATACTCTTGATATCTCATGGCAAGCTTCACCAGATAGTTTCTGGCATTCCAGTTTATTGTCATGTTCAACAGGCAGCAGTAGTAGGCAATCTTAAGTAATCCCTTTAAAGTTTTGTACAGCTAATCTCTTTGATGCTGTTACTACACATGACAAATTTACCAGTGCCCAATTGACCACTGTTGTATACTAATATTGCTTTATATGTAGAACATTCACATTGTTTCTTCTTATTGAAAAATCCATGCTCTTTTTTGTCTTTAACTTTGTTAAAAATGACTTTTCTGTTCAATGGTCAGTTGTTCAACTAACTGTTCCTAATTAACATTTTCCTTTTCTGCTTGCTGCATGAACTCCCCACCTCATTAACAGCTATAAGGGCTTCATTTGCAACATTTGATTCTCCAAGAGCTACAGAACATTGGCTGCTTTTTTAAATCTCCTTCGATATTTCAGCAGCAATAGTTTCTTCCTGTTCAATCTCATTTTTCAACATTTGCAAGTAGGTTGGAAAAACTAAGCACTCAATACAGTCTTTCGCAGCATTGAAAGAGTGTTTAATACGGTGAATGTGTCCAAGTAAATCTGATTCAACATTCCAAGGCTTGAACAATTGCAAAAGTGCCAAGTAGAAAAACTATTTTGTCTCCAGAGTTTGTCAACTTAGCTTTCAGTGGGTAAATAGAATTCCTTTCTTGTGTCTTGCCAAACAACCATCAGATGCAAGTAGCACACACTTCCCTTTTTATATGTTTTCAGTTACATTAATTCTATATGTGTAATATGGAAGTACTTCATAAAGACACATGTTTTTAAGATGTGGACGCGTTGTTGGGTATTATGTGTCCAACATATTTGTTTTCAGTATATATCTACATTCTGGATAAAATTCTGCAGGGTACTGTATTTCAGGGAAATACTTTAGTACTGTATTTCAACTGCTTGCAAGGCCTAGACTCACCCATACATTTGACCTTGACCTTGAGCTCAAACTAGCCAAGATCAAGTGGTCCAAACACACATAGGACTCTCATGTGAGAAATGATCTTCCTGAAACTGACCAGTTTCTTAGTAAGACTCTTTTCTGCACAAATCTCTTCCCACATCCCTTTTATTTCAGTTTTTTTATGATTTCATCACATATTAAGTCACGTAGTGTGCAACAGCAATGGACTTATCTGCAATAAATTATGAATGTATGTCCAAAGGTGGCTGTCCCCAGAGTTGCTAAATAAAGTATGTGTTGTGGGAGGTGGTATTCTACAGGGCAGGGGGGTAGGACCCCCGCTTTAATTTTGAATCTATGCCCAGGGAGGTGGTGGGCCCCTCGCATCATTATTTAAACATGTCCCCGGATCTTGGCTCACCCATATTTTTTTTTTATATTTAGCAAAAGTCAAGTATCCAGTGCAACTTCTGCCAACAATTAAAAAAAAAATAAAAAAATGTAGACCCCCCCAAGAGGCCTTGTGGGTCACGATGCATCTACCCTGCCCCCTTTTCTTTTTTTGTAAAAGTTTTTCTACTAACTCGGTTCAACTGAGTCAGAAGATAGCTGCCAATAGTTTCTGGTTTGAAGTGTTGGCAGCCAATCAGATCTTCGGCACAAGATCGGGAGGGGTCACCGGTCCATTGTGACCCTATATATACAAGTGGGAATTTCATCAAATTACTAATGAACACATTTACACTAAATCAAACAAATGGAGCTTCCTTGAACCAACATCTACCTTCCCTGGCAAATTTGGTGTAATTCCGTTCAGCAGTTCAGGCTGTTGCCTTGTCTGAAGGTCCCATGGGAATTAACATGGGGAAAACATGTTTTCAAACACACCCTGGTTCTAGTCCCCCGCTTGACGGATCACCCCAAAACGTTCAAGAGATCAGCTGAAGTAAGCATCGTAACAAGTTGGACAATGTTGTGAAGATTTGTCAAGCTGCCCTAAAGTTATTGGCAAAACAAAAAACACTTTTCTAATAGAAACTGCAAGTAGGTATTTATATGTATATATTCACTGAAAAAAAACAAAGATTACAGGGGCATTTCACTTGAACAAAAGCAGATAAATTTGGCCGTTATAGTTAGTTAGTAACTATAAACCACACCCTCATAATGCACTGCTTATGACCTCACATATTACATCACTTGTGATATGGTCAGTGATATCACTGATGACATCATCCGGTGACTGTATCTCAAAAGTTTGTGTGTTAAATATATATACAAAGGGGTCTTGGTGAATCAGTGGATGTATGTCAGAAATTTCCCAGGAGCTGAAGTGAGCTCCCAATGCCTACTCACCACTGCCTACACTCACAACAATAGCTAGGCAACAGCAAGGGGGATGTGGAGGTGGAGGAAAAACAAGTGACTGCCTTGTAGACTATGGTTCACTACTTCTCACTAGCACTCTTCTTAAATTGATCTTCTCAGTTTGAATACCTGCTATGGTGTTCCTGTAGTTAACAGATAAACAGAAATATACTAAACATTCTTTATTAATAGTCCCTACTTTAGAAATATCTAATTTCCAAATCTTTAACCCAAATATCGCAAGGCAAGAGCCCCTCTCTTTAGAATGTGTCTGTACAGTGGAATGCCACTTAAATTTTGAACTTCAATAGTATTTTACTTTTGAAAAGAATAGAACTGATGACTCAGTTAAAAGTCTTGTTTTGTTCCTATGCAGTCTCTAAGACAGACTCTGGAAGAGTTCTTAAGTTGTAGATCGATTATAAGAGGATTGCAACTGTACAGCTTGCTACAACTTGTTGAGAACGATATATATACTATTTATATGTCTTTACCTTTGACCTTCTTCTCAATCAGGTTTTTTTCTTAAAATAATCACGTCTTCTCTCTAAGGTGCACATCCATCAAAGAAGTCAATACCGATTCTTCAATTGTGATTTTTAAGGAATCGCAATTAAAGAACCGCTATTGCCTATGCATGAAGGAATCGCAAATAAAATAGAGATTCCTACAAATTCCTTAATTGCGAGTTGCAAATCTCAAGTTACAATTAAGGAATTGCTTCCCATTCATTCCTATGGGCCTATGAATGGGAATGCATGTGCAATTACAAGGGTGCACACAGGCCACCCTGTTTTACCCCTGAAATTGTAATGTGAACTCATGTTGCGCACACACATGCCCCAAGGGCATGAGTGTGTGTTACCAGAAACTTTGAAAAATACACTTTATTGCATTTTTCACAGTTTTTGCAAAGTACCGTCAAATATCATTTGATGGTAATTTGGGTCCCCTAATAGCGAAATCGCTATTTTCAATGGCATCATGCATTGCATTTGAGGCATCGCCAGGTACTCAGACAAGCAATTACTTACCCATAGATAAACTTACATACACATTCACACACCCATATGGCCACTTAGATACCAACTAACAGACAGTTACAGACATTCTCATAACCAGTCTCTCACCAACACATTCACTGAGGCACCTAATCACTCACGTATATAGTCAGTAACATACCCATTGAATAATCCATGCAGACACTCATCCATTCTCTCAGGTACTACCCATGCACTCATCCAATTACCCATGCACTACTCATACAGTTATACAATCACTCAGGTACTACTATTACACTCTTACAATCACCCAGACACTACCCAGATACTCTTGCAATCAATCTGGCACTACCTATATACTCCAACAATCACCCAGGCACATGTATTCTTGCAATCACTCAAGCACTACTTATGTGGTTATTCATTCACCCAGACACTACACATCCACTCATCCAATCACTCAGGCAGTACCCTTTCAGTCATACAATCAACAAAGCATTACACATTCACTCATCAAATCATCCAGGTACTACCCATCTACTCATCCAATCACACAAGCACAATACATAGATTCATCTAATCACTTAGACACTTATCATGTACTCATACAATACCTGAGACACTACTGCCACTCTCATGGTCACCCAGCCACTACTTGTGCACTCATGAAACCACTCATACACTACTCATGCACTAATCATGCACTCCTCCAGTCACTCACGAATTACTGATTCATTCATCCAATCACTCCGGCTCTACTTATGCACTCAACCAATCTCCAAGGCCTTACACATACATTTGTGCAATCATCCAGTCACTACTCACACAGTCATGCAATCACCAGGCAGTACTTGTGCACTCATCCAACCACCCATACACTACTCAAGCACTACTTATGCAGTCATCCAATAACACAACACTACTCATTCACTGATAAATCAGACAGGCAGTATTAATGCATTCATTGAATCATCCAGGCACTAATCATATACTATTACAATCACTGATGCACTACTCATGCACTCATCCAACCACTTAGGCACTACTTATATAATCATGTAATCACTCAAGGACTGCTCACTCACTCAACCAATCTCCCAAGCAGTACTCATGCACTCATCACATGTTCATGCTCTATTGCACTATTGCACAAATCACTCTCCCATACACACATTAATCCATCCAATGATTTTCACAACATATGATTTTTCAGTTTTCTAACCAGAATAGGTGGTTCCATAAGACCCTTGCCTCAAAGAGAGTAGGTGACCTTCTTTACATGAATCCTTCTTTTCACCTTCAGGGATGGTAAAAAAGGTCCAAACAATACACTCCTTCCTTTTTTTGATGGGTTCTTCTACCTCTTCAACTGCTTTCAAATCTTCTACTTCCTGCAGGTGCAGAGATGCCATTTTCTTTTATTTGAGGTGTTGGTCAAAACATCCCAAAATATACAAAATGACTGCACACATCAGAAAAAGGTGTTCAACATGTAGATACATGCCCAAAAGAGAAAACAAACAGGTGTTAAATCCTTCTTTTAACAAAATGAAAATCCTTTTAACCAATCAAAAGCTTTATTTCCATGTCACATAATGTCACGACGGGGGTCGCGTTGTCATAGCGTCCACGTTGTGCACCTGTAAAATATGTTAAATTCCATTAAAAAATGTAATTTACCATTAGTAAATCAATGTTTTATACATTTTAGACAAGTCTTAAACTAACACACATCTGAATAATACACAAGTATATTTAAAACTTTTTCAAATCATGCCAAAGTCGTAACTGCTACCCAACCCCGGAAATAAGTGCAGGCACTGTGCGCAACACCATTGCAGTTTATATACTTATGAACCATTTTGAATTGAACTATGTTATCTTCATATTGATTTCACTACACTAGTTCTAATTCACTATCATTAAAATCTACATAAAAAACATTTTAAATGTATTCAAAACTATAAAAAAATATGCAGTCGTGAACCTGTGGGGTGCTCGAGGTAGCCACGTCCACGAAAATCTGTTGTAAACTTCAAAAATATTTAACAGATACACTATTACTATTTATTTTTTCAATAGTAAACCTTTTACCTAAAAAAAAATCTTATTTTTTTCTAAATATGTATTTTACACTTGTAACCATATATGGATTCAGAAATGACTCCCCATAAATGATTCTAATTATAAAAAATGTATTGAGAAAATAACACAATAATATATTTAACACTGCTAATAGTAACCTGACATAAATTACTTGTCATGAAAACAGTAAAAAAAACAGAGAAAATATTCCCAAAGACCGAACACAAATGTTCTCTTTTTTAATGTAACTTTATCAGAGTATAACAAACTTAGTAAAACTAATAATAATAATAGAACACTATCAAATATTTCTAAAACTCCAAAACTTACAAATAAGTAACATTACCACCATATTATCACATAATCATACAAATATTTATTTTTAACTAATTAGAAAAAACACTTTAATGTTTTTAAAAATTTAGAGAAAACATAACAAACAATAAAAAAAAAAGATTAGAGGTATCTTCTAATAATGAAATGCTATTTTAGAATATTAATATATATGACACTGAAAACTATCAGTAGTAGAGACATTAAAGTTACACAATAGTTTTTTAAAAACCTTAAAATGTCACTGAAAAAAAAAGGTTACTGGGATGTTATAGTTAGTAATTAGCATTTAGACTGACATTTCACTAGTAAATAAACCAGAGAAATTCAGGTGTTATATTTAGTGAGGTAAACATAACTCAAACCCCGTATATGCGGCTTATGATGTTACATATTACCTCACTGATGACATGGTCAGTGACATAACTGATGACATCTTGAATGAAATCACTGATGACATCATCTACATCATCTTTGATGTATCCACTCACACCCCCAAATAACCTTTCATAATCTACTCAAAATCCATACCATTACTTACACAGCCACTCACTGATTCATATCGCACTCACCCATAAAGGCCTTCATAGACCCACTCACTCACTCACTCATACAACCACTGACACATCCATTCATACATACATGCAGCCACTCACAAACTGTTCCAGTCACCCACAAATCAATTCACACATCTACTCACTCACCCACACAGTTACTCGCACAGCCACCTACCCACTCATACAGTTACACACACTCACTTATTTTTACAGATAATAACAAGTACTCACACACCTATAAAGTCACTGACACAAGCACACACTTACCCATACAGAAACTCTAACATTTACTCAGCCACCTATATAGTAAACATAGCCCATCACTCATATATACTTCCTGTCATATACCCAGGTGCTCACACATATATAACTGATACATGCACTCCCTCACCAACACAACCATAAACACACTTGAACAATCATACAGTTTGTTGTCTGACGATGGAAGCAAGGAGGGCCATGTAGGTGTTGAAGAACCTGGGGCTGAGCAATGATCCTTGGGATAGACCGCAGTTGATTTCCATGGGTTCAGAGAGGAAGGGTGAAAGTCAGATTCTGTCTCAATGACAGAATCTTCTTCCATGCACCCAACAGGAACCGCTGATCCACTGACCTCGCCCTCCCTGAACCCCCGCACTTAGGTTCTCACATATTACATCACTTGTGACATGATCAATGACTGTGAGTGTTTTTATAATGTTTATGCGTGTTAAATATATATATACAAAGGTGTATTGATGAATCAGTGGGTATATGAGTACCTGTAACTATGATTCAGGAGGTGCTCGACTGTCTGTATAAGTGAGTGATTGTATGGGTCACTGACTAGGTTGTCTGAATTTCTGTATCAGTCTGTTAGTTGGTGTTGAAGTGGCTGTATGGGTTGCTGAGTGGGTGCATGTGTGGGTGTATCGGTGATGTTTTTTTACAGTTACCTGTGCAGGTATTTCCACGCACAAGCCATGGTTTATAGGGTGTGAATTTCAGCCGGGGTTCTCCTAAGTCCACATGGAAGGATAATGGAAAGTGTGTAAGGTCGGCCCTGTGTGTGTTCCGGTTTCAGAAGTTGAAGGCACGCATCTGGATGATACCAAAAGTAGGCGTAATGTGCCTGTGCTACCAAAAAATCAGATATCCCAAACCCTCCCCTTTTGAAAGCTTGAATGAGTGTTTGCCAGCCTACTCATGCCTGTCACCAGGCCCATATCAGTTGAGTCAGCAGCCCTCTAAGGGTTTTAAAAATGTTACTGTGAGGGGATGGGAAATTTTTAAAAAAGATAAAAATAAACTGGGCAGCACAGCCACCTTAATTACAGCAATGCCTCCCGCCATTGACAAAGGCAATGCAGTCCAGCAAGCTATCTGTCCGGAAAGTTTATCTATAGCCGAACCATAATTTAACCGCACCACTTCCAAAGCCACATGTTGTATAGTTACACCTAGGTACTTAGGGGGTTTAACACACCATCACAACGGGAACTCCAGTGTGAAGGAAATATCTCTGATTTGCACTTAATTCCAGAGATGTTTCTTGATGCAGGAAAGTGGTTCACAGCGCCAACCAAGGGTTCATATACTCTGGTTTTCCTCTTGGGCACTGGGACTACAACTCCCACAATGCACCTGGTCATCTTATGGAAGTTTTGACAGAAGTTGCTTCAATTTTCAGGAACTTCTTCATGAAGTCCCACTTGTGGGTTTAAAGTGTCCACAACACCAATCCAAGGGTCTAGAAGCTCTGATGTGGTAGTCGGATGTTTGGGCTACGTTTCCAAAAATTTACCTGGCAAAATACTTAAAAGCCAACTGAACACATTCCAGGTGGGTCATTCTTGATGGAGATAATTCATGTGCAGCTCTTTAAACCTTTTGCTTTCAGGGAGTCGACTCCTTCCACTTTTGAGGCAAGGCAAAGTCCTTAGGGCTGTGGCTCCTAATGTGCAGCAGGTGCAGTCATCCAGAGTGCAATCTATTGGGTGCAGGCCAGGGTTCCAGCAGGGGAGTCCTTGTTCTTCTGTTGTGTCAGGCAGGGAACTCTTGTAGCTCATTTGTACCTGTTGCTATTAGATAATCTCTTCTTAATACTTAAGACGGTAGTTCAAAAGTGTTCAGCATGCGCAGTCCTAATCAGAGCATTCCATTTAAGGTGCAGACCAAGGGTTCCTACATGGCAGTCCTTCTTCTCTTGACTATTCCAGGAGGGATCTTATTTGCTGTGCAGTTATCCTATATTAAGCAAATGTTCCTGTAAGACAAGCAGGGAGGCACCCCTGACCACTGGGGTATAGGGTGACATCAAGAAGTATGACAACTTCCTCCAAAGTACAGCATATTCGTGCCCAAGAAAGTGCTATTCTTCCAGAATCCAAAATGGTGAAACTCTCTCCCGGAGGGTTATATATGGATAAGCAAACCCACTGGTGTGACTAACTATACCTAACACACCCTTCCCAGCCCCTCTGTGAATCTAATTACTGGTGCTCATGTGTATCTGGGAGTTCAGGATGTGGGAGTGACCCTGTACTTCCCAAACCTTTCCTTCTCTCTTTGAAGACCAGTTTGGATACTTCACCCTCACACTTCCTTTTGCTCTTTAGCTTGCAATTCTCCCCTCACAGGAAACCCATTGTCTCTAGTCAGCTACTTCAGACCTCATTAAGACAGCTTGGCTCAGCCTGGCAGCAGCTGGCCAATCATGAGAGGCTCCTGGATGGCTGGATTTTGGCTCACAGAAAAGAAAGTTCTAAAACCTATTTTCTGTGATAGTTATAGAAAATCTAATAGTGTCATATTGTTGGATTTATTCTATCATTTTAAGTCTTTGAATGATATTTTAGTTCACTGTCAATAATTGCACTGTGATAAAGTATTCCCATATTAGCCTATGGAGATCATTTTCTACAATACGGAACATCAACATTGTCTGTTTTTTTCTTCACCAGGGCATATAAAACATATGTTATAAGGACCTTGCTTAGAGTTATAGCACTCAGAGGAGAAAAGTGGGGTGACATATATGTAATAGTAAATTTGAGTTTTTTAAATTACCTAAAAATTCAAAAGAAAAATGTACATATGATTTAAGTTTAAAAGCAGCCTAGCAAAGCAAGGCTGGGTTTTAAAATAGCAGCAGGTGCCACATCAGTGCACACTTGAGTGCATTAAATCGACTGGGCCTTCAGACCTACATACCCTTCTCTATACTAGGGATGTACAGGTAGGGTCTCAGTACCAACTGTAGTTATACCTAATTGCCATGCACATTTAATCAAAGCACAGGCACTGGATCTGGTCAGCAGAACGCAGGGCACAGTCAGAGTCATACAATCACCTTCTAGTAGTCAAAAAGGGAGAGACAAAAGCAGGGGCTAAGGTAAGAAGTCCTGGCTCCACAATCTAAGCCTGAGATCTTAAGTGCACAAAGCAAGAAACAAAAGTACATGAAGCTTTGGTATGATCAAAAGGCCACTAAGCCTGATTATTACTCAGGTCAGTCTGTGTGGGTTTTGGACCTGAGGTAGCTAAGGTGATTGAGCTGGGGATAATTGAGCCCTCTGACAGTCCATGTTCTGTTATGTTATGTTATTGGCTATTTATAGAGCGCACAATCACCAGGGAGGTCACTTTGTGCTAGGTAATGAGATGTCATAAGCCCTTACTACTGGTAAGCCTGTATAAACAACCAAGTCTTCAGAAGTTGGCTAAATTTGGTGTAGACAGAGGACTGCCTAATCTCCAAGGGGAGTGTGTTCCAAGCACGTGAACCCACGACACAGAACCTGCAGCCTCAAATCCTGAGTTTCTTATAGGGGGGGGTAACCAGGTAGTGTTGGTGGCTTGATCTCAGTTCTCTTGTTGGCCGATATTTTACAATTCGAGCTTTCATGAAGCCCGAGCAGCTCAAATGCAATGCCTTGCACACTGTGCAGCATGCCTTAAATCTCCTGCTGTGCTTCCAGTGACGGGCTCACCACCGTCCCATCTTTCCTGCTCTGTCAGGGAGGTGGAGCATGAGCATGCGTGATAGGACCTGAAAGATGGTGAACTATGCCTGGGCAGGGCGAAGCCAGAGGTAACTCTGGTGGAGGTCCGCAGCGGTTCTGACTTGCAAATCAGTCATCGGACCTGGGTATAGGGGCAGTAGACTAGCAGTTGGTTCCTTTCAAAGTTTCCCTCAGAATAGCTGGAACTCGGAGAACCCAGTTTTATCTGGTAAAGTGAATGATTAGAGGTCTTGAGGCCGAAATGATGTCAACCTGTTCCCAAACTTTAGATGAGTAAGAAGCCCGGCTTGCTGGCGTGGAGCCGGGCATGGAATGAGAGTGCCTAGTGGGCCACCTTTTGTAAGCAGAACTAGCGCTGCGGGATGAACCAAATGCCGGGTTAAGGTGTCCAAGGCCAATGCTCATTAGACCCCAGAAAAGGTGTGGGTTGATAAAGACAGAAGGACGGTGCCCATGGAAGTCAGAATCTGCTAAGGAATGTGTAACAACTCACCTGCTGAATTCACTGACCCTGAAAATGGATGGCGCTGGAGCGTAGGGCCCATACCTGACTGGCGCTAAGAGCCGTGGGAGCTAAGCAATGCAATGAGTAGGAGGTCTGCTGCAGTGTGCACAGAAGCCTGGGCAAGGGCCCGGGTGGAGCCACCACAGGTGCAGATCTTGGTGGTAGTAGCGAATATAGAAACGAGAACTTTGAAGGCTGAAGTGGAGGAGGGTTCCATGTGAACAGAAGTTGAACATGGGTCAGTCGGTCCTAAGAGATGGGTGAGTGCCGTTAGAAGGGACGGGCGATGGCCTCCGTTGCTCTCGGCCGATCAAAAGGGAGTCAGGTTCAGATTCCCTAACCGGGAGTGGCCGCATCCAGTAAGCTCTCGCTGGTCCTTGAAAATCTGGGGGATTTGGTATAAATCTCGCGCCGGGCTGCACCCATATCTGCACCAGGTCTCCAAGGTGAACAGCCTCTGGCATGTTGGAACAATGTAGGTAAGGGAAGTCGGCAAGTCAGATCTGTAACTTCTGTATAAGGATTGGCTCTAAGGGCTGGGTCGGTCGGGCTGGGGTGCGAAGCGTGGCTGGGTGAGCATTGCGGCTGGGTGAGGAGCCTCCCTTCGGAGCAGCAGCGACTCTGGATGTGAGCTGGGCCATTCCTGTGGATCGCCCCAGCTGCAGGTCACCTCTCTTCCATGCCCCCTCCCCAGGGGCACAGGGCTGGCATTCTGCCTTGGTTGGAGCCTAGCAGCTGACTTAGAACTGGTGCGGACCAGGGGAATCTGACTGTTTAATAAAAACAAAGCATTGCGAAGGCCCGAGGTGGGTGTTGACGCAATGTGATTTCTGCCCAGTGCTCTGAATGTAAAAGTGAAGAAATTCAATGAAGCGCGGGTAAACGGTGGGAGTAAGAATGACTCTCTTAAGCGAGAGTAACTATGACTCTCCTAAACTATTCTCAGTTGTAGTGGCCTTTACCTCCCAGTGGTCTTGCTGGTAACTGCCTCTATAGTACTAGACTCTGCGTAGAGAACTCTATAGAGACAGGTCAAACAAGGTTCTATCATGGCGGCGAGCGTGATAGTGGGAAATGGCGAAGCAAACAAACACAATTCCAGATGGGGTAGTTCCTGGAGATTAAAAACCCCGTTAAGATGGCGTAAGGAGGTTCTGTCTTTTCCAGAAATCATTAACCTACTCACCAAATTTGACAAACCAGCACCCGCTTCGAACAATGCAACAATGAACAATGATTCAGATCATGATATAGGCCCTAGTTCACCCTCTGTAGCAGAAGAAGACACAACAGTAGACCTCAGCAAAACCATCGAGTTTGTGGCATCCTCAGCCAAGAATGATATTGTTACAACCAAGTTTGTACGAGGTCAGCAAAGAATTAATAACAAAGAAAAGTGACTACACAAAATAGTCACATATTGGAAATACCCAAACGAAAAGTATAAATGTGACTTGTGTGGAGACATATTGGGAACTTTTAAAGAGCTGAGAAAACATGTCTCCAACAAGCATAAAGGCTTCTATCTTAAAACGTATCGCTCAGAATGTGACAAAGAAGCCGAATACCCCAATATTGCATGCAATATATTATGCTGAGATGTACACATTCTTGCAGCACACGCTTCACCCTTATAAAACATATTGTTTTAAACTGTTGATTCATCAATATTTAAATGTGGTTATACAGTTACATAATAGTTCATAGTTGACACAAGATTTAGTATAGATGTGAATTTTATTGAAATGTCTTGAATGATGACTAGGTCTCAAATAATTACATACACAAAATCACCACATACCACACATTGATTATTGATGTCCTGTTAATCATACTTTAAGTTCTCAGGACTGTTTGTAGAAAATTTTTAATTGTTGGAATAGTCCTGCAGGGTGTGCTATCTCTGGCCTATACGTGATCCCAGTTCCAGTGAGGACAGCGTTCAGTGTGGCTGTAGTCTGGAGTGAACTAATGTTGTATTGTTGGAAGCAAAACTGCTTTTATACCGATGGGCAGCATAATAACCCAGATTGAGCCACCATGAGGTGGTACAGAAATAGCCAAATGCCTCGTCATCTAGTTAGTGATGTGCATGAATGGATAAACAAGATTCCCACTGTCCCTACCTACTATGTAACGAAACCACAGCTAAGGGAACTTGCTTGGCGGAATCAGCGGGGAAAGAAGTACCCATTGAGCTTGACTCTAGCCCGGCACAGTAAAGAGACATGAGAGGTGTAGGATAAGTGGGAGGCACTCGGGCTGCCTGTAAAATACCACTACTCTTATTTTTTTTTCACTTGCCCGGTGAGGCGAGAGGGCGAGCCTCGTGGGGCTCTTGCTTTTGGCTTAAAAGCACCTGGCCCCCGCTGGGGGGACAGTGACAGGTGGGGAGTTTGACTGGGGCGGTACACCTGTCAAATGATAACACATGTGTCCTTAGGCAAGCTCTGGGAGGACAGAAACCTCCCATGGAGCAGAAGGGCAAAAGCTCATTTGATCTCAGTTTTCAGTATGAATACAGACTGTGAAAGCGGGGCCTCACGATCCTTCTGACTTTTTGGGTTTCAAGCAGGAGGTGTCAGAAAAATTACCGCAGGAATAATTGGATTGTGGAGACCAAGCGTTCATATCGACGTTGCTTTTTGATCCTTCGTTGATGGTTCTTCCTATCATCGTGATGCAGAATTCACCAAGTGTTGGATTGTTCACCCACTAATAGAGAACGTGAGCTGGGTTTAGACCGTGGTGAGACAGGTTAGTTTTGCCCTACTGATGATGAGTTGTAATAGTTCCTGCTCAGTACGAGAGGAATAGCAGGTTCAGACATTTGGTGTATGTGCTTGTCTGAGGAGCCAATGGGGCGAAGCTACCATCTGTGGGATTATGACTGAATGCCTCTAAGTCAGAATCCCCCTAAACCATAAAGATACTGCAGTGCCGTGGAGCCTCAGTTGGCCTGGGATAGCTGGCCTCTCTCGGGGGGCCAGTGCGTAGAGCTGCTTGCTTGGGGACCACCTCCATCGCCCTTAGTACATCACATGTTTGTGGGGCACCCGGTGCTAAATCATTTGTAGATGACCTGATTCTGGGTCAGGGTTTCATAAGTAGCAGAGCAGCTACCTCGCTGCGATCTATTGAAAGTCATCCTCTGAACCAAGCTTTTGTCTTTCCATGCGTTGGTGCCTGCAGATGCCCTCCTCCAGCAAACCCAGGGGTAGGTCTCTCTGCCGCTGGGATGGTAGGAGGGACGCAGAGGGGGCAATGCGGGCCTGCGGGAGACCGCCTTCACCATGTGCCCTCCGGCATTGGGCCTCTCCCTGCCGTCCCTGTGCCACTTGAGTGTGGGGATGGGGGCCACCATCCCTTGCAGGTCAGCAGGGTGACCAGATAGCCTGGACCTGCCTGCTCCCAAACAAGTCAAACAGGGAGGTGAGCAGCCCAGGGGAAGAATTGGCTCCCCGGGCAGGCCGGCAGAGAGAGGACATGGCCTGCGCTTAACCTTCTTTGGTTCCAGCCGAGAGTCCGGGCGCTGGGGACAGGGAGTCCATTGGGGCCCGGGGCGGCTCTCCCCGACCTGGCTAGGGTTTGGAAGCTGGAACCGGGCCTGGGGCTTGAGCTCTGTCTGGCGAGCCCCAGGGTGCGTGAGCCCCCTGTCCTGCAAGCCAGCTGAGGGTCAGGGCACTGGAGAAAGGGGTTCATAGGGGCCCAGGTAGGCTCCCCCCGGCCTGGCTAGGGTTTGAAAGCTGGGATGTACCTGGGGCTTGAGCACTGTCTGGCAGGCCCTTGCGTGCGGGATCCCCCATCCTGCAAGCCAGCCGAGGGTCTGGGCACTGGGGACAGGGGTTCATCGGGGCCCAGAACGTCTCTCCCTGGGATGGCTAGGGTTCAGAAGCTGGGACGGGCCCAGGGCTTGAGATACGTCTGGCGGGCCTCTGGGTGCGGGAGCCCCCATCCTGAAAGCCAGCCGAGGGTCCAGGTGCTGGAGACTGGGGACCACTAGAGCCCAGGAAGGCTCTCTTTGGCCTTGCTAGGGTTCTGAAACTGGGACCCTGTGAGGGGCTTGAGCTCCATCGGGTGGGCCATAGGATGTGGGAGCCCCTGTCCTGCAAGCCAGCCGAGCGTCTGAGCACTGTGGATGGGGGTCCACTGGGGCCCGAGGAGGCTCTCCACAGCCTGGCTAGGGTTGGAAGCTGGGAACGGGGCCCGGGCTTGATCTCCGTCCATCCAGCAGGCCCCAGGGTGCGAGAGCCCCCCTGTCCTGCAAGCCATCTGAGAGTCCGGGTGCTGGGGATGGGGGTCCATTGGGGCCAGGGCAGGCTCACTAACCTGGCTGGGTTCAGATGCAGGGACCATGCCAGGGGGCGGGGGTGGCTGGCTAACTCTGCTCCGCCGGCAGAGCGGAGTTCTCTGCCCACCCCTAGTTTTACCTTGGCGAGAGTGGGACAGGGGTCCACCGGGGCCCGGGGTGGCTCTCCCCGGCCTGGCTAGGGTTTGGAAGCTGTAACCGGGCATGGGGCTAGAGCTCCATCTGGCGGGCAATGTGGTGCAGGATCCCCCCACCCTGCAAGCCAGCTGAGGGTCTGGGCGCTGGGGACAGGTGTTCATTGAGGCCCAGGGAGGCTCCACCCAACCTGGCTAGGGTTTGGAAGCTTGAATGGGCCTGGGGCTTGAGCTCCATCCATCGGGCCCTGGGATGTAGGAGCCCCCCATCCTGCAAGCCAGACAAGGCCATGGGCGCTGGTGACAAGGTCCACTGGAGCCCTGGGAGTATCTCCCTGGCCTGGCTAGGGTTAGGAAGCTGGGACCGGGCCTGGGGCTTGTGTTCCCTCCGGCGGGTCCCAGGGTGCATGAGCCCCCTCATACAGCAAGGCAGCTGAGGGCCTGGGTGGTGGGGATGGGGGTCCATCGGGGCCCAGGGTGGCTCTCCCCAGCCTGGCTAGGGTTCAGAAGCTGGGACCGGGTCTTGGGCTTGAGCTCCATCCAGCAGTTCCTGGGGTGCAGAAGCCCCCTGGTCCTGCAAGGGTCCAGGAACTGTGGATGGTGGTCGATCGGGGCCAGGACAGGCTCACCCGACCTTGCTGGGTTCAGAAGCAGGGACCGGGCCAGGGGGCGGGGGTGGCTGGCTAACTCCACTCTGGGGCAGAGCAGAGTTCTTTTTTCACCCCTAGTTTTACCTTGTTGAGAGTGGTGCACCACATTTATTGTATTGGAATGACGATCTTTTAGGAGTTTCTGAAATTTTTATATTCTGCAATAGTATTTCAGAGGTGAGTTACAAATTTGGAAGGTGTTTTATGTATTGCGTAGGAGTGCTTCTGTGTTTGTAATTATATTATATAGCTTGTAATGCATTATTTATAAAGCTTGCAAAGCATTAGAGAAATGTGGTGTTTGAAATATTTTAAAATATGTACAAATGACTATTGTAGTTTGTTCTATTGCACTGAAATGAATATTGAAATAGGTTGTGCATAGTAATATGTGTGCTTCCTGAGTGTCTAATGAAAGTAGTAGAGAAAAATGATGTTTATACCATGTTGACAGATGTATTAACCAATATCCCATTCTATTTAACTCTGTAAACATGTGCACTGTATTATGAGCAGAAAGGAATACATACACATGGTTGTAAAACAAATTTAGAGATCAATGAACACAGGTATTATACTATTTGCATGACATACTTCAGCCCTATACATTTAAAAAGAATGTTAGAGAGAATATAAAAGAAGAAAGATATGCAGTAATTTGATGTAATGAATGGTTAGTGAATCATGTCAAAGGGAATCTTATTAATCACAGAAAACTGAGTTGTGATAGTGCAGATAAGAGAGAATGTTTCTATTTAGCACTCCTTGAACTGTTTAAGCCTTGGCGTTGTGAAACAGAATTACTTGGAGATTTTGACTGCCATGAAGATTGTATTAATGCAATTAAAGACAACATTCACTACACAAATGTTAAATGATGAGATTGGACAAGAAAGTACTATTGCAGCTGAAATAGCTAGAGACAGTTCTCAAGATAGTCAAAGTTCTGGTCCTCTGAGTCAAGATCCACTGGGGCAATCAATTCTTGAACATGAAGCAGCAATAGAAATGAATGAGGCAACAAGCACACAAGGAGATTGTTCAGTTGGGACAGTTAGAGAAACAACTAAATATTGACCAAAAAGAAATATATCTGAATATATGTTCATAATTGAAACCTTTTCTGATGTACATCAGCAGTCAAGCTGTCAAGCTGGAACAGGAAAACGTTTCTTAATTAAACTATCTACACAAAACTACAGAATTACATGTATCTTGTGTCGTAATAGCTCCAACTGAATTAGCAGGACACACCATTACATTTTTTACTTTACATCAATTACTTATGCTAGCTGTTAAACATGATAATACATTGGAATATCAGCAGCTATCTGGAGAAGCATGTTATGGAGTGTCAGAGTTCTGAAGAAAATACAACTCTTTATTATTGATGAAGTGAGCATGGTCTCAGATGTATTGCTTGCCTTTGTACACTTGAGAATGCAACAGATTTTAAAAACAGATTATGATGTTCTGTTTTGAAGAAACATTTAATTGTGTTTGGATACCTACTACAACTTACTCCTGTTAAAGGACAAACTGTTTTTAAAACACTTCTCCTTGATTAGACAAGGACATCTTTTAGAAGTATAGGAAATATAAATATTTGGTTAAACTTTGAATATAAAGAACTTGTTAAGAATATTCACCAAGCAGGTGATGAACATTATGGAAATATTCTTAAAGACATAAGAATTGGTGTCCTGACAGAACATGGTAAACAAGGTTTAGAAAGTCACCTACTAAGGAACTTGTTAACAACTGGAAAAACAGCAGCTGAAGAGATGTACAATATGCTTGTGGAAACCATTCTGTAGTTTGTCTAATGCCTACATTGCAAGAGTGTTCTACATTTAATCAACACGTTCTCAAACTGGAAAAACAAAAAAATTGTGGAAATTAAAGCTATTGATAAAATTAACCACATGGAAGAACACTTTTTCTTCCTGAGAACTAAGGGCCAAATGGGAGTCTTTAAAAATGTCTGTATCTAAAACTGCAGGAATAGAAAAGACTTTACATGTATGTAAAAACTTTTGAGTCATTTTGTGGCACAATTTGAATGTAGAAGAATGATTAGTAAATGGATCAATGGGAAAAGTTATTGATTTTGTAAATTTCCAAACTAGGGATGCAATAGAAATTGTGATCATAAAATTTTAGCAGGTTAATGAGGTAAGACAGATTGAGTGTTGTGTTGTACGTTTTTTGCTTGTTAAAGACTATATGTTCACAAACAACAGTTTCCTCTGTCTCTATATATGCAGTAACTGTTCTTAAATCTCAAGGTTTAAGTATAGATAGAGCTTTTGTAAATATTGGAAGTACAGTGTTCAAAGAGAGAATGGCATATGTTGCATTGTCTCGAGTAAGAACATTGTCTGGTTTGTATTTGATAGATTTTGATGACAAAATGTTTAGTGCTGATGCAAATTGTGTAGGAGAGTACAATCGTTATAGAAGACTTTAAGCTCCTCATTTATGTGAATATCCCATATATGAGAAACTTGCAGTGTGTTCAAAACAAAGATATGTAACACATTCAACGGAGGTTCAAAACAAAGAAAAACATTGAAAAGAAAGTTGAAGGCATAAAGAAAAAAGTAGAAAGTGTTGATGAATTTGTAGGATATCAGTTGGAATAAGGTTCAGGTATCAACTGTTATGCTAATGTGATTCTGACTGCTGTGTTTCATCTACATCTTCATCATGAAATCATGGAACATCGTGAAAAAAGATAATATTATGGACTCCATCATGTTGTGCCGCAGTTGGTTAGTGACAGAACAAAAATAGTTACTACTTGTGGCATTCAACATCTTTTAGATATGTGTACCATTCATTGACATTTACTCTAAACAGACAACAACATGCACAATAATTTGTAGTGTTCCTGCTTGGAGTATTAGAAGATGAAAGAATATACAATTTATTAGGACTAAGATACAGATGGGACCATAAGTGTGAAATGTTTTCATATACTTCTACCACTGAAATACAAACAGAACAATTCCTATACTTGGCAATCCCACACGTTAAATCAGCACCTTTCAGAAAATTGATAAAACATTGTAGACCAAATGGAAGAAAATTAGAAACAAAAAGTACAAATTTTAAAGGAAGTCACATATCTATTTCAGGAAGAACTTTTACAACAGTGGCTATTATTTTCCATGATGGTCCTACTAAAACATCTGGACCCTATACTGTTTATTTAAAGTGTAACAAAGGATGGACACATTGCAATGATGCCCACTTGAAATTCAAACCTAGATTGCCTTATGAATTTCTGCAGCCAAAGTTTTGAGTACATCATTCAGCCTATTGGGGAAGATGTTAACAGAAAGTAGACAGCACTGCAAACTATTAGTCCTTATAATTAGCATTTTGATTATTATTATTTGCCCTAATTTGCATTACATTTGGAAAATAGTGTTTAAAAGCAAATCGTTTATATATTTGTTGTCTATACTGTACCATATGTAAATGAGATTATACGTTTTGTGAAATATATCTCTGATAAATAATAGAGTTAATGTAGATGAAAGTAGCGATTAAGAAAGTGTAGATAGCAAAACGCATAGCTATACATTTTCATAATAATGTTCCATGCTGATTTTATTTTTTACAATCGCATTCTATAATACGCATATTTCACACCACATGTTCTCGAAATTTGTGTACAAGAAGATACATGTTTTACTTTCACCTCCTCATACAGGATAGGTCTGTATGGAAAGTGATTTTTATTATATTTGAAAATTTGACAGTGTTGAAGTTTGATGTATTATTCATGCATTCACTGACTCACAACCCAAGTACTTATCCAATCATTCAAACATTATACTTGTACTCATTCATTCACTCAGGCATTATGCATATACCCATCCAATCACCCAGATTCTACTCATGCACTCAGTCAATCACCCAGACGCTACCTACGCACTGTTCCAATCACACAGGCTGTACCCATGCACTCAGCCATTAACCTCGGCAACACCCATGCAGTCCTATATTCACCCAGCCACTACCTATGCACTCATGGAATCACCCAGGGACTACCCATGCACTCATCCAACCAAACAGCCACTATGCATGCACTCATGCAACCATTCAGGCACTACCCATGCATTCATCAAATCACTCTGACACATACAATGCACTCACTCAATGAGGTAGGCACTACCCTTGCACTAATCCATTCACTCTGGCAGTACCTATACACTCGTCCAATCACTCAGGCAAAATCAATCCACCAAACCATTCACTCAGGCACTACTTATGCACTCCTCTATTCACTCAGGCACTACCCTTGCACTAATCCATTCACTCAAGCACTACCCATGCACTCATCCAATCACTCAGGCACTATCCTTCAAATCAACCAATCACTCACACAATACACATGCACTCATGTATTCACTCAAGAAGTACTCATGCACTAATCAAATCACCCAGGCACTACCTGTGCACTCATCTAATCACCCAGACACTACCTTTGCAATCCTGCATTAACTGATGCCCTCCCCATGCACTCATCCAATCATTCAAACACTATCTGTGCACTCATTCATTCACTCAGGCACTATGCATGCACCCATCCAAACACCCAGATACTACACAAGCACTCATTCAATCACCCAGACACTACACACTGGTTCAATCACCCAAGCAGCACCCATGCACTCAGCCATTCTGCCAGACACTAACCATGCACTCTTCTATTCACCCAGCCACTACATATGCACTCATGGAATCACCCAGGGACTACCCATGTACTCATGCAATCAAACAGCCACTCTGCATGCAGTCATCTAATCATACAGGTACTATACATACACTCATCCATTCGCCAAGGTACAATGTATTAACTTATGCCATCACCCAGGCACTGCTCTTGCACTCATTCATTTATCCAGTCACTACCCATGTATTCATCAATTCACTCACACATTGTCCATGCAGTCATGGAGGCAGTACACATGAATTCATTGAATCTCTCAGACACTACCCACGCCCTCACCCAATAAGCCAGGCACTATCCTTGCACTGATCTATTCACTCAGGAAGAAAGTTTTTATTGATTCAGACATCTGCTGAGGTCAACAAATACAAAATGCATAAATATAAATCAGTTATATTTATAGACGTTAAAACAGGTTTAAAAAACTCGTTAAGAATGTAAACAGATTATAACAGACAAATTAATTTGGGGAGACTTACACAGCATGATTAAAACTTGAGTGGAAATAGCATTGTATCTAAAACTAATGGGCCTAATGAACCAACACTGAGCCTCTTCCAAGGTTGGAATTGGACAAATTAACAATAAGTGACAAAGAACTTGTGTTCCTCCATTACACAAGTCACAAGTACCTGAGCAGTTTTCTTGGGTATTCCATCTAGAAGTATACCATTTTAATGGGAGGATACCTGATCGCAGAAGAAGGATGCAGCACCTTACTCTATGCTCTATCTGAAAAAAAGATAACTCACAGGTGACATATATTCTATACTTTTCATGATTTCATTATAATGCTTTAATTAACTACAGCGTTCAATGTCTAATTCAGAACTCATTGTGGGAACCACAATTTTTAAAAAGAGCTTCAAATGTGCTGGAGTCCAGGCCTGCACGGTGCTACAGTGCATTGAGACGTGTCAAGTGCAATTTTAGGACTCCTATTAAAAAGTAAACAGTGCCAACTGAGTTCCAAAAGTCTCTAATTCAAATAAGTATCTTAGGGATCCAGGATCTGCATGTAAATATATTAATATATTAGAAATAGCTATAGTGTGTGTGCTCACTAGAGATAACTCAGGACATAATGCTTGACCCGGGGCTGATTGGTTAACTTTTGATAATTTACATAAGATGAACCCTTCTTTCAATTTTATTGGTTGCCAGGTTTTGATCTGTCTGTTTTTCAAAGCATAAGATAAAATAGGAGGAATGTTTTGTTTGGTAAACCTCGAGCAGGGGTTGGAAATGTCTGTTCCCAGTAGAAGAGTAGGATCTCTGCACTGCCCCCAAATGGGCATCTGGCTTTCACCCTATATCTTGGAAGTGGTGAGCATTTTGTAAGTTTTGAGAAAACATTCTGCCCAGATAGGTATATCCTTTTACAATCTCATTGGTTTGGCTCCCAATGACCAAGTAAAAGGGCAACATTGCCTTTTCCCTCTAAAGGGGAACATTTTAGTTTTGAAACTGTTAGGGACCAAAAGATTCTCTTTTGCGTATCAATTTAGTTCCTTTGGATTTCTTAGAGGCCAATTGGAGTACGATCAAGAATGACAATGTCAGCAGCATGCATTAAACTATGGACGTCCCTTTGTGCTCAT
Source organism: Triturus cristatus (assembly GCF_964204655.1). NCBI lineage: Eukaryota > Metazoa > Chordata > Amphibia > Caudata > Salamandridae > Triturus > Triturus cristatus. The sequence goes on from NC_140588.1 coordinate 1,114,030,749, forward strand.
TTTGGTGGAATGTCTACCTAGACTAATGTGAAAAAGTTCTGGATAAGCTGTTGTCTCAAATCCACAACATCATCATCTCCACTGTCATCATGTCTCAGTCCAGTGCGATGACCTTGCGCACCTTCAGTGGGGCATATAGGAGGGCTCCTCCAGTCGATCCAGACAGCAGAATCTTGTCTTCAGGAGGCCAAAGGTCCGCTCAATGACTTGCCGGCTCCTACCATGGGCCTCATTAAACCACACTTCTGCTGGGATAACTGGGTTACGGAGTAGTCTGAGTAGCCAAGGCTGGTTGGGGTACCCAGAGTCTCCCAAGACTTCCACAACACACACATGCCACACCACCTACCAACGAGCCTGGCACGGTGAGGTTGAAGCTGAGATATCAAACGGGGGGTGACGCTGTTCCTCATGGTATATGCATCATGTGCCGATCCAGGAAAACATGCACAGTTGTGGGAGATGAACAAGTCAGCCAAACATACCACCTGGACATTGATGGAGTGATTATGTTTGCGATTGTGATTCACCACCTCATTTGCATATGGGGTATCCCTCCCAATGCAAAGAATTCCCCCTTGATGTCTTACAACTCTCCAGGCATTGGGAGCTTAATGTAGTGTTTCAGGTGAGGGAGCAATGCCTCCAGAACATCACAAAGAACACAGCTGAACATGGTTTGTGACATTCAACCAGATGTTGCCACTGTGTATTGAAATGAAACGGTGGCATAGAAATGTAAATCTAGCATAACTTTCACTTTGGGCATCAGTGCATTTGGATATATGTAATCAGACTGCAGATGAGGTGACAACTGCGAAGACACCTGTTCAATTATGGGCCTGGTGAATCTGTACTTCCTGATGGTGTCACGTTCTTCCATGGTCTGTAGGTCTGGATCTGTGATACCTATGTGTACAGTGTAAACACAGTTCGTGTCAAGTCACAATGTACAAAGCAACATGCATTTATACAGACAGAACAGGAATTGTGAACACAACTGAAGCTACAGAACATTTGAAATACAGATTTCAATGAAAAAAGATGACCTTCGATAGGTATCACAGCATCAGCAACCTTCCCAGACATGTTACCAAGGTATGTTGACACAACCATTAGAGTGGTGTATTTTACAACTCACTAGTGTCTGACATCATCAATGTGAGCAAGCATCACGTACTCAACTGCTCCACAGAAAAATATTAAACATTTATATTTTTGTGAACAGTTGCATGTTTAATAGGTAGACAGAATAGGAACATGTAATGCAAGAGATATGTGACACCTGATATACACAGCATCCCACATACTCAGGCATGCCCACCATTGTCATAGGTTAGACACTGTCCCTTAGTTATGTCTACATTACACAAACAATCACATACAGAGACTATTTTCAATGTAGTGGATTTTGAAATATGTAACACTACAGTCTGGGGCACACAGATAGACTACTAATTCACATTTCTCAAACAAGCTGAAGATGCAGAATAATGTCACTGTCTACTCATCCCATAGTAAAAGCTTTGGCCATTACTTAAACAACAGACATCTCCAGTCTGAAATGACAACACTTGCACAATGGGTCATACAGTCCACAAAAGCAGTGACAAGGCAAGAATGCCCATGTACATCCACACAAAATTGATAGGCACTGTGACCAATACTATGTGGATGAATGGATTTCTCATCTAACATGATTGTATTTGTCCATAAAACAGTGTGTCATGTGCCACTCAAGGTTACCTTCTCATGGAAGTGTGTCTTATCCATTTAAAGGTTAATTTTCATATTTAAAAAGTGCATCCATACATATAATGGACAACAATCGCAGATGTGTATGCTCTGACAACCGTTTATTCAAAACACACAGTACCCGCATAAGAACCAATTTGGTCACAGCCATTGGCTGTTGTTTGTTATGGTGAGTGACACAGGTGAGTATTCAAAGGACATGGTATCCGCATCAGAACTGATTTGATCAATCAATCAATCATAGCATTTGTAAAGCGGACTACTTACCTGTGAGTGTCTCAAGGCGCTGGGGGGTGGGGAATGCTGCTACTGCTCGAAAAACCAGGTCTTGAGGAGTCTTCTGAAGGACAGCAGGTCTTGGGTCTGCCGTAGGTCATGGGGAGGGTGTTCCAGGTCTTGGCGGCGAGTTGGGAGAACGATCTGTCACCAGAGGTTGCTCTTCAGCTGTGGGGGACTGTGGCGAGGACGAGGTCAGTGGAGCAGAGCTGGCAGGTGGGGGTGTAAAAGCTGAGTCGGCTGTTGAGGTACGCTGGTCCAGTGTTGTGGAGTGCCTTGTGTGTGTGGGTGAGGAGCTTGAAGGTTATCCTTTTGTTGACGGGGATCCAGCGCAAGTCTCTCAGGTGGGGTGTGATATGGCTGCGGCGAGGGATGTCGAGGATCAGGCATGCAGAGGCGTTCTAGATGCGTTGAAGCTGTTTCAGGAGTTTGGCTGAGGCTCCTGCGATGGGAGGGCGTTTCCGTAGTCCAGCCTGCTGCTGAAGAGGGCCTGGGTGACCGTTCTTCTTTTTTCGGTGGGGATCCACTTGTAGATCTTGCGGAGCATACGAAGGGTGTTGAAGCAGGAGGAAGAGACGGCGTTAACCTGCTTGGTCATGGAGAGGGTGCAGTTGAGGATGACCCCTAGGTTGCGTGCATGGTCGGTGGGTGTTGGAGCTGTTCCCAGTGCGGTCAGCCACCAGGAGTTGTTCCAGGCCGAAGGGGTGGATCCGAGGATGAGGACCTCCGTCTTGTCCGAGTTCAGCTTCAGTCGGCTGTTCCTCATCCATTCTGTGATGGCCTTCATTCCTTCGTGGAGGTTGGCTTTGGTGGTGTGGGGGTCCTTGGTGAGGGAGAAGATCAGCTGGGTGTCATCAGCATAGGAGAAGATGTTGAGGTCGTCCAGTCAGTCGACGTGGGCAAGCGGTGCAATGTGGATGTTGAACAGCGTTGGGCTGAGTGATGAGCCCTGGGGTATGCCGCAGATGATCTCCGTGGCATCGGAGCAGAAGGGGGAAGGCGGGCACTCTATGTTCTGCCAGAGAGGAAGGAGGTGGTCCAGTCCAGGGCCTCCTCTTGGATCCTGGCGTCATGGAGGCGTGTTTGTTGTGTGCGGTGGCAGACCGTGTCGAAGACGGCTGACAGATCCAGGAGGATGAGGGCCGCAGTTTCTCCGTTGTCTAGCAGGGTCCTGATGTCATCGGTGGTGGTGATTAGGGTAGTTTTGGTGCTTTGGTTGCTATGGAACATGGACTGGGACATTTCTAGGATGCTGTTCTCCTCGAGGTAGCGGGTCAGTTGTTTGTTGATGGTCTTCTCGATGACCTTCGCCTGGAACGGGAGCAGGGATTTGGGCTGGAAGTTCTTGAGGTCATTGGAGTCCGCCTTGGGTTTTTTGAGTAAGGCATTGATCTCGGCGTGCTCCTAGCTCTGCGGGAAGGTTGCTGTCTCAAAGGAGATGTTGATGGCTTTCCGGAGATGAGGTGCGATGCGGGGCTGGCTTTGCTGAAGATGTGGTGTGGGCAAGGGTATGACTGAGATCCAGAGTGGATGGTGTTCATGATCTAGATGGTGTCATCGTCGTTGATGTTGGTCCAGGAGAGCAGGCGGTTGGTGCGGATGGTGATCGTGGGGGCGGAGGTCTTAGTGGTTGTCTGCGGTTGTCGTGGATGTCAGCGATCTTGCGATGGAAGAAGGTGGCCAGCTAGTCGCACAGGTCTTGCGAAGGTGGGCTCTGGGCGAGGGTGGTGGTTAGCTGGTCTTCGGTGATTATTCTCCAGCAGTGGCGAGGCATTTGTTGGGAGCGGTGGTGCGTGGTGGGTTTCCGGAAGCTGAAGTAGATGCAACGATGGCCGGTCCAGTGGAGTTCAGTTGTGTGGTTGAAGGAGACATGGGGAATTGTGGAGAAGATGGGGTCGAGCGTGTGGCCGGCGGAGTGGGTGGGTGTTGTGATGAGTTGTCTGAGTCCAAGGTTGGCTAGGTTGTCGATCAGGGTGGTGGAGTTGGTGTCGTTGTTGTTCTTGAGGTGGAAGTTCAGGTCCCTGAGGAGAATGTAGTCCATGGAGGCGAGGGCGTGTGTGCTGACGAAGTCGGCGATGGAGTCGCTGAACTGTTGTCAGGGTCCGGGGGGTCTGTAGACGAGGGTTCCTCTGAGGTTGGTGTTGGGGTCGGTGTGCATCTGGAAGTGCAGGTGTTCGGCGGTGCTGAGGGTGTCGGTGGTGTTGGTCAAGACTCTGAGAGTGTTCCTGTGGACGATGGCTATTCCTCCTCCTACTCTGTTGGTGCGGTCCCTGCGGGAGATCTTGTAGCCTTCTGGGATGGCTATGGCGATGTCGGGTGCTGAGGAGGGGTTCAGCCAGGTCTCTGTCAGGAAGGCGACGTCTGGGGAGGTTGAGTCGAGTAGGTCCCAGAGTTCAACTGCGTGTTTTTGGGTGGTGCGGGTGTTGAGAAGAATGCAACTGAGGTAGTTGGGTTCTTTCCTGGTTGGTGGGTTGGCGGGCCGGATGCTGGTCAAGCTGCAGTTTCGGCAGGAGAAGGCCCCTTCGGCGCGCCTAGGGGCGGCCAGGCTGCAGGAGTGTGATCGTCTGGTGTTGAGTGCGTGGAGGGTGCTGGAGTCATAGTGGAGTGGGGCATCGTGGCGTTCACAGGGGCCAGGGATTCTGGCTCTGGGCATGGTCCAGGCGCGGATAGGCATAGACGGGCTTACCTTTGGCAAGTCAGCGGCGCAGCCGCACAGCGGCTGCCATAAGAAGGGGAGGTGGGAGGGAGGAGCAGCTGGGAGGTGGGAGCGGGCGAATGGGAGAGCAGGGGGCAGGGCTGCAGGGGACGCAGCGGTGGGAACGGGAGAGAAGAACGGCAATGGATACAGAAAAGAAATGGGCAAACAGTCAAAAGGGCACAGTAATGGCACAGATGGGGTAAACAAGGGCAATAGACCAACAGTGAACTTACAATAAAGCACAAATTACAATAAATAAAAATACTAAAACATGAGCAGGAGCAGGAAGGGCCTCGAACCCCTGGCAGCGGCAGCTGGACTAAGGCACGGGCACACAGGCGGTGCTGTGCGGTGTGGGGAGCGACCTACCAAGGGACAAGGGTCACTCTCACTACCGCGCAGCATCCGCCATAAGAAGGAGAGGTGGGAGGGAGGAGCAGCTGGAAGGTGGGAGCGGGCGATTGGGAGAACGGGGAGGCGGGGACGCAGGGGACGCAGCTGTGGGAACGGGAGAGAAGAACGGCGATGGATACAGAAAAGAAATGGGCAAACAGTCAAAAGGGCACTGTAATGGCACAGATGGGGTAAACAAGGGCAAAAGACCAACAGTGAACCTACAATAAAGCACAAATTACAATAAATAAATCACAGTCATTGGCTATTGTTTTTTATGCTGAGTTACAGGGGTGAGTATTCAAAGGACACGGTATCAGCATCATAACCAATTAGGTCACAGCCATTGGCTGGCGGTTGTTGTGGTGAGTGATGCGGGTGAGTATTCAAAGAATGCAGTAGCTACATATGAACCGATTTGGTCACAGCCATTGGCTGTTGGTTGTTATGGTGAGCGACACACGTTTGGACTCAGGTCTTCATCGTGTGGAAACCAACTTGGTTACCTCCCATCACCAATGTATCAAAGTCAAACGTGGTGGGATGATGAGTTTTTGAAAATCGTTGTAGGCGTGTCATTTGAAAGCAATGTAATACAATGGACAGATTCAGCAAATGTGACTGACGCCAACCTATGATTTTTTATGCATTAATTTGAGACTGCCGCTGCTGTTTCGATATAAGTCTCTCTGTTCCCTAGAGAATTCACTTGCCTGCACTACCTGCATCATTCCTGTACCTCTCCATCTATCTACTGCTGTTACTACATCCTCTGAGAGCCACTATGGCATGGACAGAGCCCAGGACCCCATCTTTCTCAGAGGGGGAGAATCAGACTCTGCTGGAAAAGCTCCTGCCATTGCACAGCCAGATGTATGACAAATCAGAGGAGCATGTGAGTGATGATTACATGGCATTGCGATTAGACATGTGCAATAACCAAGCACTACTGCCATTAGGAATCTTGTTTGCAAACATTTAATCTGGGTTTTCAAAAGTTTAACAGTGTGTAGGGCACTGTTTTGGGCAGGTACACTGCTGTAGAAGTATGTGTACCGGGGCAAACTTATCATCACTGTTCTCATGGTACAGGGTAGTCATAAACACAGTACTAATGCACATAAATGCTATATGTATACCCCTTAGACATTATTACCAATCTGACCATTACCTATGTGTAGAATATTCTCACTCAGAAACATGTTCGATATGAACTAAGGGAGTGTCACCATGTCATCCTTACAGGTCAGGCCCCAAGAGAAGGTGAAGATGTGGAGGACAGAAGGTGAAGATGTGGAGGACCATCGGCGAGAAGCTGTGTGACATGGGGGGTGGCATCCGGTGCATCTGTCATTGCCGCAAGAGGTATCAGGACCGTTGTGGCTGGGCCAAGAAGATACCTGAGAACCAGCTGGGCCTGTCATAACCTGGCAAGAGAGGCGGGCATTGAACCCTGGCCCCCCACATGCTCCATATACTAGTGGTGGTCTTCCCTGTCCTGGATAGGCATTTGAAGGCAAAATAGCAGCATGGATAGGGTGAGTATGTACCTTGTGGCACTTCTATCTTTAAGCATGGATATTGTAATATTCTAGCCTGATGGCCCTTTACAGGTCATAAGTCAGCCAAACCCACTGTTATTGTCAAAAGATGCATATGCAGAAGGATCATTAGATTGCTGGTTATGCCCCTTTCCTCAGGGATATGTGATTAAGTTATGTGTTCAGTGAAAATGCAGAGAACATGTGCATGTGGTTGAGCTTCAGAAGTAATGCCGTAGCTTGACATTTGTCTGCACATTGACTGATGGGTGATCCTGTTCTCAGTGTGGTTTTAACAAATCATTTAAGTATGTTGTAATTGGAGCACTCAATTATGGAAAGCCCAAGCTAAACATTCCAGCAGAATGTGTTGTCTATGTTCAGGCCTAGGGAGTTTCCCTTGGTCTTTGTGCCAATGTTTGGTCCTAGCCCTGCTGCTAAGTGTAATCAAATGTATACCATGAGACAATCACAGCTATGCTAACTTTGGTTACATGTAACACTGACCTTACACATGATATTGTTGACTATTCCATTCCATTCATTCTAAAGATTGAGACCATGTGTACGATTCTGTAAGTCTGAGAACACAATCTATTCAGTGTCAAACACAAGTGGTCACTCATCGAAACATGGCTGCAATTGTGAGGTATGATGTGCGGGTACACATTCACATGTGTGTAAATGCTCTTGACTATTCCTACTTTGTAAACAATGTGTCTGGTGCATCATGGTCAGATTCAGAGATGTCAAATATGCATCAATTTGGAGATAGTTACCAAAATGAGATGTTAAATAGGAGCGATATCAGCTGCACAAAGTGTGCAATATGTCTAATTTAAGTGATGAACTTTCAGATTTGCTCCATACAAATGGGGTCTTGTGCAGCCTAGACAGGATTGGTAAACAGTGTTGACTGTACTCATGAAGGATATTGGTTCAGGAACAATAGTGTCTACAGACAATGCACCCAGACGTGCCAGTGGAATGGTGTTCCACCTTCAGCATTGTGTAGCTACAGTCATCAGACTTGGAAGTGTGTTGACTATTTTTCACATGTGTACAACTTGAGCTGTTTTCATTGTGTAAAACATTTGGATTCATCTTCATGACACTGTGCATAGATGACACAAGACAATGGGCCGTGTGCCTGTTACTCTAGCTATGTGTACTACCTTGGTGTGTTGGAAATAAGAATCAGATGTGTGAACTGAAAGTAGAGAAGCTAAGTTACTGGACAAATGGGACCAATCACTGTTATCTGTGTGACATGACTCATGCAATGACTACGCAATGTGAATGTTTGACAAGGAAGACATTTGAGCTGTGACAAAGAGCCAATGTTTCTACATTTGATGACTAAGGACAGCAGAATGGAAATCATTTCTCAATTGCAGAAGAGGAGACAGGTATGTCAGAACACAAGACCGTCATGAGCACAAGACACAACATTTCCTGCTACATAGTGCATTAGTTGACCTTGTGGTTGTGTAATTCCATGATCATACACCCAATGTTGCAGATCACATCATGTGTGATTGAGCAATGATTAACTGGCAGACTAACGAGTTCCATGTCAGTTAATGTAGCAAGAGCTAATAGCACAACTCAATGTTATGTCTTTTTTTGAATCTGTAAAGAATTGTGATGTTACCTATGTGCTTGCTCACAGCATCATCAGCAGCTATCAGAGGAGACATTGCCATGTATGTGGTGGGAGCAGTACGTCAGTCTGGCTCCAGCAATGATTCATCTGAGGAGGGACACAATGATTGACAGGGTGAGGGGAGCCTCATTTTGGGCAGCTCTGACATTCCATCAGAAGGCTCAGAAGGCAATCACAGCTCCAGTGAAGACACCCATGTAGTGGTGGGAGAGACAGTGTCTGGATCCTCAACCGCAGAGTCCACTACTGTCACCACTACCAAACACTGTGTGTATGTTTGTGATTGTATGTAAGTGATTATCTATCTGAGTCCTGCTCTGAATTTGTGCTGGGTCCTTCCCATGTTGTTCTATCTGACACATCCGAAATCCCATTCTGGTTGTGTCTCTCTATGATTTTGTGTTCTGACACTGGCATACTCATCATAACACAGGTTGTGGGACTGTGTGATTGATGTGATGGTTGAGTGTAAGTCTTGGTTGGACTGTAGTAGTCAATTTGATGTTTGTAGACATGTATTGCTCTCTCAACAATGTGTGCATTGGGACAAGTGAGGTGTGAGATAGTAAATAAGCTAGGACTAGGTTATACACCTGATTGGTTGGATGTTTTGTCTTGCTACTTGGTAGATCAGCTATTGGTTTTGACTACACTTTCCTGTGTGATTTATACATGTTGTATTTTCTTTAGCAGCTATACAGAGTAAATTGTGTACTTCCTCTAGGGTGTTTGTAGAATGGTAAAGTAATATGGATGAATGATGTCACTTCCTGCAATGTGACTTCCTATGACATGAAATCTAGTGGTCTTTATATGGATATCAGATCTTAGGATTTACTTCATATCACTGGTGGATAGAGGTGTGGGCATAGTGCCAGTGAATATGTCTTGGTGGACATACTTTGGTGAGTACATTGGGGTTCTGTTGCCCTGTGAAGTTTTGCTGTGTGTTATGGTGGACTAATGCATTCACTTTGTGATACGTACATAACTGTGACTATGGGCATTGCTGTTCCACCATCAAATACATTTACATTGAACCCCTCACCGCTTTACTCAGGAAATCCAACATCCCCTTTCACTTATATGCAGACGACACGCAGCTCTATCTGGAAACCACTTAAATTGACGACATCCAGAGACTTAACACCACGCTCATGGAGGTTCAACACTGGCTCACAAGTAATTACCTGAAACTCAACCAAGAGAAAACGGAAATACTCCTCATCTCCAACAAAGACGAAATCCCCCAAATCGAAGAATGGCTCAAAGCAATTGACGCCCTCAATGGTAACCTCACCTTAGCTAATTCGGTAAAATCCCTAGGGATCCCCCTTGACCCGAAACTGGACATGAAGAAACACATTTCAAGAACCGCTAAAAGTGCCTTTCTCAACCTGAAACTACTATACACAGTAAAACCCTTCCTCCCACTGAAGGACCTTCAACAAGCCACACAAGCACTAGTGCTCTCCAGAATAGACTATGGGATTGCGAGTATGTCCTAAAGTCTGACCCCCAGCCTCAATTTACAGCACAGTTGTGGAGAGGACAACATACTGGCACCACATTGCAGTGGCCTGGTGGTGACTGTAGAAGTGAGTCCATCTCTTGCTGTGGTTTACAATGGCCCACAAACCATGTCCCACATGTGACCCTGGTGCACTGGCCCATCAACCAATGCTTGATTGGCCGCATTCCCAAACCAAGCCTATGTAGAACACTTTCTGAACAAACTCAATGCCCATAGGGCTCTATGGGCTTCAGCCCCCCTGCCGTATATGTCAGCACATGCTGAGACAGCTTCCCCACACACAGAGACAGTTATTGAGCTGCTGTGGGTGGGTGGTCTATCATATTTTCACATCAGCACACAAGTATTTCATATGTTTTAAAGGGATTATTTACTAGCTGATGTGGCTTTGTTGTTTTTACAACAGTCCCTAGTGCATCAGCATCTCCACTCTGCCCATTCCTCAAAGTTGACATTTACATTTGCTACAACAGTGAGATAATGAATATCCTGCCAAGCAACATTAGGCTTTGTTTTTTGTTTTCTACAGCTTGTACACCACCCAGAGGTATTGAGGCACTTTGCATGAGCACCAGTTACATTAGTGAAGGACACATTGCTCTGGGTATTTGTCCTCAACCCCCAAACATGTTTCTACATTGCTGGGGGTATTTGCCACCAACCTAAAAATTGGCCCTTCCTTGCTGTGGGTATGTGCCCTCAAACCCGAATTTGTCTCCACATTGAAGGTATTTGCACCCCAACCCACAAACTGTTTCTTCATTGCTGTGAGTATTTGCCCCCAACCCAAAAATTGTCTACATTGCTGGGGTATTTGCCCCCAACCCCAAAATTGTCTCTACATTGCTCGGGGTATTTGGCCCCAACACCAAAATTGTCTCTACATTGCTGTGGGTATTTGACCCCAGCCACATAAGTGTTTCTACATTGCTGCGGGTATTTGCCACCAAATCCCAATTTGTCTTTACATTGCTGGAGGAGTTTCCCCCAAACCTCAATTTGGCTCGACACCACTCTAACCTCCTGGTCACCAAACTCCTGGCAGATTCCACAGACTCCTGTGAATACCTTGTACATTCCATATGCAGCAACACCACCCAACGGTGCAGTCTGCACAGCTTTCACCACCCCCAGGCACAAATGATGCCTTCACTGACCACCTCATGGAAATCATCACAGCCAAGGTTTTCTCCAACTCGAAAGACATTTTCCTTGGTGACTTCAACCTGCATTGGAATGACCACAAGAATCCTCATGTCAATGCCATCAAAGATTTCCTGGCCAACCAAGCCCTAACCCAAGCCTGCTCGCTCCCCACACACTCGAAAGGCGCCACTCTAGACTGGATCATCGCTAAGGAATCAACAGTCAAGCTTATTGCCATAGACCCTTGTGACTGGTTGGACCACCACACCATCACTTTCCTTTTATTTGGCACCCACAAGACAAGGGCACCGCAACAGGTGATTCCTAAATGCTGGGTTAGAGACAACAAGAAGCTGGATCTCAGTGAACTGGCAGCTCGCTGCAAATCTGACCTCCCCCCCTCAATATCTCATCTGTCAGTGACCTCAATGACTATTACTCTGCGACTATAACTAACATTCTTGATGACCTTGCCCTGCTAAAACTAAAAAGAACCCAAATCAAGAAAGAAACCCCTGGTTCAATGGATTCCTCAACAACGAGAGGCGATCCCTCCGGCAGTCAGAAATAATCTGGAGACAGCACCCCCCAGGCACACACCTAAAACTTCTCCGCCAGGCCAGAAATGCCTACAACAGGAACATCCTCAAATCAAAAAAGAATTATTCAGATGGGAACTGGGGAATGCCAAGAACAGACCCCACAAGCTCATCGAATTGGTCAAACACCAATCCAACAAACTGGCCAAAACATCGAAAGAAAACCCTAAGTCACTAATATCATATGAGGAATTCTCCTCCTTTTTCTCTGACAAAATCAAAACCTTAGGAAAAAAACTCAGATACGCCACTTTCTCTCAACCCCTTACAGATCTGCCTCTTCCTTCCGCGCCACCCCCACAGGCTTCACCTAAAAACCAAGCACATTGGACTGATTTCAAAATTTATGACAAACACTCCGTCTCGAAAATCCTATCCACCTTAAACCCGAACAACCACTTTAATGACCCACTCCCCTCTAACTGCCTAGCTGCCACCACACAATCCATCATTCCTAGCTGGACTGCAATAATTAACACCTCCCTTCTTCAGAGAGCGATATCCGACTATCTGAAAGCCGGCCAAGTCCTCCCCTTCTTAAAAAAAGGTTGCTTGATCCTGCCTCCCCTGACAACTTTAAACCTATTTCTAACATCCCTCTCTTAGCCAAAGTTCTAGAGAAGTGTGTACAACAATGGCTGAATCATCACATTGCCAACTTTCACCTTCTAGATGACTTCCAATCCAGCTTCAGGCCCGGGCACAGCACGGAAACCACCATTCTCCATATTGTTGATGATGCCCTCCAAGCCCTTGACCAAGGTAAAACCTGTCTCCTAATCCTCCTCGATCTTTCCTTAGCCTTCGACATGGTCAACCACGAAAAACTACTTGAATCCTTCAAACTCAGGATGGGAATGGATGACTCTGTACTTGAATGGTTTAGGTCCTTTCTCCATTACCGATCACAGAGATTCCTAGTTAACTGCAACCTGTCTGCTACCTCTACGGTCACGGTTGGAGTCCCCCAAGGATCAACCCTCTTCAACCTTTACCTCGAACCGCTTGCCAAAGTATTATACACCGCGAATATCTCCTACCACATGTACGCTGATGACACCCAGATCTACATCAAAATCTCCTCCCTCAAGAAGATTATTTTCCTGAATGAAACCTTGAACTCGACTGTCCTCTGGCTCTCCGCCAACCAACTCAAACTCAACGCAAAGAAGACAGAATTCCTATTAAACTTACCTCCCAAAACCAACCCTGAGACTCACAGCTTTAAACTGCACTCCGACCATTGTGGACTCGCCCAAATCCCTCAGAATAACCCTTGACTGCAACTTGATTAACTCGATGGCCAAATCAGCCAGATTCCATCTTAGCTACCTAAGGAAACTGAAACCCTTCCTTGACACCCCAGACCTAAAACTGGCAGTCCAGGCCTTAGCCACCTCCAGACTAGAATATGGATGCTCTAACCTCTTGGGTTTACCCAAGATCTCCCTAGCACTTTTAAAAGCCTGCCTCAATGCGGACGCCAGACTACTAACAGGCTCAAAGAAATTAGACCACATTTAACCACATCTGAAAACCCTGAATTGGCTTCCTCTAGAGTCCCGAATCCAACTTAAATTGGCATGTATCACGCACAAGGCATTATACTCAAACTCCCCTGCATATCTTGCCCAGAAACCTGTGATATCCAGAGGAACCAGAATATCCCAGTCCACCAGAGACCTCTTACTCCAACCGGCATGTTTGCGAAAAAAGAAAACTTACAAACGGACCTTCTCTGGGGCCGAACCAAGAATATGGAACTCACTCGTGCCCTCCATTAGAAGAATCCCTTCTATGGCTTGCTTCAAAAAAGATGCTAAAACCTTCCTAATGGGCAAATTCCTTGCCTAAATCTTGCTTTCTATCTTCAAAGAGACCTTGCGCTGCTTCTGACTAGTGCATCCCATGGAGTACCCAGTCACTATCCATCTGGCACCTTCGGACATCCCACCATGGAACCTGGGACCCTGCGTTTCTCGTAAAATGTAAATTTAAATTGTACATATGTGTTCCTTTTATCCCTGATGTATCCAGTCCCCTCCAATTCTTTTGTATTATAATGTTGTTTACGGTAAAGTGCTCTGATCCCCCAATGGGTCAAGTTCGCGCTCTAGGAAACTCAAAAATAAATAAGTAAATAAATGAATAAATTGCTGGAGGTATTTACCCTCCAAATCCAAAATTGTCTCTACATTGCTGGGGGTATTTGCCCCACAACCACCAATTTGACACTACATTGAGGGAGGTATTCCCTCTTTCTTTGCCTGTAATTGTGCCCCTGCTTTATCTTGTACTTTCTTTTGTGGGGTAGTTACATTATTCTGTATGGGTAGGTGACAGACTTACCTTCTGCACCGACTGTGTCGGTTGCGGTTGTAGTAGTGCTCAAAGAGGTAGTGTATAGGGATGACATGTATGATGGGATTCATGGCTGCACCATCTTGTTCACAGATTTCGTATTGTTGCACAAATCGGAGCTGAAACACTCTCCTTCCGGGTGCTCTGATATTTTGGTTGTGGAGACTGAGAAGCATGCATCTTACTTAGGCATTCAGAATCTGCTTTGAAAATGCTTCTGGACGACTCCACACTGAGTTTCTGGAGGCTTCTTGTTTGGAAAATGAGGACAGATTTGGAGTGACTGAGTCATTTTGTAAGTGAAGGATTTTGGGCATTGTACTCCATCATTTGGTAGAACCGGATTCCAGTATGAGTCGGTTGGAAGGTCCAACCCCGGACAGCTCTGGCATGGCCTTCAGAACGAGATCAGAATCAGGCCCTGAGTGTTACAAAGCCTGGTACCAGGAATATAAAACGCAAATCTCTGTGGGACTAACCTGCACCTGGGGAACTTCGATTTTCGATCGTGATCGAATCGACCCACCATTTTGTGCTCCGCCGCCATTTTATGTTGCCATCACTCAGACAGCACGGCGAACAAAGTCTATTCTGCTTTTTCTGCAGCCTGGTGTTGAAATACGCCTTTTGCCTCTGTTTGCAAAGCTGATGTTAGGACTGGCCGAGTACACTAATCCCCGTCTGGTTTTTCTAATCCCCGTCTCAACTATCTGTTGGTTCACACTATTCTTTTCTGACTTTAACTTATCATCTGGCCTTCACTGTCTTTTGCTAGCATTCTCTCGTTTCACAACTGTCCTCCAACACACACAAACGTATCTCGCCACCTGCAAGTTAGTTACGAATCCGTTAATGAATTAGTTTGAGGGATGGGTGACAAACATAGTTGGAGGAGAGGTTTCTTCGAGTCATCTGACACTGTTGTTTTCGAATCTCTCCTATTGGTTCTGTCCTGTTTTCCAACTTTTCTTATTGGCTCTTTCTTGTATGTTCTGGGTGTATATTTGGTTAATGTATATGTTACCTATATACTATATAAGATTGTGCGCCACAGAGTGAAGTGGCAGTCTCCTGAGAACCTACCTTGTGTACTTCTGGGATAACTGTACTAGCTGCAGCTAATAAATCTGATCTTCTAACGCCTAACAGAGTGTCCCGTGTCTCTGTGTAGCTGAGCAGGAGAATCCAGGAGATTAAGGCGTACCCTGCGCCGCCAGGCCCAAAAGGTTCTGGTTCTTCAACTGGTGCCCATTGTGGGGCGGCTTCAGTGGTACCGGTTCTGCCTGAAGGTCGTGAGGAACCTCGCAAGAAAGTTCCGGAGGGTTCGCGAGCCAAATTAAGCGACCCCTGTATGTCGAAAGTGGCCCGAAGGTCTTTTGCAGTGTGGTTACTCCTTCCTGATGGCTACTAACAACCGCTGCCCTGACTGCCGCCCTGCCTTGGCCCTTCCTTTGGTGATGTATGGTAAGGCGAGACGATAGACGGGCCTCTGTTGGCGTGAGAAGACGTCCTTAGTTAAGTATTTGGTGGGTCGCTCCCACAATTTTGTATTTTAGTTGTTTACTCTTGGTCCTTAGATTCGACTATTGCAATAGCCGAAGCTGAGGGTAAGTGCATTTGTGCTGCGTAAACTGAGTTTTACCCCCTTGAAGTTTGTGAACAGTCCGGTGAAATCACGAGATGCCTGGTCTGACTAAGTTTGGAAGAATTTGTTGCTTTGGTTGTAATAGGGATTCCCGGCTTGAGGACTCTTGTCCGATTCCTTCGGTTGGAACTCCCACATATGAGCTCTATTCAAAACATGGTAGTGGCCCCATTGCCTTTAATGAGGCATGGACCCGATACACGAAGAAAGATGGTGTTCTAAAATGGCCAGAAAATTGTAGTTTTGATCCCGATGTGCTAGATAATTTAGAAGCAGTCTTATTCAAAAGAAAAGCCAGGCCGGCAATGTTTGTTTCTTTCCGCCTTTGGCGTAAGGAGGCAAAACAGAGAGAAATTAAGCAAGCAAAACGAGATAGAAAAGCACAGGGAATGACAATTATACAGGCTGCCCAACAGTTTAAAGATGATGAAATTGATAATGCGACAGAAATCTTAGAGAGACAGCATCGTATGGCGATAGATAAATGCTATCCGGTGTTGCCTGTTTCCCCTTCCGATAATAAAAAAGATATAGAAGAAGATCCCCTAATGTCCCATTTATTGACGTTGCCTTCGCCCTATGCACAAAGTGCCAATGCACCCCAGTTGTTACAGCCTGTTCAGCCACCAGCGGTACCGCCGCCTGTTCCGGCTCTTCCGCATTTGCCTCCTCCAGTATTACCGCCTCTGCCAGTTTTACCGTTAACTTCAACTTCTTTGCCCTCATCTCCTGATCTTAGATCTCCTTTGCCTTCTGCTCCTCCTGCAATTATCGGTTCTCCTCCTGTCAGTTCTCCTAATACTTTGTCTCCAATTCTTATGTCTAATTCGCCGTCTGTGCGTAAGCGTCTCACAGACACTGTCACTGGTATTCTATCTCCTTTCTTTGGAGCTTTAAATGTGTCTCCGGCTTTTGCTCGAAGACAGTCTCGTAGTCAGTTCCCAGATTTTGAAGAACGAGAAAGGTTAGACTCTCTTGCACGTAAATGGATCAAAAAGGGTCCTCAATACAGTGTGCCCGATATTATGCCTACTTTCTCACAATGGAATGCGCCTACGCAAAGATATGTTTTTAATGCAATGTGCGATACTCTCATTAAAGAATGGGAAGATATGAAATCAAGTCCGATCCCACAAGATCTGTTAGATGTTCAGACTGATTTTGATAAAGGACTTGTTGTGGGTTCTAAGGTTGAGAAAGCTGTAAGGACACTTATTTCTTATAGATCCTTATTGTTCTCTCAGGCTTTCCTTGATTCTGATCCGTCGGTTAAATTGACACTGAAAAATTATCCCATGAGAGAGGTTCCTCCAGTATGGAAAGAAGAGGTTCCAGAAGCAGGTAACGTACCACTTATTCCTGCTCATTTTCAGCGTATATGGGTACATGTCCCTGGGAAGAGATCTGAAGATTTGGCCCTTAAGCAGACTCTACCGGATCCTCGTAAAAACCCTGCTGGTTATTATAAAGAATTAACGCAGACAGTTGACGCTTGCATCATGAACCTAGCTGATATCGATATGTTGATGGGAAATGTAGTCCCACAGACAATATGGGCTAAGATTCGTAAAGAGAATCACGCACAAGAATTAGGTGCTACTTGGGATGTTATAACTGCCACAGATAGAGACCAAGTGGGTGGTGCAAAGCCTGAAGCATAGATTTCAGAATTCCCTGGTAGGATTATTACATTAATGAAAACTTTGATGCCTGCATTGAGAGTTAATTGGGATAAACTAGCAGCATGCAAACAAAAGAAAGATGAAAGTGTTTCTGATTTCTTTACTCGTTTCGAGGAGACATTTATTGATCACAGTGGTCAAGATATGGCTACAGAGGGTGGACAGCGATTATTTGTGGACAAATTTGTATTTAATTTGCTTCCCGAGCTGTCACATAAATTGAAAGATTCTGAAAGTTCATGGGCTGTTTCTTCTTCCGCTCAGATATTGGCTACTGCACAATATTATGAAAACAGAGATAAAGAGGAAAAAGAAAAGCAAGAGAAAAAGACGAAAGAATTAAAAACGAAGGTTCTCTTGCAACAAGCCTATCCTCCTCGTTATGCTCAGCCTCAATTTCAAAAGCCTCCGCAGTTTGCAGAGGTTGTATCAAAAGCCTGAGCCATATATTCCACGACCTTTGTTAGGACCTAATCAATGTGCCTATTGTAGAGAGGAAGGTCACTTCAAGAATAGTTGTCCGGTTTTATTGTAGCGCAATGGAGCATTATCTGCTCCACGAGGTTGTGCTGGCCTCCAGTCAGCAAACAGAGGTAGAGGTCGGGGTGTGTTGATTCAAGAACAGCGTGCCCTTCCTTCTCCCAATTCCATGAACTACTTTGATCAGCAAAATGTTAGGTCTACTCAGTAGTACAATGAAGATCATTATATTGAAAACAGAAATGAAAGTCTTCATGCCAACTAGGACAGCCATGGACAAAGGGAGTTGTGTCGATTCCAGTAGATCAGAATGGACCTTATGTTAACGTCACTACAATGGGTGTTTTAGAGCCATTTCTTCTAGATAGGGGGGCGATGAGAAGTTCTATCATTCATTCTAAACTCCCTGGGGCACCTTTGTCTGGCTTAACGAATGTTTCTGTAGGATTTTCTGGCGCCCCTGTTCGTAATCCGGTTTCTTGCCCTTTGCCCATTTCAATTGGCCCTTATAATTTGGAAGCTCCACTTCTGTTGACGAATGGTTGTGGTGAGAATCTGTTGGGTTTGGACCTATTGAAAAGAATGCATGCTATGATATTGTTCTCCTTCTGGTGTACATCTTACCCTAGGACAAAAACTGATTTCTCCAATGTATTTGTCCAAAGATCAGTTTCCACCTGAATTGCTTTCTCTTCCAGCAACGCTTTGGGCCACGGGTCCGAATGATGTGGGCTGTCTTGAAATTCCACCTTATGTTGTCACTCTTAAGCCCAATGTTGAATTACCGCGCATCCCGCAGTATAGAATTTCCACTGAAGGTGAAAAAGCGCTTTTGGAAATCATTCATGATTTGATTCAGAAGGGTGTGGTTGAGGAAACAAGAGGTAATATATGCAATAGTCCTATCCTTCCTGTTCTTAAACGCACTGATTATTCTCAGCCTCCTGTATATCGTTTCGTAATTGATCTCCGGGAGGTAAACAAAATTGTTGTACCACAATTTCCTGTTTTTCCAGATATCACTGCTCTGTTGACAATGGTACCTTCCACAGCGACTTGGTTCTCTGTTATCGATCTAAAGAATGCCTTCTTTAGTATTCCCATTGCCGAAGAGAGTAGGGACATTTTTGACTTCTCTCTTGGAGGCCGAAGCTTCCGGTTTAAGCGCGCACCTCAGGGCTATTGTGAAAGTCCCTCTATTTACAGCCAAGCTTTAAAATGTCATCTTGATACTTTTCATTTGCCTTCTGGTGCTGCTCTTATCCAGTACATGGACGACTTGTTAGTCGCGGCCGATTCAGAAGATATTTGCTAAGGTGTCACTGTTGCCTTGTTACGCCATTTGTTTAATCTGAATCATAAGGTTTCACCTTCCAAAATACAATATGTCCGTCGAGAGGTTACCTACTTGGGTCATCTCCTATCAAAGGAGGGACGACGATTAACACCAGAACGAATTCAGGCGATTATGCAAATGTCAGTGCCATCCACACAAAGGGAGGTACGTGCCTTTCTGGGTATCACTTCCTACTGTAGGCAGTGGATCCCTAACTTCTCTCTGTTGGCCAAGCCTCTGTTGGCACTCACTTTGAAAGATACGCCTCAGCCCCTTCCTTGGACTGATGTTTGCCAAAAGAGTTTTACTGACTTACGTACTGCTCTACGTTCCGCTCCTGTATTGGGTACTCCCGATTACAGTTAGCCCTTCACACTCTATGTTCACGAGAGAGAAGGTTGTGCGTTGTCAGTTTTAACACAGCAATTTGGAGAGAAACAGCGGCCATGTGCCTATTTTTCGGCTACGTTAGATCCTGTAGCTAAAGCATTGCCCAGTTGTCTTAAAGCGACAGCAGCAGCAGCAATTTCTATTCGACAGTCTGCTGGAATAGTATTGGATAACACTCTCATTTTCATGGTGCCACATTCAGTGGATACCTTACTAAACAGAACGAAAACGCAACATCTTACGAGTGCTCGTCTAACTGGATATGAGCTGACGCTTTTGCCTATTCACGTATACATCAAACGATATAATACCCTAAATCCAGCCACTCTGTTGCCCCTTCCAGATGAGAAAAGTGTTGAGGAGCAACATGATTGTTTCTTTCTTACTGAGGAAGAGACAAAAGGAAGAATTGACTTGAAAGACACACAGCTAGAGAATCCGGATGGAACTCTATGGGTAGATGGTTCTTGGTTTAAAATGCCTAATGGAGATACAGTTTCAGCCTATGCTGTAACTACTTTACATACAGTTGTGGAAACAGCACGCATCAGACACAATTCAGCTCAAGCAGCAGAATTGATAGCATTAACTAGAGCCTGTGTATTGTCAAAAGGGAAGAGAGTGAACGTGTACACCGACAGCCAATATGCCTTCGGTGTAGTGTTCAACTTTGGGTGTCTCTGGAAGGAAAGGGGATTTCTCACTTCACATGGCACCAAAATACAACATGGTCAGTTAGTGACTGATCTTCTTGAATCACTTGCCTTACCCACCCGATTGTGAAGTGTAGTGCGCACAAAAAGATTACAGATGATGTTGGCCGAGGAAATGCATTTGCAGATGAAATAGCGAAAAAGACAGCAAGAGATGTTACAAGTTGAATGTATGTGGCGGGTCCTGCGAATTGGGTTAGAGAGAGAGGAATGTATGAGGATACAGTGGAAAGTGTAAGAGCGATTCAGAAGGAGGCTTCAGAGAAAGTGTTGAGCAAGTGCAAAGAAAGTACAGGAATGTTGGATGAGATGGGTTGTTGGGTGGAATTATCTGAACATCAACGTTGGCTGTTACCAGATGCCTATGTACTCCCAGTGGTTACTATGGCGCATGGTCCAGCCCACTTAAGTGCAAAAGGTATATGCAAACTTCTAGCTCCAGTGTGGCAAAATGAACAAATCCCAAAATGTGCAGACAACATAGTGAAACATTGTATTGTTTGTTTAATGTACAACCCAGGAAAGGGAACCCCAACTCCAGCAGGTCATTTTGCTCCTCCAACATATCCATTTGAGGTGTTGCAGATCGATTACATTCATATGGAGCGATGCAACAACCTTAAATACGTTCTGGTGGTAGTATGCGCCTTTTCAAGATGGATAGAAGCATACCCTTTAAAAGACAACACAGCCTTATCCACAGCTAAAGCTTTACTAAAAGAATTCTTCCCCAGGTTTGGTTTGCCGCGCATTGTCTGGAGTGACAATGGGAGCGAATTTGTTGGCCAAGTCATGCAAAAGGTTTGTGCGGGTCTTGGTATCAAGCAAAAGTTCCATGCAGCAAATCATCCACAGTCAGCGGGTTTAGTAGAATGCTACAACGGTACATTAAAGTTAAAACTAGCAAAAGTTCAGGCTAGTACAGGACTCAATTGGCCCGATGCTTTACCATTGGCTCTCCTATCCACCAGAACTGCAGTACACTCTTGTTTGGGACTTAGCCCTTACGAAGTGGTTTTCGGACGCCCGACTAACGTATGGGGAGTCCCTCGCCCTAAGAAATACTCAGACTTGCCATATCCAATGTTGATTGACTATTTGCATGATCTTACGACTAAATTGCGTGTTCTCCATCAACTGGTTCAGAGTGCTTTACCAGAGGCTTCCACAGACCCAGGTCATTCCATTCGACCAGGTGACTGGGTCTGCACCAAGAATTTCCAAAGGACAAGAAATTTGGAGCCCAGATGGAGGGAGCCTCGTTTAGTGCTTTTGGCACAGAGAACAGCAGTTAAAGTCGAAGGAAAGAAAAATTGGATTCACGGCGTGCATTGTAAGAAAGTGCCTTTGCCTTTACCCTACGATCAATGGGTGCGCAGGGGTATTGGTGACTCTGAAAGTGAAAAAGTTCCACGATTCGTACCTTTTAGCGATGCACGTCTGAATGGAACATTGTCTGAAAAAGAGGACGACGACATTCTTCAAGAAGCAATACCATCACATCGTCGCTCGAATACGACCAATCCACGAACATTGTTCCAAGATCAAACCACACCTGGAAAAGAACAATATAATTTGAGACCTAGACCAAAGAACACTTAAGATTTTTCTCTCTTGTGTAGTATTCTGTCCCGGTTGCAGGGTCACGGTAGGAGTCTTAGTTGCGACCTTAGTAGTGGCAATAGGCCTGCAGGACTTGCAGTGTCATAGGACAGCAGACAATCGTGATTGAGTGATCGAGGAAGATTGCCGTGAGCATCCATTAGAAAGATGGAAACTACACTAGGAAAAAGAGAGTGAAAGTATGAAATAAAGAAAGAATCCTGTAAAATAATGTACAGTCGTTTCAGTATAACTTTATGTATTATTATATTATTGTGTATTACTTTGGCGTTTATAGGTTGGATTATTTATGCTCTGCAGCGAAACGTTGTCTTTACTTCTTCCTCTTCGTCTTCTTCTACTGTCTCTCCACATCTCTTTCAGACCCTTCCTCAACATGAACTCATTAGAAGAACCGAATATTATAACAATTCCTTTGTCCAGTTATTACATCAACACCAGTTAGTGGTCAATACGACTGATTGT
Organism: Triturus cristatus; assembly: GCF_964204655.1. Taxonomy (NCBI): domain Eukaryota; kingdom Metazoa; phylum Chordata; class Amphibia; order Caudata; family Salamandridae; genus Triturus; species Triturus cristatus. The sequence goes on from NC_140588.1 coordinate 1,114,053,052, forward strand.
TGGGTGTGTGGACTTATGCCACATACCACAGAGAAAGGAATGCCATATTTAGTTCTTCCGTTCTCTTATGAGGGTTCTGCTTGGGCTTATTTTGTCATTTTCTCCAATGCCTACCAAAGCAAGTTCAAACGATCCATTAATTCATATATTGGTGGTCCAGATTTTAGTCATAGCTCATTAATTAAGGGAATGGTAGCTATGGCTAAAATCATGGAAAATAGTAAGATTTCCGTTGATGAAAGAAAAGCGTATACAAACTGGAACGTCACCCATTATGTCACTAGCCTTAGTGATAAAGGTCAAACAAAGAAAATCTCCACCAATTTGGACTATTCCTCATCAGGGAAATTTCTGTCTACAAATTAATGATCGCTCTTCTGACACCATACCAAGAAATAACTGTTCCCACACATACGTTTATTCCTCGCAGAACTCACCTCCTCTAGTACCATCCCAAGGCACGTATTTTATCTGCCATGATAGGGCTTACACGTGGTTGCCAACTGGGTTTTCTGGTACGTGTTATATAGCTTTCCTTCTTCCCCCTACATATACCGCTTCTGCAAATCATCATCGAAACAGATATGGCAGAGGGATTATTGACTCAAAAGACACAGCAGGACAAGAGGGAGGAGATTTCCTCAAAGGATTTCTTCCTTTTTGGGGTCCAATGGCCAACAGCAGAAATATAAGGCAACTGGTCCGTGTAGGAGAGACCACAATAGACATCACTGTAGGATCCTTAAGTAATATCACGGCAGAACTACAGGCGGATCGTCTTATGACATTACAAAATCGAGTTGCCTTAGATTTTGTTCTTGCAGATCGTGTTGGAGTGTGCAAATTGATCGGGTCAAGTTGCTTTATTTTCATAACTAACGACGCTCCAACAGTATACCAAGCTATCTCCAAGTTGCACATAATCTCTGAGTCTATTCATCAGGATGAAGGAGATTGGTCCTTTTCGGAGTGGTTTTGGGGACTACTGTCCAAATGGGGTTGGAAAGTATTGACATTCCTTGGAATAATTTTGACCATTATCTTTTCTTGTTGCCTTTGTATGCACTGTGGTCCCGCCATCTGTGACCTATGTGCTACTATGTGCATCCCCAAACCCAAATCACCAAGAACAGAAAACATAAGAATGATGTTACAGCAACAACTCGATGACCTCATGGCTATCGACATTGACTCAGATTAACATGAGTCTATCTTGCCTGACTTCTGGCAAAAGGAGGGTCTGAGGAACTTCGATTTTCGATCGTGATCGAATCGACCCGCCATTTTGTGCTCCGCCGCCATTTTATGTTGCCATCACTCAGACAGCACGGCGAACAAAGTCTATTCTGCTTTTTCTGCAGCCTGGTGTCGAAATACGCCTTTTGCCTCTGTTTGCAAAGCTGATGTTAGGACTGGCCGAGTACACTAATCCCCGTCTGGTTTTTCTAATCCCTGTCTCAACTATCTGTTGGTTCACACTATTCTTTTCTGACTTTATCTTATTGTCTGGCCTTCACTGTCTTCTGCTAGCATTCTCTCGTTTCACAACTGTCCTCCAACACACACAAACGTATCTCGCCACCTGCAAGTTAGTTACGAATCCGTTAATGAATTAGTTTGAGGGAGAGGTGACAAACATAGTTGGAGGAGAGGTTTCTTCGAGTCATCTGACACTTTTGTTTTCAAATCTCTCCTATTGGTTCTGTCCTGTTTTCCAACTTTCCTTATTGGCTCTTTCTTGTATGCTCTGGGTGTATATTTGGTTAATGTATATGTTACCTATATACTATATAGGATTGTGCGCCACAGAGTGAAGTGGCAGTCTCCTGAGAACCTACCTTGTGTACTTCTGGGATAACTGTACTAGCTGCAGCTAATAAATCTGATCTTCTAACGCCTAACAGAGTGTCCCGTGTCTCTGTTTAGCTGAGCAGGAGAATCGAGGAGAGTAAGGCGTACCCTGCGCCGCCAGGCCCAAAAGGTTTTAATTCTTCACACCTGGCCCGTGCTCCATTGCGATAAATCTGAACTTATGATTTTGTCCTGGTCCCATGCGACCAGATAACCACATGCAGCTTTGTGCATCTAAGAACTTTTTTTACCTAAATTGTTAAAATTGCATATCAGAATTTCTACCGGTTGGATTTTGTTGTATGGTCCAAACATATTTATTACATTTTCCTCTTTCTACCTTATTGTGAGAGTTTTCATGTGTTATGTTGTCACTTTTTTACAGCTAGAGTGCTGTATAAATAATTTTAAAAATTGCTTCCAAATTAAACCTGATTGCTTTTATGCGAAGTTCACAGAGGGTCAAGCACAGGTTAATTTAGGAATGTTTTGTAGTTCACCTTGACAAGAATTACAGATTTTGCTTGAGTAGGGTTTCACTACTTACAACCCAAAGTCTCACAATGTCTCCTTAGTGAAAACAAACAATTGCAAGGCACACCCTTGCGATATAAGCCTATGGGTCCAAGATGCCTTTTGTTGACTTCTCAGCATCACAGATGTCAGAGATTCAAACACAAGTCCTTGTTGCAACAACTATGCATCACATTAGCCTAGCAAGGACAGTAGATTTAAACATTTGTAGTACCTGAATTCAAGATGGTAGGCAATAGTCATTTGGTATTTTAATGGTCCCTGGACACCATAGCAGATGTGGTCCTACTTTTCTTTACTCAGATGTTTTACAAAATGTGTCTTTCTGAGACCCCAAGTAAATGCTGAGCTCAGTCTATGACCTGTTCACCTAATTACAAAATCTGACTACTGCATTTCACATTTTCACATTGTACATATCCACACCGGACCATCTACTATGCATTGAACTCTCTGAAGATGCATGGTGTCTGAGGTGTGTTGTACTCACAGCACCTTTCTTGCACTTAGCTTGGAAGTGCCATGTGATGGCAACATTTTGGGCCGATGTCTTCAATGCCTTTGCCATAATTCCGGATGACAGAGATCGTCCCTGATTGCATTGCTGGGCTATGCAACATATTTATCACCCGGGATTAGATGAGTAACTAAAATGTTGCTCTTTCCTGCCAAACAGAGCATGCCCATATATGGTGGTGGGGGCGCTGCCCCAACAGTAAAATGTAACATATTGCCTGGAGCAACTTGTGCCATACTGGGAATTCATGTCAGAAAGTTCCAGACCCAAAGACATCTGTTGATTGTATATTTTGCCAACCAACTGGACTTGGGTTGAGCACCGGGGGGGAGGGTCTGGTCCTCTCTTTGATTCTATACCCATCTGCAGGAGTGTGCATGTATGCATACTCTGATGCCCTGCTATGCTGTCTGTAATGTGGGTCAAGGGTTTGAATACGTTCATATTCATTAGGCTGTGAATGTCATGTAGTCAGGTTAGGCCAGGTTAGAAACACTACCATGTACAGGCTCACATTTCTTAAGTTGCATTCTCCTTTAAACACAGTCTCTTTTGACATACATCTGCATAAGTGACAATGCAGGATAACATTCTCTGAATCTCCATCAGATATATTTTAATTTCAAATGCACACTATCAGTGCAAGCGATAATTTTCACTTCACAAATGTTATTTATGTGTCACGTTTCGGCATAGGTAGGGAGAAGGGACGTGTGAATGGTAGTATGAATGTTGCCTTTATCCCAATCTACCTCTCCCAGAAGGCCTGGCGGCCGGTCCCGTGACACGGATCTCGGATGCATACATAAGCACCTCCCTTCCCTGGTTACGGTGCTTGTCAATCTCGCTCCCGAGCATTTCCTTGAAGCACCGCTTTTCTCCGTCCCATTATAGACGAAACGCTACTTCCTGTGTGGTGCGACTGGACTTTGCCGTACCGCGCGGAGGAGCGCTCCTTGAGGGGGGCGTTATTTACCTTTGCCGCCATCTCATCCCGAACGCACGGAACCGTGTGAAAGACCCGGACCCGCTGCAGCGCAGCCCACGTTCTTCACGCTGAAGCGCGCCGGGAACACAGCTCCTTCCCTGGGACCCCCGAGAACCGGCCCAGCAGCCTTCTTAACAAGAGAGGACTCTTCGGCAAGCCGCTTGAAAGGCTTGGATCCCGTGACCCGTTTTTTCTTTTCTTTTGGTTTCCTGACTATGCAGAGTGGCTGGACACGGTGGCATTGTGCTTGGGTGAAGGCTCTCTCTGAACTTCGGAGCCGTTCTTCCAGGACGCAGTGGCAGAGAACCCTGTGACAGCCATCGTTCAGCTAAGTACTTTCTTTTCATTCGAACTTGTAGAGATACTGATGTGCTGCGGAAAGCACAGTCAGGACTTGTGACTATTGGTAGCTTCTAGCAGTGTCTACGTTTATCCTCATTTATCACAAGCCTACGCCCTGGGTTTATAGCAGTTACGTGTCTCGTAAGTACACTGCCAAAAGGTCTTCATATGTATATGTGTCACTCCCCCTGCTTGCGAAGTCAGTTCTTCTGTATGATTGTATTTCTTTCTCTGCAGGGAACACGGGGTTAGATAGCCGGGGATCCCGACGTCTACTGAGGGTCGCGTCATCAGCCCCACTCCGAAGTGTGACGTGTACTGCACCTTTTTCTACTTTCCTTTGTCCCTTTTTTCCCTTTACCCCTGTACGGAGTCGTTCCTTGAGGGGTGTTCGAAACCTCAGGGGCGTTTCCGTGGTGGGGGACGGGGTTAACTGGCATCATCCATCGTTCCCGCTGCATCTGGAGTGACAGGTTAGTGGGGTACTGTCTACAGCCTGACAGATTGACAAGCCCACGAACGTTTGCAGCCTGAGCGATGGATCCATCCACGATTTTGTTGTCTATTCTGGAAACCCTGACTGCCTTACGTCTAGAGGTAGATGCATTCAGAGGAGAGAATCAAGAATTACAGAATGAAATGGGTTCCATGAGACGGGAGGTAGCTGGGCTCACTAGAACTAACCCTACAGGGGGTAGAGGGGATGGTTCCTACATCAGAGATTGGACTTTACCACCCCCAGTGACAGACCGTGCTCAGGGCCCTAGAACCGTACCTCAAACCCAAGGAGGGGGGACGCAAGGTGCTGGAATCCCCTCGGTGCATGTGATACAGCCTATGCACTTGCCTTTGGCGCCGCCTGAACGGTTCTATGGGGACCCAAAGAAATTTGGTATTTTTCTCAGTCAGTGCAGGCTCCATTTTATGTGCAAACCTGCGGTGTTTCACACAGACCAAGCCAAGACGGCCTTTATCATGTCATACTTAGGGGGCAATGCTGCAAATTGGGCCCTTCCCCTAATAGAAAGGGATGATCCTGTTGTGTATAATTATCCGGACTTCTGCAATGACATACGTGAGCTGTTTCACCGCAAGGCACACCATTCGTCGTTGGACCGGGAAATGCTCACCCTTAAACAGGGTTCACAAGACCTCCTCACTTACATCACTAATTTCAACCGACTCCTGGTCGAAACGAATTGGCCAGTAGAAAAACGATTGTGCATGTTCTATCAAGGGCTTAAAGGTGAGCTAAAGGATGTGCTCGCACAAGTAGTACAGATGCCAGAGTCCTGTGAAGAACTTATTGACCTCACAGTGCAGTTGGACCATCGACTCCAGGAGCGGAAAGGAGACAGGTATCGCTCTGAAGCAAGGACCTATGTGTCACGACCTAAGCCTGTAACGGAAGAACGATCCCCCACCAACGATGGCACCGAACCCATGCAAATTAGCGGAGTCCAAGGTCCCTTAAGCCAGGAAGAAAGAGAACAACGACGGAAGCAGAGGTTATGTCTGTACTGCGGGAAACCCGGCCATTTCATTAAAGAATGCAAGACTCGCTCTCGACTCACTCGGAGAACAACCCCGACAGGCCAGAACCTCTCGGTGGTGGATTATACAGCAGAAGATTCGGAAAACTGACGCTCTCAAACGAGATTGAGACCCCTCGTTTGAGACCCTTTGATGAAGAGGTCTCTCCTTCCGTGGCTAATACTGTCCAGTATATGGTGGCCCATATGAATTTGTGCGTTACCTTGGAATTACCTTCAAGAACACTCCTAGTGGTCCACGCCCTATTGGATTCAGGGGCTACGGGCAATTTCATCGATCAGCAGTACGCCAACGAAATCTGTGCCCCTTGCATAAAAAAGGAACATCCCGAAATCGTGAAGGCAGTGGATGGGTCAGCATTGACCTCCGGATTGATACGCTTCCATACGCAACCCATGCTGATGCAAATAGGGGAACATCACTTTGAATACATCCAATTTGACCTAATTGATGCCCCCCAATTCAAGTTAATCCTGGGAATGCCCTAGTTGACGTACCATGACCCCTTGATACGATGGGCAGCACGTTCTGTCTCCATGAATTCCACATTCTGTAAAGAGCACTGTACAAGACAAAAGGCCATGAGCACCAAAGAACCGGAAAGCCCCGCCAAGCTACTTGCTTTAGGAAGCAACACCCAGGAGGTATGCTGTGCCTCCACTCTACCACCTGAATATCTTCAGTTCCAGGCCGTGTTCAGCAAACAAGAGGCAGGGAAATAGCCTCCTCACAGGAACTATGACTGTGTAATCGAGCTAGAACCAGGAGCCCTCATACCATGCAGTCGGGTATATGCACTCACGGAAGCCGAAACAACTTATTTGCAGCAGTATCTGGCCGAAATGTTGTCTAACGGATTCATCCGTCCTTTATCCTCTCCAGCCTCTTCCCCCCTCTTTTTTATACCGAAGAAGGAGGGAGGCTTGAGGGCGTGCATCGACTACAGAGCCATCAACAAGGTGACTATAAAGAATAGATACCCTTTACCCTTGATACCCGTCTTATTAGACCAACTGAAAGGAGCCACTATCTTCACCAAGTTGGACTTAAGGGGAGCCTACCATCTGGTGCGGGTGCGACGCGGAGACGAATGGAAAACCGCCTTCAGAACGAAGTTTGGGCTTTTTGAATATCAGGTCATGCCCTTCGGACTCTGTAACGCACTTGCAGCCTTTCAATATTTTATGGATGAGGTGTTGCGAGGACTCCTGGACACCTCTTGCATAGTCTACATTGACGACATCCTTGTCTACTCTTCCTCCAGGGAAGAACATGTACGTCATGTAGCTGAAGTACTGGAACAACTGCAGACGTATGCCTTGTACGCCAAGCTGGAAAAATGTCTTTTTCATGCCAATGAAGTTGAATTTCTAGGGTACATCATAGGACCTCACGGTCTGTGTATGGACAGTAAAAAGACCCAAGCCATAGTGCAGTGGGAATCCCCTACTACCGTCAAGGCACTTCAAAGTTTCCTGGGATTTGCGAATTTCTATCGCAGATTTATCAAGGAATTCTCACGTATTATCCAACCCCTGACGCTATTGCTACGGAAAGGAGCCAAATTTCTATGGACCGAAGCAGCAGAACACGCCTTCCAGGAACTCAAACTCTGTTTCATCCAAGCCCCAGTATTAAGACACCCAGACACGGCGTTTCCTTTTGTGGTAGAAACCGACGCCTCCCATTACGCCATAGGAGGCATTCTCTCTCAACGTCATCCCAGTACCGGTCAACTCCACCCCGTGGCCTTCTATTACAAGAAACTCACTCCTTGAGAGGTCAACTATAGTATTACCGACAAGGAGCTGCTAGCAATAAAAAGAGCCTGCGAAGAGTGGAGACACTACCTGTTAGGCGCCAAACACACCGTGGAGATCTTTACGGACCATCGAAACCTGTTGTTCTTAAAGACTGCCAGAGCACTGACGCCTAGGCAACTCCGTTGGTCCTTGTTCTTCGCAGACTACAACTTTGTGATCAAGTACCGACCTGGACCACAGAACGGCAAGGCCGATGCCCTATCAAGACAATCTACACCAGAAACGAGCTTAGTGCCACAAGAAGAACCCCCGGTAATACTACACAACGCTTCCTTTCCAGACCCGACCATGGCTTCCACTACCCACCACGTCTTTCTGGAGCAAGTAAAGAATCACGTTCAGAAACTCAATGTCCAAACATGGATCGACGAAGCACCCGGAAGACGGACATTGAGGAATGGACTGCTGTACCATGACGACAACTTATATGTGCCAGACGGGCCCTTACAACAACAAGCGTTGCAATGGATACACGACTCACCTCTGGGAGGACACTTGGGCATACACAAAACCATGCAAGCCATGAAGAGAAGATTTTGGTGGTCAACCTTATCAGCGGATACCACTTCCTATGTCCCCGAATGTGCGGTTTGTGCTCAAGGAAAAACCCCACATCAAAGACCCAGTGGGTTGCTGAGGCCCATCCCCATACCTCACACACCGTGGCACACGTTGTCAATGGACTTCATCGTCGACATGCCACCCAGTAAGGCGCAGACCACCATCTTGGTTGTAGTCGACCATCTGACCAAGATGGGTCACTTCATCGCCCTCCCCAAGTTGCCCTCTGCAGCAGAATTGGCTCAGGTGTTTCTTCAACATATTGTGTGTCTCCACGGAATCCCAGCGGTCCTCATCACAGATAGAGGAACTCAGTTCACGTCCAGATTCTGGAAGGCCTTTTGTGAATCCTTGAAAATCGACGCTCGATTATCAACGAGTTACCATCCGCAAACGGATGGCAAGACCAAAAGACTGAACCAACACTGGAACAGTACCTCAGGTGCGTCTCCCTACAAAACGAAGATGAATGGAGCACCCTTCTCTGGACTGCAGAATTCGCATACAACAATGCCAACCATTCCTCCTTAGGGTGTGCACCGTTCTTCTGTTTACAAGGTCACCATCCGAACATATTACCCTTCGAGTGGCCTGCACAGTCAAAACACCCTACCATTCAGGACCATCATGCACACCTCCGTAGGGTCTTACACTCAGCTAGGACCCAACTAAGCATAGCTCAATCCCGTGATAAGGCCAATGCAAACAAGAAACGCTCCGCAGAACCATCGTATGGGGTGGGGGATAGGGTATGGCTGGCTACAAATCATTTAAAACTTAAAGGGAACAACAGGCTAAAACCAAAATACGTGGGTACTTATATCGTGGATAAAATTATCAACCCCGTAGCCATGAGATTAAAACTCCCCACTTCTTGGCACGTACATCCCGTTTTCCATATCTCCCTGTTACGGCCCTGCCTTCCCCGAACACGACTACCTCCTAAACCACGGCCTCTCGAGATAGAAGGGGAAGAAGAATACGAAGTTAAGCGCATTCTCGATTCCAAGTTGCAGCGAGGGAGGGTCTATTATCTTATTGACTGGAAAGGGTACGGTCCAGAGGACCGCTCCTGGGAATCCAAGAGCAATCTACATTGTCCTGCACTACTCCGGCGCTTCCATGCACGCTTCCCTTCCAAACCTGGTGGACCGGCGAGTCGCCGGTCATTGAGAGGGGGTACTGTCACGTTTCGGCATAGGTAGGGAAAAGGGACGTGTGAATGGTAGTATGAAGGTTGCCTTTATCCCAAACTACCTCTCCCAGAAGGCCTGGCGGCCGGTCCCGTGACACGGATCTCGGATGCATACATAAGCACCTCCCTTCCCTGGGTATGGTGCTTGTCAATCTCGCTCCCGAGCATTTCCTTAAAGCACCGCTTTTCTCCGTCCCATTATAGACGAAACGCTACTTCCTGTGTGGTGCGACTGGACTTTGCCGTACCGCGCGGAGGAGCGCTCCTTGAGGGGGGCGTTATTTACCTTTGCCGCCATCTCATCCCGAACGCACGGAACCGTGCGAAAGTCCCGGACCCGCTGCAGCGCAGCCCACGTTCTTCGCGCTGAAGCGTGCCGGGAACACAGCTCCTTCCCTGGGACCCCCGAGAACCGGCCCAGCAGCCTTCTTAACAAGGGAGGACTCTTCGGCAAGCCGCTTGAAAGGCTTGGATCCCGTGACCCGTTTTTTCTTTTCTTTTGGTTTCCTGACTACGCAGAGTGGCTGGACACGGTGGCATTGTGCTTGGGTGAAGGCTCTCTCTGAACTTCGGAGCCGTTCATCCAGGACGCAGTGGCAGAGAACCCTGTGACAGCCATCATTCAGCTAAGCACTTTCTTTTCATTCGAACTTGTAGAGATACTGATGTTCTGCGGAAAGCACAGTCAGGACTTGTGACTATTGGTAGCTTCTAGCAGTGTCTACGTTTATCCTCATTTATCACAAGCCTACGCCCTGGGTTTATAGCAGTTACGTGTCTCGTAAGTACACTGCCCAAAGGTCTTCATATGTATATGTGTCACTCCCCCTGCTTGCGAAGTCAGTTCTTCTGTATGATTGTATTTCTTTCTCTGCAGGGAACACGGGGTTAGATAGCCGGGGATCCCGACGTCTACTGAGGGTCGCGTCATCAGCCCCACTCCGAAGTGTGACGTGTACTGCACCTTTTTCTACTTTCCTTTGTCCCTTTTTTCCCTTTCCCCCTGTACGGAGTCGTTCCTTGAGGGGTGTTCGAAACCTCGGGGGCGTTTCCGTGGTGGGGGACGGGGTTAACTGGCAGCATCCATCGTTCCCGCTGCATCTGGAGTGACAGGTTAGTGGGATACTGTCTACAGCCTGACATTATGTTATTGTCCCATAGGCAACAATGCTTTCCAACTAGGATAAGCTATTGCTGCTTGACATGGGTTCTAACATGGCCACATGGGTGCTGTTTATCATATATATGGAAACACTTCCTTGTTTGGAGGAGTGGAGCACTCAGTTGACACTGTGAGGTCTCCACATGCCGGAATTACAGCTCAGCTGACTCCTGCTCACCAACACAAGAGATGACCAGTTCTACAGAAAGACGAACAGACTGATGACACTTACCCACAGTTAATGGAGATTTGACCACCCAGGCAGGGATTTGGCAGATCACCCACTCTAGGCGAGACTAGGTTAGGGAGTGCTAGGTGGTAGTACAATATACACAGTACTTGTACGCCTGCATATACACACTGTCTTTTCACAATTGTGGAAAAGTTAATCTTGTTCACTATTCTTGTAATGCTATTTGAGCTGATCTGTTTCATTGTACTGATTGTCACAGGAAATACCTTAATGAGTGTTTCTTGTGTATTTCTTTGGCATGCATGAGAGGTCTAGCAAAAATGTTCTAGATCTGTTACCATGGTTTCTTTGGGTGGTCATCTTCTAAGGTTGCACACACAGTTGTTACCTATTAAGGTTGGGTGTGCAGATGGTGAACTGTGGGCTAGCAGGGATAGAGGCTAACATTTCATGAGGGGGTGCAGGGAATCAGTCTGGCACAATCCCGACATTTATGTTGTCTAACAAACACACAGTTTCTGTTGAGATACAAAACGTATGACATGGTGCCCAACGTTCTAGGGTGGGCTCCTATTTAATGAATCAACTGAGTAGATAGCTTTTTTGGTACTCAAAGACAGGGACATTCTTGGTGTGAGGCAACATATCCTCCTCAGCTGTTGGTAAACCCTATATACTGACAGCAGGTTTTTCAAGCTTGAACTTTTCAAAGGATCACCCCATAGTGATACAATCTCTGAATTCCACATATTCTTATGGCTAACCCAACAGCACATAACATACCTGAGAGTTGCAGATAAGCGGCTACTCAGAAGCTGCTACAACAGGATCTCACCCTTACCGGTGGGAATGTTACCCTCTTGGTTGAGGCTCACAAACCATTTAGAACAGAGGTATTATAGTCATGGGTTACATTCTCAGATGCAGACAACCAACAAAGCTGTTTCACACTTACACTTCAGCTGAAGTTCCAAAATAACCATAAGTCTTGTAAGGCACTGGAGATGCCATTAACATACCAAGAACACAGACAACTACAGAGAAAGTTAGATTAGGCCGCCTTAGCAATGACGAAGTACTATGGTCAGTCTTAGCCAGTTATACACCACACTCAAACATACCTAATAGGACAGCAGCACAGTTAGGAAGACTATATGCTGGTCTAGTTGGCATATATAGATGCCTGACCCAGGCCCACTGCACAAGCTGTACCACCACAACTGGCTGTCCCAGGCATTATTTCACAGACTATCAATGCTGTTATGGGATAAATTCAACAGATTTTGTTCTGGATTGCACAACAAACTAGTCAGTTTGAAGGAGTGTTTACCCATACAGAAGCCTAGGAAAAACACAGAATTCTTACCATATACTGGCCAATGGAGATGGCTTCCTCACTGGAAGACTACGCCACTTGGGGAACAATCTTTCCTTTGGTATGTGCGGGAATTCATGGTAACCCCTCATTGGCTATTTTGCCAAAGGTACTTAAACAGATTCAAAATGAGTATGGGCCAGCCCCTGCCATGGATCTGGGGATGAAACTACTGGCAACAGTGTATAGAGATTATTTTGCAGTCAGACATAGCAGTCCTCCAATTAACAGTCATTCTGAAAATGATAATTTAAAGCAAGCACCCAACTCTTCTAAGTGGGATAATGAAAACACAAAGAAAACAGTAAGTCTCATGGCAGATCTTCCCAACAGGAGGCTACTGACAAGAGCTATAATATGTGTAACCATAATAATAATAAGACTCCTGACAGGTATCAGGATACTGATACACATGTATTTTGTTCCTTTCAGGATTAATTCGAGAAATGATCGGAGAGAGGTGGACGGTGGAAGAGTAGATCAGAGGCGTATGTGAAACCAAAGTAAGACTCACAGCATTCTTGAACTTGAATATCAAGGTGTAATAGAAAGATTCACCACTCCTATGAATAATTTCCTGTTTATAAGTATGAGACCAGGCCATTCGTATCATCTAGTATTAGAATACAGACATATAACAGAGCAAAATGTATATTCTCAGTACCAAACACGCACAGCTCAGCAGTAATGAACAACATATTATGTAAAAAATACAAAACAACACTGAATCTCTTGAATAGAATTTTCTGCCAAAATATAGAACCTGAAAACTCAAAAACAGTTCTGACATGTGCCCCAGTGGTATAAGAACAGCCCTGGGTTGTTTTCAGCCCGAGTTACAGAACTTTTAAAAAATGTTGACGACCATTATCCTAGGTCAATGACATTTACTTAATGGATGATGACCTTTCTAAATATAATTTGCAAGAGTGGATTGCATTGTTTTCTGATGCGCTCACATGGGCTACAAATTTAATAAAATTCAATTCTATTGGTTAGGGGTATACCCATCAATAACCCTCCTATTACCTGGGTATCTGAAACACAATTTAGAAAAAATTGGTAAGGAGGAAAAAATAGAGAAATATTTTTAAACAAGGACACCTTTAATTATCCTGTCATATGTGTATATTTTCACATTTTCTTATTTAGCAATTTTATCGTTGAGCATATAAAAAGAACATATATTTACAAATAACACCTCTAAAACAAAAACAATCTAAGGCTACTGTCCACCATGAAATATTTCCTATTGTGGAGCTACCTTTAAATAGTATGGACTACCCAGAAGGCTCATACATTGCGTATAGGAAAATCACTCTCCAAATAATTCACAAAAGCAATGTGAGACTGTTACATCCACAAACAGTTCAATTAATTTGCAGTCCTTCTGTACAAAAAACTGTCGACGCGGTCGCGTTTCAGCCGATTTCTTATGGCCTCTTCAGGACAAAAACAACAGCAGCATTCTACATAAAGAAAAATAATAAACTCTAATAACATATACAGTACAGAATGGCCAAACGATTATCCTTGTCGGTATATATACAGGTCTCGTTCCCTGTGAAACATGCAGAAAGTTCCACCACCTCAACAAAATCACCGAATCCAGTGTGGCGTGAATCTCAAGGAAAATCAAAATGTTTTCCTATACGCAATGTATGAGCCTTCTGGGCCGTCTTTTCCTGCTGTTTTTTTCCCTGGGTTTTCCCCTGCCGCTGAACCCCTGCGGCCCCACCCCCTTCACTCCCATTGGCCGCCCCGCTCCCACCTCCCAGCTGCTCCTCCTTCCCTCTGCCCTCATATGGAGGCCATGAAGCGGCCGCGCAGCGGTCGCGTGCAGCGGGCGTGCCGCTGGCGCACCGAAGGCGCGCCTAAGGCAAGCCGACTCAGCTTCCACACCCCCACCCGAAGCCTCCGCTCAGCCAACCTCGCCCTCGCCACAGTCCCCCGCATCCGAAAAACCACTGCCGGCGGCAGATCCTTCTCCTACCTCGCCGTCAAGACCTGGAACACTCTCCCCACCATCCTACGACAGACCCAGGACCTGCTGGCCTTCAGAGGACTCCTCAAGACCTGGCTCTTTGACCAGTAGCACCCCCCCCTCCCCAGCGCCTTGAGACCCTCTCGGGTATGTAGCGCGCTTTACAAATGCAGTGATTGATTGATTGATTGTTAAGGGATCTAACTGTGACCTGTGCCTAATACCATTGCTCTTAAAGACCGCTTTAAGTTTACGTTTGACCTTTCCACTTCCATTTTTGCCTCGGAATGATCGGGGGAAGAGTACCTCATGGTTACACTTAGTGTTCCCATGGTGTGTTTGTAAGCCATAATGGCGAATGTCAGCCCCTAGTCCAAATGGAATGTGCCAACAGCATATGTGTCTGGTTATGTCCTGATAAAGACTTGCAGATCCCTCATAACAGTTCAGGCATCAGCCGATCACTGTGGCCAGAACCGTAGGAAAGGAAAGCACGAAACAACTGCAACCAAGATGTATTCATAAGACACATCTGATTGTAAGGGGCCTTAGTGGTCCAAATAAACACAAGTTAATGGTGTGTTTGCGATCAAGAAAGGTGTCTCCTGGTGGGTGTGTTACGGTGGAACCCTTCATCTGCGAGCAGATGTCGCATTTGAGGGCTACATGTATCAAGCTACTTTGCGTTCTCTAACAGACCGATTTGCAGAAACGGCCCATTTGTGAATGCAAAAAAGGCCTTTTACATGTATCAGAACACATTTTGCGATTTGCTAACCTGTTACCGAATTGCAAAATGGGTTTGCGATTCTCAATGAGAAAGGGGTGTGTTTAGGGCATCCCTTCCTAATATCGTATTGCATCAGTATGTAGGAATGTTTTGTGACTGAAATGTGGTCACAAAACATTTGCATTTTACTTCAGGTAGGTGGTAACCTATTCACAAATGGGAAGGGGCCCCAATGTTTGTTGCAACATTTTTTAGGAGCCGGCAGTGATCCCAAGGACCACTGCCTACTCTTAAAAAATGAAAAGAAAACTTTTAAGTTTTGTTTTTGAAACGCCTCCCATTTTCCTTTCAAGGAAAACGGGCTGCATTTAAAAAAAAAAAATGATTTATTTATTTAACAGTAATCATGTACATGGTGGTGTGCTGACCCCAGCAGGCCACAATTCCCGTGATGTTAGCGTTTCCTAGGGGGTCACACATTGCGATCTACCTCATTAATATTAATGAGGTAGAGTGATTTAAGACCCCTAGAACTCACTATTGTAAATTGTGATTACCTAATTGCAATTCTCAGAAATTCAAAACTAGGTATTTGCAATATACAATTTTGAAATATGTAGCCCAAAGTCCCTAATCCGTATGCAAAGACCTGCCCATCATTAGTGTTGCTGGAATAGCAACATTGCCGTTGATGTGATTAAACCTGACCAGCAATCTGAATTTGGTATAGTATATCTCCCACTCTGGGAATACTACAAAATGGTATGTTGTGTGGACTTTACTATTAGAAGTACTTTGCTGGTGTCATGATGAGCAGTGTTGAGAAACATCATAGTGTCTCTATCGATCCTCATACTGGAAAGAGCAATAGCAGCAACAGCAGAAGTTTCCACACTTGCTTTTGCTGCATCATCAGTGATAGAATTCCCTGTAACATGTATTCCTAGATGCTGGTGACTCAGGGTGGGTCCGTGGCAGGCATTCTTTCATCTTAACCACTTGTCCTCAAAGTGCTTTGTTCTTTAAGTGTAACCTTTGGAATCTCTAAATCCATTCTGGCTCCAGCAGTGTAGATACTTGTTGTAAGACTGGACACAATAATATGAATCAAACAATATGAGTGTGGGGAATCTGGGTTCCATAGTCTCAAGTGCCTGAATTAGAGCTCTTATGGCCACCATGAAAGTAGTTTTTATTTTGAGATGATCTCATAGCGATTTTGTTATCATTCGCTATTAGGTAATTGCAAACACCTATGCAATAATGTACCTTTGAGGCAGTTAGCGATTCCTAATGGGTTCGTAGTTGACCTACGTAAGTAATACTCATGAGATAGGTCGTAATTTGTGACCTTGGGGAATTCCTAAAAACACTGGGATAGTGACTTGCTGAGGACAGCAGACCACCATGTCTGTGATTGCTGTCGAATAAGGTAATGTTTTTTATTAAAATGTAGTCCATTTGTCTTAAAGGAAAAAACAGAAATGAAAAGTTTTAATTCATTTTTCTAAGAGTAGGCAGTGGTCTGTGGGACCACTTCCTGCTATTAAAAAAATGTTCTGCATACATTCACAAAGGGTCATAAAACATTGTTACACGTCCCTTCCTAATATCGAATTGCTAATGCATTTTGCAATTTGGTAATAGGTTATAAAATAATTAATTGGGTCTTTCTACACAGAAAAATGTTTTTTTCTGGACCAAAATGGCCAGATTCTGTAATCAGGCCTATTGCAAAATGAAAAAGCTACGTGCATGTGGTCCTTACTTTCACCGGCTGCACTGTGCAATTGCCTAGTGACTGCATGTAGGGCTTTTAAAGGTAAACACCCTCCTACATTCTGCCTTTAACAGTGACACACATTGCCAAGTATTGATGTTTTGTCCCTATTGCAGGCTGTGCAGAACCATCACTGTAGATGATATAATCATACTGATTAGGAGGTATGACTTATCTAGGCAGAGGGTATTCATTTTCATGCTGCAGGTATGTTTTTGTTTGTAGTATAGAGTCAAATCTGTACTGTACATCTGTTGCGGTGAGGGAGTTTACCACTGCATCCATTTCAGATGCATAACCTTAGCGTTAGGCATGCTGTCCTTCGTGCCTCTAAGGCCGCCACTAGGATCATGACAATTATTTGTTTCCACGGAGCCAATGCTCTCACCGCAGCAGTCTGTAACTCCATCAGAATATTTTCTGTTGGTGCAAAAAGCATCCCAGCATTGGTGTATAAATGTGATTTAAATGCAATTGGTACAGTGTCTCCCTCTTTAAATGCAACATAATTATATCCTATGCCTTCATTCGACTGCTTGTGTCCCAGAAACAGGACATTGAGGTGGGCAATCTTTGAATTGTGTTTTATTAAATCTGTAGCCCATGTGAGCGCATCAGAAAACAATGCAATCCACTCTTGCCAATTATATTTAGAAAGGTCATCATCCATTAAGTAAATGTCATTGACCTAGGACAATGGTCGTCAACATTTTGTAAAAGTTCTGTAACTCGGGCTGAAAACAACCCAGGGCTGTTCTTATACCACTGGGGCAAATGTCAGAACTGTTTTTGAGTTTTCAGGTGCTATATTTTGTCAGAAAATTCTATTCAGGAGATTCAGTGTTATTTTGTATTTTTTACATAATATGTTGTTCATTACTGCTGAGCTGTGCGTGTTTGGTACTGAGAATATACATGTTGCTCTGTTATATGTCTGTATTCTAATACTAGATGATACGAATTGCCTGGTTTCATACTTATAAACAGGGAATTATTCATAGGAGTGGTGAATCTTTCTATTACACCTTGATATTCAAGTTTTGTGACAATCTCTCTAACTTATTTTTGGCCTCATTTATAATGGGGTATTGTATTTGAGGATGTGGGGCTAACCTCACTGGTACTACATGATAAGGGGAACCAACATCTTATCCCACATGGTGGCGGTAGAACACAGGAGTTAGCAATAGCATCCAATCCTTGGTGTAAGAATGTTTAACTAATTCTGGAGTTTGGTTGCAAAAAGCAAGTAAAATAGCTGTTTCTCTCCCTAGCAATTCATCCTGAATTCAGGTGGTCAATCCTTTTCTGCCAAGAGAATGATGTAGCAGAATAAGAAGTTCTCTCAAAAGAGAACAATAATATATCTTGGTATGACCCTCTTCCTTTGGAGTTGTATCTCATTAAGTCGATGCGGGACACTTACCCTAGTATCTGTTGTTTCTACCTGGATATAGTCATTCAATGCTACGGCCACCAGACACTCCTTCAGGTTCCATTGAACTATTGTGACTTGTGCCGTGGTGTCCAGTATGGTCAGAGCCCACTCAGAAGCAGTGTCCTCAATATCCATGGTGTGACTGACTTTCAGTCCAGCTACCTTCTTATTTTTTAATTGAGGCTTTGGCTGTTTAGTTTTATTGTCCTTTTTTATTAAGTAGTCAGAAGAATGCTGAGTCTTACTTTGGTTTCACATACTCCTCTGATCTACTCTCTCACCGTCCACCTCTCTCCGATCATTTCTCGAATTAATCCTGAAAGGAACAAAATAAATGTGCATCAGTATCCTGATACCTGTCAGGAGCCTTAATAGTATTATGGTTACACATATTATAGCACTTTTCAGTAGCCTCCTGTTGGGAAGATCTGCCATGAGACTTACTGTTTTCTTCGTGTTTTCATTATCCCACTTAGAAGAGTTGGGTGCTTGCTTTAATTTTTCAATTTCAGAATGACTGTTAATTGGAAGTCTGCTAGGTCTGACTGCAAAATAATCTCTATACACTGTTGCCAGTAGTTTCATCCCCAGATCCATGGCAGGGGTTGGCCCATACTCATTTTGAATCTGTTTAAGTACCTTTGGCAAAATAGCCAATGAGGGGTTACCATGAGTTCCTGCACATACCACAGGAAAGACTGTTCCCCAAGTGGCGGAGTCTTCCACAGAGGAAGCCATCTCCATTGGCCAGTATATGGTAAGAATTCTGTGTTTTTCCTAGGATCCTGTATGGATAAACACTCCTTCAAGCTGACTAGTTTGTTGTGCAATCCAGAACAAAATCTGTTGCAGTCTGGTGAGAATTTATCCCATAACAGCATTGATAGTCTGTGAAATAATGCATGGAACAGCCAATTGTGGTGGTACAGCTTGTGCAGTGGGCCTGGTTCAGGCATCTATATATTCCAACTAGACCAGCATATACTCTTCCTAACTGTGCTGCTGTCATATTAGGTATGTTTGAGTGTGGTGTATAACTGGCTAAGACTGACCATAGTACTTTGTCATTGCTAAGGGGGCCTAATCTAACTTTTTGTATATTTGCCTGTGTTCTTTGTATGTTAATGGCATCTCCAGTGCCTCACAAGCCTTATGGTTATTTTGGAACTTCAGCTGAAGTGTAAGTGTGAAACAGCTTTGTTGGTTGTCTGCATCTGAGAATGTAACCCATGAATATAATACCTCTGTTCTAAATGGTTTGTGAGCCTCAACCAACAGGGGTAACATCCCCACCCGTAAGGGTGAGATCATGTTGTAGCAGGTTCTGAGTAGCCGCTTATCTGCAGCTCTCAGGTATGTTATGCTGCTGGGTTAGCCATAAGAATATGTGGAATTCAGAGACTGTATCACTATGGGGTGATCATTTGAAAAGTTCAAGCTTGAATAACCTGCAGTTAATACATAGGGTTTACCAACAGCTGAGGAGGATATGTTGCCTCACACCAAGAATGTCCCTGTTAGTAGGTGATTACAAGTCTTTGGGTACCAAAAAAGCTATCTACTCAGGTGATCCATTAAATAGGAGCCCACCATAGAACGTTGGGTGCCATGTCATACGTTTTGTATCTCAACAGAAACTGTGTGTTTGTTAGACAACATAAATGTCGGGATTGTGCCAGACTGATTCTCTGCACACCCTCATGAAATGTTAGCCTCTATCCCTGCTAGCCCAAAGTTCACCATCTGCACACCCAACCTTAATAGGTAACAACTGTGTGTGCAACCTTAGAAGATGACCACCCAAAGAAACCATGGTAACAGATCTAGAACATTTTTGCTAGACCTCTCATGCATGTCCAAAGAAATACACAAGAAACACTCATTAAGGTATTTCCTGTGACAATCAGTACAATGAAACAGATCAGCTCAAATAGCATTACAAGAATAGTGAACAAGATTAACTTTTCCACACTTGTGAAAAGACAGTGTGTATATGCAGGCGTACAAGTACTGTGTATAGTGTACTCTTACCTAGCACTCCCTAACCTAGTCTTGCCTAGAGTGGGTGATCTGCCAAATCCCTGCCTGGGTGGACAAATCTCCATTAACTGTGGGTAAGTTCGTCTTTCTGTAGAACTGGTCATCTCTCGTGTTGGTGAGCAGGAGTCAGATGAGCTGTAATTCCGGCATGTGGTGACCTCACAGTGTCAACTGAGTGCTCCACTCCTCCAAACAAGGAAGTGTTTCCACATATATGATAAACAGCACCCATGTGGCCATGTTAGAACCCATGTCAAGCAGCAATAGCTTATCCTAGTTGGAAAGCATTGTTGCCTATGGGACAATAACACAAATAACATTTGTGAAGTGAACATTATCGCTTGTACTGATAGTGTGCATATGAAATGAAAATATATCTGATGCAGGTTCAGAGAATGTTGTCCTGCATTGTCACTTATGCAAATGTATGTCAAAAGAGACTGTGTTTAAACGAGAACGCAACTTAAGAAATCTGAGCCTGTACATGGTAGTGTTACTAACCTGGCCTAACCTGACCACATGACATTCCCAGCCTAATGAATATGAACATATTCAAACCCTTGCCCCACATTACAGACAGCATAGCAGGGCATCAGAGTATGCATGCATGCACACTCCTGCAGATGGGTATAGAATCAAAGAGAGGACCAGACCCCCCCCCCCCGTGCTCAACCCAAGGCTAGTTGGCAAAATATACAATCAATGGAGCACAGATGTCTTTGGGTCAGGAACTTTCTGACATGAATTTCCAGTATGGCACAAGTTGCTCCAGGCAATATGTTACATACTGTATCCAACATTTTACTGTTGGGGCAGGGCTCCCACCACCATATATGGGCATGCTCTGTTTGGCAGGAAAGATCAACATTTTAGTTACTCATTTAATCCCGGGTGATAAATATGTTGCATAGCCCAGCAAGGCTATCAGGGACGATCTCTGTCATCCGGAATTGTGGCAAAGGCATTGAAGACATCCGACCGAAATGTTCCCATCACATAGCACTTCCAAGCTTAGTGCAAGAAAGGTGCTGTGAGTACAACACACCTCAGACACCATGCATCTTCATAGAGTTCAATGCATAGTAGATGGACCGGTGTGGATATGTACAATGTGAACATTTTAAATGCAGTAGTCAGATTTTGTGATTAGGTGAACGGGTCATAGACTGAGCTCAACAGTTACTTGGTGTAGGAGAGTAGGATCTGCACTTATGTTGCCCCCACTTTTTTTCGGATGTTTACACTGGTTTCTAGCTATAGTCTGGCTGGGTCCCTGCTAATCAGGGCCCCAGCCTCTCTGTTCTCTCTAAACAACTTGGAGTGCATATTAAATGCACAAGTGATTGGATACTGTGATACCTTATGAGCCCCTTGTATATGGTAACTTAGGTACCAAGGGCATAGGTACTTCACAGGCCTACCAGGGGCTGAAGCATGTATTATGCCACCCCTGGGAAGCAGACTTAATCTGACACCACAGGCCTGCTACTGCAGCCTGGGTGAGGTAGTGTTAGCACTCCTCACTGAGGTATAGGCTCCCTATATCTCACCTTACACACACATATAAACCTATCAGTCACCCCTAAGGCAGGCCCTATCAATCCTGAGGGCAGGGTGCTTGGTTTACATGTGAGGGGGTGCATCTGCCTGAGCAGGGCCCCTCTGCAGCTGGCAGAGTCTATTCTCTGTGGCTGTTTGTGGTTGCGGTTAAACCATATACTCTTAAATGCATTATAACCTAGCAATAAATGCTAACTTTGGGATGGCAGCATCAAAACATGTCGTGTTTGGTGTCAAACGCCTTGGAATCATGCCCCCACACCAGTAACTGATGTGGGAGTATGATCCCACCCTTCTAGAGGGGTAGACATGTATCCATTGTGGAAACACGGTAGATTCCTGAAAGAGCCCTGGCATCACAAAATGGATGCCACCAGCACAGACACTGGGCTGCTCTCCTGCTGCTGACCGAAACTCGCAGTGGAAGAGGCCCAACAATAGGCATCCTGTCACCACCTTCCAGACAGGATTTAGTGTATTGGGGCTGGGTGGGTGCTCTCCTAAAGTGCTTTGAAGTCCTGTACTGGGGGAGCAGTAGGCTCCTCTGTGCATATGCCAGCTCAAACCGATTCAGGGGCTACCAGCCCCTTCTCTGGTGTGAAACTGGACAAAGGGAAGTGGGTGTAACCACCCACTCCCCTGACCCTCCCTGAGGAGTGGTCATAGAGCTAGTCCCTCCCTTTCCTTTAGTATAAGATAGGGAAACCTTGCCATTGCAAACTAGATATCACTGGATGATGCTCTACATGAAGAATCCTGGACCTTCAACGTTGCACTACCTTTGGAAGACTGAAGAATCTCCCTTGGAGTCAATGAGTGACTCTCCTGCTTGACAGGCACCAAAACTTTGCATCAATGGTCGCAAACTTTCCCACTCCCGCCAGAGTCCAAAGTCCCTGCAGCCCCAGAAGTCTATTTCCTGACTTCTCCACGGCCATTGTGAGTCCCCAGCAAAACTGAGGTGAGTGGACCCCACGAGTGACGAGGAACAGCAATACCCGGGTACCATGCACTATTGTCAAGTGCAACTATAACGTGGGTCGCACACCGCTCGTCATACTAGCAAGTAGCCCCATAGGATTCTGAAGAATGAAGTAGCAGCGGCGAGTACACCTATGCCACAAGTATAATATATAAATGCCATCCCTGGACACGTGCCTCTCGTCAGCAGGGAGCAGGTCTGTATGCGGGGTGCCTAGTAGACTGCCAAATATATAAGGTTTAGTACCTTTCACGGCGCGCGGGTGCGGGATCCTGACTCGTCAGCCATTCGCTCGAGGGAGCTTTCAAATACAACTATAACGTGGGTCGCACACCGCTCGTCATACTAGCAAGTAGCCCAATAGGATTCTGAAGAATGAAGTAGCAGCGGCGAGTACACCTATGCCACAAGTATAATATATAAATGCCATCCCTGGACACGTGTTTCGAGGTAGTTGCCTCTCGTCAGCAGGGAGCAGGTATGTATGTGGGGTGCCTAGTAGACTGCCAAATATATAAGGTTTAGTACCTTTCACGGCGCGCGGGTGCGGGATCCTGACTCGTCAGCCATTCGCTCGAGGGAGCTTTCAAATACAACTATAACGTGGGTCGCACACCGCTCGTCATACTAGCAAGTAGCCCCATAGGATTCTGAAGAATGAAGTAGCAGCGGCGAGTACACCTATGCCACAAGTATAATATATAAATGCCATCCCTGGACACGTGTTTCGAGGTAGTTGCCTCTCGTCAGCAGGGAGCAGGTATGTATGCGGGGTGCCTAGTAGACTGCCAAATATATAAGGTTTAGTACCTTTCACGGCGCGCGGGTGCGGGATCCTGACTCGTCAGCCATTCGCTCGAGGGAGCTTTCAAATACAACTATAACGTGGGTCGCACACCGCTCGTCATACTAGCAAGTAGCCCCATAGGATTCTGAAGAATGAAGTAGCAGCGGCGAGTACACCTATGCCACAAGTATAATATATAAATGCCATCCCTGGACACGTGTTTCGAGGTAGTTGCCTCTCGTCAGCAGGGAGCAGGTCTGTATGCGGGGTGCCTAGTAGACTGCCAAATATATAAGGTTTAGTACCTTTCACGGCGCGCGGGTGCGGGATCCTGACTCGTCAGCTATTCGCTCGAGGGAGCTTTCAAATACAACTATAACGTGGGTCGCACACCGCTCGTCATACTAGCAAGTAACCCCATAGGATTCTGAAGAATGAAGTAGCAGCGGCGAGTACACCTATGCCACAAGTATAATATATAAATGCCATCCCTGGACACGTGTTTCGAGGTAGTTGCCTCTCGTCAGCAGGGAGCAGGTCTGTATGCGGGGTGCCTAGTAGACTGCCAAATATATAAGGTTTAGTACCTTTCACGGCGCGCGGGTGCGGGATCCTGACTCGTCAGCCATTCGCTCGAGGGAGCTTCCAAATACAACTATAACGTGGGTCGCACACCGCTCGTCATACTAGCAAGTAGCCCCATAGGATTCTGAAGAATGAAGTAGCAGCGGCGAGTACACCTATGCCACAAGTATAATATATAAATGCCATCCCTGGACACGTGTTTCGAGGTAGTTGCCTCTCGTCAGCAGGGAGCAGGTCTGTATGCGGGGTGCCTAGTAGACTGCCAAATATATAAGGTTTAGTACCTTTCACGGCGCGCGGGTGCGGGATCCTGACTCGTCAGCCATTCGCTTGAGGGAGCTTTCAAATACAACTATAACGTGGGTCGCACACCGCTCGTCATACTAGCAAGTAGCCCCATAGGATTCTGAAGAATGAAGTAGCAGCGGAGAGTACACCTATGCCACAAGTATAATATATAAATGCCATCCCTGGACACGTGTTTCGAGGTAGTTGCCTCTCGTCAGCAGGGAGCAGGTCTGTATGCGGGGTGCCTAGTAGACTGCCAAATATATAAGGTTTAGTACCTTTCACGCCACGCATACTTGCATTCACACTCGAGCATAGGTGTATCCGCCGACGCTGACTTTCAGGGACCATTTTCATTGGGGGAACAGGCCTGGTAGGTGTAGCAGTGTGCGACCAATCTGGTTTAACTTTATATTCAGGCTCCCTTGAGCCGGTGGAGTCGACGGACTCATGGTTACGCACCTGCGCGCTACGAGAGGTACTAGACCTGATACGATTTTAGCAGCTTACACAGCAACCCCACATATTTTCCTACTCCCTGCTGATGAGAGGCAACTACCTCGAAACACGTGTCCAGGGATGGCACACGCCACGCATACTTGCATTCACACTCGAGCATAGGTGTATCCGCCGACGCTGACCTTCAGGGACCATTTTCATTGGGGGAACACGCCTGGTAGGTGTAGCAGTGTGCGACCAATCTGGTTTAACTATTGTCAAGTGCAACCCCTTCACGGCATTCTAGGAACTTGTGCATTGGTTCACATGTGGACCTAGCCTCTAGCAGGATTTCCACCGAAAATCAGAGGCCTACCTCATCTCAAGTGACCGTGGGCTCCTGTGAAGTGAATCCTCCCAAGGCCTCTTCATGATCCCTTGCCGGTTGGCTTGTGGGTCCCCTGAAGACTTTTTCATCAAACCAAAGGACTCCTCTGGGTGCTCCAGGCCTGCCCTGACTCGCCCTTGCTGGGGGAGTTCCTCAGAGCTTGCTGGTCTGCACCGCTGACTTGCTTCACATTCCATGAGACTTGCTGTTGCCAAGTTTTGTTGGCTCCAATCCGGTTGCTGACATGTCAGTAAGCTGCAGACTTTGTGGGACACGCCGAATCCAGCTCCTGGTCATCGTCGACACCTCCTGGACCTCGTGGTTGAAGAGTCAAGACACCTGTGATCACCTGAAATCACCCGACTTCTGTGGGCATCGAGCTTCCTGGCCCCAGGTCACTGGCAAGTGACTTTGAACACTGTCTCCACTGCTTTCAGGTCTTCTTTCTTCAGAATCCAGCCTTGGATTCCACCGGACACTTCTCCTGTCTTCACAAGCAGCAAGTCTTCTTTGGCTCCCATTGAAAATGACTCCGCGACCGGACACCAAAAGACACCTATGCACCCGGCTTCACTGGGTCAGGTAAATTGAGTACTCCAGTGCTCCTGTGTGTGTTGGCTCTAGAACTACTTACCCTGTAAGTGACTTGCTTGTAGACTCTCCCGATGTATCCTAAAACTTTAAAATTCCAACCGCGACTTGCTTTATTGAAGTCTATTGGGATCCGCTGCTGTGTTCTCACACTGCATGCGTCTCCCGTGGGTCCTTAACTTACCTGCCTTGGGTGGATTAGTGAGGCCCCAGCGCTTCTGAAGACCTTAGGCCTTCTCCCTTCTCAAGTCGTTCTTCTTATACCTCTTTTTTAGTATATGGTCTGGTACGCCCCTAGGGCCCCAGCCATATAAGTGCTTAATTTGTTGTGAAACATTGATTTGTGCATATGTTCCTGACTTCTAATCTCTTAAAGAGATTAGTAGAGTGTGTCTAGAAATAAATACATATATATTTTATATATATACCTGTGTGGTGTGCTTTCATTTGGTAATTCAAGAGATTATAAGGTAAAACAAGCTGCTTTACATTCCTCAGAGACTTAGCCTGAATACTGCTCTCCACAGCTACCACTAGGATAGCTTTCTTAAAAAGGTTGTCTTAAACCTATCTACCATAAGAGTCGCATTGGACTGGTGCAAGTTGGCCACTTTAACTAGTGACCAGCATATGCCAGGCCAACTTCTCACACTTGGGGTCTCAGAAAGACACATTTTGTGAAACATCTGAGTAAAGACAAGTAGGACCACATCTGCTATGGTGTCCAGGGACCATTAAAATACCAAATGACCATTGCCTACCTTCTTGAATTCAGGTACTACAAATGTTTACATCTACTGTCCTTGCTAGGTTAATGTGATGCATAGTTGTTGCAACAAGGACTTGTGTTTGAATCTCTGACATCTGTGATGCTGAGAAGTCAACAAAAGGCATCTTGGACCCATAGGCTTATATCGCAAGGGTGTGCCTTGCAATTGTTTGTTTTCACTAAGGAGACATTGTGAGACTTTGGGTTGTGAGTAGTGAAACCCTACTCAAGCAAAATCTGCAATTCTTGTCAAGGTGAACCACAAAACATTCCTAAATTAACTGGGCTTGACCCTCTGGTTACTTCGCAGAAAAGCAGTCAGGCTTAATTTGGAGGCAATTTTTAAAATTATTTATACAGCACTCTAGCTGTAAAAAAGTGACAACATAAAACATGAAAACTCTCACAATAAGGTAGAAAGAGGAACATGTAATAAATATGTTGAGACCATACAACAAAATCCAACCGGTAGAAATGCTGACATGCAATTTTAACAATTTAGGCAAAAAAAGGTCTTAGATGCACAAAGCTGCATGTGGTTATCTGGTCGCAAGGGACCAGGACAAAATCATAAGTTCAGACTTATCGCAATGGAGCACTGCCAGGTGCAGGTTAATCCCACAGAGATTTGCATTTTATATTCCTGGTACCAGGCTTTGTAACACTCAGGGCTTGATTCTGATCTCGTTCTGAAGGCCATGCCAGAGCCATCTGGGGTCGGACCTTCCGACCGACTCGTACTGGAATCTAGTTCTACCAAATGATGCAGTACAATGCCCAATATCCTTCACTTACAAAATGACTCAGTCACGCCAAATCCGTTCTCATTTTCCAAACGAGAAGCCTCCAGAAACACAGTGTGGAGTCGTCCGGATGCATTTTCAAAGCAGATTCTGAATGCCCAAGTAAGATGCATGCTTGTCATGCACCAAATCAGTCTCCACAACCAAAATATCAGAGCATCCGGAAGGAGAGTATTTCAGCTCCGATTTGTGCCACAAAACGAAATCTGTGAACAAATGGTGCAGACATGAATCCCATAATACATGTCATCCCTATACACTACCTCTTTGAGCACTACTACAACCGCAACCGACACAGTCGTTGCAGAAGGTAAGTCCGACACCTACCCATACAGAATGATGTAACTACCCCACAAAAGAAAGTACAAGATAAAGCAGGGGCATGACTACAGGCAAAGAAGGGGGAAATACTTCCCGCAATGTAGTGTCAAATTTGTGGTTGTGGGGTAAATACCCCCAGCAATGTAGAGACAATTTTGGGTTTGGAGGGTAAATACCCCCAGCAATATATAGCCAAATTGGTGTTTGGGGGCAAATTACTCCAGCAATTTAGAGCCAAATTGGGATTTGGGGGCAAAAGCCCCCAGCAATTTAGAGACAATTTTAGGGTTGGTGAACAAATACCTCCAGCAATGAACAGCCAATTTTGGGTTTGGGGGTAAATACCTTCAGCAATTTATTTATTTATTTACTTATTTATTTTTGAGTTTCCTAGAGCGCGAACTTAACCCATTGGGGTATCAGAGCGCTTTACAGTAAACTACAATATTATACAAAAGACTTGGAGGGGACTGGATACATCAGGGATAAAAGGAACACATATGTACAATTTAAATTTACATTTTACGAGAAACGCAAGGTCCCAGGATCCATGGTGGGATGCCCGAAGGTGCCAGATGGATGGTGACTGGGTACTCCATGGGGATGCACTAGTCAGAAGCAGCGCAAGGTCTCTTTGAAGATAGAAGGCAAGATTTAGGCAAGGAATCTGCCCATTAGGAAGGTTTTTGAAGCAAGCCATAAAAGGGATTCTTCTAATGGCGGGCACGAGTGAGTTCCATATTCTTGGTGCGGCCCCAGAGAAAGCCCGTTTGTAAGTTTTTTTTTTCGCAAACATGCAGGTTGGAGTAAGAGGTCTCAGGTGGACCGGGAGTTTCTGGTTCCTCAGGATATCATGAGTTTCTGGGCAAGATATGCAGGGGAGTTTGAGTATAATGCCTTGTGCGTGATACATGCCAATTTAAGTTGGATTCTTGCATCTGGAGGAAGCCAATTCAGGGCTTTCAAATGTGGTTAAATGTGGTCTAATTTCTTTGAGCCTGTTAGTAGTCTGGCGTCCTCATTGAGGCAGGCTTTTAAAGGTGCTAGTCTGGAGATGGCTAAGGCCTGGACTGCCAGTTTTAGGTCTGGGGTGTCAAGGAAGGGTTTCAGTTTCCTTAGGTAGCTTAGATGGAATCTGGCTGATTTGGCCATCGAGTTAATCAAGTTGCAGTCAAGGGTTATTCTGAGGGATTTGGCCAAGTCTACAATGGTCGGAGTGCAGTTTAAAGCTGTGATGGCTTTAATCCATACCTGAGTCTCAGGGTTGGTTTTGGGAGGTAAGATTAGTAGGAATTCTGTCTTCTTTGTGTTGAGTTTGAGTTGGTTGGCAGAGAGCCAGAGGACAGTCGAGTTCAAGGCTTTATTCAGGAAAAGAATCTCCTTGAGGGAGGAGATTTTGTTGTAGATCTGGGTGTCATCAGCGTACATGTGGTAGGAGATATTCGCAGTGTACAATACTCCGGCAAGCGGTTCGAGGTAAAGGTTGAAGAGGGTTGATCCTTGGGCGACTCCAACCGTGACTGGAGAGGGAGCAGACAGGTTGCCTTTAACTAGGAATCTCTGTGATCGGTTATGGAGAAAGGACCTAAACCATTCAAGTACAGAGCCGTCCACTCCCATCCTGAGTTTGAGGCATTCAAGTAGTTTTTCGTGGTTGACAATGTCAAAGGCTAAGGAAAGATCGAGGAGGATTAGGAGACAGGTTTTGACTTGGTCAAGGGCTTGGAGGGCATCGTCAACAATGTGGAGAATGGTAGTTTCCGTGCTGTGACCGGGCCTGAAGCTGGATTGGAAGTCATCTAGTAGATGAAAGTTGGCGATGTGATGACTCAGCTATTGTTGTACACACTTCTCTAGAACTTTAGCTAAGAGAGGGATGTTAGAAATAGGTCTAAACTTGTCAGGGGAGGCAGGATCAAGCAACGTTTTTTTAAGATGGGGAGGACTTGGCCGGCTTTCAGAGAGTCGGGTATCGCTCCCTGAAGAAGGGAGGCGTTAATTATTGGAGTCCAGCTAGGAATGATGGATTTGGTGGTGGCAGCTAGGCAGTTAGAGGGGAGTGGGTCATTAAAGTGGTTGTTTGGGTTTAAGGTGGACAGGATTTTCGAGACAGAGTGTTTGTCATAAATTTTGAAATCAGTCCAGTGTGCTTGGTTTTTTGGTGAAGCCTGTGGGGGCGGCGCGGAAGAAAGAGGCAGATCTGTAAGGGGTTGAGAGAAAGTGGCGTATCTGAGTTTGTTTCCTAAGGTTTTGATTTTGTCAGAGAAAAAGGAGGAGAAATCCTCAGATGATATTAGTGACTTAGGGGTTTCTTTTGATGTTTTGGCCAGTTTGTTGGATTGGTGTTTGACCAATTCGATGATCTTGTGGGGTCTGTTCTTGGCATTCCTCAGTTCCCATCTGAAAAATTCTTTTTTTGATTTGAGGATGTTCCTGTTGTAGGCATTTCTGGCCTGGCGGAGACGTTTTAGGTGTGTGGCTAAGGGATACTGTCTACAGATTATTTCCGACTGCCGGAGGGATCGCCTCTCGTTGTTGAGGGATCCATTGAACCAGGGGTTTCTGTCTTGATTTGGGTTCTGTTTAGTTTTAGCAGGGCAAGGTCATAAAGAATGTTAGTTATAGTCGCAGAGTAATAGTCATTGAGGTCACTGACCGATGTGATATGGAGGGGGGGAGGTCGGATTTGCAGCAAGCTGACAGTTCATTGAGATCCAGGTTCTTGGTGTGTCTAACCCAGCATTTAGGAATCACCTGTCGTGGTGCCCTTGTCTTGTGGGTGCCAGGTAAAAGGAAAGTGATGGCGTGGTGGTCCGACCAGTCAGAAGGGTCTATGGCAATAAGCTTGACTGTTGATTCCTTAGCGATGATCCAGTCTAGAGTGGCGCCTTTCGAGTGTGTGGGGAGTGAGCAGGCTTGGGTTAGGGCTTGGTTGGCCAGGAAATCTTTGATGGCATTGACATGAGGATCCTTGTGGTCATTCCAATGCAGGTTGAAGTCACCAAGGAAAATGTCTTTCGAGTTGGAGAAAACCTTAGCTGTGATGATTTCCATGAGGAGGTCAGTGAAGGCATCATTTGTGCCTGGGGGTGGTGAAAGCTGTGCAGACTGCACCGTTGGGTGGTGTTGCTGCATATGGAATGTACAAGGTATTCACAGGAGTCTGTGGAATCTGCCAGGAGTTTGGTGACCAGGAGGTTAGAGTGGTGTCGAGCCAAATTGAGGTTTGGGGGACATTCCTCCAGCAATGCAAAGACAAATTGCGATTTGTGGCAAATACCCGCAGCAATGTAGAAACACTTATGTGGTTGGGGTCAAATACCCACAGCAATGTAGAGACCATTTTAGGGTTGGGGCCAAATACCCTGAGCAATGTAGAGATAATTTTGGGGTGGGGGGCAAATACCCCAGCAATGTAGACAATTTGGGGTTTGGGGTGCAAATACCCATAGCAATGTAGAGCCAATTTGGGGGTTGAGGGGCAAATACCCCCAGCAATATAAAGACAATTTTTGGGTTGGGGGCAAATACTCACAGCAATGAAGAAACAATTTGTGGTTTGGGGTGCAAATACCTCCAAAGTGGAGACAAATTCGGGTTTGAGGGCAAATACTCACCGCAAGGAAGGGCCAATTTTTAGGTTGTGGCAAATACCCCCAGCAATGTAGAGACATGTTTGGGGGTTGAGGACAAATACCCAGAGCAATGTGTCCTTCACTAATGTAACTGGTGCTCATGCAAAGTGCCTCAATACCTCTGGGTGGTGTACAAGCTGTAGAAAACAGAACAAAAAACAAAGCCTAATGTTGCTTGACAGAATATTCATTATCTCGCTGTTGCAGCAAATGTAAATGTCAACTTTGAGGAATGGGCAGAGTGGAGATGCTGATGCACTAGGGACTGTTGTAAAAACAACAAAGCCACATCAGCTAGTAAATAATCCCTTTAAAACCTATGAAATACTTGTGTGCTGATGTGAAAATATGAGAGACCACCCACTCACAGCAGCTCAATAACTGTCTCTGTGTGTGGGGAAGCTGTCTCAGCCTGTGCTGACATATACGGCAGGGGGGCTGAAGCCCATAGAGCCCTATGGGCATTGAGTTTGTTCAGAAAGTGTTCTGTATAGGCTTGGATTGGGAATGCGGCCAATCAAGCATTGGTTGATGGGCCAGTGCACCAGGGTCACATGTGGGACATGGTTTGTGGGCTATTGTAAACCACAGCAAGAGACAGACTCACTTCCACAGTCACCATCAGGCCACTGCAATGTGGTGCCAGTATGTTGTCCTCTCCACAACTGTGCTGTAAATTGAGGCTAGGGGTCAGACTTTAGGACATACTCAACTTGGCACCCTTCCTTGCACACTCTGACAGAAGCAGTGTTATCTCTCCCAACCGCCCATCACTGTCAGGTCATGGCAGGTGCAGAGAGGTTGCGTTGCATGTAGTGGCCTTGCAGGGGGGCAAGTTTCTTTTGGCCAGTCTAACTTACCGCACACCCCCTTCATCAGCAGCCGTGTGATTTTTGACACCTCCCTTGCAAGGTAAATCCATAGAGGCTGCAATGAAAGGGATGCTCACTGAATGTATGCCAATGGCTTTGAGAGTGCCCAAACATTATTGGGATCCCAATCCGAACCTGCTTCCATATCATGTTGTGTATGTCAAATCAGGGAATGTTGTCATCATGTAGGTACAATTAGACAGCTAAATACTAGGAGAAACCTAAATATATATATTTATTTATTTATTTATTTTATTTTAGGAGTTTTATATAGCGCTGGCTGGACCCGGAGGTATCAGAGCGCTTTACAGCATATACAATTATGAGCGAATAGATGGTACAGGTAATAGGTAGAGCATGAGGGATCGTGCAGGGTTGGGAACAGGTACATAAGCGAAGGGGGAAAAGGGGAGGGGGTGCAATACAAACCAGATGATCATCCAAGCGTATTCATTGTTCAATTAGTTCGTACAAAGAAAGTTTTCTTGATCTGAGACAGTGACATCGGTCCCACATTAAGGTACGGTGGGGGGTTGGCTGAGGAACATCCTATGCTCTATTGGTTTGTTTGAGAGCGGTCGAGGAAGAGGGCTTTGAGTAGTGTCTTGAATTTTGGAAACAAGGGGGTTGTTCTGATGTGGGGGGGATGGAGTTCCAGATTTTAGGTGTGTTTCCAGCAAATGATTTGGCTGCGGTTTTCTGCTTACGAGTTTTTGGCGGGATGAGTAGTAAAGAGTTGGAGCTCCTGAGGTTTCTGACTGGCCGGCCCTTTTAAGTTTGGCGGCCAGGTATTCCGGTTTTCCTGTGTGTAGAGCTTTGTGCGTGATGCAGGCAGTTCTAAAGCTGGCTCGCAACTCAACTGGGAGCCATTTAAGTTCTCTGAGAGCGGGAGAGATGTGTTCGCAATTCTTAGTACCCGTAACCATTGTGGCAGCTGCATTGAAGGTTGACTTCAGGAGGGTGAGGAGAGATTTTGCTGTCCCTGTCAGGGTCGCAATCCCATGGTCTATTCTGGAGAGCACTAGTGCGTGTGTGGCTTGTTGAAGGTCCTTGGGTGGGAGGAAGGGTTTTATTGTGTATAGTAGTTTCATGTTGAGAAAGGCACTATTAGCGGTTCTTGAAATGTGTTTCTTAATGTCCAGTTTAGGGTCAAGGGTGATCCCTAGGGATTTTACTGAATCCGCTAAGGAGAGATTACCATTGAGGGTGTCAATTGCTTTGAGCCGTTCTTCGATTTGGGGGTTTTCGTCTTTGTTGGAAAAGAGGAGTATTTCCGTTTTCTCTTTGTTGAGTTTCAGGTAATTACTTGTGAACCAGTGTTGATCCTCCATGAGCGTGGTGTTACGTCTCTGGATGTCGTCAATTGAAATGGTTTCCAGAAAGAGCTGCGTGTCGTCTGCATATAAGTGAAAGGGGATGTTGGATTTCCTGAGTAAAGCGGTGAGGGGTTCAATGTAAATGTATTTGATGGTGGAACAGGAATGCCCATAGTCACATTTGTGTATGTATCACAAAGTTAATGCATTAGTCCACCATAACACACAGCAAAACTTCACAGGACAACAGAACCCCAATGTACTCACCAAAGTATGTCCACCAAGACATATTCACTGGCACTATGCCCACACCTCTATCCACCAGTGATATGGACTAAATCCTAAGATCTGATATCCATATAAAGACCACTACATTTCATGTCATAGGAAGTCACATTGCAGGAAGTGACATCATTCATCTATATTACTTTACCATTTTACAAACACCCTAGAAGAAGTACACAGTTTACTCTGGATAGCTGCTAAAGAAAATACAACATGTATAAATCACACAGTGTAGTCAAAACCAATAGCTGATCTACCAAGTAGCAAGACAAAACATCCAACCAATCAGGTGTATAACCTAGTCCTAGCTTACTTACTATCTCAAACCTCATTTGTCCCAATGCACAAATTGTTGACAGAGCAATACATGTCTACAAACATCAAATTGACTACTACAGTCCAATCAAGACTTACACTCACCCATCACATCAATCACACAGTCCCACAACCTGTGTTATGATGAGTACGCCAGTGTCAGAACAGATCATCATAGGGAGACACAACCAGAATGGGATTTCGGATGTGAGTCCATAAAGCAAGAGATAGATATGCTAAATTGATCTGCACATCTTCACATGTACATATATCGTAGAAATTGGTTTGTAACAAACAAACAAACTAGTAATGGGTGCTGATACAGTATTATAATTTGCTTTGTGACTACACTGTAGTCCAAAACATTGAATTGATCCAATACGCACGGCAGCACACCAAAGTACGGTTATACAGTTCGTAATCCCAAATTCATACAGCGAGCTTCCACTTGATAGAGTTCAGTCCATTCGACTGTGTCAAAAACCACAGGAAATTATAAAAAATGATCCAATTCCATGTTGAGATGTCAATGATAGAGATTTTTTTAATTCCAAAACCACGTGACAGCCGACGCGCGGAACAACAAGATCAGTGACACGCAATCAAAAGAGATAAAATGTATCAATGATGTTGTACAATCAGACAATATAAATATTGTTAACTTATCGAATCATGTTCTAAATGATGCTGAAATACATTTATTAAGCAAGGGATTGAATTTCTGTCCTAGTGCTTTACCTGATTTTACATCTTGTCATACAAGTTGTTTTAAATTTATTAGAAAGGTGAAATTGTTCAAATTTTTTCAGGACAAAAATGAGGCGCGAACATGTCCTCATTTGGATTAGAACTTGGAACATATGCCCTCTATCAAAGATATCAAGGACATATATTTGTTACTCTCATTAGAGGAACAAGAAAATACCCCCACAATTCAAACTGTGGCAGCAGATCTGGATCTAATCACATTCTCTAAGATTGATAGTGGCCTAAAACATACATCGAGATTTACCCTCCAACTGTCAGGACAAAGCCTGATAGATGAATTTCAACAAAATGTTTTCTGTGACTTGTATAAACTAGAAGACAATGTTTGTACCAAAAAATCATACTATGGACAAAATATCTCCGTTAAGGAAAGGAAGGCAATATTAGATCTTAAAAACGATCACTCCCTTGTCATCCGAGAGGCTGACAAGGGAGGCAATGTGGTCCTAATGAATAAAGTAGATTACATGGCGGAGATAGACCGACAGTTGTTGGATAAAACTACATATATCCATCTAGAGGTTAATCCTTTACATACAACTAAGGAACTGATACACAACAAACTACCATATTGGAAGGATAAATGTCTTATTTCAGACACCGAGTTCAGATATTTGTGCAACGACAATCCAACCAATCCCTGCATTTATTGTTTACCTAAAATACATAAGGGGGGATCTTTTCCTCCTGGGAGACCGATTATCTCGGGCATCGGTTCTCCAACGGAGAGGATTTCTGAATATATTGACACTTTCCTGCAGCCTCTGGTGGTGAATTTGCCATCATTCATTAAGGACACTTCAGATGTACTTGACAAATATTTCAGATGTTGAGTGGATAGTGGATGTATGTTCCTTATATACGAGTATTCCGGGGAGGCTGGGATTAATGACAGTACAACATTTTTTAGACACCAGACCAATACAGTTATACGAACACACTGTAATGCTATTGGAACTTATTGAATTGGTCCTTGACAATAACATCTTTTTGCATAATGGAGAGTGGTACCACCAGATAAGAGACGTGGAAATGGGGCAAAATGTTCACCCTCATTTGTCAACCTCTATATGGGTCATTTCGAATTGATGCATATTTGGAGAAAGGGTCCCCATGCGCTTATGGAACATGTATTATACCTAGGACGATACATAGATAACATCTTAATGTTTTGGGCAGGTACAAAGGAGGCTTTGGAAGAGTTTTTTCTCTACATATATGACAATCCTTTTAACTTGACTTTCACAAAGGAACAAAGCACTTCTCGTATCAACTTTCTAGACATTACCATTGTTGACAAGGAAAAGTTACAATCGGTACCATTTAGAAAAGCAACTGCCTGTAATGTGACATTGCACGCTAATAGTGCACATCCTCCCTCACAGCTAAGATCAATTCCGCTGGGGGAAATGATAAGAACTAAAAGAAATTGTAGTGAAACCAGTATGATAAAGGACGCTGTAGAAAAGAGATTCAAGGCCAGAGGATATAACAATGTTGACATTACGAAAGCACGTAGCAAGATTGACAAGACAAATAGAACACATCTATTAGCAGGAATTAAAAAGAAAAAGAAGACATGCACAACAAGGAAAGTTAGGTTTATTACACCATATTCTACCATAAGTGCTGAATTGTTAAAAATACTTAACAAACATTAGCAATTACTAACAGATGATAAAGACATTTTGAAAGTAGTTGGATCGAGACCTCGTATTACTTTTGAAAGAGGTCATACCCTGAGTCAATCTTTATGCCCTAGTTTTATTCCAGTAACTCCTAATAAAACTTGGCAATCGGGTAAACCTAAAGGTTTTTTTTAAATGCGCAAATTGCAATATCTGCTGCTTTGCCATGAATAGATCCATGACCTTTAAATATAATACAGAAAGAACCTACACAGTAAATGAATTTATGAACTGTAACACCAAATTTGTAATTTATTGTATTAAATGTATCTGTGGTCCAATCTACATAGGAAGCACCATAAGATCAATAAAGGAGAGGATACAGGAGCAGATAAGGGCAATACATAATAGCAATGCCCAGTATCCCCTGGCTTTTCATTTTAATACTATGCACAGGTCGACAGAAATAATCAATATTGGTTTCCATGGTCTTGAAGTAGTGCTCCCTAATTTAGGAGGGGGTAACAGAACCATTAGACTACGTCAAAAAGAAAGTAAATGGATTATTAATTTAAGGGCAGTAGAACATGGGATTAATATTGACAAAGAGATGTTTGAATTTCTGTAATCTATCCTTCTATCCTATGGTGCTATGGTGATGGTAGATAATACAAACTGTGTCCTTGGACTTTGATACATCTTCTCTGTGCACTTACTATTGCTCTATCTCAGAAATTTAAGGCGGCTGCCTTATATAGGCATTTTATATGGATGGTTCTAGATGAAAAAACTGTTAAATCTTTAGCTGATAAGTTGAATTTCACTTATCAGTGCCTCTCGTGTAATTGTCTTGTCACTTTTGCCTATTGTGTTTTTTTACTCTGAATCTTTGAAACTTTCAATAGAAATTGGATTTTCCTTATTAAGTGATGCAATAAGATTGATACCACCAAGGTGATTTTTTTTTCTTGGTTTCTTGTCTTGGGTACTTCTCACTCAGGTTTTCAGTAGCATTGGTGATTGCATCACTCAATTTTGGTATTTTGCACACTGAATGGAATTAATAGATCTAATACTATCTAACCATTTGATGCAAGGTTAGTTTTGTCTTTTTTGTACTCTTCCAATACGACTGCCATATTCCGTTTGTTAATGGTTCTTGTAATTGGCTAGTGATATGTGTCTATTGGACGATCGTTTGACTCCAGTTTTTTTGATACTTTGAACAGAAATTGGATATTTCTCACCCATTGATGGAATATATCAGTACCAAGATATGATTCTCTTGGGTATTTCTATATTCAGGATTTGATTAATATTGGTGATTTATTTAAAACAAATTGTTTTAAGTTACACTCTCTTCATGAGATAAGTGGATCCGGGACTATATTTATATATATATGTATTTGACACACTTAAATGGCCCCAACACATACGGGACCAGTTTATAACTTAAACAAAGGTTCCTAATGGGAATCACACAAGGACACATTTCAATATTAAAACAATTTCTCCTAAATTTTGACTTAAATAGTAAATAAACGACAAGAAAATATATATGATGGGCATTTAATTAGATATTTAATAATGGCCGCCACACTTTTAGCAATCTGATGGTGAGCTTGTGTAAGTCCTACTTTGATTTCTATAGCTCAACAAGCGTCTTTATAAACATCATGGCGGAAAGTAAAGACGCTAACGCGGAAGACTTTTGGGAGCGCAGCTGTCGGAATTCAGGACAGCGGGTGGGTGTCACTGATTTGAGGGCAGCGGTATGATACGGATGTTTTTTGTTTTATATCTTCAGTATAGAGTTCCGTGTGGTGTAACTTAAGGAGACAAATTATATATGAATCAGTTACAAGACATGCCGTCATAGAATCATGTGCTCCGCTGCAGCATGTTACTATATTAGTTGTGTTTGTTTTCCTTTCCCGTTTATAGTGCTTAATGTGGGCTTGGTCTATAGGGGTTCTTCGAACCATTCTAAAACTTTACTCAAATTTTATTCATGTACACAATGTGGTGTTTTAATTAGTAAGATGAAGGTGGCCTGATTTCCCTCGTATTGGGTTACGCTCAGAGATTTATTTGCCTGACTATCATGTTCTACATTCTAAATGGTTACCGGCTAGTTTCCTGTTTGTATTTTAGAAAACAAGGACGTATTATGGTCCCTGATATGGAATCTTAAGTCCAAACTGATGGTGTTTGGTTTTAATACTACGCTTTGGATAACTTACATTGAATAAGACTTATATATTTTTTACAATGTATTACCTACATTGTCTTATGGATTTCAGACTTACGCCTTTCTTTCGGTTTCAAAATTGGGGAACGTTGGCTGCTATTTCTTTGTCCTTATGTATATATGTGGTTTATGTTACATCATTCGTATAACGGGATTTTATTGAAGAAATTCCTTTATTCATAAGGGAGGACTCACATATAAAGGAGAAATTATTTGGAGGTGAGAGTTAATTATCTCACCGGATACAGGCTTTAATGGAAGCACTTTTTATATACTCTTTCTCTTGTTTAGAGGTTAGTGCACTTTATCCTTCTAACTCTTTTGGTGATTGATGGATCTTTTTTCATCCTTTTCTTTCATTCTTTTTTGTTTTCTTTTTTTTACAATGTTCGGTGCATTTTGAAGATTTATTATTAATTGTAGTCTTTCTTCTTTCATATATTAGCAAGCCTTGTTTGCCCATGGTGATGATGTTAGACACATGTATTTGTAAATGACATTGATTTTATTAATAGGCTAATAAGGTCATAGGTGTATTCTTTGTATGACATTTTCTTGAACAACAATTAGGTAAATGTTGTTGTCATTTCTATGTAACCTTTACAGCCTTGAAAAAGCCCTGCGGGCGAAACGCGCGTGGGCTGTCAGGTGGTTTTGGAATAAAAAAATCTCTATCATTGACATCTCGACATGGAATTGGATCATTTTTTATAATTTCCTGTGGTACTTGACACAGTCGAATGGACTGAACTCTAACAAGTGGAAGCTCGCTGTATGAATTTGGGATTACGAACTGTATAACCGTACTTTGGTGTGCTGCCGTGAGTATGGGATTTCGGATGTGTCAAGAAGAACAACAT
Organism: Triturus cristatus; assembly: GCF_964204655.1. NCBI lineage: Eukaryota > Metazoa > Chordata > Amphibia > Caudata > Salamandridae > Triturus > Triturus cristatus. Next base: position 1,114,092,561 of record NC_140588.1, read on the forward strand.
GGGAAGGACCCAGCACAAATCCAGAGCTGGACTCAGATAGATTAATCACTTACATACAATCACAAACATACACACAGTGTTTGGTAGTGGTGACAGTAGTGGACTGTGCGGTTGATGATCCAGTCACTGTCTCTCCCACCACTACATGGGAGTCTTCACTGGAGCTGTGATTGCCTTCTGAGCCTTCTGATGGAATGTCAGAGCTGCCACAAATGAGGCTCCCCTCGCCCTGTCAATCATTGTATCCCTCCTCAGATGAATCATTGCTGGAGCCAGACTGACGTACTGCTCCCACCACATATGTGGCAATGTCTCCTCTGATAGCTGCTGATGATGCTGTGAGCAAGAATGAAAATGAATGACATTAATCATTTGTATTTACTTTACACATAGGTAACATCACAATTCTTTACAAATTCAAAAAAAGACATAAGCATTGAGTTGTGCTATTAGCTCTTGCTACATTAACATACATGGAACTCGTTAGTCTTCCAGTTAACCATTGCTCAATCACACATGATGCGATCTGCAACATTGGGTGTATGAACATGGAATTACACAACCACAAGGTCAACAAATGCACTATGTAGCAGGAGATGCTGTGTCTTGTGCTCATGATGGTCTTTTGTTCTGACATACCTGTCTCCTCTTCTGCAATTGAGACATGATTTCCATTCTGCTGTCCTTACTCATCAAATGTAGAACCATTGGCTCATATGTCACAGCTCAAATGTCTTCCTTGTCAAACATTCTCATTGCGTAGTCATTGCATGAGTCATGTCACACAGATAACAGTGATTGGTCCCATTTGTCCAGTAACTTAGCTTCTCTACTTTCAGTTCACACATCTGATTCTTATTTCCAACACACCAAGGCAGTTCGCATAGCTAGAGTAACAAGCACATGGCCCATTGTCTTGTGTCATCTATGCACAGTGTCATGAAGATGAATCCAAATGTTTTGCACATTGAAAACAGCTCAAGTTGTACACATGTGAAAAATAGTCAACACACTTCCAAGTCTGATGACTGTAGCTACACAATGCTTGAGGTGGAACACCATTCCACTGGCACGTCTGGGTGCATTGTCTGTAGACACTATTGTTCCAGAACCAATATCCTTCATGAGTACAGTCAACACTGTTTACCAATCCTGTCTAGGCTGCACAAGACCCCATTTGTATGGAGCAAATCTGAAAGTTCATCACTTAAATTAGACATATTGCACACTTTGTGCAGCTGATATCGCTCCTATTTAACATCTCATTTTGGTAACTATCTCCAAATTGATGCATATTTGACATCTCTGAATCTGACCATGATGCACCAGACACATTGTTTACAAAGTAGGAATAGTCAAGAGCATTTACACACATGTGAATGTGTACCTCACATCATACCTCACAATTGCAGCCATGTTTCGATGAGTGACCACTTGTGTTTGACACTGAACAGCTTGTGTTCTCAGGCTTATAGAATCGTACACATGGTTTAAATCTTTAGAATGGATGGAATGGAATATTCAACAATATCATGTGTAAGGTCAGTGTTACATGTAACCAAAGTTAGCACAGCTGTGATTGTCTCATGGTATACATTTGATTACACTTAGCAGCACGGCTAGGAGCAAACATTGGCACAATGACCAAGAGAAACTCCCTAGGCCTGAACATAGACAACACATTCTGCCGGAATGTTTAGCTTGGGCTTTCCATAATTGAGTGTTCCAATTACAGCATACTTACATGATTTGTTAAAACCACACTGAGAACAGGCTCACCCATCAGTCAATGTGCAGACAAATGTCAAGCTAAGGCATTACTTCTGAAGCTCAACCACATGCACATGTCCTCAACATTTTCACTGAACACATAAGCGTGGCACTACCGTCACTACCCTGAACATAACTTAATCACATGTCCCTGAGGAAAGAGGCATAACCAGCAATCTAATGATCCTTCTGCATATGCATCTTTTGAAAATAACAGTGGGTTTGGCTGACTTATGACCTGTAAAGGGCCATCAGGCTAGAATATTACAATATCCATGCTTAAAGATAGAAGTGCCACAAGGTGCATACTCACCCTATCCTTGCTGCTATTTTGCCTTCAAATGCCTATCCAGGACAGGAAAGACCACCACTAGTATATAGAGCATTTGGGGGGTCAGGGTTCGATGCCCGCCTCTCTTGCCAGGTTGTGACAGGCCCAGCTGGTTCTCAGGTATCTTCTTGGCCCAGCCACAAAGGTCCTGATACCTCTTGCGGCAATGACACATGCACCGGATGCCACCCCCCATGTCACACACCTTCTCGCCGATGGTCCTCCACATCTTCGCCTTCTGTCCTCCACATCTTCACCTTCTCATGGGGCCTGATCTGTAAGGATGACATGGTTACAGTCCCTTAGTTCACATACAACATGTTTCTGAGTCAGACATTTCTACACATAGGTCATGGTCAGATTGGCAATAATATCTAAGGGGTATACAAATGCCATGATGTATATTAGTGCTGTGTTTATGACAACCCTGTAACATGAGAACAGTGATGATAAGTTTGCCCCAGTACACATACTTCTACAGCAGTGTACCTGCCCAAAACAGTTCCCTACACACTAAATGTTTGCAAACAAGATTCCTAATGGCAGTAGTGCTTGGTTATTGCACATGTCTAATGGCAATGCAATGTAATCATCACTCACCTGCTCCTCTGAGTTGCCATACATCTGGCTGTGCAATGACAGGAGCTTGTCCAGCAGAGTCTGGTTCTCCTCCTCTGAGAAAGATGGGGCCCTGGGCTCTGTCCATGCCATAGTGGCTATCAGAGGATGTACTAACAGCAGTAGAGAGATGGAGAGGTACAGGAATGATGCAGGTAGTGCAAGCAAGTGAAGTTTCTAGGGAAGAGGGAGACTTATATCGAAACAGCAGCGACAGTCTCAAATTAATGCATCAAAAATCATAGGTTGGCGTCAGTCACATTTGCCGAATCTGTCCATTGTATTACATTGCTTTCAAATGACATGCCTACCATGATGTTCAAAAACTCATCATCCCACCACGGTTGACTTTGATACATTGGTGATGGGAGGTAACCAAGTTGGTTTCTACACGATGAAGACCTGAGTCCAAATGTGCGTCGCTCACCATAACAACCAACAGCCAATGGCTGTGACCAAATCGGCTCATATGTGGCTACTGCATTCTTTGAATACTCACCCGCATCGCTCACCATAACAACCCCCAGCGATGGCTGTGACCTAATCGGTTATGATGCTGATACCGCGTCCTTTGAATACTCACCCCCGTAACTCACCATAAAAACCAATAGCCAATGACTGTGATTTATTTATTGTAATTTGTGCTTTATTGTAGGTTCACTGTTGGTCTTTTGCCCTTGTTTCCCCCATCTGTGCCATTACAGTGCCCTTTTGACTGTTTGCCCATTTCTTTTCTGTATCCATCGCCGTTCTTCTCTCCCGTTCTCACCGCTGCGTCCCCTGCGGCCCCGCCTCCCCGCTCTCCCATTCGCCCGCTCCCACCTCCCAGCTGCTCCTCCCTCCCACCTCTCCTTCTTATGGCGGATGCTGCGCGGTAATGAGAGCGACCCTTGTCCCTTGGTAGGTCGCTCACCGCACAGCACCGCCTGTGTGCCCGTGCCTTAGTCCAGCTTCCGCTGCCAGGGGTTCGAGGCCCTCCCTGTTCCTGCTCATGTTTTAGTATTTTTATGTATTGTAATTTGTGCTTTATTGTAAGTTCACTGTCGGTCTATTGCCCTTGTTTACCCCATCTGTGCCATTACTGTGCCCTTTTGACTGTTTGCACATTTATTTTCTGTATCCATCGCCGTTCTTCTCTCCTGTTTCCGCCGCTGCGTCCCCTGCAGCCCCGCCCCCGCTCTCCCATTCACCCGCTCCCACCTCCCAGCTGCTCCTCCCTCCCACCTCCCCTTCTTTTGGCAGCCGCTGTGCTGCTGACATGCCAAAGGCAAGCCCGTCTATGCCCGTCCGCGCCTGGACCACACCCAGTGCCAGAACCCCTGGCCCCCACGAACGCCACGATGCCCCGCTTTGCCACGACTCCAGCACCCTCCACGCACTCAACACCAGATGACCACACTCCTGCAGCCTGGCCCCCCCGAAGTGCACCCATGGACCCTTCTCCTGCCGGAACTGCAGCTTCACCAGCATCCGGACCGCCAACCCACCAACCAGGAAAGAACCCAACTACCTCAGTTGCATTCTTCTCAACACCCGCTCCACCCACAAACACGCCGTTGAACTCTGGGACCTACTCGACTCAACCTCCCCAGACATCGCCTTCCTGACAGAGACCTGGCTGAACCCCTCCTCAGCACCCGATATCGCCATAGCCATCCCGGAAGACTACAAGATCTCCCGCAGGGACCGCACCAACAAAGTAGGAGGAACCCTCTCAGAGTCTCAACCAACACCGCCGACAACCTCAGCACCGCCAAACACCTGCACTTCGAGATCCACACCGACCCCAACACCACCCTCAGAGGAACCCCCTCGCTGACTTCATCAGCACACACGCCCTCGCCTCCATGGACTACGTCCTCCTCGGGGACCTGAACTTCCACCTCGAGAACAACACCGACACCAACTCCACCACCCTGATTGACAACCTAGCCAACCTTAGACTCAGACAACTCATCACACCATCTTCTCCGCAATCGCCCATGTCTCCTTCAACCACACCACTGAACTCCACTGGAGCGACCAGCGCTGCATCCACTTCACCTTCCGGAAACCCACCACGCACCACCGCTCCCAACAGATGCCTCACCACTGCTGGAGCAAAGTCACCAAAGACCAGCGAACCACCACCCTCGCCCAGAGCCCCCCTTTGGGAGACCTGTGTGACTCGCTGGTCACCTTCTTCCATCGCAAGATCGCTGACATCCATGACAACCGCCGACAACCACTAAGACCTCCGCCCCCACGATCACCATCTGCACCAACCGCCTTCTCTCCTGGACCAACATCAACGACGATGACACCATCTAGATCATGAACACCATCCACTCTGGATCTCCGTCAGACCCTTGCCCACATCACATCTTCAACAAAGCCAGCACCGCCATCGCACCACATCTCCGGAAAACCATCAACATCTCCTTTGAGACAGCAACCTTCCCGCAGAGCTGGGAGCACGCCGAGATCAATGCCTTACTCAAGAAACCCAAGGTGGACCCCAAGGACCTCAAGAACTTCCAGCCCAAATCCCTGCTCCCGTTCCTGGTGAAGGTTATCGAGAAGACCATCAACAAACAATTGACCCGCTACCTCGAGGAGAACAGCATCCTGGACCCATCCCAGTCCATGTTCCATAGCAACCACAGCACCGAAACTACCCTAATCACCGCCACCGATGACATCAGGACCCTGCTAGACAACAGAGAAACTGCGGCCCTTATCCTCCTGGATCTGTCAGCCACGTTCGACACGGTTGGCCACTGCACACTACAAACACGTCTTCATGACGCCGGGATCCAAGAGAAGGTCCTAGACTGGACCACCTCCTTCCTCTCTAGCAGAACACAGAGCGCCCGCCTTGCCCCCTTCTGCTCCAAAGCCACAGAGATCATCTGCGGCATACCCCAGGGCTCATCACTCAGCCCAACGCTGTTCAACATCTACATTGCACCGTTCGCCCATGTCACCCGACTGCACGACCTCAACATCTTCTCCTATGCTGATGACACCCAGTTGATCCTCTCCCTCACCAAGGACCCCCACACTGCCAAAACCAAACTCCACGAAGGAATGAAGGCCATTGCCGAATGGATGGGGAACAGCCGACTGAAGCTGAACTCGGACAAGACGGATGTCCTCATCCTCGGATCCACCCCTTTGGCCTGGAACGACTCCTGGTGGCTGACCTCACTTTAACAGCTCCAACACCCACTGACCACGCACGCAACCTAGGGGTCATCCTCGACCACACCCTCTCCATGACCAAGCAGGTCAACGCCGTCTCTTCCTCCTGCTTCAACACCCTCCGTATGCTCTGCAAGATCTACAAGTGGATCCCCACTGAAACGAGAAGAACGGTCACCCAGGCCCTCGTCAGCAGCAGGCTGGACTACAGAATCACCCTCCCATCGCAGGAGCCCCGGCCAAACTCCTTAAACAGCTTCAATGCATCCAGAACGCCTCTGCACGCCTGATCCTCGACATCCCTCGCTGCAGCCATATCACACCCCACCTGAGAGACTTGCACTGGCTCCCCGTCAACAAGAGGATAACCTTGACGCTCCTCACCCACAAACACAAGGCACTCCACAACACGGACCAGCGTACCTCAACAGGCGACTCAGCTTTTACACCGCCACCTGCCAGCTCTGCTCTACTGACCTCGTCCTCGCCACAGTCCCCCACATCCGAAGAGCAACCTCCGGTGACAGATTGCTCTCCCACCTCACCGCCAAGACCTGGAACACCCTCCCCATCCACCTACTGCACACCCAAGACCTGCTGTCCTTCAGAAGACTCCTCAAGACCTAGTTTTTCGAGCAGTAGCTGCATCTTCCACCCTCCAGCGCCTTGAGACCTTCACGGGTAAGTAGTCCGCTTTACAAATGCTATGATTGATTGATTGATTGATCAAATCAGTTCTGATGCGGATACCATGTCCTTTGAATACTCACCTGTGTCGCTCACCATAACAAACAACAGCCAATGGCTGTGACCGAATCGGTTCTGATGCGGGTACTGCGTGTTTTGAATAATCGGTTGTCAGAGCATACACTTCTGTGATTGTTGTCCATTATATGTATGGATGCACTTTTTAAATATGAAAATTATCCTTTAAATGGATAAGACACACTTCCATGAGAAGGTAACCTTAAGTGGCACATGACACACTATTTTATGGACAAATACAATCATGTTAGATGAGAAATCCAGTTATCCACATAGTATTGGTGCCTATTAATTTTGTGTGGATGTACATGGGCATTCTTGCCTTGTCACTGCATTTGTGGACTGTATGACCCATTGTGCAAGTGTTGTCATTTCAGACTGGAGATGTCTGTTGTTTAAGTAATGGCCAAAGCTTTTACTATGGGATGAGTAGACAGTGACATTATTCTGCATCTTCAGCTTGTTTGAGAAATGTGAATTGGTAGTCTATCTGTGTGCCCCAGACTGTAGTGTTAGATATTTCAAAATCCACTACATTGAAAATAGTCTCTGTATGTGATTGTTTGTGTAATGTAGACATAACTAAGGGACAGTGTCCAACCTATGACAATGGTGGGCATGACTGAGTATGTGGGATGCTGTGTATATCAGGTGTCACACATCTCTTGCATTACATGTTCCTATTCTGTCTACCTGTTAAACATGCAACTGTTCACAAAAATATAAATGTTTAATATTTTTCTGTGGAGCAGTTGAGTATGTGATGCTTGCTCACATTGATGATGTCAGACACTAGTGAGTTGTACAATACACCACTCTTATGGTTGTGTCAACATACCTTGGTAACATGTCTGGGAAGGTTGCTGATGCTGTGATACCTATCTAAGGTCATCTGTTTTTAATTGAAATCTGTATTTCAAATGTTCTGTAGCTTCAGTTGTGTTCACAATTCCTGTTCTGTCTGTATAAATGCATGTTGCTTTGTACATTGTGACTTGACACAAACTGTGTTTACACTGTACACATTGGTATCACAGATCCAGACCTACAGACCATGGAAGAACGTGACACCATCAGGAAGTACAGATTCACCAGGCCCATAATTGAACAGTTGTCTTCGCAGTTGTCACCTCATCTGCAGTCTGATTACATATATCCAAATGCACTGATGCCCAAAGTGAAAGTTATGCTAGATTTACATTTCTATGCCACCGTTTCATTTCAATACACAGTGGCAACATCTGGTTGAATGTCACAAACCATGTTCAGCTGTGTTCTTTGTGATGTTCTGGAGGCATTGCTCCTTCATCTGAAACACTACATGAAGCTCCCAATGCCTGGAGAGTTGTAAGACAACAAGGGGGAATTCTTTGCATTGGGACGGATACCCCATATGCAAATGAGGTGGTGAATCACAATCGCAAACATAATCACTCCATCAATGTCCAGCTGGTATGTTTGGCTGACTTGTTCATCTCCCACAACTGTGCATGTTTTCCTGGATCGGCACATGATGCGTATATCATGAGGAGCAGCGTCACCCCCCGTTTGATATCTCAGCTTCAACCTCACCATGCCAGGCTTGTTGGTAGGTGGTGTGTCATGTGTGTGTTGTGGGAGTCTTGGGAGACTCTGGGTACCCCAACCAGCCTTGGCTACTGAGACTACTCCATAACCCAGTTATCCCAGCAGAAGTGCGGTTTAATGAGGCCCATGGTAGGAGCCGGCAAGTCATTGAGCGACCTTTTGGCCTCTTGAAGACAAGATTCTGCTGTCTGGATCGGACTGGAGGATCCCTCCTATATGCCCCACTGAAGGTGTGGAAGGTCATCGCACTGGACTGAGACATGATGACAGTGGAGATGATGATGTTGTGGATTTGAGACAACAGCTTATCCAGAACTTGTTCACATGAGTCTAGGTAGACATTCCACCAAAATTAGCACAAAGGGACATCCATAGTTTAATGTTGCTGCTGACATTGTCATTCTTGATCGTACTCCAATTGGCCTCTAAGAAATCCAAAGAAACTCAATCGATACGCAAAAGAGAACCTTTTGGTCCCTAACATTTCCAAAACTAAAATGTTCCCCTTTAGAGGGAAAAGGCAATTTTGCCCTTTTACTTGGTCATTGGGAGACAAGCCAATGAGATTGTAAAAGGATATACCTATCTGGGCAGAATGTTTTCCCAAAACTTACAAAATGCTCACCACTTCCAACATATAGGGCGAAAGGCAGATGCCCATTTGGGGGCACTGCAGAGATCCTACTCTTCTACTGGGAACAGACATTTCCAACCCCTGCTCGAGGTTTACCAAACAAAACATTCCTCCTATTTTATCTTATGCTTTGAAAAACAGACAGATCAAAACCTGGCAACCAATAAAATTGAAAGAAGGGTTCATCTTATGTAAATTATCAAAAGTTAACCAATCAGCCCCGGGTCAAGCATTATGTCCTGAGTTATCTCTAGTGAGCACACACTATAGCTATTTCTAATATATTAATATATTTACATGCAGATCCTGGATCCCTAAGATACTTATTTGAATTAGAGACTTTTGGAACTCAGTTGGCACTGTTTACTTTTTAATAGGAGTCCTAAAATTGCACTTGACACATCTCTTTTTTTTTTTATATATTTTTTTATTTTCAGTGGCAGAGGCATACAGAATACAAGGATGAGGAAAACATTTTAAACAATGACAATCATTCGCATAATTGTTGGTACATTAAAAAAAAAAAAAAAAAAACATAAAATATCTCTTTTTACAGATGTGGTCGTTATTAGATTAAATCCAGTTTTCAATAGGAGACCATAGTTTCCTAGCAAATATCTTCTTTCTGTGTCCTTTCAGATTGTACACTGCTTTATCCATTCTATAAACATTTAACAACTTTCCCAACCATTGCTCAAATGATGGTGGGTCAACATGTGGAAATATGGATTTTTCTGGTCAGTTATGTCCCCTATCTTGGACCCCAACGGTTCTATGTGCATGTCGCAAGTACATGTATGCTCCCTCCAGTTCCAGTAATGATGACGCAAACACATGTGCGTCCACCGTCAACATGTCCTCTGTCAGATCCGCCATAAATGGGCTGGATATTCCATTCCTAAATATGAAAGGCCACCGGCTTTATATGGTTCACTTATGCCATTTTACAGTCCAGGCAAGTAGGCCCTGATTCTGTCATCGAACTCCTTTTGCCTTCTGCCTCTGAAAGCTCCAGTTCAAGCCTGCATCTGTGACCATGAACTTTGTCTCATTCTCTGCGCGGCTCACGAAGCCTGACATCAGCCTATTCTCTGCCAAGAACTGTATTTCACCTTCGAATTATCTGCTTCCCCCTCAGCCGATGCATTCCTGCCTAGTAGCTTAAGTAAACATTCTTCCAGTTACCAAGCAAAAAGGCCCATCTTCTCTGTCCTCATGCAAGTAATTCATAGCCCTGTTACCATGGAATATTCCTACCCCCTCGCATTCAGTGTAGACACCTAGACGCTTGTACACGCACGCACAGTCAGTATAGAATAGATTCTGTCCGAGAGTCCTTCTTTTGTGGATAACATAGTTCTTTAAACATAGGATGTTAGATATGATTTGGATTAGGTTGACTTGACCCCCCAGACTTCCTGTCTCCACACGTAGAGCTAAATGTCAAGTCCCCGTCACCCCCTAGTTACACGTCAATTACACGTCAGACTGCTGCGCGCGCATCAATGCCAAGTATTATCTTATAGATCCACCTATGTATTACATCATAGCCAATCATGTTCCTTTTTACTCATTATTACACCCATTTTCGGTTACGCAAACCAAACGTCAATGTCCTTATCAATTGTTACGCCTACTGTATTCACTTCATTATGATGTATGTATTATAAAAGTTACTGCTTGTCAATAAAGTATGTACTTCACTTCCTGAACTCCCGTGGTGATGGAACTTGAAGCATCCGATTATAATCGCTTATTGGAATAAAGCCCATTCTGAAACTCTAATATCACGGATTCTGCCTCTCATTTCATTGAGCTATTTTACTATGTTCCTGTATCAAATTCAGTCCCGGTAAAGGAGAAATATTTACCACATGATGGCGCCCGAACAGGGACACTTTCTCATCTCACGCGCCGGCGGTGCGTTGCAGGCCCGGTCTCCTGCCACAGCTGGACGGACAATAACGCGTACCAGCAGGATTTCCTGTATCTCCCTCCGGTCAAGCGGGGGCGACTGAGACTGCAATCAACACCCAGACGAGGCGGTGAGAAGTGCGAAGTATCCCGACCAGAGCCTAGCTGAGAGAGCAAGATCCGAGGTATACAGAGACCCACCAGTCCGACGTCAAGCCCAGTGTCCGACGAGTCGAGTCGAGTCCAGTCCAAATCCGAGTCAAGTTCAAGTTACTGAGGCCTTCCGTTTCCGAAGCTACCCGGTGAGTACCATTACTGGGGAGGCATTTCTGACGTGCACATAGGTTGTGCCGGTCAAGACGGGTTTGGGTACACAAATCCGGTCTGCACTGTTTTAGCAGTGTATCTGTACTGTTTAGCAGTATATCAAGTATTCCGAAGTGTCTAGTTATTATCTAGTTATTGTCGAGAATTAAGCTTGGTGATTAGTTATGCAGACGATCATCATTGTTGTTTCAGTTAAAGGTTTAATGTTTAATGTCTGAAGTGTTTAAGTATATCGTGGTATGAATGACTGTTCATTATCGTGTTTATTGTATTAAGTCTGTTCAAATTCAAGTATCAGGTCAAAATCAAGTATAAGGTCAGTTCTCAATATGCCGTTCTTTTCGAAATTAAGACAGATCACTACCAGAAAAGGGGTTCTCGAAGAAGCCGTCCCTATTCCTCCTAGGGACACCCCAGGGCACTTTATGTATCACAAACATGGATTAGACGCTATATTATTTCTTGATTTATGGGTAGACTATACCAAGGGATTACCAGAAAGTCAGAGGTGGCCCACAGCAGGGACCTGGGATGCAGAGTGCATCATGAAAGTCGAGGAAGAGTTATGGAAAAGGAAAGTCAGACAGTCACAGAAAGACGCCGTTGAATTATGGCGTAAAGAATCACATAGACGAACAGAAAAAGCACGTAGACAGGAAGAGAAGAGTAAAGAGAATTCCAATAAAGTTCGAGAGAATCTATTAATTGAGGAAGGTATCCGAGTGAAATCAGAACAAGTAGACAGACAAAGAAATGCCCTTATGAATGGTATGTATCCCCTTCTGGCCGAAGGATTACCTAAGGCTACTCCGGAAACGCCAAAAGACTTGCCAACCCCATTGTTCCCCATAAAGGTACATCCTAAGGGGCATCCTAGAACCGCAGAAGATGTTTTTCTTTCCTCATATTTAGATGACGCAGCTCCCGAGTATGCCAATTCCGCCCCACGTAGACCGCCTACCAGGGAGGTTCAACGCCAAGATCCAGTACCCGTATCCCTACAGCAACAAATCGAGTCACAAGTTCCGGCAAGCACATCGGTTTCTGTATCCGCTCCTACAGCTACTTCTATGGCTGTGTCCACACCTGTAGTTGCTGTGTCACGTTCAACGAATCCTTTTACACCCGACGCCCCAGATGGAGCCGCGGGAGGAGCTACCAATGTCTTTTCTACGCCACCCAGAATAAATAAGCTTACTTTTCAAGAGTCAGCGCATTCACGTACACCCAAACTCCTTAGTGCCCGTGCGCTTAAGGAACTTCTTATAGATTGTAGATATGACCCGGTGCCTGGAAAAGAGGACGAAATGACCCTAGCATCATTGCGTATCAGACGAGCCGCAGTGTATTTAGCGAAGTTACCAGGAATGACTGCGCATCTAGATAATATATATCATTTTGTCCAAACAGGGCGAGATCCAGAATGTATTTACAGAGCTATGGAATACCAGAAAGTAGAGATACAGGGGGAACTGTTACGTTTCCTCATAAACTGTGTGATCAGAAATCAAGACCGACCGGGGGTAGACCCGGAAGCCATGAGACTTCTTACAAGATGGAGCCAGAATATATCAGAAGGGAGACATGATAAACAAAATTGTATAATAGCCATGTGCCGAAAGATCCGTAAAGAAATAGAACGCCTACACGAAGAGAGATTAGAGACAGACGAGTTCGAACAAAACGAGGAAGAAGGGCCAGGACTGCCCACAGGACAGTCAGACACCATAGCCTATGTAGGTAGAGGAAGATCTTGTAATAGGAATCAGACTAGATATCATACTGACTCAATACATCCGACGTGTCCAGATAATAACAGGAATTTTCAAATACCTATAATTAATATAAGGTCTAACGAGCATTCGTTCCAAACCGCCGACAAACTACTCCGAGAACGAAGGGGTTATCATTTCCTCGATTCTATGGATGAACAAGATTTAGCCAGGGCAGCTGTCCATTGGGTGGACAGTCCCGGAAAATATAGTGATGATACAGTAGTACGCACATTTTTGAATCTTACCCCAGATGAACAAAGGTTAGCTGGGATTTATATGATCCAACAACTCATTATACTATATCGGAGTCAGCATTCGGACCCTGGTCCCTTGCCTGACATACTGACTGAATTACTTATGAATAAATGGAGAGGTCCAGGTACTGAATTAATTAAAGAAATTCTAGAATCAAGAAAGCAGTATATTCTTTTCGTATGTTCAGAACATGTTCCATTGTCCGTCAAGGTAAGAACTACGTATCACATAGATAGACAGAATCCCTTACGAGAAGTGCACCCAATAAAGGGTGAGGACAATGAGTTTAAACGCGTATTTGTATATACGCCTATATCGAAAATAGAATTATTAGAAATGAAGAAAGTAGTACCCAGTCATGACAAGGACCCAGCGGGGTTTCACCGAGAAATTAAAGACATGTTACTCATGGGAGAGTATACCTACCCCGACATTATGACAATATTAAAGGTGTTGATGCCTGCTGGCATTTATGAGAAACTCAAAGAAAAAGAGTGGGAGGTAGGTGATCAAAAGATAGAATGGTCAGCATTAGAAGCAGAAGAAAGGGCCCGAGGTCCAGGTTCGGGGCTTGGGGACAAAACTAAGGCATTACCAGGACTACTAGTACAGGTACTGCCACGTTTATTAACTACGAAAAAGGAAGATTGGGGTACAATTTCAGCCTGTAAACAGAAGCAAGATGAAGACACTAGTGATTACTATGCCCGTTTTGAAAAATGTTTTGGTATAAATAGTGGCATAAAAGCAAGTAGCGAATCATACCCACATCTGTTTGTAACAAAATTAGTAGAAAATGCTCTGCCTCCAGTAAAGAATAGAGTATTAAAATTCGAAAGTACCTGGCAAGGTAACACTCCAACACAAATGTTACAAATGTTACAGTACCACCACAATAGAATTAAAGAGGAACAAGAACATGAACACAGACGCATGAAAGACACAAAAATGAAAATGCTAGTTTCCCAGACAGTTCCAGCTGAAGGACATAAAAAGGGTATGACACATTCCGATTCAGCAGGACCTGTAAAAGGGACATGCAATTATTGTAAAAAGCCAGGCCATTACGTACACGATTGTCCAGTTTTAAAACATAATATCGCCATAGGTAAAACACAAGAAAGATCACGGCCACTCAGACAAGACCAGAATGAACAAGGAGCTATACAGCATGTCCAGGCAATGCCAGCCGCACAACAGCCAATACAGTTTGTGCCAGCTGCACCCCCATTGCCTGTTGCTGCCACACAAACAACAACACGACAAATGTATCAGACCGCACAGTATGAATATCCCGAGTATCAGCGTTACGCATGAACTAGCCTAGAGAGGGAAGTTGACTTACCCCTTATCGAGATTCCTGTAGATCAAGAAGGACCTTATGTACATAGTAAATTATTAGGTCAAGATAGAAAATTTTTACTCGATACAGGGGCAAGTCGAACAACTATAAAACGTAGTGAAGTTCCAGGGGCACCCCTCTCAGGCTCACAGAATATTTCCCTTGGTTTTTCAGGCAAACCTATTGTTAATGAAGTGTCACAGCCTCTTCCACTCACGATAGGACCTCTGACCCGAACTACAGATTTACTGCTTACTAAATCATGTCCAGAAAATTTATTAGGAATAAAAACGTTAAAAGCTCTAGGAGCCATAATATGTTGTTCTCCGGAAGGAGTAAGATTGTTTTTACGTGATTTTAAAGGTCACTATGTATCTAGAGACATGGATCCCCGACTACAGACTTTACCTACACATCTATGGGCACAAGGCCCTACTGATGTTGGTTGCATGAATATTACACCATATCGAGTCACACTAAAGGCAGGAGTGGTGCTACCACGAATGCGACAATACAAGTTACCACCAGATGCTGTAGTGGCTTTACTACAAATCATTGACGAGCTCATTGCCCAAGGAGTAGTTGTGGAAACAGACTCCAATATATGTAATTCACCGATAATACCGATTCTTAAACGAACAGATCCGAAGGCCCCGCCAGTATATCGATTGGTTATTGATCTGCGCGAGTTAAACAAATGCATTGTGCCACAATTCCCTGTGGTCCCCGATATCTCATCATTACTGACAGCTATTGATTCCGAAGCGACATTCTTCACTGTAATCGATCTCAAGAATGCCTTTTTCAGTGTCCCAATAGATCCGGAAAGCCAATATTTGTTCGGATTTAGTTTAAATGGACGTAGCTTTAAATTCTCACGCGCACCTCAAGGATTTACAGAAAGCCCCAGCATCTATAGCCAAGCATTGAAACGAGAACTTGACAGTATCCACATGCCAGTTAACACGGCTCTGTTTCAATACGTCGATGATCTGCTGATCACCGCAAGAAGTGAACCTGAATGTGAGAAAGCATCACTGACAGTTTTACAATTTCTAGCCGAAAAAGGGCACAAGGTGTCCCCTTCTAAGCTGCAATTCTGTGTCCAGCGAGTTGTTTATCTTGGACACTCGCTGGACAAGGAGGGAAGGCAGCTTACACCCGACCGCATTCAGTTGATAGCTAACATGCCAATACCCAAGACACAAAAGGAGGTGCGGGCTTTCATAGGCCTCACTTCATATTGTAGACAGTGGATCCCGCAATATGCATTCCTAGCAAAACCACTCATTCAGTTGACAACCCAGGAGGCAGCCACATCGACTGTTCTCCCTTGGACTCAGGAACACACACAAGCTTTTGAAAAACTAAAGAAAGCTTTATGTCAAGCACCAGTTTTAGCAACACCATGTTACAGAAAACAGTTTACACTCTTTGTTACAGAACGCGAAGGTACTGCTTTGTCAGTACTCACACAGGAACAAGCAGGAGCACACAAACCATGTGCTTATTTTTCTAGTACATTAGATCCCGTAGCTCAGGCTTTGCCTGCATGTCTGAAATCAGTGGCAGCAACAGCCTTAGCAATCAGACAAAGCGATGCCATAGTGTTAGGACATCCATTAACAGTTCAAGTACCACACGCAGTAGAGGTTCTTGTAAATAGAACACAAACACAACACTTGACCGTAGCACGACTTACAGGGTATGAACTTACATTGTTTCAGCCACATATAGAAATAAGACGCTGTAACACATTGAATCCTGCCACACTTTTGCCAGTAATCGGAACAGACCCACTAGCCCATGACTGTATTGAAGTTATTACTGTAACGACAAAACCCAGACAAGACTTGACCGATGTTCCATTGTCAGATCCAGACCTGACATTTTATGTCGATGGTTCATGCATGAGAACAAGTACAGGAGAGTTAGTAGCCGCTTATGCAGTCACAACAGATACTGAAGTCATTGAAACTAATCGTATAAATACTTTGTCAGCTCAAGCCGCAGAGCTCATCGCTCTGACACAAGCCTGTATTCAAGCCACGAATAAAAAAGTCAACATATACACTGATTCACGTTATGCATTCGGAGTTGTACATGACTTCGGCGTGCTGTGGCGAGAGAGAGGTTATTTAACTTCCCACGGTGCCCACATTCAGCACGGACCCCTCATTCATGCATTATTAGATGCAATACATCTACCCACTGCAATATCAATTATGAAATGTAAAGCCCATACAAAGGTTACTGATACCATTTCCCAAGGCAATGATCTAGCCGACAGAACAGCTAAACTGACTGCTCAAACTCAAACCCCCGATATGACAAAGACAATAGTCCCGACACCGACACATTGTATGACAGTTAAAGCTCCTACTCTTGATGTAATTGACATACAGACACATGCTACACCGGACGAAATAAAGAAATGGACTGAATTAGGAGGGATCCAAACGGACCAAGATGATGAAGGAAAGGTCTGTATGGTTCCTCCCTGATTCAATGGTCCAAGTCATAATTAACACTATACATAGTCCAGCACATCTAGGAGAAAAAGCTATGCTAGATAGCATTCAACACATTTGGTTTAATAAGCATTTACGAGCAGCAGCCAAACAAAAGGTCCGTACCTGTATGATCTGTTGCCAGTTCAACCCAGGAAAAAGTGTTCCCGTAGAACAGGGTGGATTTCAGCCTCCTGATCACCCTTTTGAAGTCCTACAGATGGATTATATCCAGATGGAACGATGTCGAGGATTCAAATATGTTCTCGTAGTTGTCTGCGCTCTGTCCCGTTGGACAGAGGCGTACCCGGTTTCAGATTACACTGCCCCGACTACTGCCAAACAGTTGGTTCGAGAATTCTTCCCACGATACGGTCTACCACGTGTTGTCTACTCAGATAACGGCCAGCCGTTCTCATCCGAATTAATGAAACACGTTTCACTTCTGTTAGGTTATCAGTGGAAATTCCACTGTGTCCGACATCCCGAGGCAGCAGGTCTCGTAGAAAGACATAACCAGATACTGAAAATCAGACTGTCCAAAATATGCAGAGAGAAAGGGGTCGACTGGATAGTAGCATTACCAGTTGCACTCTTTTACATGAGAATGGTAGCACACTCTAGAACAGGGCTATCCCCGTATGAGGTGATCTTCGGTAGACCACCGAATATGTGGGGGACGCCCATACCACGCAAAATAACTGATATTGACTGTAATATGCTGACAGATTACTTGGCTTCCTTGATGTCTGCACTACAATCTTCTCGTTCACAGGTAGCTGCAGCCTTTCCCGACAACACTGAGGTGAAACCCCATGACGTTGTTCCGGGTAATCTTGTCTTTGTGAGAAATTTCGACAGAAAGACTCAACTGGAGCCCAGGTGGAAAGCACCCAAGTTGGTCCTGTTGACCACAAGAACAGCCGTGAAGATCGAGGGCCGCAAGGGCTGGATTCATTCAAGCCACATCAAAAAATTTCATGGACTACCTTCGGATATAGACATTGTACCCTGCACTCCCTCCCAGACTGATACAAAACTCCCTTTTGTTGAACCTAACAAATCTGAAAATTACAAACTAAAGCTTAGGCCCACCAAGTCGAGCAATTTGATTGTTTAAGTCCTCTCCAAGGTGAAGCGGTTGCATTGTCTCTGACATGTATCCCCTGGACCTAAGTAGAGGAAATACCGGAAAAATGTTGAAACGACAGGCGTATTGTAAATCACTGCGTAGCCACTGCATAGTGACATTATTAATTTTGTTTTTATTGAGTCTTTTAATAATTATTACAAGTATGTTGTTGCACATATATTACCCTATTTCTAGACATGTTTATAATGTTGCTGCCGAACATTCTTTTAGTGACTTACCTCCGCATGAATTGTCTTATAGACTTGCGCTGCGCAATAACACTTTCATTAGTATGTTACATCATTCCCATCAGACTAGTAACGCCACCAATTGTTGGGTGTGTGGCCGACTCCCTCCCTATCAGAATTATGAAGGAGTCCTGCCTTTCTTTCCGCATCCATTTACACATAATGGCTCCTGTGGGGCATGGTTTAGTTTAATTAATTCCATAGACTCAGACACAGCAGTTTACCCAGACCATTGGATATGGGGAAACCTGAACCTAGTTTTACTCAAAGTCTGCTACCCTGACAAGGAGGGTCGCCCCAAAAGAACAGGAACTGATCTAGAAAATGAAGTATATGGATTAGGTAATTTTACACCTAATCTCATGATTCTAAATGTCGTATCCGAAGTTGAGCTAGTCTTACCCACCATGTCAGTATTCCCAGCAAAAGGTGAATTGTGTGTAAGAAAGGTTGGTTCTATACATATGGGCCATAGTAAATGCACTACTACAGTAGAATTCAGTGATCAAGGCAAATCTTCATTCAGAGCTTCTCGCCACTCCTACTTTATATGTGGTCAGACTGCATATATGCGTCTACCTCTAGATTGGGATGGTACCTGCTACATAGCATTCCTTTTGCCACCTGTTTTCCTAGCTCCTCCTGATTATTACAGAAATATTCATTTAGTACACAACAGAGAACGGAGAGATCTCCCCATTGTCGATTACACTGAGACGGCATGGGACAAGTATGTAGATTTTAATAAAGGCATCTTTCCCTATATAGGTACTGTTACTAATAGTAAGCTAATACGTAGATTAACTAGAACCCTTGAAGCAGTAGTGAATGAAACTATTTCCGCCTTAGGCAATTTAACAGAAGAACAGTCTGCTATGCGGATTGTTGTGCTTCAAAATCGTCTTGTCCTTGACGTCATCCTGGCTGATAGAGGCGGAGCTTGTAGGGTCATCGGATCAAGCTGCTGCGTATTCATACCAGAAAATTCGCCATCCGTATATAAAGCCATCACTCGCCTTCATAAGATAGTAAGCCAGATACACCAGAACCCAGGCACTTGGACTTGGTCCAGTTGGTTTTGGAATACGGTATCAGCCTGGGGATGGAGAGTTTTATCCTTCCTAGGTATTGGCCTTCTCATACTATTCAGTTGCTGTCTATGTCTGCAATGTGGACCAGCAATTTGTGGTCTATGTGCCACATCGTGCATTCCACATCAAGATTTTCATTCAAGATCCCGGAAGAAGAAAGAAGAACAAATGATGCTATATGAACAGATCAATGGATTGATGAAGATTGATATCTCTTGAAGGGCAAGAAGGGGACAAGGAGGGAATGTGGAAATATGGATTTTTCTGGTCAGTTATGTCCCCTATCTTGGACCCCAACGGTTCTATGTGCATGTCGCAAGTACATGTATGCTCCCTCCAGTTCCAGTAATGATGACGCAAACACATGTGCGTCCACCGTCAACATGTCCTCTGTCAGATCCGCCATAAATGGGCTGGATATTCCATTCCTAAATATGAAAGGCCACCGGCTTTATATGGTTCACTTATGCCATTTTACAGTCCAGGCAAGTAGGCCCTGATTCTGTCATCGAACTCCTTTTGCCTTCTGCCTCTGAAAGCTCCAGTTCAAGCCTGCATCTGTGACCATGAACTTTGTCTCATTCTCTGCGCGGCTCACGAAGCCTGACATCAGCCTATTCTCTGCCAAGAACTGTATTTCACCTTCGAATTATCTGCTTCCCCCTCAGCCGATGCATTCCTGCCTAGTAGCTTAAGTAAACATTCTTCCAGTTACCAAGCAAAAAGGCCCATCTTCTCTGTCCTCATGCAAGTAATTCATAGCCCTGTTACCATGGAATATTCCTACCCCCTCGCATTCAGTGTAGACACCTAGACGCTTGTACACGCACGCACAGTCAGTATAGAATAGATTCTGTCCGAGAGTCCTTCTTTTGTGGATAACATAGTTCTTTAAACATAGGATGTTAGATATGATTTGGGATTAGGTTGACTTGACCCCCCAGACTTCCTGTCTCCACACGTAGAGCTAAATGTCAAGTCCCCGTCACCCCCTAGTTACACGTCAATTACACGTCAGACTGCTGCGCGCGCATCAATGCCAAGTATTATCTTATAGATCCACCTATGTATTACATCATAGCCAATCATGTTCCTTTTTACTCATTATTACACCCATTTTCGGTTACGCAAACCAAACGTCAATGTCCTTATCAATTGTTACGCCTACTGTATTCACTTCATTATGATGTATGTATTATAAAAGTTACTGCTTGTCAATAAAGTATGTACTTCACTTCCTGAACTCCCGTGGTGATGGAACTTGAAGCATCCGATTATAATCGCTTATTGGAATAAAGCCCATTCTGAAACTCTAATATCACGGATTCTGCCTCTCATTTCATTGAGCTATTTTACTATGTTCCTGTATCAAATTCAGTCCCGGTAAAGGAGAAATATTTACCACATTAAAAATTTACATTAAAAAAAAAAAAAAAAAAAACATAAAATATCTCTTTTTACAGATGTGGTCGTTATTAGATTAAATCCAGTTTTCAATAGGAGACCATAGTTTCCTAGCAAATATCTTCTTTCTGTGTCCTTTCAGATTGTACACTGCTTTATCCATTCTATAAACATTTAACAACTTTCCCAACCATTGCTCAAATGATGGTGGGTCAACATCTAACCATCTTGAGGTGATACAAAAACGATAAATGGACATTCCAATAAAAAGAAAATGTTCTTGATCAGCAGATAAGCTCTCAGATGGAACATATAAACCAAAAATAATCACAGATGGACATAGCTTGATATTAGTATTAAGCAAATTAGTCAAGAACTTTTCTATCCTATTTATATATACAGTTAGTCCAGAACAGCTAAAAAACATATGACATGAGTCAGCTGCTAAAGTTCCACAACGGCTACAATTGATACCTTTCGTAGCTTTCCATTTGGCCAGTTTTGCCGGTGTATAGTTAAGATCTAGAGATGCCATATAATGTTGACTTTTAAGAGAGCTGTTAATTAATGTTTTATTGCTAATCTCAAATGCCCTTGCAAGGTCTATCCCTTCTATACACAGTTTCCTTTCCCATTTCTGGGCTTGTAGATCGAGATCATCATGCAACCTGTTGACCATTAATTGGTAGATTATACCAATGCGACTATCTCTCCTACCACTTTCCATAACAACATTGGTCTCCATTGCGTCACTATATAAGAGGTTTTTTTTTTTAAGAAAACTGCGAATTTGTAAGTATTTAAAAAATTCATTTCTGGAGAGACCAAATATATCCTGAAGTTTGGAAAAGGACATTAGAGCCCCATTTTGGTACAATTGCCCAATTGAATGAATCTGTCCCAAACGGAATCGATTCGTGGGAATGTCTTGAGGAATACCAAATAATGAAACATTGCAACAGATGGGTGTATAAAAATTATATTTTGAGGTTATCCGTAAAACTTTATTAATTTGTCTCCAAACCAAAAAAGCAGAGAGAAGAACCTTAAATTTTGTTTTTTTGTAATAGCTTGGCTCCATGAATATCAATAAACATTGGCGCACATGAGCACCCATAAGCATTTCAAAAATAGATGGTGACATAAAGGTTTCGTTGACATGATCATGAAATAATAAAACCTTTATGGTTTTAAGAGTTATAGCCCAATAGTACATTCTAAAGTTCGGAAATCCCAACCCACCACGCTCTTGCGGTAAAGTGCACCATTTTAGAGATCTTCTTGAGCGACGATACCCCCATAAAAATCTGGACAGCATCGTATCTATTTTATTAAAAAGGGACATAGAAAAAAATAGAGGAATGGTGCGAAAAAAATAAAGAAATTTTGGAAAAATCAACATCTTAATGACATTGGTCCGTCCAAATAGAGATAAATGTAAATTATTTATCCTTTCTAAGGTTCTATTGGTGGATATGAATAAAGGATCCAGATTTAGTCCAACAATGTCATCAATTTTAGATGATATAGTTACACCAAGGTATGTAGCAGTATCATTTAGTGAAATACCAGTGGGTGTACCAGTTTTAGAATGTATAATTTGGGTTTTTGAGATATTTAGTTTGTATCCAGAAAATTTACCAAATTCACTGGCAATTTCTATTATTTTAGGTAAAGCAGAAGAAGAATCAGAAGTTACAATGGCCACATCGTCTGCATATGCTAAGACTTTGTGGTCTATCTCATGGAGTCGGACAGGTGGAATACCGGGTTCTATAATTAATCTATTCAAGTAGGGTTCTAGATAAAGTGCAAATAAAAGTGGAGAGCAGGGGCACCCTTGTCTGGTCCCCCTAGTAATTAAAAATGGACTAGAGATGTCCGTGCCTAATCTTATTACACCCTTTGCATTAGAATAAAGTGACTGTATAGCTTTAATAAATTGTAGTGGAAAGCCCTTCCATTTTAGTACAGACCAAAGGAACCCCCAGTCTACTCTATCAAACGCTTTTTCAGCATCGAGTAAGATAACCCCGACTGGGGATTCCTTTGCTTGGGCCCAATCCAGCAGTGCAATAACACGTTTAACGTGATCTGTAGTGTCCCTGTGTTTAATAAACCCGTGTTGAATATTAGAAACCAAGCCCGGCATGACTTCGTTTAATCTATTTGCAAGAATTTTAGAAAAGATCTTACTGTCAGCTGTAATCAGGGAGATGGGGCGATACGAGCCTAATTCCTTTGGATCCTTGTTCTTTTTAACAAAAACAACTATAGTAGCGATGGACCAGGAATCAGGAGCTTTATCTTGAAATGCTGCATTAAAAATTTTAAGCAACTCTGGTTTCAACAAGAATCTAAATGTCCGATAAAATTCAAGAGGAATCTGATCGGGCCCCATAGCTTTACCAGCTGCAAGACTCATAATAGCCCTTTCAATCTCTTCCCAGCTTATTGACCTAGAGAATAAATCTGTATCTTCTGTGCACAAAGAAAGTTGGTTAATGTTTTGTAAATAATCTTTGGGATTAAGAGTCTTGTCAGTTTCATTGTTAAAGTCGTTATACAGCATCTTATAGAAGCCCTGAAATGCCTCTAATATTCCTTCCCTACTTTCGTGAAGAACCCCATTTGTATCTTTAACACATTGTATTTCATTAAAAGAAGATTTTTGTCGTAAACGCTGTGCTAGAATTTTTCCCGTGCGTTCACTAAATTCGTAACGTTCCGTTTTATATTGTTTAAATTTTGCAGCTACTTCTTCAGCAATATGTGTGCGAAGACCTGAGCGTTCAATAGTTAATCGTATTTGTACATCCTCTATATTAGCATTGTTTTTGCATGCGGTAGATAATTCCAGCTCGACCTGCCTTATCTTGTTTAGCCTGTCCTTAAGATCTGTTTGGTTTTTTTTCCTCTTATAATTTGCAAAACTGATTGTCTCGCCACGTACAATAGATTTGAAAGAGTCCCAGACTACTTGTGGAGAGGCAGTGTCGTTGTTTATTGGAAAATAATCTTTAATAATATTAACCATATATTGAAGGTATTCTTCATCTAGTAATAAATTTCTTTGAAATGACCAGGATCTGATGGAGTTTTGGCAGTCAGTAGAAAATTGCATCTCAGCAATTATAGGATTATGATCTGAAATGACTTGTGGTAATATCTCGATGCGAATTTTCTCCAAAAAAACTGAGGATACAAAAAAATAGTCTAAACGGACAAATTTTTGATAAGGAGTAGAAAAAAAAGTATATCCGGGGTCATTATAATGAAATTTGTTCCAGACATCAGTTAACCCATTACTTAGTACCAGGTCTCTAAGTGCTTTATAAGTTTTAACCTTTCGGCCCGTATATCTCTTCTCTAATTTAATATTCCAGTCGGCTGACATATGTATATTTAAGTCTCCACAAACTATAATCGGTTGTGTCCAAGTGGATAGCTCTGTATTCATAGTGTTAAACAATTCGGCATCGTCCAGATTGGGACCATAAATACAACATAAAGTAAATTTGCATCTTCCAATTTTTAGCTCGGCCAGTCCCCATCTACCCCATTTATCAGAAAGTGTTTTTAAACATTTCCCTATTCCCTTTCGCATGCAAATTGCCACACCTCTTTTGATACCCATTTGCTTAGATGTAATCAAGACTTCCAATCCCAAATTATTCAGAAGAAAACGTTTATCCCATGAAATGTGAGTTTCCTGTATACATAACAAATCAATATTCAGCACTTGGAGCATCGTTCGGAACATAGCAATCTTCTTTAAATCATTAAGACCATTGATATTAATAGTACATATTTTCACCTTTTTATACATAAGAAAAATGATAGAAACAAATTATCGACCATCATCAGAAGTATTTTCTCTTCAATGTTATCATTTAAATGCCTTAAGTTCATCCCTGTGTTGAACACCTCTGCCTTACACCCCCACCACCAGCCCTTGCCCTTGCCCACCCCTACCCTTATTCCCAGAACCCCTCCCCCCACCCTCCCCACTATATGAGGCACAGGAACTATCAGTTCCTGAAGCGTATGAATGCCGTGTCCCTAACCCGTGGCGTCCTTAATAGAGGAAAAAAAGGAAAAAAAAGAAGAAGAAGAAAAAAGAAGAAAAACAAGAGAAGGAGAAAGTTCAGAAAAGAAGAAAGGAAAATATAAAGATAAAGAAGCATAGTGGTCCTACATTCAAATAATTATTAAACAATACAATATAATTATTACGCTCAAATTCTGGATTTATCATACTATACATCAAAGTTCTTCTTGTTTATTCAGAGAGATTCCAGATACTCCTTAGCTTTGATTATAGAGATAAAGTACTTTGTCTGGCCCTTATATATAGTCTTTAGTTTTGCAGGACCTTGAAGAAATACTGCTACTTCTTTCTTCTGAAAATCAGGGATTAGTTGCTTCAGTTGCCATCGTTGAGCCACAGTAGCTTGGCAGTAGTCTGGTCGCACAAAAAACTGACACCCTAGACCATCCGCTTTCTTGTCTGGTCTGGCGTTTGCAAATATCACTTCGCGGGCAAGGAAATTATTAAATGACACCAGAATGGCCCTAGGATAATTTTCTTGACCTTGTCGTGGTTTCCTTGTTGTAAAAGGGAATCTATGTGCTCGTTGTATTTCCCGAGCCCAATCCCAATCAGTAATTTCAGGAAAAGCATCGTTTAATAAATTAATAATAAACTTCCTCGGGTCCCCTCCTTCTTTATTTTCAGGGATCCCCAAGAAACGCAAGTTGCTTCTGCGGGCCTGATTTTCCAAACTAGCTAGTTTGTCGGATAGGTCATCCTTTTGTACTTTAAAATCTCCCACTTCTTGTCTTTGAGCCATACATTCTTCTTCTAGTACAGATATCCTGGCCTCTGCTTCAGTGACCCTATCAGCAGTCTCTGAGCATAATTTGATTGCACGTCGTACTGCGTTTTTGACTTTGGCACATGTCATTTGCATACGTTGATTCTCGGCCTTGCTCTCTGCTCTGTGACACATCATAGTATCAAAAATTGTTTTCAGTGTAATCTCTTCGTTGTTTCCTTGCTGTAAACTAGGATCTGGTGTAGCGTTATGGCTAGACCCCGGAATATCATTGGCAGCAGAAGCGGTGGATATTAAATTAGAAGATAGGGAATTAGAAGCAGCCTCTTGGCTCATTGTGCGAGAGGATCCCTTCTTCCTCAGCTTCTTTTTTATAATAGTTGCCACATTAGTGTTATCAGGACTCATACTGATCTCACCCTCAGAAGATAGGCTCTCACCACTAAAGTCTGCCCAGTCTTTATTAAGACCCGTCGCTTCATCGGATGAGAGTTCTGATAGTGAATAGAAGTTTTCAGGGAGCTCTTGGTTATGTTGATGCCCATTAACTCCTTTTACACTACGTGACTCGCTTGATACTTCACTTGGTAATAATACCGGCGATGGAAGAGAGCATACTCTATCGGTGATAGCTCCACCCGAAACTGCAAGTCCCATAATCCCCTTCTTCAAAGAATCGGTCGGTATTAGAGTGGGTATCAAAGTAGAGGGATTATTAGAGTTATTCCGATTATCACCACTTGTAATTGATTGATTAGCAGACTGTCCTACGGTTATATCAGTGCTTTGGTTAACATTGTCAGTTATTTTCTTTTTTGCAGCATGCTTTTCAAATAGATCTGGTAAAGTTTGTAACGCAGAGCTTTTTACACCAAGTATTTCATTAGATTTAGCAGCAGCCCCCTTATTAGAGTTCTTACCCTGTTTGATGATGGTTTTACCAGGGATCAGTGGTGTTGCCTCTGCCATTTCGGTCTCCTCGTTCTCTTGCTCCATGTTATTCAGATCAGACCCAGGGCCAGTTTTTCTGTTGCTGCGTGTGGCTATAGAAAATGGAAGTGGCGTCCTCTTCTTCTTCCGTGAACCACCTCTGCCGGGAAAAACGCTGCTCTGTGGCCAGCACAAGCAAAGTGTAACACGCCACAGCGGAGACCGCCGATTGAACTCAAAGAAGTTTAGCAACATTCGTAAGCTCTGCCTGACGCAAGGATAGTTTGTAGCAGATTGTAATTGCTAGATACTAGAACAACGCAATGTAATTATTTCTTCTCCGTTTTTGGTACGTTTTGTCTCAGTAGCTCTGTGGCTTTGGCAGACCTACACGAGCCGAACTCCGAGCTCCGATAATATCAAAATCAGTTATTAGGCACTTTCCCCCGCTACTAGAATCTGCTGGGGAATGGTTGACGCCTCTCTGCCTCTCTACCAGCGCGTAGCTTCGGATCCAGCCCTCTGGTCAGAGATGAAAAAAAAAACACCTTTCAGGTTCCGCGCTGCTCTGTTTTCCGTCTCTCCAGTTCTCCGAGTAGCCCTGCCCAGCCCGGGCGGCTTCCGCAACAGCGATAATAGCAGCAGCTGGCCGATACTGACCAGCGTGGTCACCGTCACCAGATAAGATGAACACAGGTGTAATGAGCTCGTTTAGTTGTAATTAGCCGTAATATAGACACGAGAGCCCCATGGCCAGTTTTCGAGCATTTAAACTCATAGACTAGCTAAATTTCTCCTTCTCTGACGATAGAAACAATAAGACGCCAGGAGCAAGGGAACTAGCTGCCTACACAGCTTTCCCCACGGCAGCCATCTTGCACTTGACACATCTCAATGCACTGTAGCACCGTGCAGGCCTGGACTCCAGCACATTTGAAGCTCTTTTTAAAAATTGGGGTACCCACAATGAGTTCTGAATTAGACATTGAACGCTGTAGTTAATTAAAGCATTATAATGTAATTATGAAAAGTATAGAATATATGTCTCCTGTGAATTATCTTTTTTTTCAGATAGAGCATAGAGTAAGGTGCTGCATCCTTCTTCTGCGATCAGGTATCCTCCCATTAAAATGGTATACTTCTAGATGGAATACCCAAGAAAACTGCTCAGGTACTTGTGACTTGTGTAATGGAGGAACACAAATTCTTTGTCACTTATTGTTAATTTGTCCAATTCCGACCTTGGTAGAGGCTCAGTGTTGGTTCATTAGGCCCATTAGTTTTAGATACAATGCTATTTCCACTCAAGTTTTAATCATGCTGTGTAAGTCTCCCCCAAATTAATTTGTCTGTTATAATCTGTTTACATTCTTAAAGAGTTTTTTAAACATGTTTTAACGTCTATAAATATAACTGTTTTATATTTATGTATTTTGTATTTGTTGACCTCAGCAGATGTCTGAATCAATAAAAACGTTCTGTCTGAGTGAATAGATCAGTGCAAGGATAGTGCCTCGCTTATTGGGTGAGGGCGTGGGTAATGTCTGAGAGATTCAATGAATGCATGTGTACTGCCTCAATGACTGCATGGGCAATGTGTGAGTGAATTGATGAGTACATGGGTAGTGACTGGATAAATGAATGAGTGCAAGAGCAGTGCCTGGGTGATGGCATGAGTGAATGGATTGCACCTTGGTGAATGGATGAGTGTATGTGTAGTGCCTGTATTATTAGATAACTGCATGCAGAGTGGCTGTTTGGTTGCATGAGTGCATGGGTAGTCCCTGGGTGATTCCATGAGTGCATATGTAGTGGCTCGGTGAACAGAGGAGTGCATGGTTATTGTCTGGCAGAATGGCTGAGTGCATGGGTGCTGCTTGGGTGATTGGACCAGTGTGTAGTGTCTGGGTGATTGAATGAGTGTTTGTGTAGTATCTGGGTGATTGGATGGGTGTCTGCATAGTGCCTGAGTGAATTAATGAGTGCAAGGATAGTGTTTGAATGATTGGATGAGTGCATGGGGAGGGCATAAGTGAATGCAGGAGTGCAAAGGTAGTGTCTGGGTAATTAGATGAGTACACGGGTAGTTCCAGGGTGATTGGATTAGTGCATGAGTACTGCTTGAGTGAATACATGAGTGCATGTGTATTGTGTGAGTGATTGGTTGATTTGAAGGATAGTGCCTGAGTGATTGGATGAGCGCATGGGTATTGCTTGAGTGAATGGTTGAGTGCAAGGATAGTGCCTGGGTGAATAGAGGAGTGCATGGGTAGTGCATGAGTGAATGGTTAGGTGGAAGGATTTTGCCTGAGTGATTGGATGAGTGTATGGGTACTGCCATAGTGAATGGATTAGTGCAAGGGTAGTGCCTGCCTCATTGAGTGAGTGCATTTTTTGTGCCTGAGTGATTTGATGAATGCATGGTTAGTGCCTGAATGGTTGCATGAGTGCATGCATAGTGGCTGTTTGGTTGGATGAGTGCATGGGTAGTCCCTGGGTGATTCATTGAGTCCATAGGTAGTGGCTGGGTGAATAGAGGACGTGCATGGGTAGTGCCTAGGTTAATGGCTGAGTGCATGTGTACAGTCTGTGTGATTGAAACAGTGCGTAGGTAGTGTCTGGGTGATTGACTGAGTGCATGAGTAGAATCTTGGTGATTGGATGGGTATATGCATAACGCCTGAGTGAATGAATGAGTGCAAGTATAATGTTTGAATGATTGGATAAGTCCTTGGGTTGTAAGTCAGTGAATGCATGAATGATACATCAAACTTCAACACTGTCAAACTTTCAAATATAATAAAAAGCACTTTCCATACAGACCTATCCTGCATGAGGAGGTGAAAGTAAAACATGTATCTTCTTGTACACAAATTTCGTGAACATGTGGTGTGAAATATACGTATTATGGAATGTGATTGTAAAAAATAAAATCAGCATGGAACATTAATATGAAAATGTATAATAGCTATGCGTTTTGCTATCTACACTTTCTTAATCGCTTCTTTCATCTACATTAACTCTAATATTTATCACAGATATATTTCACAAAACGTATAATCTGATTTACATATGGTACAGTATAGACACCAAATATATAAACTATTTGCTTTTAAACGCACTTTTCCAAATGTAATGTAAATTAGGGCAAATAATAATAATCAAAATGTTAATTATAAGGACTAATAGTTTGCAGTGCTGTCTACATTCTGTTAACATCTTCCCCAATAGGCTGAATGATGTACTCAAAACTTTGGCTGCAGAAATTCATAAGGCAATCTAGGTTTGAATTTCAAGAGGGCATCATTGCAATGTGTCCATCCTTTGTTACACTTACAATAAACAGTATAGTGTTCAGATGTTGTAGTAGGACCATCATGGAAAATAATAGCCACTGTTGTAAAAGTTCTTCCTGAAATAGAAATGTGACTTCCTTTAAAATTTGTACTTTTTGTTTCTAATTTTCTTCCATTTGGTCTACAACTTTTTATAAATTTTCTGAAAGGTGCTAATTTAACGTCTGGGATTGTCAAGCATAGGAATTGTTCTGTTTGTATTTCAGTGGTAGAAGTATATGAAAACATTTCACACTTATGGTCCCATCTGTATCTTAGTCCTAATAAATTGTGTCTTCCTTTGTCTTCTGATACTCTAAGCAGGAACATTACAAATTATAGTGCATGTTGTTGTGTGTTTAGAGTAAATGTCAATGAATGGTACACATATCTAAAAGATGTTGAATGCCACAAGTAGTAACTATTTTTGTTCTGTCACTAACCAACTGCTGCACAACATGATGTAGTCCATAATATAATCTTTTTTCACGATGTTCCATGATTTCATGATGAAGATGTAGATGAAACACAGCATTCAGAATCACATTAGCATAACAGTTGATACCTGAACCTTATTCCAACTGATATCTTATAAAGTCATCAACACTTCCTACTTTTATCTTTATGCCTTCAACTTTTTTTTCATTTTTTTTCTTTTTTTTAAACCTCAGTTGAATGTTTTACATATCTTTGTTTTGAACACACTGCAAGTTTCTCATATATGGGATATTGACATAAATGAGGAGCTTAAAGTCTTCTTTAACAATTGTACTCTCCTACACAATTTGCATCAGCACTAAACTTTTTGTCATCAAAATCTATCAAATACAAACCAGACAATGTTCTTACTCGAGATAATGCAACATATGCCATTCTCTCTTTGAACACTGTACTTCCAATATTTACAAAAGCTCTATCTATACTTGAGATTTAAGAACAGTTACTGCATATGTTAGAGACAGAGGAAACTGTTGTTTGTGAACATATAGTCTTTGACAAGCAAAAAACGTACAACACAACACTCAATCTGTCTTACCTTATTAACCTGATACAATTTTATGATCACAATTTCTATTCCATCCCTAGTTTGGAAATTTACAAAATCAACAACTTTTTCCCATTGATCCATTTACTAATCCTTCTTCTACATTCAAATTGTGCCACAAAATGACTCAAAAGTTTTTACATACATGTAAAGTCTTTTCTAATCCTGCAGTTTTAGATACAGACATTTTTAAAGACTCCCATTTAGCCTGTAGTTTCTCATTAAGAACAATAGTTCCTCCCTGGTGTTTAATGTTATCAATAACTTTAATTTCCACAATTTCTTTTGTTTTTCCAGTTTGAGAACATGTTGATTAAATGTAGAACACTCTTGCAATGTAGGCATTAGACAAACTACAGAATGGTTTCCACAAGCATATTGCACATCTCTTCAGCTGCTGTTTTTAAAGTTGTAAACAAGTTCCTTAGTAGGTGACTTTCTAAACCTTGTTTACCATGTTCTGTCAAGACACCAATTCTTATGTCTTTAAGAATATGTTCATAATGTTTATCACCTGCTTGGTGAATATTCTTAGCAAGTTCTTTATATTCAAAGTTTAACCAAATATTTATATTTCCTATACTTCTAAAAGATGTCCTTGTCTAATCAAGGAGAAGTGTTTTAAAAACAGTTTGTCCTTTAACAGGAGTAAGTTGTAGTAGGTATCTAAACACAATTAAATGTTTCTTCAAAACAGAACATCATAATCTGTTTTTAAAATCTGTTGCATTCTCAAGTGTACAAAGGCAAGCAATACGTCTGAGACCATGCTCACTTCATCAATAATAAAGAGTTGTATTTTCTTCAGAACTCTGACACTCCATAACATGCTTCTCCAGATAGCTGCTGATATTCCAATGTATTATCATGTTTAACAGCTAGCATAAGTAATTGATGTAAAGTAAAAAGATGTAATGGTGTGTCCTGCTAATTCAGTTGGAACTATTACGACACAAGATACATGAAATTCTGTAGTTTTGTGTAGATAACTAGTCAAAAGTTTAATTAAGAAAAGATTTCCTGTTCCAGCTTGACTGCTGATGTACATTAGAAAAGGTTTCAATTATGAACATTGTAGATATATTTCTTTTTGGTCAATATTTAGTTGTTTCTCTAACTGTCCCAACTGAACAATCTCCTTGTGTGCTTGTTGCATTGCAGTTTCTACCTGCCTCGTTCATTTCTATTGCTGCTTCATGTTCAAGAATTGATTCCCCCAGTGGATCTTGACTCAGAGGACCAGAACTTTGACTATCTAGAGAACTGTCTCTAGCTGTTTTAGCTGCAATAGTACTTTCTTGTTCAATCTCATCATTTAACATTTGTGCAGTGAATGCTCTCTTTAGTTGCATTAATACAATCTTCATAGCAGTTAAAATCTCTAAGTAATTCTGTTTCACTACGCCAAGGCTTAAACAGTTGCAGGAGTGCTAAATAGAAACGAAACATTCTCTCTTATCTGCACTATCACAACTCAGTTTTCTGTGATGAATAAGATTCCCTTTGGCATGATTCACTAGCCATCCATTACATCAAATTACTGCATATCTTTCTTCTTTTATATTCTCTCTAACATTCTTTCTAAATGTATAGGGCAGAAGTATTTCATACAAATAGTAAAATACCTGTGTTCATTGCTCTCTAAATGTGTTTTACAACCAGGTGTATGTATTCCTTTCTGCTCATAAAGTGCACATGTTTACAGAGTTAAATAGAATGGGATATTGGTTAATACATCTGTCAACATGGTATAAACATCAGTTTTCTCTACTACTTTCATTAGACACTCAGGAAGCACACATTTTACTATGCACAACCTATTTCAATATTCATTTCAGTGCAATAAAACAAAGTACACTACTCATTTGTACATATTTTAAAATATTTCAAACACCACATTTCTCTAATGCTCTGCAAGCTTTATAAATAATGCATTACAAGTTATATAATATAATTAAAAAACACAGAAGCACTCCTACGCAATACATAAAACACCTTCCAAATTTGTAACTCACCTCTGAAATACTATTGCAGAATATAAATATGACAGAAACTCCTAAAAGATCATTATTCCAATATTATAAATGTGGTGCACCACTCTCAACAAGGTAAAAATAGGGGTGAAAAAAGAACTCTGCTCTGCCCCAGAGCAGAGTTAGCCAGCCAACCCCGCCCCCTGGCCCGGTCCCTGCTTCTGAACCCAGCAAGGTCGGGTGAGCCTGCCCTGGCCCCGATCGACCACCGTCCACAGTTCATGGACCCTTGGTTAGCTTGCAGGACCAGGGGGCTCCTGCACTCCAGGGCCTGCTGGATGGAGCTCAAGCCCCAGATCCGGTCCCAGCTTCTGAACCCTAGCCAGGCTGGGGAGAGCCACCCTGGGCCCCAATAGACCCCCATCCCCAGCACCCAGGCCCTCAGCTGCCTTGCTGTATGAGGAGGCTCATGCACCCTGGGACCCACCGGAAGGGACACAAGCCCCAGGCCCGGTCCCAGCTTCCTAACCTTAGCCAGGCCAGGGAGATACTCCCAGGGCTCTAGTGGACCTCGTCACCAGCGCACAGGGCCTTGTCTGGCTTGCAGGATGGGTGGCTCCTACATTCCAGGGCCCGATGGATGGAGCTCAAGCCCCAGGCCCCTCCCAGCTTCCAAACCCTAGCCAGGTTGGGTGGAGCCTCCCTGGGCCCCAATGAACACCTGTCCCCAGTGCCTGGACCCTCAGCTGGCTTGCGGGGTGGGGGGATCCTGCACCCCGGGGTCCACCAGATGGAGCTCAAACCCCGTGCCTGGTCACGGCTTCCAAACCCTAGCCAGGCCGGGGAGAGCCACCCCGGGCCCCGGTGGACCCCTGTCCCTTTCTCGCCAAGGTAAAACTAGCGGTGCGCAGAGAACTCCGCTCCGCCAGCGGAGCAGAGTTAACCAGCCACCCCCACCCCCTGGCATGGTCCCTGCATCTGAACTCAGCCAGGTCAGTGAGCCTGCCCTGGCCCCAATGGACCCCCATCCCCAGCACCCGGACTCTCAGATTGCTTGCAGGACCAGGGGCTCTGGCACCCTGGGGCCTGTTGGATGGACGGAGCTCAAGCCCGGGCCCCGGTGCCAGCTTCTGACCCTAGCCAGGCTGTGGAGAGCCTCCTCGGGCCCCAGTGGACCCCCATCCACAGTGCCCGGATGCTTGGCTGGCTTGCAGGACAGGGGCTCCCACATCCTATGGCCCACCCGATGGAGCTCAAGCCCCTCACAGGGTCCCAGTTTCAGAACCCTAGAAAGGCCAAAGAGAGCCTTCCTGGGCTCTGGTGGTCCCCAGTCCCCACACCCGGACCCTTGGCTGGCTTGCAGGATGGGGGCTTCCGCACCCCGAGGCCCGCCGGACGGATCTCAAGCCCTGGGCCCGTCCACGCTTCTGAACCCTAGCCAGGCCAGGGAGAAACGTTCTGGGCCCCGATGAACCCCCGTCCCCAGGGCCCTGACCCTCGGCTGGCTTGCAGGATCGGGGAACCCGCACGCAAGGACCTGCCAGACAGTGCTCAAGCCCCAGGCCCGTACCAGCTTTCAAACCCTAGCCAGGCCGGGGAGAGCCTACCTGGGCCCCGATGAACCCCTTTCTCCAGTGCCCTGACCCTCGGCTGGCTTGCAGGGCAGGGGGCTCCCACACCCTGGGGCTCGCCAGACAGAGCTCAAGCCCCAGTCCCAGCTTCCAAACCCTAGCCAGGTCGGGGAGAGCCTCCCCGGGGCCCAATCGACCCCCTGTCCCCAGGGCCCGGACTCTCGGCTGGAACCAAAGAAAGTTAAGCACAGGCCATGTCCTCTCTCTGCCGGCCTGCCCGGGGAGCCAATTTTTCTCAACTATTAAGCCCTCACATAGTGGTGGCTTACAGAACCCAGGGAAAGGACAAAAGTCGGAGCTAGCCTGGCTGGCCAGCAGGCCAGCCATCTGGTCACCCTGCCCGCAGGCCATCTGGTTACCCGGCCTGCAGGGATATGTGGTTTCCTTGCCTGCAGGGCCACCTGGTCACCCAGCCCGCAGGGCCATCTGGTCATCAGGCCCTCAGGGCCATCCGGTCACCTAGCCCGCAGGGTCATCTGGCCAGGTGCTCCGATGCTGCTGCTCAGGATGCTCCTTCCTCTGGGCTGCTCACCTCCCTGTTTGGCTTGTTTGGGAGCAGGCTGGTCCACGCTATCTGGTCACCCTGCTGACCTGCAAGGGATGGTGGCCCCCATCCCTACACTCCAGTGGCACAGGGACGGGACGGAGAGGCCGTGCCGGAGGTCACATGGTGGAGGCAGCTTCCCGCAGGCCCACATCGCCCCCTCCGCATCCCTCCCACCATCCCAGCTGCAGAGGGTCCCACCCCTGGGCTTGCTGGAGGATGGAATCTGCAGGCACCCATGCATGGAAAGACAAAAGCTTGGTTCAGAGGATGACTTTCAATAGATCGCAGCGAGGTAGCTGCTCTGCTACTTATAAAACCCTGACCCAGAATCAGGTCATCTACAAATGATTTAGCACCGGGTGCCCCACAAACTTGTGATGTACTAAGGGCGATGGAGGTGGTCCCCAAGCGAGCAGCTCTATGCACTGGCCCCCCGAGAGAGGCCAGCTATCCCAGGCCAACCGAGGCTCCACGGCACTGCAGTATCGTTATGGTTTAGGAGGATTCTGACTTAGAGGCATTCAGTCATAATCCCACAGATGGTAGCTTCACCCACAATGGGTTTCCCGGCGCGAAGGGATAGACTCAAGAAGAAAAACAGACCTCTAGAAACAGCACCATGAAACAACTAGATCGACATGCAAATCACTGGAGCAGGAACTATTACAACACATCATCAGGAGGGTAAAACTAACCTGTCTCACCACGATCTAAACCCAGCTCACATTTTCTATTAGAGGGTGAACAATCCAACACTTGGTGAATTCTGCTTCACAATGATAGGAAGAACCGTCATCGAAAGATCAAAACGCAACGTTGATATGAACGCTTGGTCTCCACAATTCAATTATCCCTGCGGCAATTTTTCTGACACCTCCTGCTTGAAACCCAAAAAGTCAGAAGGATCGTGAGGCCCCGCTTTCACAATCTGTATTCATGCTGAAAACTGAGCTTTTGCCCTTCTGCTCCGTGGGAGGTTTCTGTCCTCCCAGAGCTTGCCTTAGGACACCTGTGTTATCATTTGACAGTTGTACTGCCCCAGTCAATCTCCCCACCTGCCACTGTCCCCTTAGCGGGTTGCGCCCAGAGGGGCCCGGGTGCTTTTAAGCAGGAAGCGATAGCCCCACGAGGCTCGCCCTCTCGCCTCACTGGGTAAGTGAAAAAAAATAAGAGCAGTGGTATTTCACCAGCAGCCTGAGTGCCTCCCACTTATCCTACACCTCTCATGTCTCTTTACAGTGCCAGACTAGAGTCAAGCTCAACGGGTACCTCTTTCCCCGCTGATTCTGCCAAGCAAGTTCCCTTAGCTGTGGTTTCGTTACATAGTAGGTAGGGACAGTGGGAATCTTGTTTATCCATTCATGCACATCACTAATTAGATGACGAGGCATTTGGCTATTTCTGTACCACCTCGCGGTGGCTCATTCTGGGTTATTATGCTGACCATCAGTATAAAATCAGTTTTGCTTCCAACAATACAACATTTGTTCGCTCCAGACTACAGCCACACTGAGCGCTGTCCTCACTGGAACTGGGATCACGAATAGGCCAGAGATAGTACACCCTGCAGGACTATTCCAACAATTTAAAATTTTCTACAAACAGTCCTGAGAAATTAAAGTATGATTAACAGGACATCAATAATCAATGTGTGGTATGTGGTGATTATGTGTATGTAATTATTTGAGACCTGTTCATCATTCAAGCCATTTCAATAAAATTCACATCTATACTAAATCTTGTGTCAACTATGAACTATTATGTAACTGTATAACCACATTTAAATATTGATGATTCAACAGTTTAAAACAATATGTTTTATAAGGGTGACATGTGTGCTGCAAGAAAGTGTACATCTCAGCATAATATATTGCATGCCATATTGTGGTATTCCGCTTCTTTGTCACATTCTGAGCAATACGTATTAAGATAGAAGCCTTTCTGCTTGTTGGAGACGTGTTTTCTCAACTCTTTAAAAGTTCCCAATATGTCTCCACACAAGTCACATTTATACTTTTCGTTTGGGTATTTCCAATATGTGACTATTTTGTGTAGTCACTTTTCTTTGTTATTAATTCTTTGCTGACCTCATACAAACTTGGTTGTAACAATGTAATTCTTGGCTGAGGATGCCACTAACTTGATGGTTTTGCTGAGGTCTACTGTTGTGTCTTCTTCTGCTACGGAGGGTGAACTAGGGCCTATATCATGATCTGAATTATTGTTGCTTGTTGCATTGTTTGAAGCGGGTGCTGGTTTGTCAAATTCGGTGAGTAGGTTAATGATTTCTGGAAAAGACAGAACCTCCTTACGCCATCTTAACGGGGTTTTTAATCTCCAGGAACTACCCCATCTGGAATTGTGTTTGTTTGCTTCGCCATTTCTCACTATCATATTCGCCGCCATGATAGAACCTTGTTTGACCTGTCTCTATAGAGTGCTCTAAGCAGAGTCTAGCACTATAGAGGCAGTTACCAGCAGGACCACTGGGAGGTAAAGGCCACTACAACTGAGAATAGGTTAGGAGAGTCATAGTTACTCTCACTTAAGAGAGTCATTTTTACTCCCGCCGTTTACCCGCGCTTCATTGAATTTCCTCACTTTGACATTCAGAGCACTGGGCAGAAATCACATTACGTCAACACCCGCCTTGGGCCTTCCCAATGCTTTTTTTTTATTAAACAGTCAGATTCCCCTGGTCCGCACCAGTTCTAAGTCAGCTGCTAGGCTCCAGCCGATGCAGAACGCCAGCCCCGTGCCCCCGGGGAGGGGGCATGGAAGAGAGTTGACCTACACCTGGGGCGATCCACAGGAATGGCCCAGCTCACGTCCAGAGTCGCTGCTTCACCGAAGGGAGGCTCCTCACCCAGCCGCAATGCTTGCCCAGCCACACTTCATGCCCCAGCCCTACCGACCCAGCCCTTAGAGCCAATCCTTATCCCGAAGTTACAGATCTGACTTGCCGACTTCCCTTACCTACATTGTTCCAACATGCCAGAGGCTGTTCACCTTGGAGACCTGGTGCAGATATGGGTGCAGCCCGGTGTGAGATTTATACCAAATCCCCCAGATTTTGAAGGACCAGCCAGTGCTTACTGGACACTGCCACTCCATGTTAGGGAATCTGAACCCGACTCACATGCAGTACTTTCACACAGACCTGCTGTTTTTTTTGCATTCTGTTCTTTCCAAGGTTCAAGCTAATCTAAAACCATTCAATAAGAACTGTTGGGCTTCAAAACCCGAAATTACTTATCGGTGAGACACAGGGTTAAATACAGCCTGATATTCTAGTTGAGTAAGTGTGTCTTTAACGGATGCTTTTGTGTCATGTTTAATAGAAATTGGTTATTGAGGCTGCAGTTGAGGTGGATATCATATTGGAATAGCATGTTGTGGAGAATCCTTAACCCAACCATCTTGCGAAAATGATGGGAGGATCACATCCTCACCAAAAGGACAAGCAAGAACAAAAGCAGGAGGGCAATCGACATCCGCCCAAAAAATGTCATTAGAAGTCAAATTGTCCTAAAAAGAAGCATTAATAGTGCATTTATTATCACCTTTATTCTGAATGTCCAAATGATAAAGTTGATCAGGCTGCGCTACGTGGGTATCAGTTGTTTCAATTGTTACAAAGATGTCTGGCATACTACGGTGACTTCCGCCACCCTGTTGAGGAGAGTCACTGCCCAAGAGAAGGGTTCCAACCGTCTGTGGCATATTTCACAGTTAAGGAAGCAACTTTCTTGTTTTCTCGGATCCTGTCACTGTTTATCTGATGATTCCTCAATGAATGAGAGGAACCAGTATCAGGACTCTGAAAATGCTTAGTGAAATAACACAAATGACATGAGAATTGGACTTCTGTTGTTCTTAGGAAAAAACAGACGACTATCCTTTTCACAAGGAGGTTTACCCAGATATTGCGCAGAGGGTCTGTTGCCCAAATTATTATGACCCAAAGAAGTATAACCTTCAGAAATAATAACAGGCAATTCACACTTGTGTTCAACTTCAGCCACGGTGGACAGCCACTGGTGAATAATTAAGGACACTGCCTCACCTTTATCATTAGAAATATTCATTTCGGAGACTACAGGAAAATGAGAGACTAGCTTCATCCCCAAATCCAGGACAGGATTTGCCCCATGTTCTTTCTGTACATGTTTGAGAATGTCTGGAAGAACACTCATTGAGAGGGTGCCATAACAGAGTGCCTACACTGTATCAAACACTGTCCCCCAGGTGTTGCAGTCGACCAAGAAGGGACCAGACCACTGGACAAATATATGGTAAGGATCCTATGCTTTTCCAGTGGATCCAATATTAGAAAACCTCAACTATTATAAATCATGCCATAGCACGCTGGCAATTCTGAGACCACTCAACCACACCCAACACATTTTTTCGTAACCTTAACCATTGGCCATCAGACCATTACCTAGCCCCCCTGTTGACACTCAGTACCCCCAGAGCAGCTCTTCTGGTGCTCACAGTCCCATTCTTGACACCCCAACTCAAGTCAAGTCAAGTCAAGTCAAGAAAGCTTTATTCGACGATTGTCATAAAAGCATACCGATTCCATACATTTACAAAACAATACATTTTAAATATTTTGGAATAGTTTAAAACAATAAATAAATAGAGATATTTACAGAATAATTGAGCAATTCAAGGGAAGGGAAATTAATCAGGACAACATTTTGCTCCTAATCACCCATGCCCTTCCAAGAAACTTTGCAACAGATATGTAAACAAGTGAAATTTCAGCAGACCGTAAAATACGAACTGCCACCTTGGTATTTCTAGTACCCAAGGTCCGGCACATTGGTTTAAGCCAGGTCTGTCGAGGAATTACATAGGAAGGGCATTGGAACAAAAAGTGATTAACAGATTCGATAGGTGCAGTAGAACCGGGACAATTAAGCACATTTTCTGTGGACCATCTAGATGAAAACTCTCTTACTGGGAGACTACCAACTCTGAACTGAAAATAAAGCTTCCTGTCCAAGGGATTGGTAATATCGTCCCAAAAGGGTGCCAAGGAAATAGTGTCCTTAAAGTCCAAGAAGATGCCAGATAGTGAAAGCGGTGCTGTAGATCTGAAAACTCGGGAAGCTACCATTTCCCAGTACAAAGCCTTCAGTACTTGTTTAGTGGGGAAGCAAGCATTTTGAGGATCCTCCCACAGGTTTTTTAAGCCCAGGTCCCGAAGCGACTCATAGATCCTGCGGAGCCATTCGACCTTGCGACAAATGTCCAATTTAATAATGTCCATGAGGCCAAGTGCAAAAAGCCTAAGTTCGGGGGTGACCCATAGACGCCGCCAGTATAGGATGGGGCGGAATGAGACACCCCAACTATAAATCTAATCAATTTAAATAACTCTCATAGCCTCAAACCAGTACCTCTAGCTCTCATAAGCCCCTTGCCAGTTTACATACCATTCTCACTGGCCCTATAGGCCATCTTCTCTGCCAGTCATAACATTCCATATCTCCCATCTGGCTGTTAAAGCCCCTAATACACCTTCAGGGTTTCTCAGGCATGTCTGCAAGCACTCGGATCAGTGTAGCCAGCATTACTCTTAAGAACCCTCCTGTAAATAAATATTACACATTTTTTCTTATCAGAGATCATTAGACCCTCTCTGTCAGCGTTAAAGTCCTTTAGCCATCAGATCATTATATGTTTATCTTTTGTCAGCATTCAGAGAACCAATATTAGTGCTCAGACCCTTTCCTACCTCATAAAATTTCATGATCACCTCCTCTGGCCCTCCAAGATATTCAGTTCTAGAACAAACTGGTAGGTCACTTCAGACCATCCAGGGCTGGTCCTCACAGTCCTTTGGATACAACTTGGCTAGCCCTTTATCAGCTATTCTAAAATTAGTATTCAATACTCTCTTGCTTCTTGACAAGCTTGAAATTGCCAGTTACCAAGTATTCACGTTTGTCAACTTCCATTTATACTCTACTCCATGATTCCATCCTTCCTGCCCCCTGGTCATCTGTGACTTATTTTTCAGCCTTCTCACACTACTAAATACCTTTAATTTCACTCACACATACCTAGACACCTATACTGCCTCTCAGAGCTTTACATTTACCTTCTGAAGTCCTCTTACTGCTTTTTGATTCTTTCTATTGGCTCTATCAGCCAAAAGACAACTTTCAAATACTCTTTGCTGGCCTCAGATTGATTTAAAACCTTTGTTCGGCTTTAAAAACCCTTTATCCAATTTAAAATTCCTCTGCTAGCTAAAAGCTTTAAAGATCACTGTACTAATCTTACCACCTAGAGCCCATTTTCTTACCTTCTAAAAAGTTCTGCTACGTATGCATCTACACCACTCTTCAGTTTTCTCTTTGACTTTCACAGACACAAACATGCTCAGGTCACCACTGATAAGGAAACACAAGGAGATGGTGGATGGATTGTTGAAACTTTTCAGACACTCACCCCAGTCACAGATCTGGGTTAAATCCATCATTGTTCTTTAGTTCACTTTGCCACACTGGTTCAGACCCAGCTATTTTCAAATCAGTTGTGACTCTGGAGCTCATGGGAACAGTCCATCCCGAACTGCCAATCCAGGACTTCGCTGGACCGGAAATAAGCATCCTGGGTATGGGGTAACAACCCTCATCAGCCAGGCCAGGTTGAATTCAGTGGCAAAGTGAGCAAGGGACCCACGTCTGGGTATACCCTGCCAACTTAGGACAAAAAAAGCAAACACAAGGAGATGATGAAAGTTCTGGGTGTTTGCAGATTATTAGCTTCAAACACTGAAGTCGAAGTGACTTATTTTTGCAATAAACGAGACAATAGCTTGCTTAAATCTAAATGTATAGACTTTATACCTATACTGGGCCAAGGAATGTTCCTAATGATATTGCTACGTGCAGGACACACGGTCCTTTGACAACACTATTAATATTGGTGAAATCAATGTCAATGTAGACCCCGATATATGTGTGCACAATAATGGAAATACAAATAAATGTGATGTCAATGTACATCATGAAGATACACGTGCACGAACATGTCAGTACCAATATTGATGTACAACATAAGCTATGCACACATAACAGTGTCAATATCAGTAAAAGCATTGTCAATGTACACTTTGACAATTGTACACAAAATAATGAGAATGTCACTAAATATGCTATCAATTACCTCCATGTTTTATGTACACATCATAAGAAACTTTAATCATTGCAGAGTCACAGATACATGGTAAGACATGCCCTTTGACCCAAACCCAGGCCTATTGGTTGCTAAGTCACAGTTGAAGTTACAATTCAACCAAAGACAAACGTGCAGCGTTGAAAAACCCTGATCGATTGCTCAGATAGGTAGGTACACCACAAAGAGGTCTGAGGAAATTGGCCTCAATAAAACACATTTGGTAAAAGACACACGTTCCCAAAATCCCACAAAGTTAGATTCCACATGAAGTCAGGTACACTGAGCCAATCAGGGCACAGCAAGCACCCCGCATGTAGTGATGGCACGTTACCCATGCAGGAGATCTGTATGCATACAAACTAGTCCACACTAGCTCCCCCTTATGTGGAGAGCCATGTGTGTCCCTCTTATCGGATGGTTGAATTCATGATTTAGGAAGATTTCTCCACTCAAAACTATATGCATTTTATGATGTTTGTGACTATTACCATTGGGTCCGTAAACGTTTTATATTACCGTTAATAAAAGATAAAGGCTTTGTGCAAGTAAAACTTGCATTACTATACTTACAGATGCTGAATAATTCATGGGAATATTTTAGTATTGCTACTTTCTTTGTTGCGGCTGTCAGGAAAAGGAAAAGGAGGCTTCTCCCACAATGTGATCAGAGAAAGGAGAGAGTTACCCAGGTTAGACCAAAAGGGACCGGGTCCTATCACACTAGTGAAAATCAAAAATTCCCTTCTGTGTCATAGTATATTTCTAATGCAGATATCTAAATTAGTTTACACTGAACCAATGAATCTAAAATTAATTGTTAATCATCGTCACAAAATGTAGTTCAATTTACCAATTATTTACTTTATTATTCACTTTATCTGCCTTTAAACACCATTAAATTAAAAACACATGTTATAAAAACAAAGCCTTTGCTGATATCAAAGCAAATATTAACTTGATATTTTTTTTAACATCCAGACATTTTTATTTCAGCAAATTTCTGCATATATCCATTCTACATCATAGAATATTTTATTACTCGTATGCTACAGTTTGCAAAAAACTACTGGCTCAACACTTTACTTAATAAGCACTTCTTTGCAGGATGTACAATGCTACAGTGTGTGTATTACATACAACTCTTTTAAAAACAATACTTTATTATTGTCCATATGTTTCCGTCAATTATTGCTCTCTGTCCATTGCATTTAATGAAACCAACTTGT
The DNA here is from genome assembly GCF_964204655.1 of Triturus cristatus. NCBI lineage: Eukaryota > Metazoa > Chordata > Amphibia > Caudata > Salamandridae > Triturus > Triturus cristatus. The sequence continues at coordinate 1,114,136,172 of NC_140588.1, forward strand.
TTCTAATTCGAAAAACACCTCTTTTTGTTTTTCTAGGTAAAGTCATATCCAAGCAACAACAGTGCATTGTGTCTGTAACTGTTATCAGGTGTGGCTGGCCAGGCTCCAACCCACACCAAGTAACATTTGTTAAATGATATATTTGAACCACTATTCAGAAATGATGATGTGTGGAAACAGATAAAACACAACTTAAACCTGGCATCAATGCACTGCGCATTCTGTTCAATGACATGATGCCACACAGAAGAGAGCATCCAAGGGGATTTCTACAATCAGCTGTACTGATATAACTTCATTTGTGTTTAAAAATATGTGGAAAGAAGGAAACTTCCATAAATATAAAAATGTAAATTGTGCATATTTTTGACAGTTGTAAAAATGAAATGTTGTAAAGGACAATAACATAATAGAATGTATTAACTAGGTGATAGGTGGTGTCTTACTGACTTTAAATGGTGCGTCTTCAACGTGCGTCCTCCTGATATTGGTCCTGGCAAGATATTTAATGCTCTTTGGACTCCGTCCAGGTTATGGTACCAACTGAAACCTGAACTGAGCACCAAAGCTGTCACAGCGCTTTTAATCTCGCCTTCAGCCTTATCTGCAATCCTGTTTTATTCAGGTTTGAATTGGATACTGAACTACAGACATGGAATCTCTGTAAGTCTTAAAGCTGAACAACAGACCTTATCTGAATGATATGACGGAGATGCTCCGATTGGCACTAAACACTGCAAATCTTTTACAATTGCTGTGGGGGTTGCATTTCTCTGTAGCCAAACTCATAGGAATCGAGAACATGCATCAATTATTACCAATATGTATTTTCTTTTGGTTAGCTGAATTGAGGGGACCAAGGTTGTCCAGGTAAATACCCGAAAGGGGATGTTTAAGGTCATGAAAGGAGTTGGCAAGGGTCTTTTGATAGAGGTAGTCTTAATCTGCTGACACAATGTCACACTATCTAACATAGTACCTAGTAAGTTTATATAAACGAGGCCACCATCAGCATTGCTGTAGCACGGCAATGACTCCATTGATTCCTGCATGTGCAGAGGCCAACTCCTCAAGGGCTTCTTTGATTTGTGGCCTGACTGATATCATAAGATATAATGGGATGTATTTGTCTGTGGATGGAGTAAACAATCCACTCAAATCTAAATCAGCCCTAAAACTAATCTAGACCGACTACAGAATTGTTATCTGATTACCACTTTATTAGAAGTCTGGCATATTTTTGGTCTAGAAAGGACTGTTCCACAAAAATCTAAATGGAGAAAATCTTTCCAGGAGGTTCATGTCTGGCTAAACCAAGCCACAGATGTAGCTAACCTTTCTCTACACTCCCTTTCCAGCCACTCGCTTAATTTAATTACAGGTGAACCCATCTGTATGGGGGTGCTGGAAGTGGGGAGTGGGGCTGACTCTTTTCCTCACTATCTTTCTCCCTTTGAAGATAGGTTTGGCTACCCAGCCCCCTTCTTGTGCTGGCATCTGCAGGCATCAGATCTCCTCCCACCAAATATCTCCTTTGTCCCAGCCCATACCACTGCACACCTCATTGGAGCAGCTTGACTTAGCCAGTCGAAGGGTGACCAATCAGAAGTGGCTGCTACAGGGCTGTTTTTAGGTAACTTTAAGAAAGCAGTTTATAAAACTACTTTCCTGCAATAGTTATTAATAGTCAAACCTTTACAAGTCTCCGGATTTATTGTAACTTTTTAGTTCACTCCTGTCAAAGGTTAGGCTGTATTACTGTTTAATAAGCATATAGAGCTAATGTACTACTATAGGGAAACATGACATGTGCTGTTTTTCTTTTATAATGTTCCTGCTTATTACTACAATGCACTCTATCCTTGGGGCACCTAGGGTAGACCTTAGTGGTAACAAATGTAAAAATAAGGTAGTTTAGGGCTTTGAAAGTGCTTTTAGTTCCAAAGTCAAATTTGGACAGTTTTTTATCTTAAAAGCAGCCTGCAAAGCAAGGCTGCCTTTTAATGACAGCTGGTACTACAGTACTGCATACTCAAGTGCATTAAATCCACGGGGCATCTAAACCTATATACACTACTATAAGGTAAGGTTTACAGGTAAGTTGTCAGTACCAATTATGATTACACCTAAATACCATATACCTTTTGAACAGTGCCCTGGCCATGGGCCTGGTTAGCAGGGAACAGGGCACAATCAGAGTCACTAACCACCACTGTCAATAAAAAAAACAATGGGCTGATCAGGGCAAAAAAAGATGACTTTATCATACAGAACCTCTGACGAAAGACGAATAAAGCAAATGACTGACATCCTGGTAGTTCTCATAAGCTAAGTAGAAAAACTAGGGGGGGAAGTGAACACTGGTCTGTGGTTAACTTGGAGTATGGAGTTCATCAAAGCCTACCCACCTTGCAGAGGGGCAGACTTTACTGTCGCACTCACTGAGAGTGGCTTGCCAGTCGCCACTCACCCCTACTTGATTTCACCTAGCTGCGCTCCATCTGTGCAGCTGCTGGCAGGGAGGAGGTGTGTTCCAGGAAGAGGGTCAGCACTTCCTGTCTGGGAGGTGAAAGTGTTGCTCTACTCTGCAGCTGCTGCTGTCCTAGGTAGTGCTTGGACGTCAACACTCCTTACTCCTTCAGAGACCTCACCATGACCAAAGCTCCATTGGCTGGATCACACTCTTGCAGGACAAGGCGTGAGCATGACACAGTGAACCTACGAGCCTGCACCCCACTGACCTTTGGCAGAAAGTCCTGAATGAACAACATGGCAGCCTCACTGCACGGGGGACACACAACCAGTTGGATTGCCTCATCCATACCCCATTTGTGCCTGTTAGCAGGGTTCAACTTCATTCATGGATGGGAAGGGAGGGTATATTGGGGCTGAGGTATCCAGCCAGGGCGTCCTACAACCAGCTCTGTGCACCCCCATCTGCAGGCAACATGTTCATGTGTTGGTGCATTAGGGCAGGAGTATATGAGTCAGAGGACTGCATGTTACACCATCCTGTTTTGAGACTTTCCAGGAACACCTGAAGTGAGTTTGGTGTGATCGACAAGATGCAATTTGTTTTTATTTTATGTGTTAAAGTACTTTAGTAGTGTTTGTGCACATTCTGCCAGCCCGCAGAACTTCTCAGAATTCCACAGAGTTTTTATGCACCTCCACAAAATTCCACACAGACCTACAAAAAGCTGGGCAAGTCCATCTGCTTTGGCATAGTCAGTCCTAGGTCTGTGTTCCACTGTAAAGTCCATCAGCTATAGGGAAATGGTCCACCTCAAAAGTTTAGGATTCTCCCCAGTCATCTGCTTGACAGATCTGAGAGGTCTATGGTCAGTTTGAACATGAAAGTGAGTACCAAACAGGTATGGACTCAGCCTATTTATAGACCAGACCACAGCAAAGCCTTCGTTCTCAATGGCACTCCATCTTTGTTTTCACAGGAGGAGACAACTGCTAATGAAGGCAACTGGCTTATTAAGCCACTCTTCAATTACTTGTGCTAACAATCCCTTGTTCTGAAGCATCTGTCTGAACCATACGTTCCTTTGTGTAGTCAGGGGCCAGTAACACAGGTGCTGAACACACAGTCTCCTTCATGGTATCAAAGGCCTTCTGATACTCTGGAGTCCAAATGACTTTTTTGGGCTGCTTCTTTGAGTTAAGTTCTGTCAGGGGAGCCACAATGGTCCTATAATTCCAAACATATCTGCTGTGATGTCCAGTCAGGTCAAGAAAGGTCCTGACTAGGGGTGGGCGGAATTTGCGTAATCGCGTCCCGCAAATCTCCGCGAAACGGTAAAAAATCTCCGCGAACACGCAGAAATTCCGCGAACACGCAGAATTGCTTGTTCGCGATACTTTTTTCCTGTTCGTGATCGCTATTTGCGTGCTCGGGGTGAAATATCTCGCGAACACGCATATTGAGAACGCGAACAAGCAAAAAATTTCGCGAAGTCGCGGAACGCAGATTTTTGGGCAATTTCGCGTTCTCCGCGGAACGCGAAATTACCCAAATTCCGCAAATTCCGCGAACGGAACGGAATTTACTGCCCAGGCCTAGTCCTGACCCCTGTGTCTGGGTCTTAGTGGCCTCCCAATGCAGGATGGCCTGGATTTTGGACTGGATAGATTTCATATGGTCTACACTTACTAGGTGGCCCAAGTACATCACTGAACCTTTCTCTATCTGGTAATTGATTGCCTTGATATTCAAGCTGGCCTGCTACAGGGCCTAAAACACTTGAGCATAGCCCCGTGTGGGTGGTCAGACCATCATTTGATCTCCTTTTCAGTAACTAAGCCAAAGGAGATAAGCCCTCCAAGGGGACCGGCGATCTCATTTAGGAACTGGGCTCAGGTTAACCTTACGGAGTTCTGTGAGGTCCTAAGGAAATCCGTTCCGGCTCCCATGGAGGATGTTGAAGGTTATGTGCAAAATGTTTTTAACTGTCTGAACGGGGCTAGTGACACCCACGCCTTTAGTCATAGCTCCAAGAAGACGAGAAGCCACAAGGCCAATACATGGTTGCCTGTAGATCTGAGAATGGCGAAACACAACCTTCGACGAGCAGAAAGGAAATGGTGGTCGGAATACTCGCCAGCTCTGAGAACCAGATATCTCCAAAAAATCAAAAAGTATAAGTCACTCATAAGGCAAACCAAAGTAAGCTACTTCAAGAGTAAAATATTGAAGCCAATATTTAAATCCAAGGAGATTTTTAGGATTGTTAATGAACTATCTAATCTAGAGAGGGTGACACTAACTGTCACACCCTCACAGAGTTTGTGTAACACTTTAAACGCCTATTTTGTGAAAAAAATTGCAGCAATAAAAAAGAGCATCTCCTTGGGCTCATCCGCTTCCCACTTACCACCAGGTGACATAAACAGCCATACGCTCTTGCATCTCCCTAACGTTTCACAAGACAATCTTATGGAGTTAATGATTAAAGTCAAGTCAGGATCACCTAACAACATCTGCCCCCCTGAGGGTCCTTAGAGAGGTAGCATCCTCTTGCTGAGACAGTCTCCTATAATTTCATAATGACTCTATTGACTGAGGCCTGGTTCCTAAATCCTTAAAAAAAACAGTTATTATACCCCTCCTGAAGAAAGCGGGAGCAGACCCCTCAGATATGAAGAACTTTCATCCAGTGTCTCTACTCCTGTATTTAGCTAAAATGTTGGAAACCCATGTTGCTTACCATCCCTGCGCTTTCATAGAGAAGTTGGAGTTTCTGGAACCATGTCAGGCGGGGTTTCGAGCAGCACACTCGACTGAAGCAGTGGTCACATCGGTGTTGGGCGAATTGCGAAGAGAAGTGGATAAGGGGAACACACAAGCTCTGGTGCTACTTGACCTGTCGGCGGCCTTTGACACGGTGGACCACACTTTGCTGGCTGACCGTGTCAGGGCCACGGGGTTACGGGGCACAGCATTAAACTGGATGATATCGTTCCTGAAGGATGGATCCCAATCAGTGAGACTCTTCCCTTATTCCTCTAAAGAGGTTAATTTGAGCTGTAGAGTGTCCTAGGGGTCTTCTCTTTCCCCCCACTTATTCAATATCTGTATTTAACCTATGGTCAGATCCCATAAAATGATGGGAGAGAACGTCTTCAACTATGCTGATGATATGCAACGGCTGTTTTTAATCAATGATAGCGATGCAGCTAGGCAGCACTTTCAAAACACCATGCTATTCATCCGGGATGGTTGAATGACAACCACCTGAAACTTAACTTGGATAAAACTGAGATAGTCCTTACCAAGAATCGAGCTGACTGGTGGGACCCTGTGTGGTGGCCAAGTGAGATGGGTTCCCCTCCCACTTCGAAAAGAGCAGTAAAAAGCCTGGGGGTGCTCATAGATGAGGACCTATCATGTGAACAGCAGGTCAGTGCAGTGACCTCGGCCTGATTCCTGCATTTGCATCAGATATAAAAGATTAGGAAATTCCTTACAAGGGAGATCCTGATGCAAATTATCTTGGCTTTGGTTATGTCCAGAAATAATTACGCAAACTCTCTCTATCTGGACCTCCCGAAATCCCATTTGCATAAACTTCAGTTAATCCAAAACCAGGCTACAAGGCTGATACTTCAGCTGCCCAGAGGGGGCTCTATCACGCGGATGACAAAGGACCTCCACTGGGTGCCAGTGGTGCAAAGATGCAGATTTAAGGCATGCTGCACAGTGTGCAAGGCATTGCATTTGAGCTGCTTGGGCTTCATGAAAGCTCGAATTGTAAAATATCGGCCGACAAGAGAACTGAGATCAAGCCACCGACACTACCTGGTTACCCCCACCTATAAGAAACTCAGGATTTGAGGCTGCAGGTTCTGTGTCGTGGTTCCACGTGCTTGGAACACACTCCCCTTGGAGATTAGGCAGTCCTCTGTCTGCACCAAATTTAGCCAACTCGTGAAGACTTGGTTGTTTATACAGGCTTACCAGTAGTAAAGGCTTATGACATCTCATTACCTAGCACAAAGAGACTTCCCCGGTGATTGTGCGCTCTATAAATAGCCAGTAACATAACAGAACAGAACATGGACTGTCAGAGGGCTCAATTATCCCCAGCTCAATCACCTTATCTACCTCAGGTCCAAAACCCACACAGACTGACCTGAGTAATAATCAGGCTTAGTGGCCTTTTGATCATACCAAAGCTTCATGTACTTTGGCTCCTTGCTTTGTGCACTTAAGATCTCAGGCTTAGATTGTGTAGCCAGGACTTCTTTCCTGTGCCCCCGTTTTTGTCTTTCCCTTTTTGACTACTAGAAGGTGATTGTATGACTCTGACTGTGCCCTGGGTTCTGCTGACCAGATCCAGTGCCTCTGCTTTGATTAAACGTACATGGCAATTAGGTATAACTACGGTTGGTACTGACACCCTACTTGTATATCCATAGTATATAGAAGGGTATGTAGGTCTGAAGGCCCAGTCGATTTAATGCACTCAAGTGTGCACTGCTGTGGCACCTGCTGCTATTTCAAAACCCAGCCTTGCTTTGCTAGGCTGCTTTTAAACTTAAATTATATGTACATTTTTCTTTTGAATTTTTAGGTAATTTAAAAGACTCAAACTAATTTACTATTACATATATGTCACCCCCATTTTCTCCTCTGAGTGCTATAACTCTAAGCAAGGACCTTATAACATATGTTTTATATGCCCTGGTGAAGAAAAAACACACAATGTTAATGTTCCGTATTGTAGAAAATGATCTCCATAGGCTAATATGGGAATACTTTATCACAGTACAATTATTGACAGTGAACTAAAATATCTTTCAAAGACTTGAAATGATAGAATAAATCCAACAATATGACACTATTAGATTTTCTATAACTATCACAGAAAATAGGTTATAGAACTTTCTTTTCTGTGAGCCAAAATCCAGCCATCCAGGAGCCTCTCATGATTGGCCAGCTACTGCCAGGCTGATCCAAGCTGTCTTAATGAGGTCTGAAGTAGCTGACTAGAGACAATGGGTTTCCTGTGGGGGGAGAATTGCAAGCTAAAGAGCAAAAGGAAAGATGAGGGTGAAGTATCCAAACTGGTCTTCAAAGAGAGAAGGAAAGGTTTGGGAAGTACAGGGTCACTCCCACATCCTGAACTCCCAGATACACATGAGCACCAGTAATTAGACTCCATTAGCTATTCACATGAGGAGCTTCTGGGTTTGGAAACCAAATGCTCTGCTCCACGCTGGGCGCCCTAGGATAGCTCCTTCAACTGTAAGTTCTGCACCATACAGTTGCCAGGGGTCGATAGGGTACCCTGTCCTTCAGATGTTGTGGAGTACAAGTTCCTTAGTTTGAACTGCCGGTCCCTTGTGAAACACCACGCTGATTTGTTGATAGATGAGGCTCCAGATGCCTTATTTTTAACAGAGACTTTGAAGACAGTCAATCGGGATGGGGGCGGGGGGGTATTACTGTGATTACTAAGGATGTCTATATTTGCAGCCTTAGTAAAGAGAATATTGCGGACTGTGAAAGCGCAGTGTTTAAAATTACGCTGAACTCCAACTTCACCATGTCCGGTCTTTTAGTTTATCGGCCCCCAGGCCCAGCTTATAGTTTTAGGGAAGACTTCCTGAGTAAAGTTGCGCTATACGCAAGTAGGGCTGCTAACTTTACTATCTTAGGGGATCTCAACCTTCACTTTGAGATGCATGAGAAAGCCGAGATTTCGAGCATTTTGGCTGATTTGGAGGCTTTTCAATTGGTGCAATGTGTCCTTGAGGGTGCGCATGTGGCAGGGCATTTATTGGACACTATATTCTCCAATTTATGCCTTCTAAAGGTCTTTCCACCGGCTCCTCAGGCATGGACTGACCATTTCTTGGTCTCCTTCGTGCTGCAACTGCAGGAGAAAGCTGTCCTTTTCCATCCAGCTCCAGTTCTGAAACGTCCATAGCGATACCAAAGGGGATGATGGACGGAGTGTTAGAGCAAATCAAACACTCACCCCCAGTCAACTGATCGGGGTTTAATCAATCATCATTATTTAGCTCACTCCACCACCCCAGTTCAGACATGGCCATATGCAAATCAGTCTGACCCTGTGCCTCATGGGAACAGTCCAGCCCGAACTGCCAAGCCATGTCTTCCCTGGACTGGAGACAAGCATCCTGGGACCGGTTTCGGGTTCATAACCCTCGTCAGCCAGGCTATCTTCAATCCAGTGGCAAAGTGAGCAAGGGACCCACGTCTGGGCATACCCTGCCAACTTAGGGCGAACAACGCGACACCAAAGGGGATGATGAACGGAGCGTTAGAGCAAATCAAACACTCACCCCCAGTCAACTGATCTGGGTTTAATCCATTATCAATCTTTAGCTCAGTCCACCACCCCAGTTCAAACATGGCCATATGCAAATCAGTCTGACCCTGTGCCTCAGGGGAACAGTCCAGCCCAAACTGCCAAGCCATGTCTTCCCTGGACGGGAGACAAGCATCCTGGGACCTGGCATGAACTGGACTTGGAACGGTTTTATGCTTGCCTAGCTAGCCATAGGCCCTTGTTGCCTTCAGACATGGATTCAGCAATCTCACGCTTCCATGATTGGGTGTTATTGGGTCTGGATACTTGTATTCCTGCTAGATTGGGAGCGAGGAGTTGAGGGTCTTCTAACTCATGGTTTGACAACTCACTAATGTCAGCTAAAAAGGGGTGCAAGCAGCTCAAACGCGCTTGGAGACGCTCCTATGATGTTACAGCAAAATTGGAATACCGGGCAGCCATTAAGCAGTATCATCGGCTCATCCGGAAGACACGAGCAGAGTATGTGACCAATAAAATCTTGGCCAGCACTAATCCGTTTTTCTCTCTGCTCAAAGGTATGAAAAGTGCAGGTTCATCGGTAACCTCCGTGATTGTTTCTAACCACCAGTGTAATGAGTTGGCTCATTACTTTGTGAACAAAGTTGAGCAGATCTAACTTAATCTGCCGGTGGGGGATCTGCCAGTGGGGGTGGAGGCTTTGGGGATCTCTGGTACAACGGCGGGTAACAGTCTGTTATCCTTTCCACCTTTATCACCTATGGAATTTGATGCACTTTGCCTGAAAATCAAGTCAGGATCTCCAGCAGATCGTCTGACCCCTGCCCTTTTTCGTCAGCTTCACCACTTGATTTCCCCTTGGGATATTGACTTGGTGAACCTGTCCCTGTCATCTGCATTTGTTCCCAGGGTATGAAAACATGCCAAAGTCATTCCATTACTCACAAAATCCTCCTTAGATCCCGCGGAACCAGATAATTATCGGCCAATCTCTCAGCTGCCTTTTTTGGCAAAGGTGGCTGAATCTCACGTTAACTCTGTCCTCTCCGAGTATATCGAACAGAATGCCATTCTGGATCCATCTCAGCATGGCTTCCGAGCGCGGCATGGGACTAAGTCTGCACTACTGGTAGTGACGGAAGCTATCAGGGACAGTCTGGACGGCAGTGATTCAGCTGCCTTGGTCCTTCTAGACCTAAGTGCCGCCTTTGACACCATCTCCCATGCAATCTTACTAACTCATCTTCAGGAAATTGGCATTAAGGATGTGGCCCTGGGCTGGTTTCGCTACTTCTTAGAGGGGAGGTCCTTTCAAGTGTCTGTGCCACCATTCCATTCACAGGAGTTTGCTCTGCGTCAGGGGGTACCGCAGGGATCAGTCTTGAGCCCGCTTTTGTTTAACATCTATGTTCGCCCCCTGGCCGCGGTAGCGAAAGATAGAGGGTTGGCGCTGGTGTCATATGCCGACGACACCCAATTGGTGATCTCCTTTTCTATGAACTGTGGCGACAATCTGGTTAAATTCAAAGAGGACCTCCTAGTAGTGGCTGACTGGATGGCGGCCAACTGCTTGCAGCTTAACGCAAGCAAATCGGAGATCTTACTGTTCGGGAAGGACCGTGAATTATGGTCTGAACAGTGCTGGCCAGAGCGTCTAAAACCCGCCCCCATACCCAAGGAGGTTGTGAAGAACTTACGGGTATGGCTCGAGCAGGGTCTGACGTTCAAAGCTCAATCTAAAGCAGTGGCAGGGGTGTGCTTTGGGCTTTTGCGGGGTTTAAGACCATTGCTGGGTTTTTTTCCTCCTAAAGTGCGACAAACCATAATCCAGGCTTTAATTTTGTCCAGATTGGACTATGGGAACGCCCTTTATTTGGGCGCCAATAAGGCTAGTATCAAGCTCCTGCAGAGGGTTCAGAATGCTGCAGCTCGTCTGTTAGTAGCACTCCCGAAGTCCAGCTCAGTTGCCCATCTGCTCCCCAAGTTGCACTGGCTGCCTGTTGAAAAACGCATCCAGTTTAAGGCACTCTGTATGTCGCATAAGATCTTGACCCATCAGGCTCCTGTGGGTTTGTCTAACTTGCTCAAGTTTTATGTTCCGCAACGCCTATTGAGATCGGTGGGCCGTGCCCAGGTTTGTATTCCCCGTGTTTGTAAAGCTAGAGCAGGCGGCCGTTCCTTTCGAAGTCTGGCGGCAAAACTCCCGAACTCATTGCCTGTTTCCATCAGAGTAATCCAGAAACACCTGGCTTTTCGTAAAGCCATAAAAACCTGGCTTTTCACCGGCTTTTTTAATTAACATCTCATTTCTGTCTCCTGGGCGTCTGTCTTGGTTTGGGGTCATGCTGGGACGCCCCGTTGCTGGGGCAGCCATGCGCTATACAAATCTGACTAATAATAATAATAATTAGATTCACTGAGGGGCTGGAAAGCGTGTTTTAGGGATCGTTAGCCACACCAGTGGGTTTGCTTATCCAGATATAACCCTCCAGGAGAGAGTTTCACTATTTTGGATTCTGGAAGAATAGCGCTTTCTTGGGCAAGAATGTGCTGCACTTTGGAGGAAGTCGTCATACTTCTTGATGTCGCCCTATACCCCAATGGTCAGAGGTGCCTCCCTGCTTGTCTTACAGGAACATTTGATGAATATAGGATAACTGCACAGAAAAGAAGATCCCTCCTGGAATAGTCAAGAGAAGAAGGACTGCCATGTGGGAACCCCTGGTCTGGACCTTAAATGGAATGCTCTGATTAGGACTGCACATGCTGAACACTTTTGAACTACAGTCTTAAGGGTTTTGCCCTGCTTAAAAAGTATTAAGAAGAGATTCTCTAATAGCAACTGGAACACATGAGCTACAAGAGTTCCCTGCCTGACACAACAGAAGAACAAGGACTCCCCTGCTGGAACCCTGGCCTGCACCCAAAAGATTGCTCTCTGGATGACTGCACCTGCTGCACATTAGGAGCCACAGCCCTAAGGACTTTGCCTTGCCTCAAAAGTGGAAGGAGTGGACTCCCTGAAAGCAAAAGCTTTAAAGAACTGCACATGAATTATCTCCATCAAGAATGACCCACCTGGAATGTGTTCAGTTGACTTTTAAGTATTTGGCCAGGTTCATTTTTGGAAACGTAGCCCAAACATCCCATTACCACCTCAGAGCTTCTAGACCCTTGGATTGGTGTTGTGGACACTTTGAACCCACAAGTGGAGCTTCATGAAGAAGTTCCTGAAAATGAAAGCAACTACTGTAAAAAGTTCCATAAGATGACCAGATGCATTGTGGGAGTTGTAGTCCCAGTGCCCAAGAGGAAAACCAGAGTATATGAACCCTTGGTTGGCGCTGTGGACCACTTTCCTGCATCAACAAACATCTCTGTGCAAATCAGAGATATTTCCTTCACACTGGAGTTCCCGTTGTGATTGTGTGATAAACCCCCTAAGTACCTAGGTGTAACTATACAACATGTGGCTTTGGAAATGGTGCGGTTAAATTATGGTTCGGCTATAGATAAACTTTCCGGACAGATAGCTTGCTGGACTGCATTGCCTTTGTCAATGGCGGGAGGCATTGCTGTAATTAAGATGGCTGTGCTGCCCAGTTTTTTTTATCTTTTTTAAAAATTTCCCATCCCCTCACAGTAACATTTTTAAAACCCTTAGAGGGCTGCTGGCAAACACTCATTCAAGCTTTCAAAAGGGGGGGGTTTGAGTTATCTGATTTTTACTTGTCCTATTTGGTAGCACAGGCACATTACGCCTACTTTTGGTATCATCCAGATGCGTGCCTTCAACTTCGGAAACCGGAACACACACAGGGCCGACCTTACACACTTTCCATTATCCTTCCATGTGGACTTAGAAGAACACCGGCTGAAATTCACACCCTATAAACCATGGCTTGTGCGTGGAAATACCTGCACAGGTACCTGAAAAAAACATCACCGATACACCCACACATGTACCCACTCAGCAACCCATACAGCCACTTCAACACCAACCAACAGACTGATACAGAAATTCAGACAACCTAGTCAGTGACCCATACAATCACTCACTTATACAGACAGTCGAGCACCTCCTGAATCATAGTTACAGGTACTCATATACCCACTGATTCATCAATACACCTTTGTATATATATATTTAACACGCATAAACATTATAAAAACACTAACAGTCATTGATCATGTCACAAGTGATGTAATATGTGAGAACCTAAGTGCGGGGGTTCAGGGAGGGCGAGGTCAGTGGATCGGCGGTTCCTGTTGGGTGCATGGAAGGAGATTCTGTCATTGAGTCCGACTTTCACCCTTCCTCTATGAACCCATGGAAATCAACTGCGGTGTATCCCAAGGATCATTGCTCAGCCCCAGGTTCTTCAACACCTACATGGCCCCCCTTGCTTCCATCGTCAGACAACAAACTGTATGATTGTTCAAGTGTGTTTATGGTCGTGTTGGTGAGGGAGTGCATGTATCAGTGGTATATGTGTGAGCACCTGGGTATATGACAGGAAGTATATATGAGTGATGGGCTATGTTTACTATATAGGTGACTGAGTAAATGTTAGAGTTTCTGTAAGGGTAAGTGTGTGCTTGTGTCAGTGACTTTATAGGTGTGTGAGTACCTGTTATTATCTGTAAAAATAAGTGAGTGATTGTGTGTGTAACTGTATGAGTGGGTAGGTGGCTGTGCGAGTAACTGTGTGGGTGAGTGAGTAGATGTGTGAATTGATTTGTGGGTGACTGGATCAGTTTGTGAAGTGGTGCGGTTAAATTATGGCTTGGCTATAGATAAACTTTCCGGACAGATAGATTGCTGGACTACATTGCCTTTGTCAATGGCGGGACACTTTGCTGTAATTAAGATGGTTGTGCTGCCCAGGTTTTTTTAAAACTTTTTAAAACATTCCCATCCCCTCACGGTAACATTTTTAAAACCCTTAGAGGGCTGCTGACTCAACAGATATGATACAAAAAACAATGATCCTAGACCTAAAGTTTCAAAACAAATGGTATGTATCCAATCCACAGTCTAAACTTCCATAAAAAAACTTCTGAGCACAAAACATAATTCCGCTCACAGTAATCAATACAGTAATTTAAATTAAAATAGAGAGAGAGTGCAACAATCGAATTACTTATGCCAAAAGATTTAATAATATATTATATGGCGAACAGTTAAACATTCACTGTTAAATCAAGGGGAAGGTTGCTCCTAGAGAACGTGCAGGAAAAGGTGCTTAGGTGTTTGTCGGGTGAGGGTAAGGTTAAAGATAATGTATGTAGAGGAGAAATTAGAACATTTCAGCGGTTAACTGGTTATACATCCCAGTTTTGTGAGCTTGGCCGTATACATTCATAAAAAGAAACTTTTTGGTATAATTTGTAAACAGCTAAGTTTGTGTTAGCACGATGGAATATGACTTTTGTTCCAGGCCTTATTGAGGGGCGTCGACGTTTTGACCCGTCTTAGGGGCTCCAAGGGTAATTTAGGCCTCGACCATGCGGGTCTTCTTCAGGAGTGTAGGGGGGGCAACCAGAGGCAGGTACAATGGATAAGTCATATACATACAGGATAAGGGAGAGGCTGGGTTAGGAAGTTGCACCATCTAGGGAAGAAGTGGAATGGGTACATGGGGTTGCTTGTTTACCCTCAGAGTAAGATTGGGGTGTGGATTTCTCCAGGGGGTAAATTCGTTCAACACGGCACAATGTGCAAGGGCTGTAGGGATGATAAAAACGGACGGCTATTTTGAGAACTTGAAAATTCCCAAGACCAACAAAGTAATTGTTAGCTGAGAGCAGTTCATAAATTACCTTAATGTGGCAGAAGACTGCAGACGCAGTGGGAATATGTCACACATGTGATTTAGGAAACGTGCCGGTAAAATTCTCCTGAGTTGACGGTCACGGTTTATGGGGCAATTAATACCACGCGCTAAAAGGAAAATAAACAGGAAGGGAATTAGGACCCTATGCCAAATGGACTAGTCTGGGGTGTTCAGGGAAAGTCACGAAGGTTGGATTACCTTAGTGCGCGCGAAGCCGGCATCCATATTCCGCCCGGGAGGGCAGAAAGCTAGAGCAGCTGCCTCGAGGATGTTTCAATTATAGTCCTGACAGCGTGTGATTCACGCTGTCAGCGCGTACAGTAGGAAATGGTGGAAAGACTCATGAACAGCCATGAGATGGCGACTGTATCTCGTATATTGTTTGTGTGAATACGAAATTGGATAAAAAACTTTGCAATAAATTATACAGATCAACAAAAAGGCCACACTTCAACATGAATTAAAAACAGTCAAAGTGAAAATAATTACAGTGAGCAATAAAAATAGACGTCATTGAGAAGGAGGCACGTGTTACCAGTAGCGTAATGTTAGACCCTGCACATATACGGGGGCCACAGTCAATGACATTCGTATATTTCTAAATGGACGTTATTAAGAGGGAGGCACATGTTACCAATAGCGTAATGATAGATTCTATACATATACATGGATAACATTAATTGGCATTCGCATATGTCTCACGCATTAA
The DNA here is from genome assembly GCF_964204655.1 of Triturus cristatus. Taxonomy (NCBI): domain Eukaryota; kingdom Metazoa; phylum Chordata; class Amphibia; order Caudata; family Salamandridae; genus Triturus; species Triturus cristatus. The sequence goes on from NC_140588.1 coordinate 1,114,151,525, forward strand.
ATCTATTGTGTGTAAGGGCCTATGATATGTGATGGGTGTAGAATGCCTGCGTGACTAGTTCATGGAAGCATGAGACCGATATCTTTATAGATGTCAGGTTACGTGAAAGTGATAACAAGGATGTTAACAGGGGATACAACCAGGTAGGGTCAGTCCCTGTGTCTGGTATGAAAATCTCTAGCGTATGGAAATCACATTAAGCGCATCGTCATCCAGACGTAGAGTGAAGGTGTTGTATATTGATGGAACTAGCCATTATTCAGTACTGCCACCTGCCTGTTGATTTCTTCGTATTCGTTTAGACCCCGTGTTATAGTATCAAGTGTGTCTATCCATCTACACTCCCGTGTACTCAGTATCTTAGTGAAGTCTCCCCCCCTAGGGTTGGGGTTGACTCTCTCTATCACCCACCATTTGAGGTCCTCTGGGGTGTGTCCAAATGTAGTAAAGTGGTCCACTAACGGTGCACCCTGTACTCGGCATCTGATGCTACTGCAATGCTGTAATGTGCGGCATTTCACTTTTTTAACAGTTTGGCCTATATATCTAAACTTACATGGGCAAGTGATGGCATAGATAACCCCAGTACTGTTGGAGTTGCCGTGATTTTGCAGAGTGTGCGTTCAGTCATTGTGTGTGAACCAAGTTAGCTCTTGTGTCAAGGGGCAAGCTTTACAATGGCCACATTTGTAGTGTCCCTTGATGGGTGGCAGACCCCAGAGGGTCGTTTGACGTGGGGTGTTCATGGTGGGTAAGAGGGATTTTACTACGTGATCCCTCACGTTTTTGCCTTTCCTAAATGCATGAAGGGGAGGTTGCATTTGCATAGTTCATCTGAGATCAAGTGCCAGTGTTTGTTAATATTCTTCTTAATTTCATTGCTTTTTGTGGAAAAGGTAGTGATACACACTATACGTTCCTCACTTATATTTTTCCTCTGTTTGGGTGTAAGGAGGAACTCCCTGTGATTGTACCAAGCGTGTTTGCGTGCTCCTTTAAGGAGTCTGATGGGGTATCCTCTCTCTATTAGTCTCAACATGAGGCTAGTTGATTCATCAAAGTAGTCCTCTTTTTTGGTAAAGTTCCAGCGCAATCTCAGGAATTGACCAAATGGAAGATTATCCCTGAGGTTGCGCGGATGATGGCTCGAGTAACGGAGTAGTGTGTTGCGTTCGCTATTCTTTCTGAATAGGCTGATATACAATATATCGCAGTCTATATTCATCTTGATGTCTAGAAAGTTTATAGATCCTCTGTCAAGTTCTAGAGTAAATTGAATATCTTCCGAACAAGTGTTGAGCCAAGCGTGGAAAGATCTAAGTTGTTCCTCGCTACCTTTCCAGATGATGAGCACATAATCTATATAGCGCCGCCACAGAGCTATGCATTCCTCATAGGGGTTGTAGTCACTCAAGACACATTTCTGTTCATATTCATCCATATATATGCTAGATTAGTGGCAAAGCTAACACCCATCGCCACACCCTTGGTTTGTAAATAGTGCTGGCCCTAAAAGTAGAAGTAGTTCATAGTCATAGCAATTTTCAAGAGATCAACAATAAAGTTTGTAGGGACTGAGTGCGGCGACCTGTGGAATGTTCGTATACAATGCCGTAATATCCATGGTTGCCAGTAGGCTGGTTTCTGGATCATGTGGACGTCCGTCCACCAATTGTATAGTCTGCATGGTGTCCCTGAGATATGTGGCTGTATTTTCTGCAATTGGTTTTAGGAACACATCGATATACTTGCAGAGTGGCTCTAACACCGACCCACATCCAGAGATTATTGGTATGCCCGGGTGGTCTTGCATGCACTTGTGTATCTTGGGGAGGGTGTAAATGGTGGGCATCCTGGGATGTTTCTTGTTAAGGTAATCAAATTCCTGTTTGCTATGGTATCCTTCTTCAAGTGCTTTTAATGTAGTGCTGGCTATGATTTCGCTAAAACCCTCAGTGGGTTCCATCCTAAGTTTCTCATAGTTCCCTTGGACTGCCAGCTATGAGAGGTTTTCCTTCTTGTAATCCCAAGAGTTCTGAACGACTATTGCCCCGCCCTTATCGGCGGGTTTTATGACTATGTTGGTGTTGTTTTTTAGGGATTCACGTTCCTGTTTGCTTATATTGTACTTAATGTATTGACGGTTTGCGAGGATTTTGTTGACATCCCGCATCACCACCTGTTCATAAGCCAGAATTTTGTGTGGTATGACATTTGTGGGTGGAATATATTTGGAGGGCGGTCGCAAGCCACTTCCTGAAAAAATAGGGTTTGGGGGGATCTTTTGAAAGTAGTGTCTTAAGCTTATTTTACGGAAAAACTAATTGAGTTCCACTTTCAAGTTGAAATTGTTGGGCATGGAGGTAGGGACAAAGGATAGTCCCTTCTCAAAAATTTGTTGTTCATTGGCTTTCAATATGTAGTCTGACAGGTTGACTACGGGGTTTTCCGGGGTATAGACTACCATCTGTAGTGTTGACGCCGTGTCTGTAAATCCCCGTGTGAATCCTGTTGAAAGTGTGCCTGTCTCTTGGCCCTCCCCCTACCTTGGTTCCACATTAGTTGTCTCATGCCCCTGGGTCTGCCCCAGGACGGCCTCGGTGTTCCCACCATGGTTCCTCTACTAAAAAAGATTGTTGGTCTGTGTAGGTGTGGCTCTGGTCGGGTATGGTTGTGCTTGGGCCTGAACGTTCAGTATCGCTGTCCAAGCTACTTCCCAGAAATGACCCAGAGAAAGTCGTGAATCTTCTGAAGCCACTTCTACCCCTACTTGAGAAGCCTTGTTGTTCCCTCACATTGTACCCCTCCTGTAGATATGGGTAGGTGTTTTTCTTGTCATACAGTCTTATATCTCTAGCCACTTTGTCTAATTTGGTCGTCTGTGTGTAGAGGTCGAACTCTCGAGTTGTTTTTTCAAATCTTTCTAAGGCATCTTTGGCATTGGTAAGTGCTTTATCATCAATGATCTCTTTTTTTATGTCGGAAATTTCCTTTATCAAGCGTTGTACTTCCTCAACTGCAGTTTCAAGGTACCTGAAAAAAAACATCACCGATACACGCACACATGTACCCACTCAGCAACCCATACAGCCACTTCAACGCCAACCAACTGACTGATACAGAAATTCAGACAACCTAGTCAGTGACCTATACATTCACTCACTTATACAGACAGTCGCGCACCTCCTGAATCATCGTTACAGGTACCCACTGATTCATCAATACACCTTTGTATATATATATTTAACATGCATAACCATTATAAAAATACTCACAGTCACTGATCATGTCACAAGTGATGTAATATGTGAGAACATAAGCGTGGGGGTTCAGGGATGGCGAGGTCAGTGGATCGGCAGTTCCTGTTGGGTGCATGGAAGGAGATTCTGTCATTGAGACAGAACCCGACTTTCACCCTTCCTCTCCGAACCCATGCAAATCAACTGCGGTGTATCCCAAGGATCATTGCTCAGCCCCAGGTTCTTCAACACCTACATGGCCCCCCTTGCTTCCATCGTCAGACAACAGAGTGTATGATTGTTTAAGTGTGTTTATGGTTGTGTTGGTGAGGGAGTGCATATATCAGTTGGATATGTGTGAGCACCTGGGTATGTGACAGGAAGTATATATGAGTGATGGGCTATGTTTACTGTATAGGTGACTGAGTAAATGTGAGAGTTTATGTATGGGTAAGTGTGTGCTTGTGTCAGTGACTTTATAGGTGTGTGAGTACCTCTTATTATCTGTAAAAATAAGTGAGTGTGTGTGTGTGTAACTGTATGAGTGGGTAGGTGGCTGTGCGATTAACTGTGTGGGTGAGTGAGTAGATGTGTGAATTGATTTATGGGTGACTGGCTCAGTGTGTGAGTGGCTGCATGTATGTATGAATGGATGTGTCAGTGGTTGTATGAGTGAGTGAGTGAGTGGGTCTATGAAGGCCTTTATGCGTGAGTGAGATATGAATCAGTGAGTGGCTGTGTAAGTAATGGTATTGATTTTGAATAGATTATCAAAGGTTATTTGGGGGTGTGAGTGGGTACATCAGAGATGATGTAGATGATGTCATCAGTGATTTCATTCAAGATGTCATCAGTTATGTCACGGACCATGTCATCAGTGAGGTAATATGTAGCATCATAAGCAGCATATAAGGGGCTTGAGATATGTTTACCTCACTAAATATAACACCTGAATTTCTCTGGTTTATTTACTAGTGAAATGTCAACCTAAATGCTAATTCTTAAATATCACATCCCTGTAACCTTTTTTTTTTCAGTGACATGTTAAGGTTTTAAAAAATCTATTGTGTAACGTTAATGTCTCTACTACTGATAGTTTTCAGTGTCATATATATTAATATTCTAAAATAGCATTTAATTATCAGAAGATACCTCTAATCTTTCTTTTTAATTGTTTTTTATGTTTTCTCAAAATTTTTAAAAACATTAAAGTGTTTTTGCTAATTAGTTAAAGAAAATATTTTTATGGATATGTGATAATATGGTGGTAATGTTACTTATTTGTAAGTTCTGGAGTTTTAGAAATGTTTGATAGCGTTCTATTATTATTATTAGTTTTGCTAAGTTTGTTATACTATGATACAGTTACATTAAAAAAGAGAAAATTTGTGTTCGGACTTTAGGAATATTTTCTTTCTTTTTTTATTGTTTTCCTGACAAGTAATTTATGTGAGGTTACTATTAGAAGTGTAAAATATATTATTGTGTTACTTTCTCAATAATTTTTTTATAATTAGAATCATTTTTGGGGGAGTCATTTCTGAATCCATCATATGGCTCAAAGTGTAAAATACATATTTAGAAAAAAATAAGATTTATTTTTAGGTAAGAGGTTTACTATTGAAATAAAAAAATAGTAATAGTCTATCTTTTAAATATTTTTTGAGGTTTACAACAGATTTTCGCGGACGTGGCTACCCACAGGTTCACGACTCTGCATATTTTTTTTATAGTTTTGAATACATTCAAAATGTTTTTTATGTAGATTTTAATGGTAGTGATTTAGAACTAGAGTAGTGAAATCAATATGAAGATAACATAGTTCAATTCAAAATGGTTCATAAGTATATAAACTGCAATGGTGTTGCGCACAGTGCCTGCACTTATTTCCGGGGTTGGGTAGCAGTTACGACTTTGGCATGATTTGAAAAAGTTTTAAATATGCTTGTGTATTATTCAGATATGTGTGTTAGTTTAAGACATTTGTCTAAAATGTATAAAACATTGATTTGCTAAAGGTAAATTACATTTTTTAATGGAATTTAACATATTTTACAGGTGCGCAACGTGGACGCTATGACAACGCGACCCCCGTCGTGACATTATGTGACATGGAAATAAAGCTTTTGATTGGTTAAAAGGATTTTCATTCTGTTAAAAGGAGGATTTAACACCTGTTTGGTTTCTCTTTTGGGCATGTATCTACATGTTGAACACCTTTTTCTGATGTGTGCAGTCATTTTGTATATTTTGGGATGTTTTGACCAACACCTCATATAAAAGAAAATGGCATCTCTGCACCTGCAGGAAGTAGAAGATTTGAAAGCAGTTGAAGAGGTAGAAGAACCCATCAAAAAAAGGAAGGAGTGTATTGTTTGTAGGCCTGGGCAGCAAACTCCGTTCCGTTCGCGGAATTTGCGGAATTTGGGTAATTTCGCGTTCCGCGGAGAACGCGAAATTGCTCAAAAATCTGCGTTCCGCGACTTCGCGAAATTTTTTGCTTGTTCGCGTTCTCAATATGCGTGTTCGCGAGATATTTCACCCCGAGCACGCAAACAGCGATCGCGAACAGGAAAAAAGTATCGCGAACAAGCAATTCCGCGTGTTCGCGGAATTTCTGCGTGTTCGCGGAGATTTTTTACCGTTTCGCGGAGATTTGCGTAACGCGATTACGCAAATTCCGCCCACCCCTAATTGTTTGGACCTTTTTTACCATCCCTGAAGGTGAAAAGAAGGATTCATGTAAAGAAGGTCACCTACTCTCTTTGAGGCAAGGGTCTTATGGAACCACCTATTCTGGTTAGAAAAGTGAAAAATCATATGTTGTGAAAATCATTGGAAGGATTAATGTGTGTATGGGAGAGTGATGTGTGCAATAGTGCAATAGGGCATGAACATGTGATGAGTGCATGAGTACTGCTTGGGAGATCGGTTGAGTGAGTGAGCAGTCCCTGAGTGATTGCATGAGTATATAAGTAGTGCCTAAGTGGTTGGATGAGTGCATGAGTAGTGCATCAGTGATTGTAATAGTATATGATTAGTGCCTGGATGATTCAATGAATGCATTAATACTGTCTGTCTGATTTATCAGTGCATGAGTAGTGTTGTGTTATTGGATGACTGCATAAGTAGTGCTTGAGTAGTGTATGGGTGGTTGGATGAGTGCACAAGTACTGCCTGGTGATTGCATGGCTGTGTGAGTAGTGACTGGATGATTGCACAAATGTATATGTAAGGCCTTGGAGATTGGTGGAGTGCATAAGTAGAGCCTGAGTGATTGGATGAATGAATCAGTAATTTGTGATTGACTGGAAGAGTGCATGATTAGTGCATGAGTAGTGTATGAGTGGTTTAATGAGTGCACAAGTAGTGGCTGGGTGACCATGAGAGTGGCAATAGTATCTGAGGTATTGTATGAGTACATGATAAGTGTCTAAGTGATTAGATGAATCTATGTATTGTGCTTGTGTGATTGGATGAGTAGATGGGTAGTACCTGGATGATTGGATGAGTGAATGTGTAATGCTTTGTTGATTGTATGACTGAAAGGGTAGTGCCTGGGTTATTGGATGAGTGGATGTGTAGTGTCTGGGTGATTGAATAACCAAATAAGTAGTGCTTGAGTGATTGCAAGAATACATGTGCCTGGGTGATTGTTGGAGTATATAGGTAGTGCCTGATTGATTGCAAGAGTATCTGGGTAGTGCCTGAGTGATTGTAAGAGTGTAGTAGTAGTACCTGAGTGATTGTATAAGTGTATGAGTAGTGCATGGGTAATTGGATGAGTGCATGGGTAGTACCTGAGAGAATGGATGAGTGCCTGGGTGGATTATTCAATGGGTATGTTACTGACTGTATACATGAGTGATTAGGTGTCTCAGTGAATGTGTTGGTGAGAGACTGGTTATGAGAATTTCTGTAACTGTCTGTTAGTTGGTATCTAAGTGGCCATATGGGATGCGTGAATGGGTATGTAACTTTATCTATCGGTATGTAATCGCTTGTCTGAGTACCTGGCGATGCCTCAAATGGAATGCATGATGCCATTGAAAATAGCGATTTCGCTATTAGGGGACACAAATTACCGTCAAATGATATTTGACGATACTTTGCAAAAACTTTGAAAAATGCAATAAAGTGTATTTTTCAAAGTTTCTGGTTACACACACTCATGCCCTTGGGGCATGTGTGTGCGCAACATGAGTTCACATTGCAATTTCAGGGGTGCAACAGGGTGGTCTGTGTGCACCCTTGAAATTGCACATGCAATTCCCATTCATAGGCCCATATGAATGAATGGGAAGCAATTCCTTAATTGTAACTCGAGATTTGCGACTCGCAGTTAAGAAATCTGTAGGAATCTCTGTTTTATTTGAGATTCCTTCATGCATAGGCAATAGCGGTTCTTTAACTGCGATTCCTTCAAAATCGCAATTGAAGAATCGGTATTGACTTCTTTGATGCATGTGCACCTTAGAGAGAAGACGTGCTTATTTTAAGAAAAAAAGCTGATTGAGAAGAAGGTCAAAGGTAAAGACATATAAATAGTATATATATCTTTCTCAACAACAAGTTGCAGCAAACTGTACAGTTGCAATCCTCTTATAATGGATCTACAACTTAAGAACTTTTCCAGAGTCTGTCTTAGAGACTGCATAGGAACAAAACCAGACTTTGTAACTGAGTCATCAGTTCTATTCTTTACAAAAGTAAAATACTATTGAAGTTCAACATTTAAATGTCATTCCACTGTACAGACACATTCTAAAGAGAGGGGCTCTTGCCTGTGATATTTGGGTAAAAGATTTGGAAATTAGATATTACTAAAGTAGGGACTGTTAATAAAGAATGTTTAGTATATTTCTGTTCATCTGTTAACTACAGGAACACCATAGCAGGTATTCAAACTGAGAAGATCAATTTAAGAAGAGTGCTAGTGAGAAGTAGTGAACCATAGTCTACAAGGCAGTCAATTGTTTTTTCTCCACCTCCACATCCCCCTTGCTGTTGCCTAGCTATTGTTGTGAGTGTGGGCAGTGGTGAGTAGGCATTGGGAGCTCACTTCAGGTCCTGGGAAATTTCTGACATACATCCACTGATTCACCAAGACCCCTTGGTATATATATTTAACACACAAACTTTTGAGATACAGTCACCAGATGATGTCATCATTGATGTCATCAGTGATATCACGGACCATATCACGACTGATGTAATATGTGAGGTCATAAGCAGTGCATTGTGAGGGTGTGAGCTATAGTTACTAACTAACTATAACGGCCAAATTTATCTGCTTTTGTACAAGTGAAATGCCCCTGTAATATTTGTTTTTTTCAGTGTATATATACATATAAATACCTACTGGCAGTTTCCATAAGAAAAGTGTTTTTTGTTTTGCCAATAACTTTAGGGCAGCTTGACGAATCTTCACAACATTTTCTAACTTGTTACGGTGCTTACTTCAGTTGATCTCTTGAACGTTTTGGGGTGATCCGTCAAGCGGGGGACTAGAACAAGGGTGTGTTTGAAAACATGTTTTCCCCCATGTTAATTCCCATAGGACCTTCAGACAAGGCTACAGCCTTAACTGCTGAACGGAATTACACCAAATTTTCCCGGAAGGTAGATGTTGGTTCAAGGAAATTCCATTTGTGTGATTCAGTGTAAATGTGTTCATTAGTAATTTACTGAAATTCCCACTTGTATATATAGGGTCACAATGGACTGGTGACCCCTCCCGATCTTGTGCCGATGATCTGATTGGCTGCCAACACTTCAAACCAGAAACTATTGGCAGCTATCTTCTGACTTAGTTGAACCAAGTTAGAAGAAAAAACGTTTACAAAAAAAGAAAAGGGGGCAGGGTAGGTGCATCCTGACCCACAAGGCCTCTTGGGAGGGTCTACATGTTTTAAAAAGTATTTTAAATGTTGGCAGAAGTTGCACTGGATACTTGACTGCTGTTTAATATCAAAAAAAGATCCGGGGACATGTTTAAATAATTATGAGAGGGGCCCACCACCTCCCTGGGCAGAGATTCAATATTAAAGCGGGGGTCCTACCCCCCTGCCCTGTAGAATACCACCTCCCACAACACATGCTTTATTTAGCAACTCTGGGGACAGCCACCTTTGCACATACATTTATAATTTATTGCAGATAAGTCCATTGCTGTTGCTCACTACGTGACTTAATATGTGATAAAATCAGAAAAAACAGAAATAAAAGGGATGTGGGAAGAGATTAGTGCAGAAAAGAGTCTTACAAAGAAACTGGTCAGTTTCAGGAAGATAATTTCTCACATGAGTGTCCTATGTGTGTTTGGACCACTTGAACTTGGCTAGTTTGTGCTCAAGGTCAAGATCAAATGTATGGGTGAGTCTAGGCCTTGCAAGCAGTTGAATAGAGTACTAAAGTATTTCCCAGAAATACAGTACCCTGCGGAATTTTATCTAGAATGTAGATATATTCTGAAAACAAATATGTTGGACACATAATACCCAACAACGCGTCCACATCTTTAAAAAAATGTGTCTTTATGAAGTACTTCCATATTACACATATAGAAACCTTGCTGCTTGCTGTTGCTGCCCGGACGTTCTGGAGTCTTTGCCTACCGTCGTTGGATTGTGCCCCGTGCTGAGGGGAGGAACCTGCATCTTGCCGGACCCGCTGCGCGGGTCCCGCTGCGCTAGGAGTCATTGTGGGGAGGCGAGCTGAAAAAGATCTGAGCCCTCGTAAACCGGCAGGGCTGCGAGCAGCGAGCCCAGCAGGGACTCCATTGCCCAGGAGTCCCTGCGTGTCACACCTGTGGCCGCTCTCCCTGCCGGCCACGCCCCCCGACACCGTAAAAGCAGCCCGTGTTAGAAACACTGCGGGAAACCTTGCTGCTTGCTGTTGCTGCCCGGACGTTCTGGAGTCTTTGCCTACCGTCGTTGGATTGTGCCCCGTGCTGAGGGGAGGAACCTGCATCTTGCCGGACCCGCTGCGCGGGTCCCGCTGCGCTAGGAGTCATTGTGGGGAGGCGAGCTGAAAAAGAACTGAGCCCTCGTGAACCGGCAGGGCTGCGAGCAGCGAGCCCAGCAGGGACTCCATTGCCCAGGAGTCCCTGCGTGTCACACCTGTACTCGCTCTCCCTGCCGGCCACGCCCCCCGACACCGTAAAAGCAGCCCGTGTTAGAAACACTGCGGGAAACCTTGCTGCTTGCTGTTGCTGCCCGGACGTTCTGGAGTCTTTGCCTACCGTCGTTGGATTGTGCCCCGTGCTGAGGGGAGGAACCTGCATCTTGCCGGACCCGCTGCGCGGGTCCCGCTGCGCTAGGAGTCATTGTGGGGAGGCGAGCTGAAAAATATCTGAGCCCTCGTGAACCGGCAGGGCTGCGAGCAGCGAGCCCAGCAGGGACTCCATTGCCCAGGAGTCCCTGCGTGTCACACCTGTGGCCGCTCTCCCTGCCGGCCACGCCCCCAGCCCTGCCCCAGCCCTAGATAACCAGCTGGAGTCACCGCTGCGCGGGAGCGAGCGGGAGCGACCGGGGCGAAGACCGGGCTAAGAGCGGGCCGTTTGAGGCCGTTCGAGGTCTGCGAGGACTGGACTGGCCACCCTCTTTCGTTCTTTTCCCAACATTTCCTCGTCTGAGCCTAAATTGTCAAATCATTCTATCATCTCATCCCCACTGTTAAGCCAGGGGGTTGCCCTTGTTGTTGTTGTTAAGTTATGTGCACCAGGTTAACACGAAGGAAGGCCGCCAAGGGTGGCCCTCCAATCAATGGCCCCATGGATGATTTCATCACCCGTACCAATACAGCCATAGACCATGAAATTTCTAAACTTCAGACTCGTGTCTCCCTGGAATTGGCAGCCGCCAGAAGACTGTCCCAGGTAATCGAACTTTCAAAAAAATCCTCCCTGGGCCACATAGCCACCGCGGTTACCCCGGTGCGTCCAGGTATTCCCCACTGTGTAGTCACGCAGGTTGATGTTCACCACACCCCGACTTTTCCCCCACTTTCCCCTACTTTAGAGCCATCGACTCAGGAAAGTGTAGTGAACCTACCTACCATTTCTCTCAAGCAGGATGTTAGTTTTAATTCCCCCACCCCTGTAATGTTTTCACCTAGGTGTATCACTAGTAAAGATAAACAATCTAAAAGAAAATGCAATTCTCGGTCTGCTTACTGTCGTAAGAAGGCTAAAATTGCGGTTGCACAACAGCTGAAATTGATCAGTGTACCGGTATCCAATGCTATAGGAGGGTGTGTTTCCAGGGAACAACCACAATGCGAGGGAGCCAAAGAGTGGGCAGCCACTGCTTTTTCCACCATTATGGCAGTGGATGAGGGCTGACACGTAGAGGGTCTGGAAAGGAATGAAGGGGAATTTATAGGTTTAGTTTGGGAAACTCTTAAGAAACTTCTCTCCCCCCTTGATCTTAGACTCTCACGCATTGAGAATAACTTGCTTGAGATGGAAAAGAGCATTATTGCCCTGGCCACTCTCGGCCTGAGAAGTCTAGAAAATCAGGGCCTTCCTGTATTTGACCCACCACCTCAAGTCCTAATTTCACAAGCCCCGCAACCCCCCCCTCCAGTACCAGCTTTTGTACGGCCGGTTCCCAAACCGCGGACCGTGGGTGTGGATCATATTACCACCGCCCCTAAACTTAAGGCTCCCAAGCGCCCCACCCCTCAACCATCAGTCAAACCCAATGCAGGCGTCCCACATAGACCCCCTCCCAGTGAAGTGGCGTACCAACTAACCCAGGGCCCTCCTGTTAAGAACAATTTTAGAGAGGGCTATATCGATCTCCCTCCAGAGGCCAATGATTATGTGGTTGTGTTGACGGGTGTCCCCCAGATTGGAAACGGTCAATACGAGAACCACTGGTCTCTGAAGAATAAGATAATGCATTGGCTTAATGTGAATAGACCAATTCCCAATGGCCGGAGAAGCAGAGTCCTGATGGTACGTAGAATCCCCTGGGTGGGTCCCACAAGGAAAACCAGTTCTGGGGACTGTATAGTGGTGACCTTTGAGGACTCTCACACGGCACACCACATCTGTTCCTGGCCCATTGGTGAAGGTTCTCTTGTTATACCTAGGCCACTGTCCTTCTTTTATCCACCACGCCCTAGACATACACGGGAAGAGGACTGGTCATTAGTACACCATCACACTTGGAGGAGTCATCCTAATAACCACCAAGATTTCCCCTTAAACTGGAATGGCCTCCCAACCTCGAATAGGTTTGGTGGTCTTGAGGAGGTAGATTGACTTCCATGGCAATCTGCTCTCCAAGCACCTTCACCACAGGTCCTAGGGCTCACAGAATCTTTTCCTGTGTTGATTGAACCTTCTGTTGTTAGCTCCCTAGGCCCAGAGGGAATGCCATTTGCTTTACCTACAGAGGGGGGATTGAACACGTCATGCACTTTAGACTCCCAAGTCGTAGTGGAACGACTGGACTCACCTCGTACGATTCCCTTGCCACCTACTCAGAATGTCCCAACAGATAGGAAGTTGACCGATGCAGCAATGGCTCCCTACCATCACCAGACTGAGCCACTGCATAGGTTAAATAGAACAGCTGCGGGGGTGGCAGGACCTGTGCTTAATTTGGCTATACTTGATAACCCTTCAAGGCAGACTACCCCAGCCGACCCCTTGTTAAAGATCATAAGTTGGAATGTGGCAGGGCTTGCCCGCAATCTTGAAATTCCCAAATGGAATGCCTTTTTGGACCCTTATAACATGTGTCTTTTGCAGGAAACCTGGTGCCTAGAACCCAGGCACAGAGTAGGCTTCACGACCTACTTCGTCCCAGCTTCCCAACAACATGGATGCAAAGGTCGCCCGTCTGGTGGCCTTCTTATATGGGTCAATATCGCACTAGGTTTAAGTGTAAGCCAAAAGTCCACTCATTCTCCTGACCTTCAGAGGATAACTATACTATGCCCAGGGGGAAGGAAGTTAGAAGTTTTTAACCTCTATTTAAGGGGGGCCAGGGGCGGGGTATCATCTCTATCCTCTACAGGACTAAACAGTGATCTAGCCGCCTGCAGCATTGATTCTTACGTTCTTCTTGCAGGCGACTTCAACTGCTGCTTTGAACCATTGGCTAGGGAGGACATTTTGGACACTTGGGATGAGGACACAAGGAGAGGTATCCCCACCCTGACCCTAGACCCGATTCCTAAATGGACGCAGAGTGCGATAGACATCAATGCACTCTGCATGGAACACGACCTAAGGCCAACTAATGGACGATCCAAATCGGATCCTACGGGTGCGCATACCTATAACAGGATGGGACATACCTCCAGAATAGACTATATCATGCTGAATTACAATCTGTGGTCATTCCACTATGACATGGAGGTTATAGCGTCTTGTTATAGTGACCACAATCCTCTCTCTTTAACCTTGACTCCGCCTTGGCAGGTTGGGAACTTAGCCAAGTTTCCCCACAAGTGGAAAACCTCCATGAACTTGTACCTTCAAACTGTGGCAGGCGCCTAAAGTGGGCTAAAGCAGCAGCGGATGAGGAAAGGATGGCTCAGGCAGGGACCATTATGTTAGCGGTGGGGCCGCGCCTTGATGCCTTAGGTGTCACCAGCCAAATTGTTTTACCGATATTCACAGAAACCATTGTGGCATTAAGCGATCTGTTTATTATATCCCAAACCAGCGCGAGGGTTGCTGTGAAAGGTGCTTCTAGGGCAAGAAATAAGTGGTATTCCTCCAAATGTCGGGTTGCTAAGGGGGAACTCATTTCCGCAGTGAAAAGCAAGGATCCAGGCAATATCAGACTTGCGAGGAAACTTTACAAAAAAGTTGTAGCTGAGGCTAAGGAGGCTCATGAATACAGTTTTTGGCGGGATCTAGCAGAGGAAAGTACCAGGAAAGATTCCAAGGGGTTTTGGGATCTGCTGAGAGCCAGGGACAAACCTCTTGATCTTCAGTTTACCTGTAATATCCCTGGTGATGTCTGGTTTGCCGACTTTTCCAAACTTTATTCTGTTCCATGGGGGGCACCCCATCTTAGTATGGGTCTTCTTGCCAGTTTTCCAGCCGAAATTTCATTTAACGACTGCCCCTTCAGCACTGAGGAATTTGAAAGGGCAATCAGCTGTATTGTATCCAATAAGGCTGCAGGTCCTGATGGAATTCCGGGTGACCTGTTGAAGAAATACCCATCACTGTGGAGTAGACTAATTGTCTCACTCTTGAATGAGGCTCTGCTGGGAGGTTCTCTCCCTGACTCATGGAGGGGCGCTGAGGTCGTCCCTATTTTTAAGAAAGGCTGCCGGGACGACCCAGCCAACTATCGCCCTATTAGTCTGCTTGACTCAACACAAAAGGTCGCGGGCAAAGTGGTACTAGGGAGGATCTTGCAGTGGGCCGAAGAAAACCAGGTTCTGTCAGACTTCCAGGCAGGTTTTAGAACAGGGATAGGCACCATCGAGCAGACATTTCGCCTTCTAACGATATATTGGAAAGTGGTTGTGCTGGGTGGGGGCAGCTTGTATTTAGTCTTTATAGACTTGCGAACTGCCTTCGACCTGGTCCCACGAGCCCAATTGTGGAATGTCCTCGATAGGTTGGGCTTACCCCCTTACTTGTTGGCTTTGCTCATAAAGTTTCATGAAAGCAACTTTGCTCAGATTAGATGGGGTACCCAGGGGGAAAAAACATCTCGTATTCCCGTAGATAGGGGCGTCCGCCAGGGGTGTGTGCTTGCCCCCACTCTGTTTTCTCTCTATGTTAACGGAGTGGTGGAGCATCTGCTTCAGCACCCATCAGATGCACCATCCCTGGCTGGCAGGAAAGTTCCTACGCTCCTATTTGCGGATGATACCCTCCTAATTTCAAAATCACCAGCAGGTATCCAAAAGTTGCTTTCTAGTTTCAAGGCCTTCTGTGACATCAAGGGCCTGTCCATAAATATAAGCAAGACCAAATTCCTTGTTCTTAACCCCCCCAGGAAATCTGTTGTCCCTCCTACTTTAGACTCTGTTCCACTCGAAAAAGTCAAAGAATTTGACTACCTAGGCATTCGACTCTGTGACAATATGAGTTGGAAGGCGCACCACCAAAAGGTGTTTCTGACCCATAAGAGGGTTGCAGGGGCCCTGCTCAAAGAACAATGGCGCGGAATTGTGGGGCATACAGAGAGGTGACATCTTAACTCACCTCGAAAACAACTTCTATAAAGATCTTATGAAGTTACCCCACAGTACCCCTACAATCCCCCTCTTGCTAGATGCAGGCACACGCCCAATTTGCGAGCAAGCTAGGCTACGCCCCCTTTTATTATGGGCCAGGATATGGAACGTTCCTGAATTGAGTAGCTATGCAGATGCCCTAAGCGAACTCTTATCCCTATCAGGCTGGCATAAGGTAACCTGGCTCAGGGAGGTTAAGCGACTTCTTTATGAGTTGGGTTTAGGAGACGCTTGGGTCAACAGAACAGCACCTTCAAAACAAATGCTAAAGAAGGCTTATTGGTTTTGGGTGGATAACGAGAGATTGTGCAACCCTAAACATTGTAAATCTGTTGCCCAGTCCCTGCTAGTTAAGGAGCTCCCCTTTAGAGAACCTTATCTGGTCTCAATCCATAACTCGGGCGACAGAGCATTGTACTTTAAATTTAGGGTGGGTGTACTTCCCTTAGGATTGTTAACTTCCACCTGGAAACCTCCATTTCAAACTATACCTTATTGCCCCTTCTGTGACTCAAGGGTTGAGTCCATAGCTCATCTGTTGTTTGAGTGCCGTGCTTATGCTGTGCCTAGGTTGAGATGGTTGAAGCCCCTATGTAGGAGTCTGGGCACAAGATCACATTTGGAAGCCTTACGCATATTGCGCTCAGATGCCCGTCCCTTTTTTGCCTGCTGTATGGCTAAATTTCTGGGCTGGGCTTGGAGGATAAGATCTGCAAAGAAACAGTTGATACAGTAATGTGCTTCGGCCTGTACTGGCTCTTAAAACTTGGCTACCATTTTACTTTTTTTTAAAATGCCACTGTTGATTCTGTAGGCTTTTATACTGTGCTTTGTTAAACTGTTCTTTTTTTTCTTTTTTTCTATTGATGTAATGTACTGCTTTTATGATATGTTTTTATATCGAAATAAAGCTTCAATCAATCACATATAGAATTAATGTAACTGAAAACATCTAAAAAGGGAAATATGCGCTACTTGCATCTGATGGTTGTTTGGCAAGACACAAGAAAGGAAATCTATTTAACCACTGAAAGCTAAGTTGACAAACTCTGGAGACAAAATAGTTTTTCTACTTGCCACTTTTGCAATTGTTCAAGCCATGGAAAGTTGAATCAGATTTACTTGGACACTATCACTGTATTAAAGACTCTTTCAATGCTGCAAAAGACAGTATTAAGTGCTTAGTTTTTCCAACCTACTTGCAAATGTTGAAAAATGAGATTGAACAGGAAGAAACTATTGCTGCTGAAATATCAAAGGAGAGTTAAAAAAGCAGCCAATGTTCTGGAGCTCTTGGAGAATCAAATGTTACAAATGAAGCCCTTATAGCTGTTAATGAGGTGGGGAGTTCATGCAACAAGCAGAAGAGGAAACTGTTAATTAGGAACAGTTAGTTGAACAACTGACCAATGAACAGAAAAGTCATTTTTATCAAAGTTAAAGACAAAAAAGAGCATGGATTTTTCAACAAGAAGAAACAATGTGAATGTTCTACATATAAAGCAATATTAGTATACAACAGTGGTCAATTGGGCACTGGCAAATTTGTCATGTGTAGTAACAGCATCACAAAGATTAGCTGTACAAAACTTTAAAGGGATTACTTAAGATTGCCTACTACTGCTGCCTGTTGAACATGACAATAAACTGGAATGCCAGAAACTATCTGGTGAAGCTTGCCATGAGATATCAAGAGTATTAACATTGAAGAAACTGAAGCTTTTAATCGTTTATGAGTTCACAATGGTATCCAACGTAATACTTGCTTTCATACACATAAGAATGCAAAAGATTTTAAGAACAAATTATGATGTGCTCTCGAAGGAAAGCAGTTAATTATATTTGATGCCCTAGTGCAACTTACCCCATAAAAGGACAACCTGTTTTCAAAACACTTGTCCATAATAAAACAAATAATGTAAATATTTGGTTACATTTTGAAAACAAGGAACTATTGAAAAATATGTGTGAAACATCTGATGTGGATTATGGAAATATTCATAAGGACGTAAGAATAGGAGTGCTTACAAACAATGGAAAATGTCCTTTAGAATGTTAACTTATCAAGAAACTATTTCCATCTAATATCACAATTTCATTGAAGAACAGAAATCCATACTTCATTCATTCCTTGTACGTGAATAAGACCTGTCTCCCTTGCAAAATGTTGTCTCCATCCCCCATGTTCATACTGCTCCAGTGAAGACAGACCTGGTTTGGACTGGGCTCAGAGACCCTTGCACAAAAAGAACTAAGACAACATGGGGTATAAGTAGTAGACCGTAAACCCCAGAACTTTAGATAATTTCCAGACTCAAGAGGAACCTTAGCGAAAGAGAAGATCTGGAGAGCTGTAAGTAGGAATACAGCCCCTTTGCTCTGTGCTGTGTGGGGTTGGTCTGCAGTTGCTGTTTCTGCCAAGGAAAGGACAAAGACTGTAACTTTGCTGTGAATCTACTTGAAAAAGAATCTTCGAGGGCCTACGTGGGATGGCCTCCTGTTCTGAAGTCTGAGAAACACAAAGGCTTCACCCACAGCTCCCATGAACTCTATTACTGGTAGTTCTGACCTACCAGGAGGTACCTTTTCCAGTGTTATGCCTCTGGAGGTTGTTCCTGCTGTTGGGAGCAAGAAAACCTGTGTCCAATCCCATCAGCGACTCCGATGTGATGCTTTGACCTGCACCGAGGCCAGGGGCACCGCTCGTGAAGTGCCTAGCCCGCACCACAGCTCTGATGCATCTCAACACTGTCCAACGCCTGCAGTTATTTGCCGTGCCCGATGCCAGTGCTCGCACCATCTCCGTTATCACCAATGCCTGCATCTTGTTAGTATGGCACCGATAACCACTGAGGGTGATTCCATGAACTCGACGACTTCGCATCATCACCAAAACCTATGCCTCACTGCTGATGCAACCGTCTTCCCCTGTCCTGGACTCGACATGTCACCTCCTCATGGACACAATTCCTTGCCTTCCCCATGGAAGCCAGGGAGCCAGCCTTGGCACTGTCGCCTCACCTCCAGGATACCGTGCATAGACTTTGTTTTCAAGGTTCTGTTTATATGGGGGTCTGTGTGACTCCATGCTAATGCCGTGCACCTCGCTGTCAGTGCTGTACTTTGGATTTATTGATGTCAAAAAGTCGCAATAGCCTCAGGTGATGCTATTTGTGTTCTACAAGGTATATTTGTTCAATAACTGTTCTAAAGTCATATCTTATTACCTGTATGTTGAATTTTTGTCATTTTGTTCTTGTTGACCAAAATGACAAATTATACTTTATTTTTCAAAAACTAGTGTGGTGTCAATTTGTGGTGTTATCATTGTATTGTTGTGTGTTTTGAGTCCAAATACTTTACACATTGCCTTTGGGATAAGACTGTCTGCTTGTGTCAAGCTACCAAGGGAGCGAGCAGAGATTATCTAGAGTATGTATCCTCCTTACCCTGACTGCAAGCAAGGGTCCCTACTTGGAAAAAGGTACTCACCTCTACCAAATAGAACAACCCATTTCTAACAATCACCTATGCAGCCATTCAACCAGCTACTTAGTCATTGATACACACACTAATGCACCCACTTACTCATCTATATAGAAAGCCACACAACCTTAAACACACAGATGCAGACTGTCACACATCCAGGCACAGTGTTGTATGCACTACCTCTCCTAGGCACACATTGATACAGACCCTAACACACCCAGACATGCACCCATGTATAGACTTGTGCAATCAGGGACACAAACATTGATAAACTAATACATCAAACCACACAATGATCGATATACCCAGCCAATTATGGACACGCCAAGAGACATTCTTCAGTATACAATGATATACCCAAGCCCACACTATTGTGTACACTACTATACCCATACACAAAATAATACAGCCACTGATACATCCAGTTACATAATGATGGAAACACACTGACTTAGTCATTGAAGTACCTACACACACATTCACTCACTCACTTGTACAGTTAGTTATTCACCCACAAAACGTCTCACGCTGTCAGTCACTGACTTATACAGTCTCTTGTACATCCATTCAGTCAGATATAGCACTCATTACGTAACCAGTGAATGGCTTATACTTACACCTACCTACCCACTTACTCAGCCCTACAGCCACTAACACACCCAGTCACTTACTTATATAAATAATCTCCCACCCAGTCACTACCTCCTACAGGCACAGCACATGCAATGTCTTATCTACGTAGTCAGTCACACATCAACTCGCTAAATCATTCGGGCGTTCACATACACAATTACTCATCCATACATCCACTCACACAGGCAATAATATCCCCTCTATTTCACTCTTACTGTGGGTTACACCCCCGTTGTTGACTGAAACAGCAATTGATAAAGGCAATCATTCACTCATGCAGCTACTAACTCATGCTGACACGCACTCAAAGTGCCACACACAGCATGACACTCACCCCTACAGCTACAAAAATACCCAGTTACTCACGTATACAGATGCTCACACACCCAATCAGGTGCTTATGCAAGCACTCAGATATATGCTCACTCCCATATATAGCCACTTATACCCTTACACTCTCACCCATGTAGCCACTTACACAGTCACTCATTAATCCATTGAGAAAATCATGCATTCATGCAGTCATACATCCTCTCATGTACCCTCTCACTTACTCATACAAACACTTACCCACTCACTCACTAATGCACTCACTCATACTGCTACTTATATACCCTCTACTTCACTCATAGAGCAGCTTGTCCACCCACTTGTTCCCTCATAAACCAAATCAGTCACTCATACAGTTAATCTAATGCTACTAAAGGCACTTACCTACCCAGTCACACACTCACACAATCACTCATTTATGCAGGCACTCACACAATCAGTCACTTACCCATATAACCTATCACACAACTATTCACCAAGCAATACAGCCACTCACATACCTACTATTTTTATCAGCGAGGTGTCACAGCCACACTCAATGACTGAAATTAGAAATTACAGAGATTTTGACTAACTCATGCAGCCACTTACACATGCACTCACTCAAAGAGCCTGATCCCTAGAGGCACACACATACCCAGTCACTAAATTATATAAATACCCACCCAGCAAAGTACTCAGTCCTGCAGCCACTCACATAGTCACTCGCTCACCCATAGAGTCAACCATATATTCATTCAGTCACACACACCCTCTCATTTACTCATACTCATTGGAGCACTCACACACTATAGCACTCATACTGCCACTTACACACTCACTATCTCACTCATATAGCAACTCATATTCTCACTCATTCACTCACAAAACAGCTCCTACACTCACTCACTCATAAAGTCACTCACACACTAATAAAGGCACTCACCTATCCAGTCACTTACTCATACAGTCAGTCTCTCACCTATATAGACACTTACTGTCAGGATTCCTTCCACAGCTCACCTCTCATGACTATAGCAATATACCAGTATGACCTCATATCATTCCTCCGAACACTTATGAATGAACAAATGTCTTGTACCCTGATTATTTACCATATTAAATGCTGTTAGTAATAGCTAGCTGCAGCTGGTGTTCCCTGGTTTGTTTGAAAAGGCATAAAAGCTTTTAAGAATGCTTTGCCATCCAAATGCAAGGCCAGGTCTCAGGTGACACGTCAAATTTCAGAAAATCCACCATAATAAGCATCAAGCAACAGGCATAGATGACTTCAACAAGAACCTTCTAGAAGACAGCCCTCATCAAATTAATCATCTGCACCTGTTCCTTGCTATGAGCAATTAGACTGCGACCTTTGTGAACATTCTAAAGCATCTTCTAGAAGGCAGCCTCATCAAGTTATTTATCTGCCCCTGTTCCTTGTTACAAACAATTAGAATGCGACCTTTATGAATGTACTAAAGCACTCTTTATTTAAAGACTGTCTACATTCCTAACCTTTGCTTAACCTCTTTGCCTGGCACTTACCTGATTCTCGGCTTCCAGGACTCTGTCTTGCCAGCCCCCTTGATCCTCCCGCTTCAATCTCACCACAAAGAACATCCCACATTAGTCACACACCTGGATGGAAAACAGAAAAAGAAGAAAAGGAGAGATGCTGAAAACAAAGGTAACCAGTGTTTTTGTTCAACTTGTACATATTGTTGGCAGGGCTCTGCCAGAGAGGGCTTGTGTAAAGTAACCCCATCCAAATTTGCTTGTGGGTTTGATGCTGAAATCATAATCACTACAGTTTTGAAAATGTTGATAAATGAGATTCTACTGACAATCTAAATGAACAAAGAACAAAAGCAAAACTAAAAGTTGGTTGAGAAACTTTCTTGAAGTGATACCTTAAGAGACAGAGTTAATGCTAGTCTAAAGCCTTCTTATTTGAATGTTATAGGTACTATATCTGCCAGCACCATTCATCAGACTGGTGTGAATGCCGCATGCAGCGTTGCCGTTGAGTTACCGAGCCACAGCATCTTTGATTCTACACGGTGTCTCCATGCCATCCCCATCCCCCTGTGATTTGCCACCAAAACAGTGTCTCCTCCTGTAAACCTAGGGCAAGTCTTGAGAGGATTCAGGAACTAGCACCGCCACCCCATTGGAATCAATGGAAATCCAGGTAGGTGGCTTATGACAGTTACGCACCCAGTCAGTCACCCATGTCTTCATCCAAAATTTATAAAAATATCTATATATTGTTTATTGCAATCATAGCCAAATAAATATAAACATATCCATACACATCACAAAACAAGACATTCCGAAAGTTCGTAAATATAAAAAGAGATTACCACAGACTCAGGAGTTCCCATAGAAATAGCCCCTTTGATGCTCAGCTCATCATCCATGTCACTCACACCACATTAGTTCTACGGACCACCCTTAAAAATTCCAACAACCCACAGACCATCAAGACAGCAAATGGAGAAATGGTAACACATCACAATGATATATACAGTGTACCCTGTAAAGAGAGTGAGAAATGATTTGCTATTCTCCTATTTTGCATACAAAAATGTAATGAAATTGTTTCTTAAAAATCATCACTAAGGGGCATAATATCAAGCCCCTATCGCCACCACAACGTCACTTTTTGTGACGTTGCGGTGGCGGTAGGGTCAGCTCCCTATTATCAAGGCAGATTTAAGCCACTTAACATGGCTTAAAGCCACGTTAAGTGGCTTAATGCTGCCTTGATCATAGTGCCCCTTTCACGCTAAATGTAGTGTGAAAGGGGCATGCAGTGGGTGTTGCATTGGGCGTTCCACCACAACACCCATTGAATTTGATTCTGCCACCTATTATCAAGGGTGGCGATAATGTTTGGTAGCACCGAACGAAAGACCTGGAAAATCCTGGTCTTAAGATGGCAAAAATGGAGAAATTATTTATTTCTCCTCTTTTTTGTTTTTTCCATGTGTGCTGCCTTGTGCAGCATACATGGAAAAAACAAAACACCATGGTTTTCTTATGTACAGGAAGGTGTCCCTTCCTGTACATAGACAAACCTTTTTTAAAAATGCCATTTTGTACCTTACATGTGTAATGAAGCAGCACACACCTAAGTTACAAACTGGCACCTTAGGTTTGTTTATGGGCAGGAAGGGACACCTTCCTGTACATAAGCAAACATCCCTGCTCGCAGACACCCTTGCACTCTGGTGCAAGGGTGCCTGCGTTGGTGCAAAGGTGTAAAACTTAGCGCCATCGCAGGGGGAAACGCGAGGCTGCACTATATCCTTGATAATATGGTACAGCCTCGCGTTTACGAAGTGGCAGAGAGAGGCGTTAAGCGAAGAAGGCTAACGCCTCTCTCCGCCACTTCCTTGCCAATATGCCCCTAAATGTATTGTCAAGTAAATTTCCTAATTATCGTGTCTTGTTTCCTGGTAGTGTGCCGACGCGCGGTTCGGTGAAGACCAACAGTCTTGGTCACACCTTCTTCATCAGCAAACATTATAGATAACAGGGCAACAGTGGATACATCCTGAGAAAAATATTGATGGTTGCAAAGCGTTCTGAACTATAGGGGAACTCCCCTGTACAAGAATCTGTATATAGATTGGGCTGTATCCACAACTCCAGCGGATAAGGTTTGTTAATTAAAATGACAGGTTCCCAGATGAAATAGCACAAGAAATGGAAAAATAATGCCATACAGGAGAGGAAAGCCACTTCGAAATCAAACCGACAGACTGCTCACCAGCACTGAGTATAATGTTGCAGTCAAGGCAATATGTCAGAATGCGTCTTCACTCAGAAGAAATTTCTAGAATTTGAATCTCCACTTTAGCTGGCACTCTCTCTCCTGGAGCAGGTGTCATAGTCCTCAAGGTAGAAAGCCCCTCTCCAGCTCTCTCCTTCTGTGTCCTCTGCAGATTTGTCTTGTGGTAGGTTTTAAGGTGGTACAACATACTTGTTGTACCACAAGAATATTTTTTGGTAGAGCCCTTTGATAGGGTCTTATTGCACAAGTTGATTTGTGCAAATTTAGCAACATTTTTGGATTCCCCAGATTTAATTGTGAAGAAATCCTAGGCAATACTTTGCTTTTTAAAGACTGGTTCCTCGTCCCCAGAGTCTTCTTGAAATTCTTGTGCCTCCTGCTATTCTGGTTGCTGTGGCACCTCCTGCTGCTCACTGCCTCCTGTTGCCCTTTTTGATGACAAAAACAAACCCAAACAGAGTTCTGCACAAGTAGTACAGCACACCTTAAAACAACAAAAACAAATACCAACTGAAACCTTCAAGAAGGAAAAAATAAATGAGAACTTACTTTGGAGGTTACTGAAAAGTACCTTCTCCAATTATATCTCTTTGTTATGAGGTAGCATAATCCCTGATCATGCCTGTCCTGCTCGGGTCTCTTACCAATGCGCTACTCATCGAAGCGCTCGCACCCACTAAAAGCTCAATTGGCAAGCGAGCAAGTCTGGAAACACCCCTTAACACCATGCCTGAACCTCCGAGCGGATATTTCTACAGGCCAAACAAAGATGTGTTGGGATTGCCACCAGCAGCTTGCCTATATGTCTTGGTATTGGCAGGAGTGCCACCAGGGATCAGAGGGAAACTTGGGATCAACTGCGCAATAAATGCATGGACCGGCTGGCCATATACAAGGGGTTTAGGGCATCAAATATGCAAGAAATCAGTATGGCATGAAGAGTGGGCTTGGTGGCGACTCACCCAAGAATATTGAGGGGGATTGTATTGTCATTAATTTACAGAGACCGTCCATGGTCAAGTCACTGTTGAACTGTCAGGAGACCACAACTCACTACCATTGGTTTTTTTTTCTATAAACCTCCCCCCCCAGCAGTTTTTCACACAAACCCGCTTTTCTAGCCATACAAAATACATTTTTGGCCTTATCAGACATGGACTCTCAGGATTGACCATCACCACCCTAATCAACCACTGGTGATGATTACATACCTACACACATTTTAAAACCACCTGCATCATTAGAGCAACAGGATGGTGTTGCCACACCAACCCCTAAAGCCAGCGCACACACCAACTTAAACATACTCAGCTAGAACTTTGCCGGCGTAGAATGAAAAATAGACTTAACAAATTGGCTGGAACTGGTTAGACAGCAGAATATCCTGATGTTTTAAGAAACGTGGGCCACCAAAGATATTTATCTTGAAGGGTTTGTATGTTTTCATGTTTGGACCCCAAACTAGGCCTCCCATCTCCCATCTGGTGGCCTGTCCCTCTGGGTGAACATCACTGCCGGGGGAAGCATTAAGGTTTTACATACTCACCGCAACAAATTCAAAGCATTGTTATTTAAAAGGGGGGCTCTATATACATACTCAATTTCTGTAACAATGTTTTTCACAACTCACCTAACTTAAATTCTTCCAAATTAGAGAACAGTAACAGTCTGGATATTAGAGTCAGCTAAACTCTGTATTGAAGATATATCAGCTTTAGGGCCAGGGAATAGAGGACAAACTTGCCACAGAGGCATGGAAGTAAAAAAGTCTACAGAACCAGGCGTTAAGTAATGTCATGGATATAGCCCTGTAACCAATGACAACAATCCACCCGAACCAACATTTCGAGGGAGGGGTTGAGCAAGTACTATAGATCACATTTTCATCTCTCCCACCCTTGAAGATTTTTTAGTGAAAGCAGCTGCTGTTCCTACTCATCATGGCGACCATAACCCGATCCAAGTGTGTTTAAATTGTCCCCAAGACCGAAACCCAAAGTAGAGTGCAGTGAAAGTGATTTGGTACCTTAAAACGATAATCAAAGATTGGTGTGGCGAGGGTTAACAAAGTGGACCTGCTCCATACCGTAGTCAGAAATAACCCGGATCTCATAAACTCCTGCTTGTCTGAACAAGAACCCAATCCCTAGGTGATTAGCACATTTGTGAAACTCTATGAGTCGTTTAAGTCTGCGCTATTAAAACCCCTCGGCTCCAGATGGTTCAATGGCGAGTGTTCAGCAGCCAATGGACAATTGCAAAAGGCCTTATCAACAAATCCGAGGTGCTCCCTCCTAATCAAGACACTTAGACAAAAGTATAAGTTGGCCTTATCACACAGGAAGGAGGAACGGGAAAACCTTCTGGGCACCTGTTAAGGACATGAAATCAATGGGGCTATTATTAACACCAAATGCGAAGTGGGTCGCACACCGCTCGTCATACTAGCAAATAGCCCCATAGGATACTGGAGGATGTAGTGACAGCGGCGGGTACACCTATGCCACGAGTAAAAAGTTTAAAATGCCATCCCTGGACACGTGTTTCGAGGTAATTGCCTCTCGTCAGCAGGGAGCAGGTACGTATGCGGGGTGCTGTAGACTGCCAAAAATTATCAGGTATAGTACCTCTCACGGCGCGCGGGTGCGGGATCCGGGCTCGTCAACCCATAGCTCAGGGAGCTTTAAATACAAAATGCGAAGTGGGTCGCACACCGCTCGTCATACTAGCAAATAGCCCCATAGGATTCTGGAGGATGTAGTGACAGCGGCGGGTACACCTATGCCACGAGTAAAAAGTTTAAAATGCCATCCCTGGACACGTGTTTCGAGGTAATTGCCTCTCATCAGCAGGGAGCAGGTACGTATGCGGGGTGCTGTAGACTGCCAAAAATTATCAGGTATAGTACCTCTCACGGCGCACGGGTGCGGGATCCGGGCTCGTCAACCCATAGCTCAGGGAGCTTTAAATACAAAATGCGAAGTGGGTCGCACACCGCTCGTCATACTAGCAAATAGCCCCATAGGATTCTGGAGGATGTAGTGACAGAGGTGGGTACACCTATGCCACGAGTAAAAAGTTTAAAATGCCATCCCTGGACACGTGTTTCGAGGTAATTGCCTCTCGTCAGCAGGGAGCAGGTACGTATGCGGGGTGCTGTAGACTGCCAAAAATTATCAGGTATAGTACCTCTCACGGCGCACGGGTGCGGGATCCGGGCTCGTCAACCCATAGCTCAGGGAGCTTTAAATACAAAATGCGAAGTGGGTCGCACACCGCTCGTCATACTAGCAAATAGCCCCATAGGATTCTGGAGGATGTAGTGACAGCGGCGGGTACACCTATGCCACGAGTAAAAAGTTTAAAATGCCATCCCTGGACACGTGTTTCGAGGTAATTGCCTCTCGTCAGCAGGGAGCAGGTACGTATGCGGGGTGCTGTAGACTGCCAAAAATTATCAGGTATAGTACCTCTCACGGCACCAATTAGCTGCAATATAATGAGTGAGGCCTGGAAAGCTAATTTCACAGAGATTTATGCCTCTCCCTCACACGAGGAAGTCCTCCCCTGGCCCCAAATCCCTATAGGGAACCCAATATCCTTATCTGAAATTGAGGAAGCCATGCACCAGACTTCGCGGAACAAGGCCGCTGTCCCTGATGGGCTACCAATCGACCTCATTAAATACAAACCCGAATTCTGGGCCCCCCTGCTTTTGAATGTCTTTAACAACTTATCCTTCAACCCACTGCCTGGCACTTGGTCAACTAGCACCATTGTCCCAATTTTTAAAAAAGCCTGACCACTCTCAGCCCTGTTGTTACAGACCAATTTCCCTGATCGACAACACCCTCAAAAATCTTAGGGGGTTCTTATATAATAAGATCAAAACTTGGTCTGAAGACAATTCTTTATTTATTTTTATTTATTGTTAACTGTACAATTAATTAAAATCATTCCAGTAAAAGCAGTCATCATGTTACAGCTAAAACAGTGAGTAAAAATAAGCATTTACATTTTTTTATAAAAGAAGTTTGCTTCCCCTCCCAAGTTCCACCACAATCAGCCTTCCCCAGGGTTTGTGGATGTGGAGGTAGGGCCTTATGGCAATCCGAAAGCCCACATTGTTCTATTGGGATGGATGACATTATGTAACTGTGGCAGATGTCCATTGACCATGGGTCCGTATTCCTGTATGACTCTGTCCTAGGGGGGATGCTAGAAGTATGGAGAAGCATCAATGCAGTTACGAGGCCACCTCGCCGTCGTTCTTTGGGTTTGTAATACATTGCTCCAGAGTTTTGTTTCGTTCATTTGCCTTTTTTAAGGTGAGCCTGATGCTGTAGGTCAATTCCCCAGTCTTGCTAGGGTCATTGTGCTAGACTTGGAAAAGCACATAGCTGACACTTTGCTACAGGATTTTATTCCATAGATGTTACAGATTGGGCGCTCATCATTGAGATTCAGGCAGCAGCATAAGAGGTGCAGCCACATTTCCTTCTTCTATGGGCAGAGTCTGCAGTTTGTGGCATCTCCCCTTTGGGCCCATGCCGGATTGAAGCCTGCAATTCCTAGAGTGATTAATCTCATGGACAGTATTTTACTTCAGGTTGATGGAGTGAGAGCGTCACTTAGGTAAACCTGGGCTTCGCCTACCATATAGGAGCTATTCACCGGGTCTAGGTGTGGACTTGAGCGGAGGGATTTACAATCGAGATCGAATGAGATTTCGCCCACTTGTTTATTTATAGCTCTTTTCCAGGTGATCATTGGAATTTCCTGCCTCAATATGCTCTCTTCCACTATGTTCAATGCCTTGATTGCTTTGTGCAGGGCGATGTGCCAGAACATGCGTCGCTCTTCAAAGATGGATCTCAGTTGGTGTTTTAATGAATTCGTTGGGGTCCTTAAAATCCTGAGATAAAGTTTTATAAAGTCCCCCTGGCACATCAAATCGGGCCTTGCCAAGCCTAGTTCCAGCCTTAGCCTTGCATTCCTTGTTGACCTCGGAATTTGGAGCACCGTTTTATAACTTAGATTGTATTGATTTTAAGCTAGCGTGCTGTGACCCGGAGAAAGCAAGGTGGCCATAACTGATTGCTAGTAGAAGTTTCGCTTTTAGAATTTTCAGTATTGGGCGGCAGTCGGGCTGATCAGGTGGTGGTTTAATTGCTTGATTAAATGTATCACCATGTTGGCCTTAGTACTCTGGTGTTTCAAGTGGGCTTTCGTATTTGCCCGTTCCGTAAGCCAGACCCCAGGTAGTTATATGACTCTGCTGTGTTGATCAGCAAGTTGCCCATTTGCAATTGCGCTTTCTTTTTCTGGTGGTAGGTCCCGAAGATGACGACCTTGGTCTTTCCTTGGTTTACTGTCAAGCTATTGATTCTGTTGAAATGATTTAGTGCGGTTAGGGCTCTTTGTAGACCAACGTTTGTATGGTCCATTATGGCTGTACCGTCGGCGTATTTGAAGCACCTGCAACCTCAAGTTACCTAGTCTTGGTGCTACTAGGCAGGCTCCTTTTAGGGCGTCCTCCAGATCCACCGTGTATAGGTTAAACAAAATATGTGCTAGCACACACCCTTGCTTCAGCCCGTTCTCTGTAATTATTTTCGAGGACACTATGCTGGTGCTGGTTTTGACTCTTACCCAGGTG
Source organism: Triturus cristatus (assembly GCF_964204655.1). Classification (NCBI taxonomy): domain Eukaryota; kingdom Metazoa; phylum Chordata; class Amphibia; order Caudata; family Salamandridae; genus Triturus; species Triturus cristatus. Next base: position 1,114,180,878 of record NC_140588.1, read on the forward strand.
TGCTCGAAGAGCGATCATATTGCCTTCAGTGGGTTTGGCGGAATTCCCCAGTTTTCTAACTTCCACCACAATCTTCTGTGAACAACTTTGTTGAATGCTGTGCTGTAATCCACAAAGCAACAGAAGAGTGGGGGACGGTTCTTCCGGGTAGCCTGGGCAGATAGATGGGTCAGGGCCAGTACATCATCCATTGTTGATGCCTGTGACCTGAAGCCAGTTTGGTAAGGAGGCATAATACTATTCTCCTCCACCCACTCCTCCAGGTCCTTTAGTAGCAGGCGTGCGTAGGCCTTTGCCTCAAGGTCGAGTAGGGCAATAAGCTTAGAATTTGATAGCTTTAGGCGGTCTACTTTTTAGGTCTCGCCTATGCAGCGCATGCGCTGCATAGCAAAGAGACCTTTAGCCATCAGATCCCTTTTTTGCCCAAAAACGTGCACGCATTCCATTGCCTTCAATGGCAATGCGTGCATGTTTGGCGATTCCCTTGCGGGAGCGTGCAGCTGACGCCATATGTTATCAATTATCACGCGTTACTGCTCGCTCCTGCAAGAGAATCGCGCAGGCCCCCTCCTCTCTACCCTCCCCCTGCTGCTGCACGAGCCGCATTACTTTCATGAGCGCGGTGCCCACTAGGGACACCGCGCTCATTTATTTATTTATATTTTCACAGTCGGCTTCCCAAGGCGGAGGGCAAAGTTAGCCACGCCACTTGTTTTACGTTGATTCTAGAAGGAAAAACTCAGCAAGTCAACCCGCAGGTAGAGAGGAAGATATTTGCGCACATTGTTTATATTTATGTATTGAAAAAAATCTTATTTGACTTGCCGCTGGGCATGGGTTGCGTTTGTAAGCAGTCCATACTTGCGGAGCTACACTATAATTACGTGTGTGCACTGGAGGACGAGTGCTGCTTAGTCTGTGTGTTCCAGCAAGACCCTGCGCTGCCTTCTGGATCACAACACACGTGTATAGTTCCCTTCTCCTGTCACCGGCATCCTGAACTGCAGAGACTATTTGAAACTTGAGTTACTTCTTTTTCTTTCTTAATCAAAATTGTTAAAGTGTCTGAGTTGCATAACAGGCTCCCTGTTCTAGGCAGAACGTTTGCAGTAACCGAGTTTCGTGAGCGCTGTTTGCACCCACCTCCACATTTGTGCTTGGATCGGGTCTGCTGCGCCCGTGTTGATTTTTGTAAGATTCACACCCTCTGATTCTCACAGACCAAGCTCCACCCCTGAGCCCAGGCGTGCTTCCTTAGAGCTCCCAGCCCCGACAGCAACTATGTCCAGACCTTTCTTCTCCTCAGAAACTGACGGGGAAGAAGGCGGAAGCAAGACCAACACGCCCTGCCTGGATTTGTAGGCAACTCTGGGAGGGTATAATCATAGCTTGCGATTGGATTGCCGTCTCCTGTAGAGTGTACCTTCCTGCAATAAAAATAGTTTTCCGCTGTTCCTTCTCTCCTGCAGACCTCCCATTCAGATGTTGTCTTAATTTAAACACGATAATCACAGCCTCCTACCAGAGTCACAGTTCGCTCTATTTCAGTCGGGTCTGTGAATTTTCCCTGCGCACTTAAAAGATGCGTGCACGCGGGGGTGACGTGCATTTGTTTAATAAGTTGAGACACAGTGGAATGGAGTGGTTTGCTTGTTCGGGCAAATTTCGAAGCAAATTAAGTAGAATATACCCTTTGTTTATATCACCCACCATGGAGAGGCACTTTTTAAAGGTCATAGTGTGAGGTCTGTGTGCAAACTAAACACTAGACCGGGCCACTGGAATTTATGCGGTAGGGAGATGACCAAATTATGCGGCGTGGATGATTAAACAATGCAGCAAGGAAAGAAAAATTATGCGACGTATTGCTGCACATTTTGTGACATTATTACTTTTCATGATTACTCGTGGTAATACTGTCAAGTAAACAATTTTACTTCACTGGAGCCAATTTAGCACCCAAATACAGCAGCAATAAACAGCTAAAAGATGACCAGTAATCGTTTGGGAAGGGCCGTTCCACTGCGCAGGAACATGGGTGGCCATGTTTTTAGTAACTTTTCATCAGTTTGCGCTAGAAGGTCTAGAATACGGTTTTTTGTTGTAAAAATATGAAGATTATGCCGGTGATGATGGATTATGTGGCAATTCGCAGAGCCATAATTTTAGGGAAAACCTTACTTGCACAATTGCATAATTCTATTGGCCCTTGATATTAGAGCTGCGGATACGCCGGCTGTTCATCTTTACAAGGTCGATACACCAAATGCCGTATCGTTGAGAAAAGTGTGCAATTCTTTCTTTTTTTTACCGCAATACAAAATATAATGTAGCAAAATAAATTATTAACAGTGTAGGGCAGTGGTTCCCAAACTTTTTTGACCCGTGGCTCCCTTGACCTAATTGGCAGTTGACTGTGGCTCCCCACCATTTTCCGAAATGTGGGGCATATTATCAAGAAACGGCGTTAAAATTATCGCCGCTTTATCAGCAGAAAACTGCTGCTAAAGCGGCGATAATGGGCTTGATAATATGACTTTGAGAATTCCAGTAGAAGCCCATGTTCTGATGTCAACATGGGCTTCTATGGGAATTCTCTGTGACATATTATCAAGTCCATTATCGCCGCTTTAGCGGCAGTTTTCTTCCGACAAAGTGGCGATAATTTTAACACTGGACCTTGATAATATGCCCCCTCAGTCTGTTTTCTAGTTCTCTTTCTAATGTTCAGCTGCACCATGCTGAATTACCGCCGGCACCAGTGAGGAAACTGCAGTATCAGGCGCAAGCTAACCATTAACTCTCTTTACGGTGTTCACCAGTTCGAGTGCGTCATAACACGAGCTGCTTCACAACACACAACATTTGCAAATATCGCACCCTGGTTTACAGCGTGTTCTGGATGGGTGCCTTTGTCCCACAAACAAGTGGCCGTTTTTGTGAAGTCACGCCAGCGGGCACTTTTGACTTCTCAGCGATCTGATTGTGCACCTGCCCCTTTCAGAGACACTTCACAATTATCACAAACATGTAATAAGAGTTCATGAAGGAAACGCCAGACAAAGCAAAAAGCTTTCTATAATCAGTGTGGGGCATTATCTTGTCATTATCCAGCCCGCGTCAAATGTGTTATCAGTGCGTGGACTGCTGTAGCTTTGTGTTGTCAGTGTGAGTCCTCCGTCAGCATCCTTTTGTGTGTGTGCAGCATACATTAGCTGCAGGTTTTCGAATGGCAGCAAGCGTCACACAGTGTGCAGGTGCCCAGCTTAATTCACAGGAACCTTCTGCGTTGCAGTGGCAGTCAATCAGTATGTATGTGGGTTTCATGCCTTCTGGTACCGCCCTCAGTGGCCCTCATTTTATCAGAAGTCAACTAGAGTATGTTCATTTATTCATTCATTTTTTATTTATTAAAAGCTCCCTGGTGATGGGAGCAATTTTGTACCGCTATTGAAGATATTTATAGCAAGTGAATTTAATTTTAATCAGGGCCACTGGAATTATGCGACAGGGAAGGGCGGAATTATGCTGCAGGGTTGACTAAAATACAGCAAGAAAAGCTAAACAATGTGGCATAATGCAGCACATTTTATTGGTCACTTTGAACTTGGCGTATAATATATGATAAGCCAAGTTCAAAGTGACCAATGAAATTGTGATAAGGCGCTCGTGGAGCCCGTCTTTTTACAGTCAAAATAATGCTGGTGATACGAGTGTAAAACGGAGGTTGGGCAGAAGATCGGCGTGGCATGCCAGTCCCAACACCACCAACGGCCCTAGTCTAACTTACTTGGAAGAGGGTCCTACGAGGCGTGGCAGAACAGGGTGGGCAGCAGGAACGTGCCCAAACGACCAGAGCTACGTATGCCCGTGCGGGAGACTAAACCTGTGAACGCACATAGTACGACGCGTATACGTACGCAGGTATGGCACGCTCTTGGGCAAAACCATGTTAGCAGTTTGTGCAGGTGGAACGTATTTTGCGCCGCGGCTGCAAAAGTGAAGATGCTTCACTTTCCCACATTGTGAGCGCAGCGCCCCTGGCGACTTATAACAGCGCACCGGGGTGCCGAGGCGCACAGTTTGGGAACCACAGGTGTAGGGGATGGCAAAAATCTGTAAATGTTTAATTGTTTTGTGATGAAGCATGCCGTAGATTTTTATAGTTTTAAAGTTCAATATAAATGTGTGTGTACACCAGGCCCTGTTCTAGCGGGTGGGCAGGGTGGGCCAGGCCCACCCAAACATGAGCCTGGCCCACCCAATCAAGGAGCCTTGGCCCTCGCAGTGAGGGCTTGAAGGCAGGCGCGCAAAGCACACGTAGTGTGTGTCAGCCCTGGCCGAGACAGTGTTGCAGCGCGGAATACAAAATCCCTCCCTTCACCACAGACCATAGATCTTTACAGACACATTCATTCACTACTTTCGCTGGTGGGGCCCATACCACCAACATTCATTCTCTATTGATCTGTGTTCCTAAGGAGGTGATTATTCCATTCGCTGTAATGAGAGGAAATACCTGTAGTCCCTAATGAGCCATAGATTCACCTACCCTTCTCTACCTCACTAGGATCTAGACATCACCCTTAGTATTCCTCCCATGGATAGGCCATGGATCAGCTAGTTGTTGGGTGAAGTAACTCCTAATTCTATAATCATTTTACATCAATACATTTCTCAAATAACAACCCGACACAGTTCTTGTAGTCAATAATCAAAATGTATCTAAATAATGTAAAAAGAAATCATTCGTTATTCAAGCAGCTGATTATCATATTTACCTATTCTGGCTAAATGTCGTCCTCTAAGTCGAATTCAGATCTTTTGTCTCTCTATGCCCATAAAAGCGATTATTCAGTTAGGGAAACAGCTGTCCTGCAGTGTCACCGTCCTCTCCGTCAGCATAACGTCAGGAAATCGAGTAGGCAATCAAAGCGATGGCAAACGACCCTCTCTATTCTACTCCTTTTATAGTAAAATCACTTCAACATGTAACAAGTTTTGGGGCACAGTTTCTTCTGATTGGTTGATTTAGTATAGTCTCTAAGGTTTCTCATAGGCATTTTGTCAGGAGGTCACGACATGGGTAAAATACGGTTCGAAGAAGTGTCCTTTGTTTTATGAATTCTTGGATGTGGTCCCTGGTGGAGGGTGGCAGTGAGGGAATCCGAGGAAGAGGTCAATAGAGGGAGGGGCTACGGAGCGATGAGAGGCACTGGTGGAGGGTGGCAGTGAGGGAATCCGAGGAAGAGGTCAATAGAGGGAGGGGCTACGGAGCAATGAGGGGCACTGGTGGAGGGTGGCAGTGAGGGAATTCGAGGAGGAGGTCAATAGGGGGAGGGGCTACGGAGCGATGAGGGGCACTGTTGGAGGGTGGCAGTGAGGGAATCCGAGGAAGAGTTCAATAGAGGAAGGGGCTACGGAGCGATGAGGGGCACTGGTGGAGGGTGGCAGTGAAGGAATCGGAGGAGGAGGTCAATGGGGGGCTACGGAGCGATGAGGGGCACTGGTGGAGGGTGGCAGTGAGGGAATTCGAGGAGGAGGTCAATAGTGGGAGGGGCTATGGAGCGATGAGGGGCACTGTTGGAGGGTGGCAGTGAGGGAATCCGAGGAGGAGGTCATGGGGTGGAGGGGGGAGCTAGAGAGAGATGAGGGGTACTGGTGGAGGGTGGTAGTGAAGGAGTCTGAGGAGGAGGTCATGAGGGGGAAGGACTACAGAGAGATGAGGGTCACCAGTGGAGGGTGACAGTGAGGGAATCCGAGGAGGAGGTCATGAGGGGGATGGGCTACAGAGAGATGAGGGGCACTAGTGGAGGATGACGGTGAGGGAATCCGAGGAGGAGGTCAATAGGGGGGGCCATGGAGGCATGAGGGGCACTGTTGGAAGGTGGTAGTAAAGGTATTTATGGAGAAAGAGGTTATTGGTGCGGTGCCAAAAAAGACTTTTGCATCAGCGCTGAAGCCGGCCCTGTCATGGCCTTTCTGTTTTTCTTTATTTAATTAGCAGTCGGGTCATAGGGGCTACTGTGGAACATACTTTAAAGTGCGTGCTAACTATATTTACCGCTATATTCAATGTTTTAAGATTGAAGGTGATTTTACTAATGTTTTTACGGGGAAAAATGAAAGTGGAACCCGATGGTGCCTGAAATGGGGCTGGGGCCCATGGTCAGCTGTGAGATAAGGTGCACCGGAGAGGAGTAGTGGATAATCAAGCCTGTAAGGGAGTGCGTTGCAGAGTCCGGGGTCAGGTGGAGGTAGTAATGAAGAGGGATTCACCCTGAAGGATCGCACAGAGGGAGCCTGTAAGGGAGTGCGCTGCAGAGTCAGTCCGGGGTCAGGTGGAGGTAGTAATGAAGAGGGATTCTCCCTGAAGGCTTGCACAGAGGGAGCCTGTAAGGGAGCGCGCTGCAGAGTCCGGGGTCAGGTGGAGGTAGTAATAAAGAGGGATTCTCCATGAAGGCTCGCACAGAGGGAGCTTGTAAAGGAGTGTGCTGCAGAGTCCGGGGTCAGGTGGAGGTAGTAATGAAGAGGGATTCTCCCTGAAGGCTCACACAAATGGAGCCTGTAAGGGAGTGCGTTGCAGAGTCAGGGGCAGGTGGAGGTAGTAATGAAGAGGGATTCTCCCTGAAGGCTGGCACAGAGGGAGCCTGGAAGGGAGTGCGTTGCAGAGTCCGGGGTCAGGTGGAGGTAGTAATGAAGAGGGTTTCTCACTGAAGGCTCGCACAGAGGGAGCCTGTAAGGGAGTGTGCTGCAGAGTCCGGGGTCAGGTGGAGGTAGTAATGAAGAGGGATTTTCCCTGAAGGCTCGCACAGAGGGAGCCTGTAAGGGAGTGCGCTGCAGAGTCCGGGGTCAGGTGGAGGTAGTAATGAAGAGGGATTCTCCCTGAAGGCTCGCACAGATGGAGCCTGTAAGGGAGTGCGCTGCAGAGTCCGGGGTCAGGTGGAGGTAGTAATGAAGAGGGATTCTCCCTGAAGGCTCGCACAGATGGAGCCTGTAAGGGAGTGCGTTGCAGAGTCAGGGGCAGGTGGAGGTAGTAATGAAGAGGGATTCTCCCTGAAGGCTGGCACAGAGGGAGCCTGGAAGGGATTGCTTTGCAGAGTCCGGGGTCAGGTGGAGGTAGTAATGAAGAGGGTTTCTCACTGAAGGCTCGCACAGAGGGAGCCTGTAAGGGAGTGTGCTGCAGAGTCCAGGGTCAGGTGGAGGTAGTAATGAAGAGGGATTCTCCCTGAAGGCTCGCACAGAGGGAGCCTGTAAGGGAGTGCGCTGCAGAGTCCGGGGTCAGGTGGAGGTAGTAATGAAGAGGGATTCTCCCTGAAGGCTCGCACAGAGGGAGCCTGTAAGGGAGCGCGCTGCAGAGTCCGGGGTCAGGTGGAGGTAGTAATGAAGAGGGTTTCTCACTGAAGGCTCGCACAGAGGCAGCCTGTAAGGGAGTGTGCTGCAGAGTCCGGGGTCAGGTGGAGGTAGTAATGAAGAGGGATTCTCCCTGAAGGCTCGCACAGAGGGAGCCTGTAAGGGAGTGCGCTGCAGAGTCTGGGGTCAGGTGGAGGTAGTAATGAAGAGGGATTCTCCCTGAAGGCTCGCACAGAGGGAGCCTGTAAGGGAGTGCGTTGCAGAGTCAGGGGCAGGTGGAGGTAGTAAGGAAGAGGGATTCTCCCTGAAGGCTCGCACAGATGGAGCCTGTAAGGGAGTGCGCTGCAGAGTCTGGGGTCAGGTGGAGGTAGTAATGAAGAGGGATTCTCCCTGAAGGCTCGCACAGAGGGAGCCTGTAAGGGAGTGCGCTGCAGAGTCCGGGGTCAGGTGGAGGTAGTAATGAAGAGGGATTCTCCCTGAAGGCTCGCACAGATGGAGCCTGTAAGGGAGTGCGCTGCAGAGTCCGGGGTCAGGTGGAGGTAGTAATGAAGAGGGATTCTCCCTGAAGGCTCGCACAGATGGAGCCTGTAAGGAAGTGCGTTGCAGAGTCAGGGGCAGGTGGAGGTAGTAATGAAGAGGGATTCTCCCTGAAGGCTGGCACAGAGGGAGCCTGGAAGGGAGTGCGTTGCAGAGTCCGGGGTCAGGTGGAGGTAGTAATGAAGAGGGTTTCTCACTGAAGGCTCGCACAGAGGGAGCCTGTAAGGGAGTGTGCTGCAGAGTCCAGGGTCAGGTGGAGGTAGTAATGAAGAGGGATTCTCCCTGAAGGCTCGCACAGAGGGAGCCTGTAAGGGAGTGCGCTGCAGAGTCCGGGGTCAGGTGGGGGTAGTAATGAAGAGGGATTCTCCCTGAAGGCTCGCACAGAGGGAGCCTGTAAGGGAGCGCGCTGCAGAGTCCGGGGTCAGGTGGAGGTAGTAATGAAGAGGGATTCTCCCTGAAGGCTCGCACAGAGGGAGCCTGTAAGGGAGTGCGCTGCAGAGTCTGGGGTCAGGTGGAGGTAGTAATGAAGAGGGATTCTCCCTGAAGGCTCGCACAGAGGGAGCCTGTAAGGGAGTGCATTGCAGAGTCAGGGGCAGGTGGAGGTAGTTATGAAGAGGGATTCTCCCTGAAGGCTCGCACAGATGGAGCCTGTAAGGGAGTGTGCTGCAGAGTCCGGGGTCAGGTGGAGGTAGTAATGAAGAGGGATTCTCCCTGAAGGCTCGCACAGATGGAGCCTGTAAGGGAGCGCGCTGCAGAGTCCGGGGTCAGGTGGAGGTAGTAATGAAGAGGGATTCTCCCTGAAGGCTCGCACAGAGGGAGCCTGTAAGGGAGTGCGTTGCAGAGTCAGGGGCAGGTGGAGGTAGTAATGAAGAGGGATTCTCCCTGAAGGCTCGCACAGATGGAGCCTGTAAGGGAGCGCGCTGCAGAGTCCGGGGTCAGGTGGAGGTAGTAATGAAGAGGGATTCTCCCTGAAGGCTCGCACAGAGGGAGCCTGTAAGGGAGTGCGTTGCAGAGTCCAAGGTCAGGCGGAGGTAGTAATGAAGAGGGATTCCCCCTGAAGGCTCGCACAGAGGGAGCCTGTAAGGGAGTGCGCTGCAGAGTCTGGGGTCAGGTGGAGGTAGTAATGAAGAGGGATTCTCCCTGAAGGCTCGCACAGAGGGAGCCTGTAAGGGAGTGCGCTGCAGAGTCCGGGGTCAGGTGGAGGTAGTAATGAAGAGGGATTCTCCCTGAAGGCTCGCACAGATGGAGCCTGTAAGGGAGTGCGCTGCAGAGTCCGGGGTCAGGTGGAGGTAGTAATGAAGAGGGATTCTCACTGAAGGCTCGCACAGAGGCAGCCTGTAAGGGAGTGTGCTGCAGAGTCCGGGGTCAGGTGGAGGTAGTAATGAAGAGGGATTCTCCCTGAAGGCTCGCACAGAGGGAGCCTGTAAGGGAGAGTGTTGCAGAGTCCGGGGTCAGGTGGAGGTAGTAATGAAGAGGGATTCTCCCTGAAGGCTCGCACAGAGGGAGCCTGTAAGGGAGTGCGTTGCAGAGTCAGGGGCAGGTGGAGGTAGTAATGAAGAGGGATTCTCCCTGAAGGCTCGCACAGATGGAGCCTGTAAGGGAGCGCGCTGCAGAGTCCGGGGTCAGGTGGAGGTAGTAATGAAGAGGGATTCTCCCTGAAGGCTCGCACAGAGGGAGCCTGTAAGGGAGTGCATTGCAGAGTCCAAGGTCAGGCGGAGGTAGTAATGAAGAGGGATTCCCCCTGAAGGCTCGCACAGAGGGAGCCTGTAAGGGAGTGCGCTGCAGAGTCTGGGGTCAGGTGGAGGTAGTAATGAAGAGGGATTCTCCCTGAAGGCTCGCACAGAGGGAGCCTGTAAGGGAGTGCGCTGCAGAGTCCGGGGTCAGGTGGAGGTAGTAATGAAGAGGGATTCTCCCTGAAGGCTCGCACAGATGGAGCCTGTAAGGGAGTGCGCTGCAGAGTCCGGGGTCAGGTGGAGGTAGTAATGAAGATGGATTCTCACTGAAGGCTCGCACAGAGGCAGCCTGTAAGGGAGTGTGCTGCAGAGTCCGGGGTCAGGTGGAGGTAGTAATGAAGAGGGATTCTCCCTGAAGGCTCGCACAGAGGGAGCCTGTAAGGGAGTGCGCTGCAGAGTCCGGGGTCAGGTGGAGGTAGTAATGAAGAGGGATTCTCCCTGAAGGCTCGCACAGAGGGAGCCTGTAAGGGAGCGCGCTGCAGAGTCCGGGGTCAGGTGGAGGTAGTAATGAAGAGGGTTTCTCACTGAAGGCTCGCACAGAGGGAGCCTGTAAGGGAGTGCGTTGCAGAGTCAGGGGCAGGTGGAGGTAGTAATGAAGAGGGATTCTCCCTGAAGGCTCGCACAGAGGGAGCCTGTAAGGGAGTGCGCTGCAGAGTCCGGGGTCAGGTGGAGGTAGTAATGAAGAGGGATTCTCCCTGAAGGCTCGCACAGAGGGAGCCTGTAAGGGAGCGCGCTGCAGAGTCCGGGGTCAGGTGGAGGTAGTAATGAAGAGGGTTTCTCCCTGAAGGCTCGCACAGAGGGAGCCTGTAAGGGAGTGCGTTGCAGAGTCAGGGGCAGGTGGAGGTAGTAATGAAGAGGGATTCTCCCTGAAGGCTGGCACAGAGGGAGCCTGCAAGGGAGTGCGTTGCAGAGTCTGGGGTCAGGTGGAGGTAGTAATGAAGAGGGATTCTCCCTCAAGGCTCGCACAGAGGGAGCCTGTAAGGGAGAGTGTTGCAGAGTCCGGGGTCAGGTGGAGGTAGTAATGACGAGGGATTCTCCCTGAAGGCTCGCACAGAGGGAGCCTGGAAGGGAGTGCGTTGCAGAGTCAGGGGCAGGTGGAGGTAGTAATGAAGAGGGATTCTCCCTGAAAGCTCGCACAGAGGGAGCCTGTAAGGGAGCGCGCTGCAGAGTCCGGGGTCAGGTGGAGGTACTAATGAAGAGGGATTCTCCCTGAAGTGTCGCGCAGAGGGAGCCTGTAAGGGAGCGCGCTGCAGAGTCCGGGGTCAGGTGGAGGTAGTAATGAAGAGGGTTTCTCACTGAAGGCTCGCACAGAGGGAGCCTGTAAGGGAGTGCGTTGCAGAGTCAGGGGCAGGTGGAGGTAGTAATGAAGAGGGATTCTCCCTGAAGGCTCGCACAGAGGGAGCCTGTAAGGGAGTGCGCTGCAGAGTCCGGGGTCAGGTGGAGGTAGTAATGAAGAGGGATTCTCCCTGAAGGCTCGCACAGAGGGAGCCTGTAAGGGAGCGCGCTGCAGAGTCCGGGGTCAGGTGGAGGTAGTAATGAAGAGGGTTTCTCCCTGAAGGCTCGCACAGAGGGAGCCTGTAAGGGAGTGCGTTGCAGAGTCAGGGGCAGGTGGAGGTAGTAATGAAGAGGGATTCTCCCTGAAGGCTGGCACAGAGGGAGCCTGCAAGGGAGTGCGTTGCAGAGTCTGGGGTCAGGTGGAGGTAGTAATGAAGAGGGATTCTCCCTCAAGGCTCGCACAGAGGGAGCCTGTAAGGGAGAGTGTTGCAGAGTCCGGGGTCAGGTGGAGGTAGTAATGACGAGGGATTCTCCCTGAAGGCTCGCACAGAGGGAGCCTGGAAGGGAGTGCGTTACAGAGTCAGGGGCAGGTGGAGGTAGTAATGAAGAGGGATTCTCCCTGAAAGCTCGCACAGAGGGAGCCTGTAAGGGAGCGCGCTGCAGAGTCCGGGGTCAGGTGGAGGTACTAATGAAGAGGGATTCTCCCTGAAGTGTCGCGCAGAGGGAGCCGAGTAGTGTCACTTGCCTGATACTCCCACCTCAGAAACCTCCTCTTCCCATCAAAGGGACATTACATGGAAAAAACACTTTCTGAGAGTGATAATATTTAGAAAGAGACTTGGAAAAGAGTGCGTTTTACTGGGCCTTGTAGGACTAAGAAGAGATAAAGGAGGGCCAGGAAGCAGGCCTGCCCAGACATATATGCGACAAATCGAGCCCGCAGTGGCCCACCCGAATGCACCCTTGGCCCACCCATATAAAGATTCCTGTAGCCCGGCCTGGTGCACACGCTTATTACTTTCCATGTACAAAGGTTTTCGCTTTCGGAGACACTGTGAATAGACTAGTCCCTGAGTGTGGAGCGGTGGAGCCAGCCACCGTTCCGTCTGCTCATTCGCTGATTCCCGCGGAGACGGGCGCGAAAGATAACAGGGTCTTGAGCCCAGGTTAGAGGTCATGGGTGACACCGTGCCCGAGTCGTGCTATCCCCTGCAGGACATTTGAGCACCAAACACCCTGTCCTTCACCTCTGCTGTCTATTTCTGGAACTTTCTCAGAATGTAATGTTTGTAAAGACTTCCTCGCCAGTCAGACGTGAACCGATGTGAAACAGCAGTTTTTTTTATACATTTGGGTCTATTGCATTAATTTGTAACTTGCTGCATTGTTTTATCGTGGGGTTTTCTCTGTTAACTATTTGCCTGTCTGTGTTCCATCCCTAATCCCGTTATCCCCCGGGTGAACATTGGGGGTCTGGGAGCTGAGCGGAGAGAATTGTCTTCTCTTCAACTTCCCACCTTTATAGGCGTTATATATAGTATAGCATATAGATAATGTTATCGCGTTCAGGGGCCTTATATGTCACCACGTGCTGCGGCATCATATTAAGCCGGTGTTAAACACTGCCGACTTCCCCGTAATCACATTTTTTGAAACAGTTTTGTGCCTATTTTGCAATATGCTGTGCAGAACTGTTCCGTTAAAGTGAAATGAAGGCCGTCGAGATCTCCAGAAGCAGGCCTGCTCCTCATAGGAAAGATGCCGCCTCTTGTAATGTGGTCCTTACATTTTAGAAATGTCAATGTTTCCCTTTTAATTATAGTCGGTGGTCTGAGTGATAATGCTAAAACTCTCACTTTAACAGAATGGTCACGCAAAGAGTTGGAGCTCAGGGGACTTGAGGTGCACTTCACAAAAAGCTCCATTTGAAACAGACCAAATTTGAACGGTCTCAGCAGAGGGGCAAGTGACTGAATGGGCACAGAGTGCAGCTACCAGGGCCCTAATGTTATCGCGTTCAGGGGCCTTATATGTCATCACTGCTGGGGCATCATATTAAGCCGGCGTTAAACACTGCCTACTTCCCCGTAATCAATTTTTTTTTAAATCAGTCTTGTGACTATTTTGCAATATACTGTGCAAAACTGTTCCGTTTAAGTCAAATTAAGGCCGTAAAATTAATACGTGCAAAAACATTGAATTGGGGCGGGGTCTGCCGGGACGCTTAACACTCTCTTTAAACTTTTTTTTGAGAAACATTTTACACGCGTTTCTCTAGCCTCCCTTTTTACTTTAAAAATTACAAATAGCCAATTAGGATTGTAAATTTACTAAGCATCCTGCCTTTAAAATTGCCTTTTGCGACCCCCTCGTTTACAGTTTCAGCAGGCATATGAAGCATACTTCCCCCATTTGCAATAGACTTCAGTTCACGTAAGCGTGAGACTAGAAAGGATTGCCTTCTCAGTATTGTTCAGGAATGCAGCAACTCACCAAATGTTTCATGTCTCACCAGCATGTGCAGGGTGCCAGTCAGGCTACGATCATGCTATGGTTTACCACACTGACGTGTTTCCACCTTTGAGAGGTTTAGAAGGGCTTGGGGTGCAAAGCCCTGCACCAACACTGAGGCTTCTTTGACCCTGCAGGAGTAGGCAATGTCTGGGCCTTCACTAATGGTGTAGTATCTGCGCAGGCTGCCAACTTGGAGTACTCCAACACTTCCTGCCACAGCAATTGGCGGAGTACAGGCCTTGCTCAGCACAAGCCTTCCGTCCCGCTGACAATCTTATTTCAGCCACCATTTTACAAGTGTTCCTGCCGTGCACATTTTCACAAGCGCATTACTCTGCCTTCTGTGGACACCATCCCTTTAAGTGAGAGCACAGCACCCCTCTTCCCCTCCAGCCTGGTTGACGCGATGCAGCTGTCTGTGTCTTGGGCCCCACATCCCAGTATACCCCACCTGCTCTAACCTAGAAAACCTATAACCCCGGTAGCTTAAAAGCCCCCAGTGGTTGGTTTACTTCCGGGTGGGCCCTGCATAGTATATATAGCCTGGCTGCTTTAAAAGTACAAGAGAGCCAACTCAATGTAAACTGTGTCTTCTCCACCTCACACTTGTATGCATGAACACTATTAAACGCTGCACCCCAAAACAAGAGTGCCTGTCTAGTCACACACGCAAATCTAACAAGCATTGGCATCGCCTTTGGGAACTTATAAGTGTTTAGCCATGCAACGGTTGATGTTGCATAACTAAATACTTACAAGGTCCCAAAAGCGTGACCTATTGGCTATGCCAATGCTTGTTTAAAGATAGGGACCAAGATGGAGCCCCTCCAGGCATCAGGCGTTGTTGCTGTCTGGAGAGTGTAGTTGTATAGGGGAGTTAATATTGCAGCCCAAAAGTCAGGGGCCTTTTTGAAAACCGGCGCTGGAATCCCGTTTGGCCCAGGGGCCCCATCATTCTTCATGTTCTTGATGGTCTTAATGACCATTTGAGGGATTAGCTGGGCTGTTACTACACTATGTGTGTCCGCCGGCGATCTATTACCCTCAGATCGGTTGCAATGGCTGGCTTTTGTGCCTTCTGGCATGATGTATGGCTGCCAGTCTGGGCCATCACCTCCGCAGGCCCCGTCTGAGCTATCTTTGTATGTGGGGGTAGTTGTGTAAAGCTGTTTGACATAGATCAGCCAGTCCTTTTCTGCTACTCCGTTCTCTCTTGAGATTCCTCTGCTGCTCAGTTGGTTTATGTGTCTCCACAGATGCGCTGGATTGTTTTTTTTAGCAGGGAGAGAACCTTGAGCCATTCCCTTTACCTGGTGGCGTTTTTGTGTTCCCATATATTCTTCCTTAGTGCTGCCCTTAATGAGGCAACTGATGGTCCCTCCTGTAAGCCGCCCCCTCTTTTTGCCCCCTCTCTTCTTGTTTGCGAGGGCCTTTGCTGTCCTGTATTTCTTTGTTTAGCCCTATCCAGCTCTTCTTGGTTGCCCATTAAGCCTGGGGGGATGTGACTGGGGATTCCCGAGCTTAGCTTGTAGGTCCTCCATGATGTCTTCCCAGGCCTTTATGGGTGAGAGCGACGAAGACAAATAACCTTCCTATTTTTCTTCATCCAAGTTTGTAGCGTGTTGCCTGTATTGTCCGACCATTTGATCCTCCTGACAGCACTGTATTTTTCGTCCCCTCTTGATGCTCCAATGGTTTGGTGATAGAGAGCAGACGGAACTGTCATCTGGAAGACCGTTCTAAATGGCCTGTGGTCACTTTCTGACCTATCTTCTACTTCAAAGTCATCTAGTCTGGTCGCCAGTGCCTCGCTGACCATGATGTAGTCAATTCTTGAGATGTCTCTGAAGGTGGGGAGAGGATCCCATGTGTTCGAGTGGGCCATTTTCAGTGCGTGAGTGGAGGTCAGTTTATGGTTGCTAATGAAATTGGACAGGGGTGCTGCCCTACCGGATCTCAGGGTAGGGGGCTTGTTTGTGTCCAGATCTCTCAGATAGAAATTCCCCGCTAGCATAACCTGGTGTTTTTTGTATTTGCACCGGAGGTCTTCAAGTCTCCCCAGCAGTCCCTTCAGCTTCTCTTTCATGGCAGGCTGTGCCGGGTTGATGTAACAGTTAATTATTAAAAGAGACATTGGATATGAATTAAGGTACAGGCCTCTGATGTGTAAGGCTTGCAGTCCAGGTGTGTTTAAGTCAATTGCCGTAGATTCCAGGGCACTTTTGTACTTTATAAAAACTGATAGACCGCTGGCTAGTCTGCCAAATAGATTCTTTTTTATGGCTGGCATGAAGTGTTCGTAGTACCCTACCAGTGGAGTGCTGGACGAGGCCCACATCTCTTGGAGGCAGAGTATATCGCCTGTTTCCAGAAACTGCTTCAAAATTTCATTGCCGCTGATTTTACTTATCCCTGCTATATTCCAGGAAATTATGGTTAGTTGCTGTTTGTGGGCTGCTCTTCGCCTTGTCACTCCCCTGGCTAGTTGGAATTCTCTGCCGTTAGGGATGCTGGTGCCCCACATTTGGAATTCCTTATGGAATTGGAGAAAAGGGTCCTGCACTATTGACCCGATAATTGTTTTGGCCCAAAATCCTGATGTCCATTGTGACCCTTAGGGCGGTGCGAGTAATGCCTGAGCAACCCGGACTATTTGTCCCATGCAGGATTGACCAAGGGGTCTTTTCCCTGTTGTCTGGTGCCAGGACGTACGGGTATTTTGGATGTGGCACCATCTGAACATCGATGCCCCACTCTGCAAGTTGTGTGGAGTTGTGCACAATGGCTTGTTGTATTTTTATGTGGTTTAATCCCACCACTGATGAGTCACCATGTGTGTCCCTCTTTGTACTCAGAAATGTCACCCATTCTATGTCGCCAGTTTGTATTTGTTCTAGGGTGACCAGGTGTTTAAAGAGGTGGAGTATATTGCTCCTGTTCAAGATGTCGTGCTGTCCATTGCTGTGATACCTTGTGATGAGGAGTGCCTCATGGACCACTGTTGGTGGGCCATGGATTGGAGCCACTCTGCCCATGTGAGGTAGGGGCCCTGCCAGCCTTGACCCTGTGCTTTGCGTTCCTAATTTGATCCTAGGCTGTCTTACTTGGGACCACTTGTTATGGCCTTGGTTGACCCCAGTGTCAGACTCTTGTCCAGATTCTGGTTGGAGTGGGGACGGATCCATCTGTTCTAGCGCTGTTGTGGGTGTCTCTGCTTGGGGGCTTGCCTCATGTACTGCCGTGCTTAGTCTGACTGCTGAATCGTGGCCGCTGGGCTGGTTGCGCCTTGTTAAAGGTTTTTGGGCCATCCCAGTGCGGGAGAAAGGGGAAGTCGGTTGTTTTTGCTCTTCCACCAGAAGATGGCAGGCCTGGGACTACTTTTTGCTCCAGTTTTTGGCAATGAAAATTGGGTAAGGCTGAGGTGGATTGGTATTCCCTTGCGGAGGCGGGGTTGTACTCTTCATCAACTGCTGTTGTCTCCCTCTTGTCTTAGTTTTTTTCTATTGTTTACTCAGCTTCTTTTTTGCTTGCCTCGATAGGGTGGTATCTTGTGCTTCCACTGTACTGGGGATGTGTTCCTGCGAGTCTAGTGCCGGAGCCTCATCCCCTCCGCTGTGCCCCTTGATTACGCTGGATGTCCCTTTGGCCCTTATGGAGCTGCCCAGGTCGTCTGGAATCTTTGAATCCGGCCCCACTCGCCATCCTACTTGTTTTCTTGCCTCCAGGTGGTTGTGGTTTGTTAGCGCCATGTCATCTGTGGTGGATGTACTAAATTTCTCCCGGCGTCCTTTGACTGTTTCTACTATATTTGTAGGATCTCAGGCCCATTTCTCCATGAGGGTTGAGCAACAGCAGGTGCAGTCGCCCTGACTCGAAGTCATGTACTGGTTGAGCTTGTTATCTAATTCATCCACTCTGGAACGTATGTTGACTGGCCAGGCTGCGATTACTGCATTTTGGATGACTGCCATAGCAGGGCTTTGTTAGTGGTGTAGCTCATCTCTGTCGGTGGAGTTTTCTCCCAGTCCGCGTCAATACTTATGATGCAGGGTTTTTTGCCAGTTTTTACATTGACGCCCCCTGGGGGTGTCAAAGGCATCAGCAAATTTGGGGTTAGTTCAAGCTTTCTTTCAATCTTCTGGCCCAGATTGTGGAGAAATGAAGCTGTTAGATCCCCTCCCACTGGGGAGTCTGGTTCCTCGGTGACTGGGTGTTGCCATGTGCTTGTGTGGTTTGCTTCAGGTTCCATGCTCAGGGAGTCTGGACTGTAGGCTGTGACCCGATGAATTTGCGCTTTCGTCGTTAAAGTTGGTACGTCCTTAATTGGAACTGATTCATGTGTCATGTTTGGTGTAACGTCTCCCCCCATTGCTGAGATTTGAGGAGGAGTTGGGCACATGGTTAGACCTTTAGACTGCGTTAGGTCGGGGAGGCATCGGACCACACCCTCCCTTTCCTTCTGTCCACTGGGTTCATTGCTCAGGAATAGTCCCTCTCTGCAAGTATTCTACGGGGGTGATCTACCAAGCTCTTTGAGACTGCTGTCTTGTGCCATACTTAGGCCATGGGGTAGAGCGCCAGGGGGGAACCCCTGGTCATGGTTAGTGTTGGAGCTATCCTTTTTCCTCAGAAAGTGCCTTATCAAGCCCTTTTGTGCAGCGTCTTGAGGTGATTCCTTTCCGTCACCTGAAAGTGATTTACTGCTTGTGGTCCTCATAGACCCCTTTTTTTGGAGGTGATCATTGAGAGATTCCTCTGAAGTCATGTGCGCTCGTCCTTTTCTTTTGGGTCCCATGTCTAGGTGGAGCACTGGAATAGCTCCTCCTGCTGTGTCTCTGCTCACTTACAGATTATGCCGGGCTGAGCGGCCACTCCCTCGTTGGTACAAAGGAGTTGCAGCTATACTGGGGGAAGAATGGCTTTAAAGGATCTTAACGTGTCTGGCAGTATGCTCTGTGGACACCTTGCTACGGCCACCTACTAAAGGGCAGCCGCGCTTGCCTCCAACAGACACAGTCACCAACTGGTCTTTTCCCAATTTTTCCAGTTTGCCAGTTCCCTTTCCAGCTGGGGATTTTTCCCCAAAGTCCAAAGCTCAAGGGATTCCGGCCAGTGGCGGAGATTTAGCCATGGCCAAAATCTCCACCTCTGAGCCGGAAGCTCCGCCTCCGGACCAGAAGTCCCACCTCCGGGGCGGAAGCTCCACCTCCGGGCCGGAATTTCCGGCCCGAGTGCGGACGTAAAGTTAGTAGTCGTAAATCCATTCTGTGAATACCAAAAGTAGTAAGTGCATTCTGTGAATACCAAAAGTAGTAAGTTTAGGATTTTGTCTTAAGTTAATTCTGTGAATCGGGCCCCCGAGCTCATATGAAATTCACCAAGGATTCCTGCAAAGCCTCCAATGTGGAAGATTCCCTACACCTTCTTCTCCCAGGTAAGAGGCTCTAGGGCCTGAGAGAAGAACCCTCCGTCTGCTGGGGCTCTAGGTGGGATTCCGAGGCCAGGGAGTGCACGCTCCCTTGCAGATCATTCCAATGCATCCTCCTGCGAGTGCCTGTTGTGAGATACAGCATTCACTCTTGTGACAATTCACTCTCACATTTGCCTGGGTAATAGTTGCACAAGGACACCAACAACTGTAGCTCAATCCTTATTATCTCCTCTAGCATAACAGTTCATTTTGTATCCGGAAATATGAGGTTATTTTCCCCAGACATGAGGCAAGCAAAAATATAATTTTACAAATATCAAGATTAGTTGAGGTAACTACAAAAAAACAATAACGAAGAAGGATAAGGTAAGAAATACACTCTAATTTCTGCATCTTCTAAAAGAGAAAGGTAAAATGTCATGGCCTGAAAATAGGTGTGCTTTACAAAGAGGTCTGCAGGTGTGTTCTCTTTGCACATTCATCTCAGGTGATTTTGAAGACTGTTGGATATGGCAAGGGGAAACCAGAACCGCAACATGATCAATCTCCTGCTACACTCTTGCAAGGCTGCAGATCTGAAGGACAGACAGATGTGTGCTGGGTACAGAGGAGACCTGCTGGTCAGATGATAAGGCTGATGGAGTCTTTCCTCTGCGTACATAAATTAGGCAGGAAAACCTCCACAAACAGGGTGAGCAGATTGAAACTTCCATCATAAAGGATGGATGGACATAATGCCAAGATAGAAGTCAGGCCCGCAGATTGCAAATTCTTTGACAATTGTGAGATGTCAATACATTACTGAACAGATGTGGTTCATAGGATGACGTCAGGCACTAAAAAGGTATAGGTGGCTAGGGGGGCAGTGGGTAAAAGGTTTGGCGTTCAGAGGAAGGGAAGGGTGCTGGAAAGAGTACAGTGAGATTGACTGTCCTTGTTTTATTTATTAAAAAATGATTTAACCCTAAAATGAGTGCAATTCGTTTTTTTATAGCTGTATTTAAATATAAAATGCACATTTGGAATTCATAAATAGTAGAAAGAGGGCTATATCCTGTTCTCCAGTGGAAAATATCCACTGGATAGCTGAACCATCTATGTATGGGCAGTAATGGACACACAAACAGACTTAGAACATTGCAGAACAAAATGCTCAAGATTTCAATTGTTTGAGAGAATGGACCATCATTTTATTGTAAGATTGAATCAACCTTTTTAGCTGCAATTCAAATGCAAGATCAATCTTTACTACTACATGACGTTATTGACTCCATTTCACCTAGCAGTAAAGGACAAGGGGATATTGACTGAGATAGAACCTGGCAGAGCCGAGGGAAGGCGGTCCCAGCAAAAGCAATGTCCAGTTGTCAAGCAGTGAGGAGAGGCAGAGAGCAGAGCACCACTGGTTTCAGCAGCAATAGGGTCAACAAAGGCGGTGAAAGAAGACATTTGATGCAGGACAGGTACAAGCTAATCCTTTCAATATTATGTATATAAATTAGGATTTATAAGTACATAAAACCGGTATTTCTTTTCGAGCATGAACAAGTATTAGAGCACTGTAATCTATCACGTCATACAATTGATTAACCGTCCTAGGAAACACCTGCAGCTCCTCAATGACATAGTCAGCATCCCCTAGCACTTTCCTTATAAAACTCTCATCCATACATAGATGGGGAAACATAAAGCTCCCATTCATGTAATAAGTGGTCTCAAGGCATCCTATCATTATTAAATGCCCTCCATTTTTTAACAGTGATGAGACATTTCTTAAAGCACTGCAGAACCCTTCTTCATCTGTCATGAGGACCTCCAAACAATGAGGCAAAATCAGACAGTCAGCTTGAGGCAGGATGGTGGGAGACAAGGGGTTACTTTTGCTGGCGTCAAATTTTAGAACGTGCTTGAATTTTCTTCTTAACAGATTTTGCTTCTCAGCCCCAGCATCTCTGAAAATAAAATACAAACATTTTAGTTTGATTTTATTATTGATTAAAACGTGATCTTTTCTCACAAGTTATGTCAATTTTGGAAAAAACAGTTTGTATGAACATAAACTATATGTTTGCAAAGGGGCTATATGTATATATATATATATATATATATATATATATATATTTGAAGAAAGAACTCGGTAGTATCCCCCACCAAGGTATCCACGGCACCAAGGAAGTCCACAGCACGGCAAGGTCAGTCAATATCGTTTATTCAATCTATTTCACCAAGTGCACAACAACAGGGACGGTCGACGCGTTTCGGCGAATGCCTTCAACTGGACCATAAAGTCCCAACATCTAGACAGTCTTTTTAAAGTGACAAAGTGCAGTAAAAACAAAGAATTCACCTTGTGTGTTTCAGTAGGCTAGAATGTTAACCCACACTCAACAATGGCATACATTAGGCGCCATTTTGCATTTCAATTTCATTTTTTTAATATATTTTTTTATTTTTTATGTGTTTTGTTGTGTATATAAGAGACATTTCCTATTTATAATTTGGATCTTTTAACAGACAACCAGACAGCATTGGCAGATTTGTTGAGTAAAGTACTCATCAAAATTGGAAAACATTTGTATGAAAAACATAGAACATTGTATATGCTGTGATTATCAAAATCGTGCTCATATTCACATTCTGAAAAGATCCTAAAAAAATCCTAAAAGATATACAGGGAATAATTGGATTTGAGTTTAGACTAGTTTTAAGAAATGACCTCAAAACACAAGGGAAATGTCAGTAATATATATATATTTATATATATATTCACTGAAAAAACCATAGGTTTCACACATGTTATAGTTAGCGGAAATTTTACTGATAAAAAACCAATGAAATTGCCCCGTTATAGTTAGTGCTGGCAACTATAACTCACGCGACCGCAATCCTCTGCTGATGCTAATACTGTATTTAGACACTTATTTGCCCATGTCTTCTTCCATACATTTTTAGCTATACATATATTACAAATATTTTTTTTTATAAAGACACATATGTCATCAGCAGAAGATTGCGGTCGCGTGAGTTATAGTTGCCAGCACTAACTATAACGGGGCAATTTCATTGGTTTTTTATCAGTAAAATTTCCGCAAACTATAACATGTGTGAAACCTATGGTTTTTTCAGTGAATTTGCAAGGTTTTTTAAATGCTAATTCCTAACTATAACGTGTGTGAAACCTATGGTTTTTTCAGTGAATTTGTACGGTTTTTTAAATGCTAAGTTATTTTACGCCATTCGAGGCGTGCGCGCCCACTTAACGCAGTTCGTTCCGTGCACGGTTTTTATTAACTTTAATAAGCCCTGTACATTTGCTGGCCTTCGGCCACCAAAAGCACAGGGGGTGGGGTCAATGTGGATAGTGTTTTTTTTATTTCGATTTTATAATTTCATGTTGCCAAAATTTCGTTTTTTTTCGGTAATAATAAGCCCTGCACATTTGGTGGCTTAGGGCCACCAAAAGCACAGGGGATGGGGAAGGTGTGGATAGTGTTTTGTTTTTTTATATTTTTTTACCGTACGCTTACGGTAAGCGTACGGTAAGCGTACTCGCCGAAATTGCCGAAAAAAATATAAAACCGTTTTTGCTCTTGGGGGATGTTTGGGGACTCCCTCAACATGACTATGTGGGAGGGAGTTGTCAAAACAGCCCCGTAACATGTTTTTGGCCATCAACTTTGATAAATAACACTCAGTGCGAGAGACAAAATGGCGGACGCCGCTTCCTGGTTTCGGCCGATTCGAATGTTTACTAAGATCTAAGAGCCAATCAGAATCGCGCTCGCGCACGCCACCGTACGCTTACGGTAAGCGTACGGTAAGCGTACCGTAAGCGGGCTCAGATATATATATTGATTTAAAGGCTATTTTCTCAGAATCTACTGAACAGATTTACACCAAACCTACAAAAGGCACTTCCTTGACCTAGGGACTACCTCTCTGCCAAATTTCTGGTAATTCTGTTCAGCCGTTCGGGCTGTAGCTCGTTCTAAAGGTCCTATGGAAAAATGCATGGGAAAAACGCATTTGGGGACCCCCCTTTTATCTCAGCCCCCGCTTGACGAATCCCCCCGAGACTTTCAGGGTAGGAGCGGAGCGTAGCGCCCCACCTATTTTGAGAAATTCGCGAGGATTCATAGACCGGCGCCAAAGTTATTCAAAATAGAATGTTGCGGATTTCCTATGGAAAAGGGGTCCTAACTATAACTACCTACTGGCGACCGCCAGTAGGTAATATATATATATATATATATATATATATATATATATATATATATATATATATATATATATATATATATATATATATATATATCATCTACTGGCGGTCGCCAGTAGATAGTTATAGTTAGGACCGTGTTTCCATAGGAAATCCGCAACATTCTATTTGGAATAACTTTGGCGACGGTCGACGAATCCTCGCAAAATTTTCAAAACTAATGGGGCGCTACGCTCCGCTCCTACCCTGAAAGTCTCGGGGGGATTCGTCAAGCGGGGGCTGAGAAAAAAGGGGGGTCCCAAAACGCGTTTTCCCCATGCATTTTCCCATAGGACCTTTAGTCCGAGCTACAGCCCGAACGGCTGAACAGAATTACTTGAAATTTGGCAGAGAGGTAGTCCTCAGGTCAAGGATGTGCCTTTTGTAGGTCTGGTGTAAATCTGTTCAGTAGGTCCTGAGAAAATAGCATTTAAATCAATATATATATCTGTAAGCGCGCTCCGTGCGCTTACCGTAAGCTTACCGTACTCGTACGGTGCCGTGCGCGAGCTCAATTCTGATTGGTGGTTACATGACTGTAAACATTCGAATCGGTCGAAATCAGGAAGTGTCGGCCGCCATTTTCTGTCTCTCACACTGAGAAACAAAGGTGGGGAACGTGAAAAGGGGGCAACGAAGAGAGTTGCAGACCCCCTAGTGTTTGTCAGGGGGTCCAAGAAGGACCCAAAAGTACGAAAAAAACATTTAAAAATTTTAAAAAACAAATCGCGGAGTGCGCGTACGGTAAGCTTACCGTACGCGCACGGGAAAAAAAATAAATAAAAAAAAATAAAGAAGTAACAATCACATTTATTAAATAAATTAAAGGACCCACAAGGGAGGAAAAAACAAATGTTACTGCGTAGAAAATGGCAAGGCGCGCACGGCATGGACTGCGCAACGTGAGCGCTCGGTGCGCGAAGCGCACCGAGCGCGCAGGGTGTGCGCACAGTGAAAAACCACAAAAAAAAATAAAAAATAAATACATAACTTAGCATTTAAAAAACCGTACAAATTCACTGAAAAAACCATAGGTTTCACACACGTTATAGTAAGGAATTATCATTTACAAAACCTTGCAAATTCACTTAAAAAACCATAGGTTTCACACATGTTATAGTTAGCTGTACATTTCACTCGTAAAAAAACAATGAAATTC
The DNA here is from genome assembly GCF_964204655.1 of Triturus cristatus. Taxonomy (NCBI): domain Eukaryota; kingdom Metazoa; phylum Chordata; class Amphibia; order Caudata; family Salamandridae; genus Triturus; species Triturus cristatus. The sequence goes on from NC_140588.1 coordinate 1,114,205,138, forward strand.
CACGTTATAGTTATATCAGGTAACTATAACTTGCGCGACCGCAATCCACAATGTGTAATTTCAGATGTCATCATTGATGTCATGAGTGATGTCACTGACCATGTCATGAGTGATGTAATATGTGACGTCATCAGCAGTTTATTGTGGGCGCGCAAGTTATAGTTACCTGATCTAACTATAACGTGGAATTTCATTGGTTTTTTACGAGTGAAATGTACAGCTAACTATAACATGTGTGAAACCTATGGTTTTTTAAGTGAATTTGCAAGGTTTTGTAAATGATAACTCCTAAATATAACGTGTGTGAAACCTATGGTTTTTTCAGTGAATATATATATATATATATATTATCTACTGGCGGTCGCCAGTAGATAGTTATAGTTAGGACCGTGTTTCCATAGGAAATCCGCAACATTCTATTTGGAATAACTTTGGCGCCGGTTGACGAATCCTCGTGAAATTTTCCAAATAGGTGGGGCGCTCCGCTCCGCTCCTACCCTGAAAGTCTCGTGGGGATTCGTCAAGCGGGGGCTGAGAAAAAAGGGGGGTCCCAAAACGCGTTTTCCCCATGCAATTTTCCATTGGGACCTTCAGTCCAAGGTAGAGCCCGAACGGCTGAACAGAATTACTTGAAATTTGGCAGAGAGGTAGTCCTCAGGTCAGGGAAGTGCCTTTTGCAGGTCTGGTGTCAATCTGTTCAGTAGTTCCTGAGAAAATCAAAAGTAAAATCATATATATATATGGGCGGAGCCTAACCACACATCTCATCCTGAGATTTGATTGGCTGTCAGCACTTCATCCAAGAAGTGTTGGCAGCCATCTTGGGACCAATATACATGATAGCACCTCATTAAAAAGCATTGCAGTTAATAGAAGGTTTTAAGACTTTAGTTACATTATAAATCATTTGTTGATGGTACCATACTCATTTTAGGAATTGTGGTATGTTCTAAGGTGATTTCACCATGTGAAAAAGCCTTCTGCTGGGATATCATGATTGAGAGAAAAATATTTTCTCATGCTTTTCCCACAGAAGTTTGGAAGGTGATCTATAAGCTAAACTGAGAGCTTATTTTCTGTAAATTCACATTATCTTTCTCAGTCATGTGAGAATGAAGTCTGACATTCTCAGTAAAACATGTACATCCAACAAGGACAGAGACTGTCAGTTGATTCCTTTGTGTTCTACTGCAGCTTCCCAGAGTGTTCCAAAGAACAACTAGAGCGCTAACAGTCCTACTTATGATAAACATATGGCACACCTGAAGCCATCTTGCTTGGATTAAAGTGGTAACTCTTAAAACATTTAATTTAAAAAGGAACAAAATGAGGGGGTTCATTTTTCCATAAAAAGTATGATTAGTGCTGCAGAAAGAAAAATTAGGGCACATTTTGAGTGACTTCTCAAATCCTCTTCTATTTCATTAAAAAATTCTGACATGCAGACTGAAACATTCACTTTCAATACCAGCAGCAGTTTTCCCTGGTGAGCAGTAGCTTTACTACAGTGATCTAATGAGCAAAAAGAGTGCTAACATTCTGAATTTATGGCAAATGTGTGACACATCTGAATGCCTTCTTGATGGAATCAAAGTAAAAAACTGAAAGTATTTCCTACTGAGGAGACTGCAGTAAATGAGGAAATTAGGAAACTTCATAACAAATAAGTCTCCCTAGATGGCCACCAGAGACAAAAGAGCCCAAATGTAGCCCAAATATCACCCAGATGTAGCCCAAGTATTGCCCAATGACAGAATGTCCCAGAGTGTTCTTAAAAACAACTAGAGCGCTTACTGTCTTCATTATGACAAAAGTATGGCACACCTGAAGCCATCTTGATTGGAATAAACTGGTAACACTTAAAACATTTAATTTAAAAAGGAACACAATGAGGGGGTTCATTTTGCCATAGAAATTATGATTAATGCTGAAGAAAGAAAATGAGGGCACATTTTGAGTGACTTCTCAAATCCTCTTCTATTTCATTAAAAAAATCTGACATTTAGACTGAAACATGCACTTTTAATACCAGGAGCAGACTTCCATGGTGAACAGTAGTTTTACTACAGTGATCTAATGAGCAACTAGAGTGCTAACATTCAGAATTTATGGCAAATGTGTGACATATCTGAATACCTTCATGATGGAATCAAAGTAAAAAACTGAAAGCATTTCCTACTGAGGAGACTGCAGTACATGAGGAAATTAGGAAACTTCATAACAAATAAATCTCCCAAGATGGCCACCGGAGACAAAAGAGCCCAAATGTAGCCCAAAATCACCCAGATGTAGCCCACATATGGCCCAATGATTGAAGTGTGCAAAACACTTATTATTTTGTGTTTTTGCAGAGTTATATAGTGCAGACTTGTCAGGTATTGAAGTGCTTTACATGAGCATTGGTTAAATCACACAAGAACAAATTCATTTTATTGTAGACATGGGGAGACTAAGTGATTTGACCAGAATCACAGAATGTCGAGCTGAAGCAGAAACTCCAACCTGGTTCGCCAGTTGCAAAGTCTGCAGTTCTGGAAGTAACACCACATCCTCTCCCTTAAGTGCAACATTTATTCAAGTGGTCAACTGGATAAAAAAACATAAAGATAACAAATAATATAAAAGTGCTTTGTCGCTATTTGAAAACTCAGAAAATATGTCCTTATTTTAGTCTTTTAGAGCACTAACCATAATTTTGATGCCAATAAGACCCTCTCATATATGTAATTTCTAAAGGAAATGCTCTAGGTATTACAGTTTTGATTACATAAAGATGACGTCAGGCGTTCCACACTTTTGTAATAAATATAGAATGTTAGCAATCTAGTTGTTCATTAGGATACTGTTGAGAGGCAGAGGCCAGGGGCACGGACTCTGAAAATGGAAGGCAGGTAGGAGGGTGCAAAGGCAACAATTTAACCACACTGAGCAGGCAGGAAGGGCAGTAGCACCACAACAGACTATGGAGGGCAGTGGAAAGGGGGGCAGGGGCAACAAACCAACAATACAGGACTTGCAAGAGAGGCTGTGGCAATGTAATAGACCATTGTGGGCAGAAGGAAGAGGCAATGGTAGTACAACCATACATGCCAACAGACCCGATTCAGCCAGGAAACGCCCAATGTTTTTAAGCTCAATTGGGCTTTATTTGATCTGTCTCCTGTCTACAATCTCCTCTTTTTCAATGTAACTCAAAGGGGAAAATCAATACCCCAGTTTTTTTTCAAAATCTCCCTCTTACCAAGTTCAAAATGTTCGCAAGTATGGTACATTGGATCATGGAAGGAAATGGGGTAGGGACATGGACTTGGATACCAGAGGACAGGAGGGACATGGAGAGGTGCACCAAACTGACCCTACAGGGAAGCATCAGGGTTTGCAGCAGCACAATACACCACACAGGGCATGCGGGACGGGAGTGCAGTACAACAATCCATAGAAAGCAAGAGGGAGGGGACAGGACCATGCACATGGACAACAGAGAACATAGGGGCAAGCGGCAATGGTAGCTAGCTGACCATAATGGACAGACAGGAGAGAAAGCTGCAGCATAACAGACCATAAAGGGCAGGAGGGACGGATCAGGAGCATTACAATGGAACAGACAAGCCAGGAGGGAGGGAGTAGGGGTCTGCACATGTACACAGAGGGCTGGGGGCAAGGGGGCAGGGCAGGAGCAGCAAGATAGCCATGGAGGTCAGGCAGGATGGGCACTAGAAGCAAGACACACCATGAAGAGCAACACTGAGACTGTGATGGCATACACACAGACCATGGAGGGAAGGTGGGAGGGGGTCAGGGGCAGATAACTGACCACACAGGGAAGGTGGGAGGGGCCATGGCAGCACAGAAGACCATGCATGGCAAGTGGGAGGGTTAGTGGCAGCACAATGGCTATGATGGGCAAGAAGGAGGGTGCAGGGGCATGCACAAAGGACGATGGAGGATAGAAGGGAGGGTCAGGACCAGTGCACAGACAAGAACGTTCAGGGGAAGGGGCCTCAAAACAGACCGCATGGCATGTGGACAGGCAGGGTGGAGGTGGCAGGGACAGGTTACAGTCATCTGACAATGCTAGGCAGGTGGGAGGGGAGTGGCAGCTCAACAGAACACTCAGAGTAGATAGGAGTGGCAGGTCCATGGAACATGGTGGGCAAAAAGGATGGAGCAGGGGCATGCACAAAGACATCGGAGGGCAGGGGGAAGGAGAATAGGGGCAGCAAGCTAAGCACAGAGTTTAAGCAGGAGGTCAATGATGGGGCATAGAATTGGGCAATGGAGGGCAGGAGGAGTGGACTGGTACATCATACTAAATTGAGGGCAGTGGCAGCACATCAGACCATGCATGGCAGGAGGGAGGAGGCTAGTCCATGGATTCACACAACAGAGGATAGGGAGGAGGGGGATGGGGCAGCAAGCTAACTGTTCAGAGAAGGCGGGTATTAGGAACTTTATTGTTTTTAAAACGTGTGTCTGTGCGAACTACTTAAAATATGAACAAGTATGCAGCATAATCTCACTTTTATTCAGGAAGAAGAGGATGTTTGTGACTGTGACTCCGGGCTCACTTGGCAGAAACACCCACTGACCCTCCACCCCCTATCGCAAAATGTAAACACAGGTGAACACAGTGTTATATAGAACATAGTCCTGAGAGCACGATTGAAAATGAAAACTAGATATAGTGTATGGTATAAACTATGCACCAAAAAGTGTGATATAAGATGAAGCGGGCGTGAAATATAATAATCAATACATTGTGCGCAATTACAGATTCATTGGAGAGCGCGAGATAGCACAGGCACTAGCGCGTGCTATGCGATATGCGCCTTGGAGTGTAATATGCACAGGGCAGTGTTGTGTAACCTAACTAGTCTCTAAAGTTGTAATATAAAATATGTGCTGGGGAGTGTAACGTTGCATATGCACTGTGACAAAGATATGGATCCCAGATTGTAATATGTATGGCATAGCACTGTGCGTTATAACATAGGAATCGAGGAAGGCACGTTAGATGGGGCAATATAACCCGTGCGAAGACAAGTGTGGCATGACATATTCACGGGGTGGTGTTACAGTGCACATGGGCTAGAGAGTGTCATAGCATATGCACTAGCTAGTGGAATACAACACCGAGGTGTGTGGCACTCAGCAGGCAATGGTGGGTGTAACACAGCATTGGGCTCTGCCAGGAGCGCGCTATGACTCTCAAGTGATGTTCATCCCCTTTCCAGGGAGTAAAATAAAAAGTATTACACATCCGGCAGTGGATGTGTGTTTTATTAACCGTGAGGGGAGTTTCTTGCATAGTTTTGGTCGAATTTTTGTCAAATCCCCTTTGAATGGCTTGGTGTGCATGTGTATTAAATGTGCCCTTCAATAGCTACCCATGTTTGTATAAATAAACGACAAGGGTGTCTACCGGGATTAGGCACGGTAGGGCATGAGACATGTCAAAGCTTCACTAGTGGTGTAAATACATTCCACCTGGATTCATTGTATGCATAGTCGCCTTTTAATGAATATCACGCAAATCGTCATGGTGATAGGTACGTACGGTTTGTCCAGCATGTCCTAGGTGTGTCTATAAATATATATTTTTTTAAAATAATAAAAAACAGTGGCTGGCCCTGGGGATTGGGGTCAAAAAAATATAATTAGGAGACAGGCCCTGGGGGATGGGGTCATCAGGGCCAATAAATTAGAATAAGAAGGGGAACCACACAACCCCCCTTCTTAAAAAATTAAAATAAATAAAAGACTGGCATCGTGCCGGAGGCCACGCCCCCTCCTTGCAGCACTCTGCAAACGCGCCCCCTGGCGAATTGTAAGTTGGGGAATTAATTCTTCTTCAATACTGAAGGTCCCTGAGGGCCAACTAGCCCAACAGGCATCTCCAGTATGCGCCAGGGAGCTGCGCTGCAGACAGGTGTTCTGAGGCCAAGCCCCTTTTTACACCTCTCTGCAACGCAGCTCTGTGGCGCTTACTGGAGGTACCTAGTGGTCTAGTTTGACCCTAGAGACCCTTAGGATTCAACGGGACTTAATCTCTCAACTTAGAAGAGCCACAGGGCGTGTTTACACAGTGGTGAAGGGAGGGGACGGGGCCAGAGGTGACGTGTGCAAACACGCACTATGGCACGTTTTAAATTGGGGATATAATTTCCCTTCAATACTGAGGGCCCCTGGGGGCTAACTAGCCCACCAAGTGCTTCCAGTAAGCGCCACTGAGCTGCATTGCAGAGAGGTGGTCCAGGCCGTGCCACTTTTTACACCTCTCTGCAACGCAGCTCTGTGGCACTTACTGGAGGTACCTAGTGGGCTAGTTGGACCCTAGGGACCCTCAGGATTCAAATGAACTAAATCTCCCAACTAAAAACGGACACAGGGCCTGTTTACACAGTGGTGAAGGGAGGGGACGGGGCCTGAGTTAACGTGTGCAAAAACGCCCTGTGGCCTGTTTTAAGAGGTAGTTTTAATCCCCCTGCCCTATTATATACTAGGGGGTCATGCTAATCACAGGGGGACCCCAACGCATAATGTTCCCTAGTGTATGTAGGTGTTTTCACTGTATTCTAAGTGTCTTTTAACATAGCACTGGCTCTAGGACTGGTTAGTCAGATTCAGTTACCACCAGTATCCGTCTGAAAAAGTTGAGGGTACAGGATGATTTTGCAACAAGGCTTCTTTCTGCTCTTCTTTTTGTTCTTTCTGCATGTTATCCTTCTTCCTGCACTTTTCTTCGTCTTTGAGGACTTCTGTTGGTTCTTTCTGCACTTCTTTTTTTTCTTTCTTTGCATTTTTTCTTCTTTCTTCACATGTCCTATCTCTGTAGGCATAGTTAGAAATTAGCATTTAAAAAACCTTTGAAATTCACAGAAAAAACCATAGGTTTCAGGCACGTTATAGTTAGGAATTAGCATTTAAAAAACCTCAGAAATTCACTGAAAAAACCATAGGTTTCAGGGGTGTTATAGTTAGCTGGAGTTTTCACTTGTACAAAACCATTGAAATTCCCCCGTTATAGTTAGTTCAGCTAACTATAACTCGCGCGCCCGCAATGCACTGCTGATGACGTCACATATTACATCACTCATGACATGGTCAGTGACATCACTCATGACATCACTGATGACATCTCAAATGACATCACTGATGACATCACTGATGACATCATCCTTGTGATAGAGTGGCAGACCTCCTCTCACCCTAATATAACCTTTGATACGCACATTCAAAAATAGAGACTAAAATTTTCAAAACAATGGACATACCAATACCAGTTACAACAACCTCTTCAGTAATTCTAAGATCCACATACACATCCACTCATTCACCAACAGTCCTATACAGTCACTCATACATGTACTCACTCATCATATGTACTCATACACCTATACATCCTGTTACACAATGCCACTCATCCATAGAGTTACTCACACACATAGTCACTCATGCTAATAAAGAATCAAACAATAATTTACTTGCATATACAGTTATACACACACCACCACACTTACTTCTACGGAAACTTACACATACTTAGTCTTTTAAACAATCACTTATTGAAACACATACTTATTCATACAGGAACTCTTTCAATCTCTCACTCTCACATATACTCACTTATATACACCAATAGTCACATATACTAGTTTAAAACATATGTAGTTACTCATAAAGACACTATTGAGACAGTCATTCACTCACTAACACACCCATACACACACTCATCCACCCATACATTCCTGCACACATGTTGTCTTCAACACATACAAACAGTGAGTCACTCATTCATGCACCTATGCACTACGTAATACCCCCCCACCGAACCATGCAGACACTCAGACTGATACTCAAAAAACCAACTAATAACCTATATAGACACCCATATAGCTACTCACCAACCCATGCAGCCACTTATACACAAAGTGAGAGACTGATACAGATATTTACATATTTAAACATTACTCACTAAGCCATGTATTCACTATGATACACTTAATCAGTCAGTTACACAATCAATTTTTCAAAAACAAATCATCCATTTAGACACTTATATACCCATTTATTCTTCCATCGACCTTGAGATATACATATATAAAACATATTTAATTTTCAGAAAAACACACATTCACTGGATGATGTCATCAGTGATGTCATCAGTGATATCATTTGAGATGTCATCAGTGATGTCATGAGTGATGTCACTGACCATGTCATGAATTATGTAATATGTGACGTCATCAGCAGTGCATTGCGGGCGCGAGAGTTATAGTTAGCTGAACTAACTATAACGGGGGAATTTCAATGGTTTTGTACAAGTGAAAACTCCAGCTAACAATAACACCCCTGAAACCTATGGTTTTTTCAGTGAATTTCTGAGGTTTTTTAAATGCTAATTCCTAACTATAACGTGCCTGAAACCTATGTTTTTTTCTGTGAATATATATATATATAAATATATATATATATATATATATATATATATATATATACACACTAGCCATCAATTTGCACAAATCGCACATTTATAATAATAACTCCACATCCACTTTGAAACTGTCGTATGTTGTGCGACCCTTGACCTTCCTGGTAGGTCGCTCCCCTCCGCTGCAGATCTGCCTGCACCCCCGCTGAGGTGTACTGATCGCCGCCGTAATCAAGGCCCTCCACCACCCGCAGGCTTCCACCTACACCTCATCCCTGGTGGCCAGTGGTGGCCTTAGGTTCGTATCTGCTCTGCTGTGCCATATATCTGTCTGTCCACTCCACTTCTGTGCCCCCCTGCCCCCCGCTCGCCGTTTTGTTCTGTGCCCCCTTTTTGATTCTCTGCCCCGTTTTTCTGACTGCTGTTGCACCCTCTTTTGATTCTGTGCCCCGTTTTTCTGTCTGCTGTTGCCCCCTTTTGAATCTGTGCCCCGTTTTTCTGTCTGCTGTGCCCCCTCTTGATTCTGTGCCCCTCTTGCTGACTTCTGTGCCCTCTTGATCCTTGCCCCTTGCCTGTCTCCTTCCTGCGGTCGCTCCGCTCCGCTTCCCTGCCCCCGTCCCAGCTGCTGCTTCCCCTGCGGCCACGCCCCCTCTGCGCCCATTCGCTTCCCCTGTGTCAGGTTTGCAGACTGTCAGTCGCACACACTAGAGAGCACCACTGACCTGTTGTCTTGATCTCAGCGGGGACGAGGATTGCAGATAATGTCCCCAATTCCCCAGAGTGCAACCCCCGGCAGGGGAATGGAATCTCAACTGCCGGAGACTGGACCCCGGGGAAAGGAAGTACAAAAAGGAGGGGTTGGGAGAAGTAGAATCCCTTCGGAGCAGTGGCTGGGAGGTAGGGTGTTCCTGGGAGGATTGCAACCTGCAGGGACGAGAAAGCGAGAGCCAAGGATGTAGTGATAATCTCGAAATTAGAGAACTGAAGCTTCATGCTCCCTTGCTTATACCCACCCGTTTAGACACAGTAGGTACAGGCATCAAATAGAGAATGAGTCCACTCGTGTTAAACTCCCTGAAATGTCTTGTTGCAACCCGGGAACATACCCTCCGGCGTGGTGAAGGGGTATGCTTACAGAGTTTTGAATCCCACTATATTCAAACAGTGACCTTCTCCCACAATGAACACAAGTCACTGGTAGCGCCTCACATCGTATCACTGATAATGCCTTCCCCACAGAACCTCAGAAAATTATAGGCTTGTACTGCACTCAGTGTCTAGGTTAGTACAATAAGGGGGAGTGTTTCGTCACACTCGAAAGCGTTAGGTCCCGAGGAAGGGAAAGTATTCTGAACACCGGTCCGACTATAACCAAAGGGTTCCTTGTGCCAGTATTAAGCGTACTTGTTCTGGGTGTATCTACATTACACCGGTAAAAAGATAATACAGCCTCACGGATCAGCACGCCCGTGCCCGTATCTGTGATAATAGAAATGAAAGCAGGATGTGGACATGGAGAGGAACTCCCGGGCGTCTCTCCCGGGTTACCTGATCTGTTCCGCGGGTTTCTTCGTCTTCGGGACTTGTCACGTCTCTTCTCTCGCCGTGGCCTTCTGGGGGAAAACGGGTCTCGGCCCGACACTGGAAGAACTGCCGAAATGATTCAAGCTGAAATCCGGCGGGGAACACCATCCGCCATTACTCTCCAGCGAATACGATTGACAAGCACTTTCCGCTTCCAGTGGAAGTGCTTATGTAGCGTTTTCCGGGGATTGCGCCCCAGTGCAAGTAGGGAAGTGTAGTTTCGCCTTTGTTTGCGATGTTGGAGCCTGGAAATGGGCTCTAGCGTTCCACGCTGTCGGGACGATGTGTGCGCTACCGCGTGGGTGATCGCTACAGTACCCCTTCTCAAGGACTGACGACTCGGCGGTCGTCCTGGTTTACCTGGATGTCCCTCATGAAACTGCTCCAACAACTCCGGGCAATGAAGATTTTCTTCTGGTTCCCATGTCCTATCTTCCACCCGAACCCTTTCCAGTCTACTAGATATTGAACCCGTCCCCGCACCAGCCGGGAATCTAGAATCTCCTGTACTTCATACTCTTCCTGCCCATCTATGTCTAGAGGATGCGGTTTCGTCGGTAAACGTGCACTGATTGGGCATGGCTGGAGTAGGGACACATGGAAGACAGGGTGGATTTTCCAGGAACTAGGCAACGACAGTCGCATAGCCACTGGGTTGATGATCTCCTCAATGCTATCTACCTACGTATCTTGGTTTTAATTTATCTACGCCCTTTAAATGTAGATTTTTTGTAGAGAGCCATACTTTGTCCCCAACTTGATACTCAGGTTCTTTATTTCTTTTCCTGTCTGCATAGGTCTTTTGCATTGCTTGGGCTGTTGCTAGACTCTGTTTGACTTCTAGTAAGACGGCCCTAAGGTGTGCACGGTGCTCGTGGATGCTGGGTATGGGGGATTGAGCTGGCCATTCAAACGGGAGCATGTTGGGGTGATACCCATAAGTGCAATAAAACGGAGAGCAGCCTAGTGTGGCATGTGTAGCGTTATTATAGGCAAATTCTGCTAGCCATAACAAGGTGGGCCAGTGTAAGGGGTTTTGCAGTGTAAAGCAGCGTAGGTATTGTTCCAGGGTTTTATTCAGGCATTCAGTTTTTCCATCTGTTTGAGGGTGGTAACTGGAGGAGAGACGTGCTTCGATATGAAGAGTTTTGCAGAGGGATTTCCAGAAGCGTGACGTGAATTGTGTACCCCTATCTGTAATCAAGATATTTGGGATTCCATGGTCACGGACCACATGTTGGAGGAAAACTAAAGCGAGCTCTGATGATGTGGGTAGCCTTCTTAGTTATATGAAATGGCCTATTTTCGTTAAGTGATCAACCAACACTAGTATTACTGTTTTACCTTCACAGGGGGGCATTTCCACTATAAAGTCCATGGATATGGTGTGCCATGGCCGTGGGGGAGTAGGTAAAGATTGCAGGAAGCCCACTGGTTTTGTTTGAATGGCTTTTCCCTGCATACAGATTGCACAGTCCTTGATGTAGTCCTTAACATCCTTCCGCAGTCCGGGCCACCAAAAGGAGCGTTCTACACAGGCAATAGTCTTGTATGTCCTCCTAAAACAGAATCGTGGATCCACATTAAGACTTGTTGTTGCTGGGTTGTGTGTGGTATATACAATGCATGGTAGTGATAGGCTAACCCATCCACTTCTGACCGGTGCTCTGGTTCTTCTTTGATCCAGGCCTGTACGTCCAGGTCCGTTAAGGTTACTCTCACATCTTCTAGAAAGTCCTGTGATGTAAGTAGAGCGATGGCATGTTTGGGTGGTTGGGCTTCTGTGAGTATAAGCGGTGGACTCTGCGGGGTTAAGGAGGTATCGTTCTCCCAGTCACCCATACGAGAAAGGGCATCCGCTTTCCCGTTTTGTGGCCCTGGTCGGTATTTGATGACAAAATGATAATCCGAAAAGAATAAGGTCCATCGCAACTGACGGGGTGTCAACGCCTTAGCAGTTTTCAAAAACAGTAGGTTTCTATGGTCCGTGTAGATTTCTACTGTGTGCAAGGCTCCTAAGAGGTAGTGTCGCCATTCTTCGCAAGCCCTCTTGATGGCCAGCAATTCCTTGTCGGAAATGGTATAATTGATCTCACTTGGTGTGAGTTTCTTGGAATAAAACGCGACAGGGTGGAGCTGTCCGTTTACAGGATGTCATTGTGATAGTACCCCTCCCAGAGCGTGTTGTGATGCGTCTGTTTCGAGAACAAACGGGAGTTGTGGGTCCGGATGGCGCAGGATAGGGGCATGAGTAAATTTATCATTTAACATCTGGAATGAGCGGGCTGCTTCTTCTCCCCACTCGAACGGGACATTTTTCCGCAACAGGTGGGAGATCCTATTAAGGGCGCAGTAGTCGATACACGTCCTCAATTCTTCACAGTCCTTCTTGGGTATAAAAAAAAGGGGAGAGGACGCTGGTTAAGAAGAGTGTCTGATGAATCTGGAAGCTATATTGTCTTCTAGGTATTTCTTTAGGTATAGTGTTTCAGGTTCCGTCAAGGCGTACACTCGGCTGCAAGGGATGTTTGCTCCGGCGATAAGCTCGATCCGACAGTCATACTCCCGATGAGGAGGCAATCTAGTCGCCTTTTGTTTATCAAATATCTCGTGATACTCTCGATATTGAACAGGCAGGGTGATGGTACAACAGTAAAGCTCTTGAGTACAGACTGCAGCTAGGTGCGTGGCTGGCGTTTCCTCGTATTCCGTACCCACTTCTTGTTGTTTACAATGTTCTTGGCAATAGACCGAAGCCATGGTAACTGTGCGATCTGTCCAGCTGATTACGGGGTCGTGTAACGTCAACCAGCGCATACCCAGGATGAGCCGGAACTGGGGAGCATCGATTAGGTCGAATTGGATAAATTCGTGATGATCAGGGCCCACCGCCATCTGAAGAGCCCGAGTCCGGTACTTCACTGGTCCAGAAGAGAGGGCCGTTCCGTCTACCGCTTTTACAAGTTCAGGGATCTCTTTCTTTTCGCAGGGTAGTCCAAGTCGGAGGGCATATTCCTGATCAATATAGTTGCCCGTTGCTCCAGAGTCCAGCAGGGCGTCCACTTCTAACACATCCCGGGAAGTGAGCCATAGAGACACTCCGATATTCAGATGAGCCACAGCAGGTTGCAGGGTATTTGCTAATACGGAGGAGGTCGTCACACGTGAAATACCCAACTCAGAGACCTCATCCTGACTTGGGCTTATTAGTTTTCCGCCGGCTCATCTCGTCTTGATGTGGCTTGTACCCGGGAAATAGAAGACCGGTTGCTTACCGGAGTCCGGGCCCGGCATTTTCTAATGAAGTGCCCTCCTTTGCCGCAATAGAGACACAACTTCATTCTTTGGCGTTTATCTCTTTCTTCGGAAGTAAGAGGGAATCTGATTCCTCACAACTGCATCGACTCTGGTCCCTTGACTGTTTTTGGTTGTTCTCCCACCAAGTCTTTTGGTCTAGTGTAAGAAAACCTAGTCTCGCCTCGGCTCTTGTCACCTTTTCTCTCCAGGAGGCGATGGTCCAGATGTACGGTTAGGTCTATTAGTTCTTCACATGTTTGCGGCAGTTGCACCACTTGGGCAAAAACATCTTTGAGTTCTCCTCTCAACCCTTGATAGAAAAAGGGTGATCCTTTTTTCACGGGGCCACTCCGTTTCCACTACCAACCGATTGAAGGTGGTAATGTACGTCAGCAGATCTTGGGATCCCTGTCGCAAGGTGAGTAGCTCCCGATCCAATGACAGCATGTGGGACTTTCGATCGAACAATTTCCTTAAGGCGAGGCAAAAATCCGGAAAATGGTGCAAGACCGGATCGTTTCTTTCCATTAAGGGGATGGTCCAACTTGCGGCGTTACCCCCATGTAAGACATCATGAATGCCGTCTTTGCGGCTTCTCCTTGGAACACGGCTGGTTTGCATAAAAAATGCAGTCTGCATTGGTTCAGGAAGGTTTAGAACTTCTTGGGGTCCCCATAAAAGCGCTCTTGGGGATCTAAAGGGATACCTGTGTTTTGTAATACGTGGACCGTAGGTACCGTGTCTGTGGTTGTGGGGGGATATGTGGTGGCCGTGAAAAACCCCCCTCCGGTGTTACTTGAGGTGTAGCAGACCCAGGAGGAGGTAGAGTAGCTGGCCTTATGTACGAACCTTCCCCCTGACCCCCACGCGAAAGACCCGCCACCTCCCTACGTAACAAGCTCACCTCTCTCTGTACGTTCTGATTCTCTAACCGGGTGGTCTGCACCTCCTTCCAACAACAAGGTCAGCACCACATTAGTATCCATCGTCCAGGCTGGGCGCAAACGTGGACTTGTCAATCTGTCAGGTTTGCAGACTGTCAGTCGCACACACTAGAGAGCACCACTGACCTGTTGTCTTGATCTCAGCAGGGACGAGGATTGCAGATAATGTCCCCAATTCCCCAGAGTGCAACCCCCGGCAGGGGACTGGAATCTCAACTGCCGGAGACTGGACCCCGGGGAATGGAAGAACAAAAAGGAGGGGTTTGGAGAAGTAGAATCCCTTCGGAGCAGTGGCTGGGAGGTAGGGTGTTCCTGGGAGGATTGCAACCTGCAGGGACGAGAAAGCGAGAGTCAAGGATGTAGTGATAATCTCGATATTAGAGAACTGAAGCTTCACGCTCCCTTGCTTATACCCACCCGTTTAGACACAGTAGGTACAGGCATCAAATAGAGAATGAGTCCACTCGTGTTAAACTCCCTGAAATGTCTCGTTGCAACCCGGGAACATACCCTCCGGCGTGGTGAAGGGGTATGCTTACAGAGTTTCGAATCCCACTATATTCAAACAGTGACCTTCTCCCACAATGAACACATGTCACTGGTAGCGCCTCACATCGGATCACTGATAATGCCTTCCCCACAGAACCTCAGAAAATTATAGGCTTGTACTGCACTCAGTGTCTAGGTTAGTACAATAAGGGGGAGTGTTTCGTCACACTCGAAAGCGTTAGGTCCCGAGGAAGGGAAAGTATTCTGAACACCGGTCCCACTATAACCAAAGGGTTCCTTGTGCCAGTATTAAGCGTACTTGTTCTGGGTGTATCTACATTACACCGGTAAAAAGATAATACAGCCTCACGGATCAGCACGCCCGTGCCCGTCTCTGTGATACTAGAAATGAAAGCAGGATGCGGATATGGAGAGGAACTCCCGGGCGTCTCTCCCGGGTTACCTGATCTTTTCCACTGGTTTCTTCGTCTTAGGGACTTGTCAAGTCTCTTATCTCGCCGTGGCCTTCTGGGGGAATACGGGTCTCGGCCCGACACTGGAAGAACTGCCGAAATGCTTCAAGCTGAAATCCGGCGGGGAACACCATCTGCCATAACTCTCCAGCGTATACGATTGACAAGCACTTTCCGCTTCCAGCGGAAGTGCTTATGTAGCGTTTTCCAGGGATTGCTGCCCAGTGCAAGTAGGGAAGTGTAGTTTCACCTTTGTTTGCGATGTTGGAGCCTGGAAATGGGCTCTAGCGTTCCACGCTGTCGGGACGATGTGTGCTCTACCGCGTGGGTGATCGCTACACCCTGCAACACACCTCCCGCCTCCCAGCTGCTCCTCCCTCCCCACCTCCCCATATATGGCGGCCGCTGCGCGGTGAGGAGAGCGACCCTTGACCTTCCTGGTAGGTCGCTCCTCCCCGCTGCAGCTCCGCCTGCACCCCCGCTGAGGTGTACTGATCGCCGCCGAAGTCGAGGCCCTCCACCACCCGCAGGCTTCCACCTGTGCCTCATCCCTGGTGGCCAGTGGTGGCCTTAGGTTCGTATCCGCTCTGCTGTGCCATATCTCTGTCTGTCCACTCCTCTACTGTGCCCCCCTGCCCCCGCTCGCCGTTTTGTTCTGTGCCCCCTTTTTTGATTCTGTTCCCCGTTTTTCTGACTGCTGTTGCCCCCTTTTTTGATTCTGTGTCCCGTTTCTCTGTCTGCTGTTGCCCCCTTTTTTGATTCTGTGCCCCGTTTCTCTGACTGCTTTTGACCCCTCTTTTGATTCTGTGCCCTGTTTTTCTGTCTGCTGTTGCCCCCTTTTTTAATTTTGTGCCCCGTTTTTCTGTCTGCTGTTGCCCCCTTTTTAGATTCTGTGCCCCTTTTTTCTGACTGCTGTTGCCCCCTCTTTAGATTCTGTGCCCCGTTTTTCTGTCTGCTGTTGCCCCCTTTTGATTCCGTGCCCCATTTTTCTGTATGCTGTGCCCCCTCTTGATTCTGGGCCCCTCTTGCTGAATTCTGTGCTCTCTTGATCCTTGCCCCTTGCCTATCTCCTTCCCGCGGTCACTCCACTCCGCTCCGCTTCCCTGCCCCCATGCCCGCCGCTGCTTCCCCTGTGGCCCGCCCCCTCCGCACCCATTCGCTGCCCTGCAACACACCTCCCGCCTCCCAGCTGCTCCTCCCTGCCCCACCTTCCCAGATATGGCGGCCGGTGTGCGACTGCGCCTAAGGCAAGCCCATCTGCGCCCATCCACACCTGGACCACGCCCAGCGCCAGAACCCCTGCCCCCCGCACCAGCCACAAAGACCGCCTCCGCTACGACGCCAACACCCTTGTCGTTCTCAACCCAGGAAGGGCCCACACCTGCTGCAAGGCTGCCCCGAAGCACACCCACGGTCCCTTCACCTGCCTGAACTGCAGCTTCTCCTGCCTCGAAGGTGCCGAGACACCCGCCACGACGGAACCCAACCAGCTTAGATACATTCTGATCAACACCCGCTCCGCATGCAAACACACCGTCGAGCTCTGGACCTACTCGACACCGCATCCCCGGACGTCGCCTTCCTGACCGAGACCTGGATGAACGAAGCCTCCTGGCCAGACATCGCCATAGGCATCCGCAAAGGGTACAAGATCACCCGCAGAGACAGCACCAACGGGGCCGGAGGAGGAATCGCCATCTTCCACAAATTTATTCTGTGCCCTGTTTTTCTGTCTGCTGTTGCCCCCTTTTTTAATTTTGTGCCCCGTTTTTCTGTCTGCTGTTGCCCCCTTTTTTGATTCTGTGCCCCATTTTTCTGACTGCTGTTACCCCCTCTTTTGATTCTGTGCCCCGTTTTTCTGTCTGCTGTTGCCCCCTTTTGATTCTGTGCCTCATTTTTCTGTCTGCTGTGCCCCCTCTTGATTCTGGGACCCTCTTGCTGACTTCTGTGCTCTCTTGATCCCTGCCCCTTGCCTGTCTCCTTCCCGCGGTCACTCCGCTCCGCTCCGCTTCTCTGCCCCCGTCCCCGCCGCTGCTTCCCCTGTGGCCCCGCCCCCTCTGCACCCATTCGCTGCCCCTGCAACACACCTCCCACCTCCCAGCTGCTCCTCCCTCCTCCCCCTTTCCATATATGGTGGCCGCTGAGAGGCCGCGCAGCTGGCGCGCCGCTGGCGCACCTAAGGCAAGCCCGTCTCCGCACGTCCGCACCTGGACCGCACCCAGCGCCAGAACCCCTGCCCCCCGCACTAGCCACGAAGACCGCCTTCGCGACGACACCAACACCCTCGTCGCTCTCAACCCAGGAAGGACCCACACCTGCTGCAAGGCCGCCCCGAAGCGCACCCACGGTCCCTTCAGTTGCTTGAACTGCAGCTTCTCCTGCCTCGAAGGTGCCGAGACACTTGCCACTACGGAACCCAACCAGGTTAGATACATTCTGATCAACACCCGCTCCGCATGCAAACATGCCATTGAGCTCTGCGACCTACTCGACACCGCATCCCCGGACGCCAACACCCTCGTCGCTCTCAACCCAGGAAGGACCCACACCTGCTGCAAGGCCACCCCGAAGTGCACCCACGGTCCCTTCACCTGCCTGAACTGCAGCTTCTCCTGCCTCGAAGGTGCCGAGATACCCGCCACGACGAAACCCAACCAGCTTAGATACATTCTGATCAACACCCGCTCCGCATGCAAACACGCCGTCGAGCTCTGGGACCTACTCAACACCGCATCCCCGGACGTCGCCTTCCTGACCGAGACCTGGATGAACGAAGCCTCCTCGCCAGACATCACCATAGCCATCCCCAACGGGTACAAGATCACCCGCAGAGACAGCACCAACGGGGCCGGAGGAGGAATCGCCATCTTCCACAAATTGTTTCTGTGCCCTGTTTTTCTGTCTGCTGTTGCCCCCTTTTTTAATTTTGTGCCCCGTTTTTCTGTCTGCTGTTGCCCCCTCTTTTGATTCTGTGCCCCGTTTTTCTGACTGCTGTTACCCCCTCTTTTGATTCTGTGCCCCGTTTTTCTGTCTGCTGTTGCCCCCTTTTGATTCTGTGCCCCGTTTTTCCGTCTGCTGTGCCCCCTCTTGATTCTGGACCCCTCTTGCTGACTTCTGTGCTCTCTTGATCCTTGCCCCTTGCCTGTCTCCTTCCCACGGTTACTCCACTCCGCTCCGCTTCCCTGCCCCCGTCCCCGCCGCCGCTTCCCCTGTGACCCCGCCCCCTCTGCACCCATTCGCTGCCCTTGCATCACACCTCCCACCTCCCAGCTGCTCCTCCCTCCCCCACCTTTCCATATATGGTGGCCGCTGAGAGGCCGTGCAGCTGGCGCGCCGCTGGCGCGCCTAAGGCAAGCCCGTCTCCGCACGTCCGCACCTGGACCGCACCCAGCGCCAGAACCCCTGCCCCCCGCACCAGCCACGAAGACCGCCTCCGCGACGACACCAACACCCTCGTCGCTCTCAACCCAGGAAGGACCCACACCTGCTGCAAGGCCGCCCCGAAGCGCACCCACGGTCCCTTCACTTGCTTGAACTGCAGCTTCTCCTGCCACGAAGGTGCCGATACACCTGCCACAACGGAACCCAACCAGGTTAGATACATTCTGATCAACACCCGCTCCGCATGCAAACATGCCATCGAGCTCTGGGACCTACTCGACACCGCATCCCCGGACGCCAACACCCTCGTCGCTCTCAACCCAGGAAGGACCCACACCTACTGCAAGGCCGCCCCAAAGCGCACCCACGGTCCCTTCACCTGCCTGAACTGCAGCTTCTCCTGCCTCGAAGGTGCCGAGATACCCGCCACGACGAAACCCAACCAGCTTAGATACATTCTGATCAACACCCGCTCCGCATGCAAACACGCCGTCGTGCTCTGGGACCTACTCAACACCGCATCCCCGGACGTCGCCTTCCTGACCGAGACCTGGATGAACGAAGCCTCCTCGCCAGACATCGCCATAGCCATCCCCAACAGGTACAAGAACTCCCGCAGAGATCGCACCAACGGGGCCGAAGGAGGAATCGCCATCTTCCACAAATTGATTTTGTACCCTATTTTTCTGTCTGCTGTTGCCCCCTTTTTTGATTATGTGCCCCGTTTTTCTGACTGCTGTTGCCCCCTCTTTTGATTCTGTGCCCCGTTTTTCTGTCTGCTGTTGCCCCCTTTTTTGATTTTGTGCCCCGATTTTCTGTCTGCTGTGCCCCCTCTTGCTTCTGGGCCCCTCTTGCTGACTTCTGTGCTCTCTTGATCCTTGCCCCTTGCCTGTCTCCTTCCCGTGGTCACTCCACTCCGCTCCGCTTCCCTGCCCCCGTCCCCGCCGCTGCTTCCCCTGTGGCCCCGCCCCCTCCGCACCCATTCGCTGCCCCTGCAACACACCTCCCGCCTCCCAGCTGCTCCTCCCTCCCCCACCTTCCCATACATGGTGGCCGTTGTGCGGCCACGCAGCAGGCGGCCGCTGTGCGGCCACGCATCAGGCGTGCCGCTGGCGTGCCTAAGGCAAGTCCATCCGCATCTGGACCACGCCCAGCGCCAGAACCCCTGCCCCCCGCACCAGTCACAAAGACCACCTCCGCTACGACACCAACACCCTCATCGCTCTCAACCCAGGAAGGACCCACACCTGCTGCAAGGCCGCCCTGAAGCGCCCCCACGGTCCCTTCACTTGCCTGAACTGCAGCTTCTCCTGCCTCAAAGGTGCAGAGACACCCGCCACGACGGAGCCCAACCAGCTTAGATACATTCTGATCAACACCCGCTTAGCATGCAAACACGCCGTCGAGCTCTGGGACCTACTCGACACCGCATCCCCGGACATCGCCTTCCTGACCGAGACCTGGATGAACGAAGCCTCTTTGCCAGACATCGCCATAGCCATCCCAAACGGGTACAAGATCACCCACAGAGACCGCACCAATGGGGTCGGAGGAGGAATCGCCATCTTCCACAAAAACACCATCAGGGTTTCAACAAACACCAACGACACACTCAGCATCGCCGAACACATGCCCTTCCAGATCCACACAGACCCCAAGACCACCCTAAGAGGCACCCTCGTCTACAGACCCCGGCCTCAATTCTGCGACTCCACCGCCGACCTCATCAGCACACACGCGCTGACCTCCACCAACTACATCCTCCTCGGAGACCTGAACTATCATCTGGAGAACAACAACGACAACAATTCCTCCACCCTGATTGACAACCTCGCCAACCTTGGACTAAAACAGCTTGTCACGACGCCGACCCACATCGCCGGTCACACACTTGATGCCATCTTCTCCTCAAGCCCCCATGTCACCTTCAGCCATGCCTCCGAACTCCCCTGGACAGACCACCGCTGCATCCACTTCTCCTTCCGAAAACCCCCCACACACCACCGCACCTGACAGATCCCCCGCCGCAGCTGGGGAAAAGTCAGTGAAGAACAACTACAGACAAGCCTCGCACTCAACCCTCCGACCAACCCCACCAACCCCAATGATGGTGCACTGACCCTCTAACGCTGGATGAACGACTGCGCCAACACCATAGCCCGCTGAAAAATCCCACCAACAGAGACACCAGCAAAAGAGCCAGCTGGTTCACCCCGGAACTCCTCACCTCAAAGCGCACCTGCCGGAAATTGGAGAACATATGGCATAGCGACAAGACGCTGGACAGCTGCGCTGCCCACAAAGATGCCATCCACAACCACCACCACCTCATCAGGACCGCCAAAAGTACCTCCTTCACAGACTGCCTTGACAACAACGCACACACAACAGCAAGGAGCACTTCAACATCGTGAAGGAACTCTCCAACCGCAGCTCCAGCGCCAACGACATTCCGCCATCGCAAGCCCTGTGCGACTCCCTCGCCACCTTCTTTCACTGAAAAATCACCGACATCCATGACAGTTTCAAACACCGGACAACCCCTGCGGGCCTTGTCGCACCGGACCCACCGCACCCCACCCCACCGTCCACGACTCCCTGACAACCTGGGCCAACGTGAGCATCGAGGACACAATCAAGACCATGGGCACAATCCACTCCGGATCCCCGTCCGACCCTCTCCCACACCACATCTTCAACAAAGCCGTCAATTCCATCACACCCCACCTGTGCAAAATCATCAACCTCTCCTTCGAGACCGCTACCTTCCCTGAGAACTGGAAGCACGCAGAGATCAACGCCCTACTGAAGAAACCCAAGGTGGATCCGAGCGACCTCAAGAACTTCCAGCCCATCTCCCTGCTTCCATTCTTAGCAAAGGTCATCGAGAAGATAGTTAACATCCAGCTCACCCGTAACCTCGAAGACAACAACATCCTGGACCCCTCCCAATCAGGATTCTGCAGCAACCACAGCACCGAGACCACCCTCATCGCCGCCACTGATGACATCAGGATCCTTCTAGACAACGGCGAGATGGCCTTCTCCTCCTGGATCTCTCCGCCGCCTTCGACACCGTCTGCCACCACACAGACGCAGGGATCCGGGAGAAGGCCTTGGACTGGACCACCTCCTTCCTCTCCGGCAGAACTCAGAGAGTCCGCCTCCCCCTGTTCCGGTCCGAGGCCTCCGAGATCATCTGTGGCATCCCACAGGGATCCTCTCTCAGTCCCGACGCTGTTCAACGT
This sequence comes from Triturus cristatus, assembly GCF_964204655.1. Lineage (NCBI taxonomy): Eukaryota > Metazoa > Chordata > Amphibia > Caudata > Salamandridae > Triturus > Triturus cristatus. The sequence goes on from NC_140588.1 coordinate 1,114,226,985, forward strand.
CTACATGGCACCACTAGCACGCATCGCCCGACAGCACGACCTCAACATAATCTCCTATGCCGACGACACGCAGCTGATCCTCTCCCTCACCAAGGACCCTCTCACTGCCAAATCCAACCTCCACCAGGGAATAAAGGCCACCGCCGACTGGATGAAGGAAAGATGACTTAAGCTGAACTCAGACAAGATGGAGATCCTCATCCTTGGGTCCAAACCCTCAGCATGGGACGACTCCTGGTGGCCCTCATCACTGGGGACCCCCCCGGCCCCTACCGACCATGCACGCAACCTGGGAGTCATCCTCGACTCAAAACTCACCATAACTAAACAAGTCAACGCAGTCTCCTCCACCTGCTTCAACACCCTCCGCATGCTCCACAAGATCTACAGATGGATCCCGACAAACACGAGGAAAACAGTCACCCAGGCCCTAGTCAGCAGCAGACTCGACTACGGAAACGCCCTCTACGTCTAAGCTCATCAGAAGACTACAAAGAATCCAGAACGCCTCTGCACGCCTGATCCTCGATGTCCCGTGCCGCAACCACATCACCCCCCACCTGAGGAACATGCACTGGCTCCCCATCGACAGAAGGATCTCCTTCAAGCTCCTGATCCACGCACACAAGGCACTCCACAAAACCGGCCCAGCCTACCTCAACAGTCGACTCTCCTTCTACGTACCCAACAGGATACTCCGCTCCACTGACCACGCCCTGGCCACGGTCCCACGCATCCGTAGAACCACTTCCGGAGGCAGGTTCTTCTCCCACTGCGCCACCAAGACCTAGAAAACCCTCCCCCTCTACCTACGACAAACTGAAGACCTGCTGACCTTCAGGAGACAACTCAAGACCTGGCTTTTCGACCAGTTGCAGCAGCACCCCCCCAGCGCCTTGAAACCCTTACGGGTAAGTAGTGCGCTTTACAAATTAGCTGATTGATTGATCGTGCTGAGGAATAAAGTGAATGTTTCAAGATTAAAGCATTTGAAAAACACCCTTTAAAATAATTTCAAACATATAATACTGTAGGAGGTTCTGTCCCTATAGTGCACGTGACTCTCACCCATATGGGGTTTTTATGACACAGACATTAAACGAAATTGTGACTGGTCCAGTCTTGATAGCAAATGCTCCATGGAGACAGAGACAAACACATACACATGAACCACATACATTTGTGCACATACACAAGCATTCTGAATGATGTTTGTGATTACTAATACATTATTTTCCAGGCTTCCTGTGATCAATATATCAGTTTATAACTGCATTACTGCCCTCCTCCACCATTTCTTTTAGATTGTATTTAGACACCTGGACAATACATCTGAGTGCTATGCTCAGAGAATTCTCACCTCCCTTTCAACTTGTTGCACAGCTTCAAGAGATTCCCAGTCACCACCTTAAGAACTGCCACTTCCCCCTCTTGATCACAGTAATCAATATACAATTTTTCAGTGATCAATATATTTTCCAAACTCTTCTCTCTTGTAGAACTTGGACTCTACCTGCCTACTTGCAGTCTGGAAGTTGGAGTGACAAAATTCCCTTATAGAGAATTATCGCAATGTAGTCGTAACATTTACCACATATTTGTATGTATTATTTGTAGGTAGGATTTCCAGAGGCGGTAATGCCTCTGATATTTGTCCGTTAATAGCTTTGATCCAATTTGATGAATTTCTTCAAAACTTTGCATGCCCATTGCTTTTACTACGTCAACAGAGGATACAAGGTTTTGTGGTGATTGGTCAACGGGGTGTAAATAGAAAGGAGTGACCCAAAGCGAGTTTTTACTCTTTTGCATTTTACATAGAAATGTGTATTGTGGATACCAGTTAAAAATGGCTGAACGGATTTGGATGAAATTTAACAAGCTTTTATATTATGTTTTTCAGATTAACCTTTTGGGTAGAGGAGGTAACTAGGGTAAGTATTTTAAAACTCATAATCAGTGTTTCCAGTAAGTTGCGCGCGCGTGCGTCTGTTTGCCCCGAGCACGCAGTCTTGTGTGTGGAGCGCACACCCACAGCACATCCCGAGAGAACATTCACGCCGCAGCTTTTACAACTCAGAGGGGAAAAAAATGTCCTGGTTGCAGGGGTTCACTAGCTGCATTTCCTTCTTAATGAAGCGTGGCTGGTGCCTGTGTGAAAATATTCAATAATTGCAGCACCGTCATGCGCTGCAATTAACATAAATATTTTCACAATGGCCCACAATCATCCCGCAGCCTCGCTCCTTCAAGAGAAGAAATGTAGTAAGTCCAAAAGCACCACGTTCAGTCTCAATATCTCTGCTAGTCAGTCCAGAGCCTATTATTTCTGCTCATGGGGCTTATGTGTGGCTGCTCAAAGCTGGTCTGGTTCCTATTACCGTGCCCGTGTCCTGCCTATCATCAGACATTCCAAGCACATCCTTCTGTGCTGCATAAGAGACAACCTAGAGGTATTTCGGAGACTGGTCATTACTTTGCCATCTTGAGGGCAAGCTACAGAATGGGACTCTTGTTCTAAAAAACGCAGTGTTGCTCAGTTGTTAAAGGAGGTAGGAAATTCAAATGCAAGTGTTGTTGAGGTAATTAACACCCAATCGAACAGTGACCTTGTGAAATATAATGCAATCACCTCACAAAAGTCTGCATCAGAACTGCTACATGACACATCTACGAAGGACTTCACATCCCAGCCAGCGGCCTCATCAGAACCACCGCTGTGCGACGTACCATCAACACAGGCTTCTCACTGCATGCCCCTTGTCGATGGTGTCCTCGACAACAATGCCGGACTCCTCATCACAATCCCTGCAATGTCCTTGAAACCAGCCGGTATGTTACACATCTCCGATGCGGGACTTCCCATCACAAGCCCCTCGTTGGCTGCATCCTTGATGACGATGCAGGACCTTGCTTTGCAGCATTGCAGCTTGCAGGAACCGCTGCTGAGTGACGCATCTCCACATCAGAACCTCACATCTCCTCCACTACACGACTGATCCTTGGCGTGGGATCTTGTAACGCTTTACAACCACGCTTTAAGGTACTCTTGTTCAGCGGGTCTAACTGGGTCCCTGTATCTGACAAGTGCTGCGTCGCGGTTGGCCTGAACCTGTGACTTTTTCCCAGTCTGACGTGCCTAGAAATCTATATTTGGCGCTTAGTGCTTATAGACACTGTTTTTACTTAAATCTTTAAACTTGCATATCTCTGGTACTACCGATTAGATATTTGTCATGTTGGTGTCAAATAATTTTTACGGTTTACTGCTTTTTGCCATGATACCAGAGGGTTAAGCACAGGTTAATTTGGGATTTGCTTGTTGTTCATCCTGACAGAATGTGGTTGCTGTTTGAGTAGGGTTTCACCCCACTCAACCACAACCCAATTTCCAACAAACAGGGAGTAGTACACTCTGAATCCAGCCACAGGTCCAGGAGTTTGAGGACAGCACTTGTAGGCCAGGCCCACTGATCCCTGTATGGTATGCACACATGCGCATACCCATGTCACCCTTGAGCATGCCTTGTCTTCTTTAAAGCACACACACAAGATCTTCCGATGGATCCCGACCGAAACCAGGAAGACGGTCACCCAGGCCCTCGTCACCAGCCGACTGGACTACGGAAACACCCTCTACGCCGGAACCACAGCCAAGCTACAGAAAAGTCTCCAACGCATCCAGAACGCCTCTGCCCGACTCATCCTGGACATCCCCCGACGCAGCCACATCTCCGGCCACCTGAGGGACCTGCACTGGCTCCCCGTCAACAAGAGGATCACGTTCAGACTCCTCACCCACGCACACAAGTCTCTCCACGACCTGGGCCCCAAGTACCTCAACGACCGCCTGACCTTCTACATGCCCACCCGCCAGCTATGGTCTACTAGCCTCGCCCTCGCCGCCGTACCACGCATCCGAAGAGCCACCGCCGGAGGCAGATCCTTCTCCTACCTGGCGGCCAAGACATGGAACTCCCTCCCCATCCACCTTCGGCTGACCCAGGACCACCTGGCCTTCAGGAGACAGCTCAAGACCTGGCTGTTCGAGCAGTAGCGGACCCCTTCCCCCAAGCGCCTTGAGACCCTTCCGGGTGAGTAGCGCGCTATACAAGTAATATGATTGATTGATTGATTGATCGATTGACACACAGCACATCACTGAGAGACAAGTATTCATGTTAATCACAGATCCCTGTAGAACCACTACGGGCGCTGCAAGCAGCCATCTCCGCCCAGCCGCTCTCTATTAAGAATGGGCTTGAAGCAAGCCTAAAAGCTTTCACAATCACAAATATAGATTAGTGATTGATAAAACCCACGTGATATTTCAGGCTTGCTGCACACCTTTTGTTAATAGAGCACTGCAGATTGTGTGCCTTTTTGAAAGTGTTAATGTTAAATGCAACCCCGTGCATTAGTATGTCGGGCTCTGCAATTAACATGAAACTTTCAAAAAGACACGCAATCTGATGCCCTCCAATAACTAAAGGAATGCAGCTAGCCTAAACATATTCCGTGTGCTTTTACAATTACTCATATATGTTACTTATTCTGAAAGCACACGTCCTGCTTCTGCAATTAACATGTATACTTTCAAAATGCACACAATCTGCCGGCAGCCACGCTCCATTAACAAAAAAAATGCAGCAAGCACAGGGCTTTAAGTGAGCTGGGTCCTGCCGATGCTGGGTTTTTAAAAGCTGGTGCTGAGACAGGTCCCTATCAGGCTCTTCATTTTTGCTCTCACCCTCAGGGTCAAAAGAATTCTCAATTATGCAGCAGTGGAACTGCTCAAAGCCTTTGGTGTAACTTCAGAGGACTTTTTATAGTTTTTTCACAGTCTGATCATTTCAGAACTGATGCATTTCAATATTATATTCAACACAGCCATAGTTTTGCCTATTTATCTTATGCAACTAACAACCTTTGACAAAGCCAATAGTCCTGTCTTGTTGTAGGTATAATGTTACTTGTTGTGGCATATATCTGAATGCAATGAAAGAAACAGCAAAATTCAAGTAGGGCGGCACACTATGCTAAGCACAGATTTTTAGCTTACGTGTTTTTAAGCCACGCCCTTAATTACATTAGGCACGCCCCTTTCAGAGAACCCCTGTGTTTTTTCATCCCACTTAAAGCCCTGAGCAAGCCTGAAACACCACATGTGCTTTCAGAATCACTAACAAATAATAGTGACTCTGAAAGCACACATGGTGGACTTCTATGTACATTCCCCCTGCGTATACAGGAAACCATCTCCAGAGCTGATAAGTGAACTCATGATTATCAGTTTTAAAGAGTGGAGTAACCCCCGTCTTGCCCTGATGACCTTGAATAATTCTTAAACAGATTATTAAGAATAGCATTTTCCTTACATTTATTTTTAATCTGTGTAATGTGTGAGAGTGTATTACAGACATTTTATGACAAATGTGTTTTGTTTCATTAAACATTCATAAAAAATGTTTCTTTTACATCGAAACAGGATCTCAGAAATGAGAAATGGGAGGATGTCGCAGTGAATATTTGAAGTTGTATTAGTGAGTTTCTACTGTGTTACAATATTGGAAAATTACATCACTATTCCTGAATATTAACTAAAAACACATTTGGAATTTGAACCCGTGTGTCTGTGCACTGTTTGTGATCTGGCCAAAAGGACTCAAGGAAGCTGAAACTGGATCATAAATTCAAAGCTGATCCGCACAGAGGCTCCCAAAATGTGTTTGGCTGAGGGCCCTTAAAGTCCTTAAGATGTCCCTGAGCCGCCGCTGTGTAGTTAGTTTCGAGAGCAGAGGTTCACTGGTGCTGTGGAATGAGGCCGGTTGCCGGGTTTCCTAATATATGTTAGTGTAGATTTGTCGTGGTCGAAGATGCTCTGCACTGCGCTTTCTCATTTCGAACATGACACAACCATTGAACGCCAGTCACCAATATGAAGGCTACCCCCCTGGCTGGACTGGCCTTAGCAGGCATCAGGCATTTGCCTGGGAGGCTGAAAGGGTGGGGGTCAGTTTTGGAGCAGTGGGGGCCAGTTTTGTTACTGGGGCAGTTTTGCAGCAATGCTGCAATATCGGCTCTCAGTAACAAAAGCGCCAGTGCTGGGGACCAGTTTTAAGCAGTCCTGCTTGACACTCCCCCTCCGCCACCCCACCCCTGGGGGGTGGGAGCCGGTGCAGCGAAATTGCCAGTGATACTTTGGGTTCCCAGTCCGGCCCTGCCTGCCCAATTAAACAGGCTTCTTCCGTTCCAGTACCTAGGTCAGTTATCTGCACAATCAAGCAGGAACCCCGAGGCAGAACCCCTGTCACTTCACCCACACACGCGATCAGGTTCTTGGCACACAGTGCTGTGGGTGGAGCGCACAGAGACCTCACACTGCCTCACACAGAGGAAAACAATTAGAGCGAAAATTGCTCAAAAGTCATTTTAACTTAGAGATATCTGTGGCAATGGTAATTTTTGGGGTGTGTTCTGAGTTAGGGGCTTAGATATAGGTAAGTATTAGGTTTTATATTTTCTCCCTACCTATACTTTTATTAAAGTGGTAATAGGTAAGGAAAATTATATAAAGTTTCTATATATCTTCTGATTATTTCTGAAAAATTCACAGAGATCTACGTATGATGTACCAAAAAATGTAATATGTAGAACAAAAAAAAAACAATGTAATGCACTAATAAAGTGTACTACAATTTTCAAAATATTCAATCCTTTCAAAAATATATTGGCCAGAGTTCTGCTGAAATACCAAGATATTTCTGCACTACTTACAACTATTAAAAAAGTTAGTTTAAAAAACACAGTACCACATACGTACTTGAGCTATTCTCCGAATTTTTTTTTTTTTAAATTGCAGACAAAAAATACATTTCCCTGCCTATTACCACTTTAATAAAGTGAATATAGGTAGGGAACAACAAAATGACTTACTCCTACTGATATTTGAAGGCCTAACCCAAAACACCGATAAGGTGTCATAAAGCGATAATATACTTTTATTTGATTTCCTAAATTCATAAAAGGATGGAACATACCACCATAAGATGTACAATGTAACATGAGTGTACTGAATCAAAAACTTTAATAAAACAATTTTGTATTTATGCCCCACACATAGTCTAATTCATTCCCAAGGCCAAGAATATGTTATGATGTATTTCGACCACAAGATTTATATAATTAGTTGTAGACATGATTGTTCCTCTTATTTCGAGTAAAGTGCTTGTGCTAACAGGGAAAAAGGAAAGAGAGAAAGTGCAAGATAAAATTCTAGAAGGGACTCAGCCCGACTACTTGATGGAGTGCCGGTCATCTGTCCCTCTTTCCGAGTTCTTTGATCATAGAGTCCTTGTTTCCAAGCTGCTAGTTTCAAGAATGGACATATCTATGCTTCCAGCTTCAAGTAAAGTGCTTGTGCTTAAGAGTGGGAGGGGAGTGAAGGAAAGTGCAATATAGAAGTTCTGGAAAGGATTCTGCCCAACTTCATGATCAAATACCAGTCATTTATTCTTCTTTCCAAGGTTCTTTTGACCTTGAATCCTTGTTTTTGATTTCTTGTGCTGCCCAATTCAAGAATGTAATAGTCTTACAAGACAGTTGGACAGAGGAGCCACTCAAGCATTTTATTAGTCCCTATTTAAGTTTCCCTTAAGGCTGGTCATAAGAGGATTTTCCTTTCATTGTGTAAAGCTGGGCAGATGCATAGTATGTGTGAAAGAGACTCTGCTCCCTTACCACAGAGGTGGCAATCTGAAGTTGACCAGATCCGTGGCCATTTTGGAGTGAGATCTTTTGTCGTGAAGGACCCCAGTCTTAGGAAAGTTAGTTTCCGCTTGTAGTGATCTCAGGAGCCTTCTTGCAGATATGGTTGCGGTTTCAACTGTTTCTAGGTTGGCATCTCCATCCATGCATGTCTTTTGCCGGCCAATAGAGCTTTATCTGTTTGCAATGATGTTTGTTTGATCTCTTTATTGGTCATTTTTTGGAATGCGGAGTATGGCATTAGCATGTGCCAGCTTCCTCAAGGTTGAATGTTAAAAGAGCTTGTTTTAAAATTAGAACTATGGACAGGTGCTGCCTTGATTGTTTTTCAACCTCCTCCCAGCAGTGGTGGGCCAGCATGTTCTCTTCGGCTGCCCTCATTCTCCAGTAGTACTTGACCATGGCTCCTTGTCTGGCTGGTATCTGATTTTTTAATCCGTATTCCAGACATATCTGTGCCTGAGAGATATGACGTGGGATAATGAACAGTTTCTTGAATAGTCTCGACTGGGCTAAATTTAGGGTTGAGGAGTCCTTAGTGTTTAACAATTCAGAGATGTACATAATAGATGGCAAAGATTTGGCTGCTACAACCTTTAGTAGATGGTTTGTTGTGCTGTTGATTAGGTTTTTCTGCAGAGTTTTAAAGGCAAATAATAATGGTTTTATTTTAGTTTGCCCATGGTCTTGATGTTGTTTGTAGCTTAGTTGACAGTCTATAAGGACCCCCAAATATTTATATGTATCCACCTGCAAGAGGATGCTGGAATGTATCCTCCAGATGAAATTCGGGCATTTTTTATGGGTGCTAGAAAAGCATGAGACATTAGATTTTTTTAGATTAATTATCAGTTGTTCTTTTGAAATATATAGCGCTAGTTGTGCGATAAGTCACTGCAATCCCAGTGGAGTTTGGGAGAACAGCACAATATCGTCCGCGTATTGCAGGCTCACTATTGTTGTCTTTCCCAATTTAGGTGGGTCGCCCTGAATAAGACGGAGGTTGCTCTCTAGGTCGGTGGTGTAGATGTTGAATAAGCTGGGCGCCAGAACACATCCCTGCATTAGCCGTTGGTTGTCAGAAATTTCTTTGGTAAGCTCCGGCCGTCCCCTTTTTTTATTTGGACCCAAGTTTGCGAGTATAAGCTGAAGATAGCTCCCAATAATTTAGAAGGGGCTCCTCAAGATTTCATTTTGGCCCATAGCTTAGGTCGTGGCACTTTGTTAGGGTGCCCATGCCAGCCCGGAACCCGGTCTGTGTTTTGGGGATCCGATTTATGCTGCAGGACCAGGACTCCAGGTCTGCCAATAAATTTGATGCATAGGTCTATGCCTCTCCATCTTTGAGGGCTATCAGTCTATAGTTGTTAGGGTCTGAACGTGTCCCTGATTTGTGTAATGGCTGAAGAATACTGTCCCTCCAAGAGTACGGTATAATACCGGTCTATAAGCTGTGTGAAAACAGAGGAGTTAAGTGGCTGGACCAAAATGAACGGGGCGTTTGGTAGGCCTGAAAGCTGCTGGGCTGTCCAATGAGCCATTTAATATGTGCATGCAGAGGTTGTGCAATTGTCCTGCACATTTCTTTCCCATGCTGTCTTGTCTGCTTGTATTACCCGATCTCGGCTGTACAAAGCTCGCTAGGTTTCTCTCCTGGCCTTCAATTAAGTTCATGTTGAAGTCCCCGGTTATTATTATGTTTTCATTTGGGTAAGTGCCTTTCAACATTTGGATTGTGGTGATTAATTGCTTAATTCTTTGCCCCTTCTGCATTCCAGCTGGATGGATGTAGATGTTCAGAATTAGCAGGCACATTGAGGGCCGAAAATCTAGTTTGGTGCATTGCATCCATGGTGAATCAAGGTCGATGATTTGAGCTCTCCAAAGGAAGTCGGTAGAAATGAAGGTTGATAAGCCACCTTTGCCCTTCCATGCTGTGCCTCCTTTTTTGCTGGAATGAAGTATTCTTTATAACCAATTAATGGAGAGTTGTTTATCTGCCAAGCTTCTTGGAAAAGGAGTATGTCATGCTGATTGATGAATTCTACGACGTTGGCTTCTTATAGCTTTATGCTTAAACCATTTACATTCCAGGAGCAGATCCTGCAACCCCACGCTTTCTCTGGAGATGAGCTTAGTCTATTTCATGCTGCTTCCCAATGCTTTGGTTCTGATGTCACTTGGAGGTGCCCCTCAAGATTCACTGCCTCTTGTTGAGCTATAGTTATTGTAATTTGTCTGCGTAAATGACCTTCTTCTACCTTAGAGCTGGTCAGGTCCGGGCCATTAGCTCCTTTTAGGATGCCCTGTTTTTGTATTTGTTTTTGTAACAGGCTGGGATACCCGGGGTGGGGCTCCACCTTTTTAGCTCTATGCCCCAATTAGAGAACTCTTCCAAGTGCTGCAATATCTGATCTGTGATGTTATGGTTGATCCAAGTTACTATTGTGGAATCGTGGCCTGTTTGGTTGGGATTTGATTTGAACTCTATTCTGTCCAGGTCGCAAGATTTTATATGATTCAGGGATGGTAGTGCTTCCAATAGTTTTAATATAGACCCTCTATTCAAGATGTTGTGTAACCCCCTCAAACTGTATTCCAGAATTAACTCTATTCATGTGCTTATATTTAGCCTTGGAGAGTCTGTATGTTGCTTTTTTGAGCACTTGCTTGATGTAACCACTGATGCCCAGGTTGCGTCTTTGTCCGCTGGAGCTTGAATTAGGTGATTGAGTGCACTTTTTCCTCTGGAACTCAGGAATTTGCGGCCAGCATTGCCTTGTTTCTGCCCATTAACTGATCCCTTTCTTTTCCTCCTGTGGTCTTGCTTCTCTCCTCTGGGTCCACTTTTCTACTAGTGATTACCTCTTGTGAAGTGAGGAAACCCTTGCTTTCTGTGTTACCCAGGGCAGTAAGTGTGTTTTTTTGTATGTCTAGGATGGGGGAATTGAAGGATTATTGCCCTGCCTGAGCTTAGAATGTGCTGTACATTTTCCTTGCTTGTTGGTTCCCACTGGTTCATTGCTTTGGGCTTTCTGGAATTATTACCTCCTTTGAGGTAGAGTTTTGAGGTGCCCATACCCCGATCACAGGCCTGGTGTTATTTCCTGTGTTGTCCTTCTCCGTCGATTCCTTATCTTTTGCATTGGACATTATTTTTTTGGGGTGCATTACGTTCGGCCCACAATTGTTTGATTTGGTTTTTATTGCTTTCCTCAGGCATTTTCTTTCCCTCTTTGTGAGGGAGATTGCAAGGATGGATTGTTTGGGGCTTGAGTGTACCTATTGTTGAGATGCATGGTTAATTAACGTCACTTCTTCTGCTCCGAAGTGGGCTTGACCGGTCAGATCATCTGGCCTCCTTGGATCATCTGTAATAGGAGCACATAGAGGTTCTGGGGATTTCAATCTATCCTTGTCTCTTGGGCTGTTACTCGCCCTGCCAATTCCTTGGTCTTCTTGGTTGTCTGTTTCCAGCTTAGGATCTTTGTTGGGCTCTGTGGGAGGTTCCCTGACAGCCCTTAGCATCTGTGACATCATTGTTGGTACCGTTGCCAGTTTATCAATTATTTGGGGGCAGTGGCAAGTATGAAATGTGGTATCCATGTCAAGCTTAACCTTCTTTATCATGTCATTCAGTTCTTGCAAATTAGCTTCTATCCCCTGTACATGGATGGCTAGGATGTTTAAAAGTTCAACTTGAGTGTCGAGTTTATCTGAATGATATGTCATTGCATTTCCAATCGTTTCCATAGTGTTTAGTAGTTGGGGCCAAAAAGAAGCCATTGGGGGATTCAACGTTGCTTCCATTTGTATTGGATTTGATTGAATTGATTCCGAATGCTCCCTTTGATCATTATGCTCACATAGTGGCTCATTTCGTAATAGAGCATTAACTGCTGTTGCCCCTGCCCTTGCAGGACTGGGCATGGTGGTTTCTTGTGACGGGCACCTGCTTGGTTTGATATGGAATGAGTCGTTAATCTTCCATACATTGGGGGTTTTGGGAATATCAAGTTCTATTTGTAAGGCGAGTTGGTCGTAATTTTCACCCGAGCCCCCTTGTTACAATAAGTAAGGGTCTGTCATTAAGTAGGGAAAATAGGCCATTGCAAACTGACTTGGAGTTTGGTCCTGATGGTCCTATTGGTGGTGATAGAAGACGTCTCCTTCTGTTTCTTTCATAAGCATTTGCGGTGATTCCAAATGTGTTTGTTGGATGGAGAGGGAGTCCCAACTTGTTTCTGCCACCCTATGAAAAAGAGCCTCTGCTTGCTGGAGATGTTGAGCTTGATGGACTGAAAAAGGATCCAGAGCTTTAGATAGTAGTGGCTTGCCTTGGACTTCTGATCCAGGAGGACAGATATCAATGCTCCCTAAGCTTGTTTTTTGTCTTCATTTTTGTTATTGTTAGTGTTTGTGCTGCATACCACACTGCCTTTGCTTTGAGTACCTGATATATTTTTGATCTGTCTCAGTTCCTTGGGGTCCTTGGGTTCATTGCATTCCGTGTGGTCCCTGCGGCTCCCGGATGAGAGTCTGCGACATACTTTTCGAAAGTCTGTTATCAGCGCCCTCTTACTGGCTTTAGTGCTAGAGCCGGAGCCAGTACCAGTGCCAGTGCCATTTACGGTTATGGGTGTGTCATCTTCATTTACTCCCTCTTTGGTTTTAACTGATCTACCCACTGTTTCTACAGCACTGGCATCTTCGGCTAAGTAGGGGGCAGGGCTCAACTTCCCTTGCTTTGTGATGTTTAGATGGAGTTTTAAGTTTGTTTTAATTTCTCTTTCTGGGTCGGGCGCAGACTTGGTCTTTACCTCCATCTTTATTTCAGTTTCAGACTTGGTCGCCAGCCTTGTCCTTGGTGAGACGCTTATGGCGTCAATGTCGGTGTCCATGTCCTTGTCCCGTGACCCCCCCTCTTCTCTTCCTTATTCTTCAGTGTGGTTTCTAAGATTTCTCTGGGGTTTTGTAAAAAGAATATGGCTGCCTTTGATTTTGTAAAGGTTGCCGTTAGCCATTCATATTCAGGGGTGGGTGGAAGTCACTGAGCTTCACTCTTTAGGATTCCATGGAGTTACATAAGAACTCTGCAGTTCCACAAATGGGTGGAAATATGCATGTCACACTGTTTGTGATGCAATTCAGTGCCCGTTGCGTGAACACAGCTGAAAAATCAGCACAAATGGCAGCATGTGGTGTGCACAAGTGCACAGCCATTCGAGTTGATTTTGCTCCCGCTGGAGTAGAAAATCCACTCAAGCACCAGAAAATCTACTCAAAAAGCAGCCCTCTGAGTGCAATTGCTGTGACTGCCCATGATAGGGGACACCCGATCTCACTCACAAATCAGCAGCACCCTCACACACAACATCTACACCTCTTTCATGTCTGCCACTTTTTCCTATGAATGGAAACAGTCAGAAATCAATGCCATCCTCAAGAACTCCACCATAGACCTGAATCAAATTAGCAGCATTCGATCTATGTCTCTGCTCCCCTATCTATCCAAAGACATTTCTAAGGCTATTAACAAGCAACTCACAACCCACCTTGAACTTCACTATCTTCTAAACAACACTGAATCAGGAATCAGAAAGAACCACAGCACCAAAACCACACTCATTGTGGCCACTGACAACATTCAAAGCATGGAGAGGAGAAACAGCAGCCCTCATCCCTCTCGACTTCTCTGTGGCCTTTTGCGCTGTTTACCATACACCCACATCATGATAAGACTCCAAAAACTTGGCACAAAGGAACTGCTCTCAGAGGGATCTAATACTTCCTCACATAAAGCAACCAAAGTGTCAGACTGCCACCCTTCACAGCAGAGACTGAGATATTGATATGCGGAGTCCCACAGGGATCATCTCTCAGTCCCACCCATTTCAACATATACATGACACCACTGGCCAACATCATCAGATCACAAGTTATCACTGTTACCGCCTACACTGATGACACCCAACTCACCACCAGGACCAAATTCATCAACTGCATGACCATGGCAGCAGGCTAATGGTGATCCAACTTCGTGCAACTCTTTAGCAACTTCACATTGTGGCCGTCGGAGCTAGGAAACACTCCCACACCCACAGACCACAATAGAAATCTTAGTCTCATCCTAGTTGGCAAGCTCAATATAATGGAAAGTCAATGCAGTGTGAACCTCCTGTTTCCACATCTTATACAAGCTGTGAAAGGTTTTCAAATGGTGGCATCAGAACACCAGAAGGATGTCATGCAAGCACTCATCCCCAGCAGGCTGGACTATGGCAACACTCGCTATGCTGAAATCCCCAAACAAATCCTACACAGAATTCAGAACACCACTGCAAGACTCATACTCGACCTTCTATGCTGCACGCACATTACACCACATCTCAAGAAGTTTCACTGGTTCCTCATTCACAAACAAAAACTCACATATACAAAGCACCAGCACAGGACCAGAACATACACTTTCCTCAACCAACCAGACATATACGTTATGCTTGCCTCTCCCTAACACACATTTCCCACATCCAAAGAATATAAAAACTGCTCATTCTCCTACATTGCATCCAAGACATTAAACAACCTCCCTCAAAAACGTCAGAGCCTCCTTCTTACATCTTGAGTTCAGCAGGAAGTTGAATATCTGCCTCTTTGTATACGCACCTTGGGGACCTTGCACCTACACAACTACCCTACCGCTTAGATACCCTTTCAGATGATTAGTGTGCTATGCAAATCGATATAACATAGCATAGCACTGATAATATCACGGCAACATTTGCAGTGAAGTTATAGATGAGAAAACCATGTGTATAGTTACCGTAGGGCATGAGTTTTATTTACTTTATTTATTTACTTTATATAACTGTGACTGTATAACATACACTTGATATACTATAACTGTATAACATACCAACTGCACTCAAATAGTTGCCATGTAAAGGCTGAACATCATTTAATTCCTTATCCTAATGATTAAAAGTTTACCCTTAAGCCACTTCACCATAACCTTTTATGATTAAACCCTTGCATACATGCTTCCTAATCTTAACCTATCACTTATAACCAAATACCTTTAACCCCTTATGCTCACCCAATCCTAATCCTAATATAAAATGGTTAGCCATATAATATTGAATATGTATTTCTTCCTTATATATTACTTATAATGACATGAACAATTATTAGATTGTGTAAATTGGAAGAACAAAAGGAAAGGACATAAAAATAAAATGGATACAAACACATATTATGCTCTTATTACTTTACATCATTATAAGAACATACTTTCTGAACTTGTTTGATGAGAAATGTGCGACATGTGCCATGGTTTCAACTAATTTCTGCCATGAATATGAAAGCAGCATGTTGGAGATCTAAGGGGTGCAGGAGTAATTGTGATGCCACATAATGTGGTCCCAATTTAGTTTATTTAATTTTAAATATGACCCGCATTTATACACCAGCCTCTAGTTCCATCCTCTATGTGCACAGTTCTATATACATGTATATGCACAGGACATCAAGGGCCAGATTTATCAAGGTTGTGCATCATCCCCTGTGCCACACATGAGAGATTTATCAAGTCATGCAAGGCTACCTTGCATGTGCCTGCAAATCGCTGCCTTGAGTTACTCTGCTCCAGGGAGGCGTTCCATGAATGGATCGTGGGTGCTCACATGCATTCCCCCCTGGATTTTGGCACAAGAAAAATAGTATTCCTCCTAGTTTTTTACTTTACACATAGAAATAGGAAAAATGTCTCTGAGGATTGTTTTTGTGAAGGAAGGCACGGAAACAATCCTGCCTACAGTGCAGGCACCTTTGCGCCAACACTGAAGGGTGCCTGATGTGGCACTAGGAAAATTGGCCCTCAGTAAAGAACCTCACTAAGCCGTCTTCAGGAAAGCAATCAACACTTTGGCCGGATTTAGATTCCAATGGACAGCCCATTTTCCTACCAGGGAGATGGAGTAAATATGTCTATCACCCTGGTGGAGGTACCGCTCTACAGATTCATAAATGCCTACTAAGCTGGTGGTCATTTATAACGCATTGGCAGAGACCACAGTCACAACAGTTTCTGTCAAAGTCTTTTAATCTTTGGTACAGGGCACTGGCAACATGATCAAATAGTTTTCTCTTTATTTAAAAATAAAAGATTATGGTGGGATTACTTTTTAAATAAAAAAAACTCACCTCCTTCATGGGAGTCATTTCCCATGGGGTTTGAGTGAATTATTTATTTTGTGTGCCTGGCAGTGACAGGCTATGAAAAGGAACAAGGGAGGTCGGAAGGGACCAAGGGTAGCAGTATATTATTAGAGACAGCGGTCCCTATTTTGGAGGATTTTAGTCTATAACGACAAAACTGAAATCAGCATTGGGTGTATTGTTGTCCCAATGGACCTATTACAGTTATTTATTCATTTGATAAACAAGAACAAACATACAATAAAGTGAGCAACAAGTGAAAGGGTTCTGGAAATAAACATTTACTTACCTCAGGCATATAGTGGTAAGGTGACTTTTCAGTGATAAAGATTACAGTAGTCACAATAGAAAACACATCTTGTACTCCACAATAATATATATATCTTTTTGTAGACGGAGTTAAGATGTTGTTGACGACGTTTCAGTCCCCAACAGCGGTTATGGGATCATCATCAGGACTGGTCAATCTAAATGCCTAAGAGGTAGCAGTTTGTGTAAAGTAATGGTGTTACTCTTTTGTGGATGGGTGAATATCCCTATCTAAACCCCTATATAACCCTTCCTTAACTCCTCTATACTTCTTCCTTAACCCCTCCCCTTCCGCAGTTAGTATTCCCCATTGCAGCAATTCCTCCCTGTGCCTCCCTGTGCCTCTCATATTTGCAAGTAAAATGTATACTTATCTATAGCAGGGGTGAAGATCTCTGCACAAAGAAAGATATGGGAGGCACAGGTGGAACCACTACATATAGGTGTGTGAACAGCAGTTTGTATTATGATAGTAGTATTATTGTAGTAGAACTAAACATCTTACTAATGCATTTTGTGAATAGGCCCCTGAATATTTAATTTGGTTTGGTATCTTAAAATGCTGCCCTTGATTCGATATGGCTGCTACTGTACAATGACAGGTGAAACATATACTGACCGGTTCCATTTTTACTGTTCTCTTTGAAAGTCAGTCAGTCAAGAACAGCTTTATTCGGTTCATCTGAACCATAAAAGTTTAAAATAGGATTTGGACAATGGACTTAACTAGTGCAACCAATAAATTAAAAGAATAATTAATAGAATACCACAAAAAAAAATCTTTACATACAATAATAACATTAAAACTACATAGTAGTGTATGGATCATACAAATTCATAAAAGTTCTTGATCTATAATAGTCAATTTCAGGCAGCGTACTATAAGAACCAATCATTATGCAGCATTTTCTGATAGCCAAAGAAACTTTGTTTAATTGGCTACCATAATACAAATGTCAGCTGCAGCCAGTGAGTGCAACAAATTAAAACCATCAACATATGTGCAAAAAAGAGATTTTTCCTTCATAATGGAAATACAATTGTTCTCCTCTGCATTTCATACAAAGTGCAAAATAAGATGAAGTGCATAGTGCTTTGGCCCGTTAAGTTGTCACCCGGACAAGGTACAAACTTATCAGCCCACCCACTTTGGCATGGAAATGCCAATAAAAAGTGCACAGTGCATAATATCGGTACATGATCAGTTATAAACAAGTTAAAGAGTGTAGGTGCTAAAACACATCCTTGTTTACGCCCTTTGTCTGTTAATATGCGTCTCGACAGGAATGATCCATCGCCCAGTTTAATCTGAACCCAAGTGTCGGTATGCAGGCTTATCAGCACGTTTAAAAGGCACTGGGGGAGCTCCCAGCGATGCAGTTTGGACCATAGTCGGTTACGATTAGCGTGATCAAAGGCTGCTTTATAATCGATAAAACATAGATGCAGGGGCCTCCTTGCAGTCTCAGCCTTATCAAAAAGCATTGCCATTGTTATTATGTTTGTAGTGGTCCCCATCTCTTTCGCAAATCTAGTCTGGTTTCATGGGATTGCGGATTTCTCTTTCGTCCATGCCTGAAGCTCCTCTAGTAGCGTTCCAGCAAATTTTTTTTGCCTCGTTGTCCATTAAAGCCATTAGCCGATAGTTCTGTGGAGTTGACCTTTCCCCTGACTTGTAAATTGGTGAAATAATCGATCCTCTCCAAGAGTCTGGCAAGATGTTTGTCATCCTTATTTCCCTGAACAGTGGTTCTAGCGCTTCAGCCAAAACAGTTGACTCTTGCTTGTAGAGTACCGGTGGTATTCCATTTGGGCCGAGTGCCCCTTCTCCTGCCCTTTCCTATTTGCCTTTTAATTTTATGATCTTAATTTGGCTCGTTGGTGAATCCTCAGTTAAGAAGTCTTCTTCCGATTTCCCAAGTGTGGTCTGGTTACTTGTTGCACACACCATTCTGATGGTATGACCTTCTGCTACATCCCAAGAATTATTTCCCCTTTACGCAAAACTCCCAGAGATCCCATCATGGTTAGGATTAATAAATTGGTTTATGGCTCTCCAAAAACTCACACTGTTATTTTGTTTAATGTCGGCATGTAGTTTTGCCCAGAGGTCGTTCTATGCTTCTCTGTTTTTTCGATAGTGCCTTGTTCTTTCACAGTAAGTTTAATTGTATTGTATCATGTGGCTTACGTCAAAGCTGTCTCAATGAGCAATAGATGGAGTTCTTAGTAAGCTTGATTTCTTTCTTAGTGGTTTGTGATATGGTCTTCACTCCGCCAAATCTCTGCTGGGTTTGAGGTTTGATCTTAGTAGCATTAACTGCCATAGTTTGAGTGAAATGTTCCCATTTCCTGACTTCATCTTGTCAAGCCCTCAAATCAAAGTGTTATTTTGCCGTTTCCATTATTCTGCAATCTGTGGCAGTCCTGAGTTTGATTCTTTTAAGGTCAATGGTGAAATCTGATCCTTGAGGAGCCCGGCACCGCATGAACATAGGAACAATTGTTCTGAGCTCGATTTCTTGTGGCCGGTGATTGCTATCTCCTTTGTCGCCCAACTGAAATGAGATAATTTGGTGGAACACTTCTAGGGAGACAAAAGTATAGTCCAGTATTGAGTTTGTTCTTGTTGAGCTGTGTGTTGTTACAGAAGGATTGTCGCCTCTTGATCTGCCGTTTAGTGCTCTTAAGTTTAGATGTTCCAGTTCCTCCAGGGCCAACTGTGCAGCCTTAGTTTATTTGCATGGATGAAGTTTCCCTTGCATTGGGATGTTCCAAATTGTATTTTGTAAGGACACTTCTTTATCCAAGGAGGAACCTATTAGATTTAAGTTTAGGTCCCCTGTAAGAATAAGGTCAGCTGTAGGCCCTTCTCTAATACACGTTTCTACAAATTTACACATTGCTTTTACTAGCTTGCTTTTCTGTTTTGGTTGAATGTAAACATGTATTAATATAATGTTGGTGTCCATTGCATGTGTTGATGTTGGGGAGAATAAGTTTACCGGTGATGTAGGACCAAATTCATGGAAGATAAGATTGATTGTACGTACAACATATATACCAGACCTCCCTCGAGGTGCCTGTATTTTGCCCCTGTTAGTGCACTTATATAGAAACGCAGGAATAATTGCATATGAGGAGGATCAACCAGCCAGGTCTCTTGTAGCGCCACTATATCAAACGCCCTGATATGGGTGACTAAGTCCAGATCTATTAATTTATTTGCCAATCCATTCACATTCCATGAGCATATTCGCATGGACCCTTTCGTGCCGGACCTTTGCAGGGGACATGGAAGTTGTCAATATTTGTTATTTTTATTTATTGTTCTCGAGATCCATCTCATATCAGAATCCCAATTCTGCAGTGTAATGGGATCATAATATGTTTCAGGCTCTGCTGGAGGGAGCTCTCTGTTCATTTTACGCTGCCCCATGGCTCCTTTCAGCACCCATGTAGTAGGCCTGTTTGCGGTCACCTCATTTTTCCTTGTGTGCTTTGGCATTAACAGGTCGGGCTATCCTGGCTTGATGTATGGGATAATAGTTATCCCCCAGGGCTTGAAAATGACGCTTTCTAGAACTTTATGCAATTGTACAATTGTAGATGAACTCCATGTTGCTCTCGTTTTTTCTCCTGCCATGGAGTCCTTGCATTTGATGAATTCTATCGAGTCTAGGTCAGTTGTCTTGATCTCAGTTAAGGATGGAATGTGGGATAGCAGAAATAGTATATTGCCTCGATTCATGATATCATACCTTCCTTTAGAGGTATATTCTGGTACAAACCATATGGAACTAGTTTCCTTCCACTTATCCCTTTAGAGTCAGTTTTTTGCTTTGTATATGGAAGGGCAGCATTATTTTGACATCCTCCTATTTATCGCAGGTTCCCTTCTGCTCTTTTCAGTTGTGCCTTTTGTTCAGCTTCCGTTATTCGTCCTGCAGATTCTGTCTGATTTTATTCCCAACTAATTTGGTTTGGCTCTGGGAGTGCCTCACGATACTGTCCCCAGGGATATTCAATATTTGTAAAGGAAGATGTTTGTGTGTCAATCATATCCTTATGGGGAAAATGACTGGTCCTTGAATTCTCAATTTCCCTATGAACCATGACTCTGTTGAAAAAATGTCTCATCCTCTGGTTCAGTACATTTGATTTGCTGGTTCTCCAAGCTCACCATGTTTGCCTTACTTCCCTCAGTGACTTGACCATTTGTACTTGGATTTTGAGGCATTCCAGATGGCATGTCATCTTGTTTCAAGTCTTGCAATTGGATTCCCATTGTAATTTCTACTTCAATATTTTTGAGTCGAATTATAGGGCGGTCTCTTTCCGAAAGATGCTATGTAGATTCTATATCCACTGCTTCCCCAGATTACTCTATCTTTCTAACTTCTTGGATCCTGATTGACTTTTGACTTAATCACACCTTTCTCTTTGTACTTTTTATATTTGATATTTCTGGTGTGGATGAACTTTGATAATTTATTTCTTTTTGGGTTGAGGTTGTCATGAATTTGTTTTTGATTGCGACCTTTCCATTTTTGTGCGCATCTTTGTTTTGCATTCATTTTGTTTTCCCCTTTATTCTCTCCTGGGATATCCAGCGCTTTATGTTTTTTTGCTGTTCATGTTTTCTCCATTGTTTTGTGTTAGTTTAAACGTGGTCAATAGGTTCTCTTCCTTAGTGATTTCATTTGGATGACTTGTCATGACTTTATAATTGCCATTCAAGGATTGTTCAGCTGATAGCTCAGTACGGCCGCTATTTGAATACTTTTTGATTTTTGAACATAAGTTGCTCAACATTGTCAGGAGAGTCGCTAGTTTATCAACAATCGTACTGCATCCACAGGTTTGACTATTATCTAGGACATAGTTCTGGATGCTTTGCAGAGAGGTGTTCAATGTGCCTAGCTTGCTGTCAATTGCAACCACAAAGACTGCCAAGATATTCATTAAGGTTAGTTGTGTATCCATTTTATCAGATTGGTATTGCAGGGCCTCAACCAGAAGATGCACTGTTTTTAGCAGGCTTTCCCATTATCTGATTGGTGCGTGTCTTCGTGTTGATCTCCATATTTGCTCTTTATGCATTCCAGCAGGTTTGTTTTTATTTGAATCCCCTCCCCTGCATTATGTGACGTGTATCCCATTTGCACCTCTGTTTTTATATCTGTCGGGATGTTATTCCTGTTGTTATCCTGTGAGTAGGTTTAGAAGAGAGACTCACATTCCTCCTTATCGAGGTATGAGAAATTGTCCAAGACTTAACTATCTTCCATTTCACTGAGTTGGGATATCGCGGGTTATATTGTGTTGGTGGTGTTGCAAGCAATATTTTGTGCTCTGAGCCCAGGATTTAGGATTTTGGGTTCACCCACTGTTGTTTTTGTTTTTTCTATTTTATCTGCAGGCATGTATGTTCTTTTCCTTGCCTGCGGGTTTACTTTGGGGCTGTTCAGAAATTGTTAATGCCTCTGTTATAACACAATTTCCTCCTTTGACTTTGTTTCATAGTATACTCCTAGGTGATGGAGCATTTGAGATGTCTATTACATCAAGATTGTAAACGCCTATTCCTTCTGTAGTGACTTTCCGTTTTTCCCTAGTCCCATTCTGTGAGTTCGACTCCTGGTTTATCTCCGTATCTTCATCATTGGGTTTTTTTCCCCAAGGTCTGAGGTGTCCGGGAGGCGTAGATAGTTTGATACTGTAGGATTGTGGTTAAACTGACAAGACTGGCTGGACTGATTAGACCAGAAATCACTGCCCTACTACTTTGATCTTTGTTTCCTTCTCTCTCTCCACTTTCTATTTGGTGTAGGGGCTGGAGGGGACTCAAAAGGCCCATTGTTGGTGTAGGGCCTGAGAGAAGTGTGTCCCCCGCATTTTTGCTGTGACTGGCTTTTAATTTTTGGGGGGTTTTCTGGCTTTATGGCTTTGCAGTTCGCTCGCACCCCTTTTTTATATTTGTATATTTATTTAAAAAAGTGTAAGTCCTTTAAGTTCATTAAGTAATCCTCCAAATGGTGACACCAGTCCCCCGTGTCCAACGGCTAACAGCCAATGCTCAAGACTGCAGGCCGCGAATAGCAGTCAACAGCAGGAGGCAGCAGGAGTCAGCAGGCAGCAAGGCTTCAATAGCAAATGTATCACCGCCTGTCAAAATGATGCCACCCGCCCTCTGCCCTCTGTGCGTCACTCTGCATCTTTGCTCCCCTTTCCTCCAGGGGTGTTTTGCAGAAGCCAGAAAGTCCCTGGAGTGAACCCCCAACTTTGACCCCCCCAGAAAATAACAGTCACTGGCTCATCTTATCGCAGGCTTGACTTGCTTTGTAGCTCTAGCAGCTTTTGTAGCAGCTCCCATTTCCTGGTTCCTGGTTCTGAGCTGGGTTGGGGATTGTGGGTGAGTCCAGGTCCCAAGCGGGAACACACCAGATGCCCTGCAATACACACCCAGGCCTAGCTGAACCGCTTCTGCTATGAACTGGGCTCGCACTGGGCAACTGGTAGCTACTACCACCGCCGCTTGGGCACCCCTCCCCCCATGATCCCCTCTTCTCTTCCCTGCCTTGCCTTGTCTGTTATTGTGGCCTCAGCAGGGTCTGTGGATGCCGACAGGTGTCAGGAGTATCAAGAGCCCAGGTACCGGGTAGCAGCCTGGTGGGGGAAAGGTGTTGCTGTGAGAGAGGGGGTACACCAGCTAACCAAGCTGACCACGCTAAAACGTAGCAGCCGATGCCTGGGCAGTGGTAAGGACAGTCCAGGCAAAGGCAGCGCCGGCAGAGCAAGAGTCTCTGACAAAAACTGATGCCGCCCCCTGCTGGTGCTGCTCTATGTTAATTGAGCTTATGCTCAGCTCACATTGCTGGGTTGTGCTGATGCTGAGACTGATGCTCAGGTTTATTTAGTGCTTGTTTGGTGCTTTTTGCCTCGACGGGAGGTGCCTAAAATTGGGCTGGGCACTCCCAAGGGGGCACAAGCTCTGTCCAAGCTCTAGCGAGCAGTGTTGCACGAGCCTAAGTGAAGCCTGGACTCACCCCTGTCTCATTGCCAATCTCGCTGCCAATCCGTTGTCCAAGCCGCAAAGATGCTGCAGGCTCCACAACGGCCCCACAATTGCCTCTCAATGGCCTCACAAACGGCAGTGGCACAGTCTCTTGCGGGCTCTCGCGGGCTCCGGTCCTCCACTCACAATGACCAAATAAGCTCACCTATGGCCCCCTATGGGGGCATTTAATTTTGCTTTCCTGCCACTTCCCTGCCTCTCCTTGCAGCCATAGCAACCCCAACAACCGGAAGTCAGGCACCAGTGTGTAGGCTTGTCGGTCTGAGATCCAGTCAACCTTTGCGATTGACACAGTTTTTTCTCCTCGGGTGCCATATCTTATGGCGACCGTAGTGTTAAGGTGAAACCTCTGGAGAAGGGATACTAGTGCATCCTCTACACCCATACCTCTGATCATGGCCCAGAATGTATCCCGGATAACTGTGTTGAAGGCACTGGACAAATCCATGAAGGACAAGTGGATTGAACCCTTCCTGGCCTTCAAATCTGACTTAAAAACATTAATCAACAGTGGTGCCCACATTTTAGGGTTGCTTGCAAAAAGCTCAAAGGGCACACCATCTGGGCCTGGCGCTTTCAAGCAAATCCCCTGTGCCATCACTTCCTTCACCTTGGCTACTGTGATAAAGAAACTAACTTGGGTGGCTACAGTGAGATCTTGAGGCCAATCCATTGGAGAATGTTCTACCTTTTTACCTAATCAATTTAAGGTACCAGAAAAGTGAGACACCCAATTATGTGTCAAAAAAAGTCTATCTGCCTCACTTCTTCAGTAAAAAACAAGTATTTCAACTCTCCAGATCTTCACATGCTTCTCATCTCAACTTTTCTTTCCTCAATCATAAGTTTATGTTTGTCAAAATGTTGACATTTCTTCTTTTATATTTGCTGATAAGCTGAGAGAATGTTGTACAAACTGATAGGTCACAAATAGTGGTCGGGGGTTGGATACCAAGTTCTCTTGAACTAGCTGCAATAAAACCTTTGTACTAATATAGTTACATTGCAGAATTGTTAGTTACATCGGGTATGTAAAAAGCCGCCTAATGTTTAGTAAGTAGGTAGGGCACATTTTGTGACTCCCAGTGACTGGCTCCAAACACAAGGATGACCGTTTATGGGGTACAAAATACCACCATCCCTTTAGTTGAATTCCAAAATGGGGTTTGTTTTTCAAAGCTCTGCTACTGTTGTAAACAAAAACCCATTTGGGAATATCATTTACAGGAGCAGGCACACCTATACAATTCCTCAATGGGTAACTTGTTAAACTTATATTACCACAATTGCAGTCACAAACCAGTGATACATCTCGTTGAGAATCATAAGAAAAAGAGGAGATGCCCAATCACGACTTCTCCTATTTGTCATTCAGAATGAGTTGGTAAACATCTGTGCGATCTAATACGTGTTTACCGAATTGCAAACCACTTTGCACACCATTTGATGTGATGCATTTCAAGAAAAAGTGAGAGACAGTTCATGCTTGCTCACTTACAGGTTCAAAGATGGAAAACTGTTTTATGAGTGCCCTCAAAATTTCTAGTATCAACAATAGAAAAATGGCAAGAACCTGCTGCTCACCGCTGGAAAATTTCAACTGATTACAAGAAAGTAATCCTGAAGCCCTTGGTGCTAGGACTGCTGGCAAGGTAAACATAGGTAGGCATTTGAAATACATCATCAGGTGCAGAATACATACCTTTTGCCCTGAAGCTCACAAAGTGCCTTTTCTACATGACTCCAGTCCGAAGCTCCGGGCTCATTTCTCCACCACTTCTCAATCACTGCAACACATTGATCAGTTGAGCCACCAAGAATGATGTCTGAAAAGTAGTCACAGGCTGGAAAGGTCCATTGGACGTAAGGACCACAGGACAGCTCAATCAGGAGCTCCCCTTTGACAGCACCTGGTAAGAAAAATATACAGAAATGGATTATTGATTATGTTTTTGAAGTAATTAAACTAAATCAACCTCTGCACACCCCTGGGTAGCTCGGCACAGAGCAGTAAGGCTTAACTTTAGAGGCAACGTGTAACATACCTGGTGTGACAACTAGAGCTTAATTAAATGAACAAAACACTACCACAATGTCAAAAATCCAATACGTTGACCTTGGGTTATTAATTATTAAAGAATAAACTGAAATGTATTGGTCAGAAACATAAACTGCACAACAGGGCTATTTGGCCACGATTGAACGGGACAAATACAAAAGTTCAGGGCAACCATGATGGAGCCTTGGCCAGATACTGGGACCAGGCTTGGCCAACTGCAAACTACCTTAGTTGTGTCATTGACGGAGGTGAGATGCGAGAAGCAAAAGCTTGATGTGTCATCGTCAATCCTCAGGATGAAGGTGACACACTCTTTCTGTATCAGCACAGCACAATGTGGATGTTGTATATGTATCACTTGAAGTCAGGCCAAAAAACGTACTGGACTCATATCCATATCTGTTGTGGGTCTCTACATGTGCAATCCCATTCTTAGACAAAACAACTATATTTCACAAGTCAAAATTAAAGGTACACATGGCTTTTAATAATGATATCAATGTATGCAATGACACATATTTCAGTCGAGCAAAGAGCAGCAGATCATAAAGTCTGCTCCTAACCCGTTGTCTGAGAGTACAGTTTTATACATATGTATGCACTTTGTGCACACACACTACAGGCACCTGTTGCAAAGGTGCATAAACTGAATAGGTTACACATAGTAGTATAAGATGTAGAGATGCACCACAACAATAACACAAAGCATGGATATGATTCTTGTCATTATTTTATTTTATTGTGTTTGCAGAGCATACTATGTATGCAATGAAGACAGGCAACACATTTCATCCATGTAAATGGACTTCTTCAGGGAATATATGATTGCGAATGAGAGAGATTTGTCAAATGGAAGCATCGCAATATCGGTCCTAGACAAAACCCACAGCAGTGTACTTCCTCAATGTTTCAAATTCATGAGTACCAAAGGTTATCTATCCCTGTCGTCCCATTTGAGCAGCATGTATAAGCTAAAATATTAGATTCCCAAGTAGAGAGACGACCACAGTTGGAGAATAGGGAAAGGAGCCAATACGGGCATTCAGATTGGTACCAGTACTGCCAGCGTCCGTCTGCGTCTGTCTGCTTCACCCAAGTGAATGGAGCGTCAAGACGTGGAAATAAATACAATGATACATGTGTGATCAAAAATGAAATCAGAACACACAATACAACCTCTTCATCAACACAGAGTCAGAAATACGTGATCAGGCAGACTCAGTGACCTAGGCCTAGGCCTGAGGCAACTGATTGACATATCATGGGTGTGGTGACACGTAACGAGCAGAAAAAAATGCATGAGCAGGAAAAACCCAGGCGAATACCACAGATAGGCAGCAACAACACCATGGTCCAGGGAGATTGCTCCCTAAGAAAGCGCACATGGACAAAGGGTTGTGCATTCCCAAAACAACATAAAGTTAGATTTTACATGAAGTTAGGAACACTCAGCCAATAAGGACACAGCACACACAGCACATGCAGTAATCATGCGCTCCCCATGCCAGATATCTGGACATGTTACCCACTGGCCCTCATTGTGTCCATGCAAGGTTGAAACCCACCTGCAATTGTTATCAGGTGGGAGTAATTTATCATAAAAAAGGATCTATGAATTGTTTTATGATGCCCAAAGAAATGCATATAATTGCACTGAAATTGATTGTACTTGACAAGGGAACTATTATTTTACATGCATGATGCACTTATTCAATTGAACTTTATTTTAATGCTGTATTAAGTGTTGGATTATTTCATAGAATAAAATATTGTATGGAATGTATGTTTTATGGAAAGAAATCAGTTACTACTACTACTACTAGTAATACACACAAGGCCTGATTTGTGTGGCCTTGGATGGCTTTATAACAACATGTTAAGGATGGCAGATGATTGATCTCTGTTACATAAGTTGTCAGGCAGGCATACATTCAATAGGTAGTCTATGCCCATTTACATGCATACATCCATGATGTATAACGACCTCTCCAACTTCTTCCATGAAAATACCACCAAGATCTGCAGCAACTTTAAACCCGAGTCACCTCTGTCAATCGTTCCAGCCTGCTAAGCTCATCAAACAATGATTGCCAACTGATAACCCTCTATCTATCAATTACACTGCAGCAATATGAAGACAGTTCACTCAGGGGCTCCCACCATATCTACAACCTGGGAAGAGCCACGATAAATGCTGCATTCACTTCCATCATCAACACCTGGAACAAAATAGCCCCTTCCCAGATAGCTGTAAACTTGACGAAATCATTGCCCTCTTCAAAAACACCTATAGCCAACCCTGCAGTACTCAGCAACTACCGACCATTCTCTCTGTTCCCTTGTCTAGCCGAAGTCACAATTAGGACCCCTTAGAATGCAAAAACCTCCTGGATGACTCACAATTATGATTCTGAAACAGCCACAGCACCGAAACAGTGCTCATCATTGCCACCGATGACATACGCACCATCCTGGACCATGGACAGACTTCTGACCTCTTCCTCCTTGCCCTCTCTGCTGCTCTGCTGCTTTCTACACTGTCTCCCACTACACACTCCTCACCAGGCTACACACTGCTGGAATATTAGGCCCAGCACTCAAAAGGATAGCTTACTTCCTCTCCAGAAGAACATGACAAGTCAGGGTCTCACGTTCACATCAGAAACCAAGGACCTCATCTGCAGAGTCACACAGAGATGTTGGTAAATCATTGAATGTGTCAAAAACCATGGCAGTTGCATTAGAATACCCTAAGTGCCCCTTCCTTTCACATATGAAGCTGGACCCATGTAGATAGAGTACCCGGGTTTTACATCGGCCAAGGGAGGGGGGATACATGCTCCCTTCCCCTTAAATGTGTTGCTGGGCCCTGGGGGTGAGTAAATAGCTTTAAAAAAAAACTTGGAAATTCACTAAAAAGCAAAGATTACAGTGACGTTATAGTAAGAGGGCAATGCTTCTCAGGGGAGGCATAATGAGGAGAAATAGTTTTATTTATTGTTGTTACTCTTTCCATGTGTGCTGCATTCCGAGTAATTTGCCTCATTGCTTTGTGCAGCACAAGGACAGAAGCAGAAATTCTTTTGAATATGGCACATTGCTGCCCTTTCCCTATTATGCAGAGCTGCAAGCATTTTATTTACCAAATGTAACCCTAAGCGGCGAAGTGACCCTTGCTCACTATGCACCTGGAACCAACCTGTACCCAACTGATGAGGCCCAATCAGGCTCAAACCTTTCTTCCGTTTCTCATGTTCCATTTCAGAGAGGGCATGTCTTTGCAATTTGGGATGGACTTTTCATATTGAAGCAGTACGAAGACTAATTTGCATATTGCTAGGACTGGACTGATGATGGCCAAAAGAACAATGGGTCAGAATACTACCCTGAGGGATTGCTTGTGGTTAGACAAACTGCAGGAATTCCTCTCATCATTCTTTGTGTCTTTGTGTGTCTGCTGTCTTTATGGTGCCTTCAACCATTGCTCAATGTCCACAGGTCCCATGCATGCCAGAACATGCAGAGCATCACACACAGTGAGTCACCGGAGCATAACAAAAACAAACAAAAAAATACTTAGCCGTGTATCCAGGGATTGTTTCCACTGGGTACGAAGTCAATATTTGTTTTTCTAGCCCCACCACCTGGTTTTACTTGGCAGTGGGAAACTGAAAAAAAGGCCTCAGACAGTATGCTCTAAATAGGGTGGGCTGTGTAAGGTGCT
Organism: Triturus cristatus; assembly: GCF_964204655.1. NCBI lineage: Eukaryota > Metazoa > Chordata > Amphibia > Caudata > Salamandridae > Triturus > Triturus cristatus. The sequence goes on from NC_140588.1 coordinate 1,114,256,139, forward strand.
TTCTAAGACAGCCCCTATTCCATCGGGCAATGACCAGTAGCTTTCCATCAATAGAGGGTTTCGACAGAAAGCTGGTGGCACTCCCTATACTAAATACTAAATTCGGTAGAGAGACAAACAGTTTGTTGGAAAGGTACTCCTTCTAGTCAAATATTTTAAATTATCATTATTTTTCTGAAGTATAGAAGACAAAAATATCCTACATAAAGTTAAAATATTGTGTGGCAGATTTACAAGGAACTGACACATCTGTAGTGATAGGTCAATGTTTCCGCACCAGCCTGTGACACCCTTGCACCACCATAGATGCGTCGTATTTATAATACGGTGCACCATGGCAAAAGGATTGACAGATGCATCAGAAATTCTGACACATCTACTGGCCCAAAAGTCATGCATTGCTTGAGTCATGTCGCAAGCACGATGCAACTCCAGTAATGCATGTTGAGGTCAATACTTATTGTACTGCGTCACTCTGCTTGAAGCAGAAATAAGGTTTTGATGCTGTGGTGTCCTTGAAGTGGAACAATGAAATCTTGTAGATTTCACTGCATGACTTTCACAAGGCTTTCCTGTGTGGGAACACCCACCCTACATACATTATTCCTGACGCAGGTATAATGTGACGCAGGGCTTTACAACATGACACATCTCCCTAGATGAGTCACGTTGGAAATTGGCCACTTGTTTACACCGTCGCTGAATCACATAAGTGAATTAAAGACGGTGCAAAAGTGTTGCAAAGGGCTTGTAAATATGCCTCTGTATTTTGTATATTGTATTATTACTTATGACAAGTTACGTATAGAATTAATTTAAAGTGATTCAATTATACTTTACTTTACATTATTCAATTATAAAATGTTAAAATAATTCATAATAAAAAAAAACATGTTGTTTTAGATAATTTTTTAAACATTAAAAAATATGTTTTATGTTTTTCATTATTTAAAATAATGTAGTTAAATTTTAACTCTGCGATTTATTTTAAGACACTAAGGGCCCGATTCACAGAACTAACTTAAGACAAAATCCTAAACTTACTACCATTTTGGTATTCACAGAAGGCACTTACTCATTTTGGCATTCACAGAAGGCACTTACTCATTTCAGTATTCACAGACTTTAGGGGTCCTAACTTTAGGACTCCTAAATGCCTTCTGTGAATACCGAAAGTCTTAAAGTTAGGATTTTTCTCAGTTTAGGAGTAGTAAAGTTAGGACTCCTAACTTTAGGACTCCTACATGCCTTCTGTCCTAACTTTACTACTCCTAAACTGCGAAAAATCCTAACTTTAAGACTTTCGGTATTCACAGAAGGCATTTAGGAGTCCTAAAGTTAGGACTCCTAACTTCTGGTGCTCCTAGGGTGGCAGGACCACTAGGGTTGTAATGTGGCAGTCATAAAACTGTGCCACCACAAGTCTGGCAGTCCAAGGACTGCCAGACTCGTGATTAGGCCCTAAATGCCTGGGTGACTTTACACTCCTATTTTGTTAATACCCGCAGAAGTAAAAACCCATTGTGCATTCTACTAGTAGTAGATTTACCTTTGTGAATAACGCCGGAGTAAACCAATACAATACAAAATGTGAATATGCGGCAATAGGAAAGCACTGCTGACTACATAAATGTGGGAGACAGAAGTACCTCTGCAGCTCTTGAACGTGCACTATTCATGCTCATGGCAAACTAATGGTAAAGAGGGGCTACATTTTATGCCTGATGTGAATTTAAGCCTAGTTTATGTAATCTAGGCTAGAATATATGAAACTGTGCACATATGCTCATAATTGCATTATCATGAAATACTGAGATGCATAAGATTCATTAAAATAACCAGGGAAATATATTTGCTTATTTCATTCATGAGGCATCAGAATGTTAGTATCATTAATATTTTAAGGTCCCATCTAGTGCATTTTTAATATTGGGTTGTAGAAACAGCTTCCTGTATTTTATTTTGATTCTCCAGTCTCAAAATTTACATTATTTGTGCAACATGAGTGAAAATAAATGACACTCTTGACATTCATCTTGCTTTTCAATAAACAATGAACAAAAATCTATGGATGAATGGTAAATACGTATATAAATTACAATGTACTTTTCATTATCAATGTGTTTTTTGCCCCAAGCACAAAAATGTAATTTGATCTTTCTGTCATTTGTCTATTGATCCTTTTGACTTCAGTAGCTACATCAATTTGCATTTACATATATTGATCAATCTTGTCTTTGAATAACCAGAACCGATTAAACAACTGAGGCACCAAAAGCAAGAATTCAATGCATAAACATAGATTACATATTTGTCTATCGCAATATTTCTCCCCACCTTCAGCTGGGATGACAGGAGATATTAAAAACAGACCTGAGGTGAAGATTTTGTTGAACAAAGGAAATATCCGTGTTAACACATCATCGACAAAGGCAGAATCCTTTCCCAAATATTCAGTCACAAACGCAGTCGCATCCAAGTGTCGATCATGGAGCTCTTGCAGCTCAGAAATTGATGCCATTTTCAATAATGTGAAGTTTCAAAATCTACGCCTTCTGTGTGTGCACCTATTTTTATAATAAAGTAATCTAAATTGCAAATTATTGAGGAACATAAAACGGTTTGATTTGCGTTTGCTCCAAACCTCATTCAAACTTCTGTTAGTCTTTGCTGTCAGCTGAGTCAAGATTATACATATTTAGCATACTGTTTGCAAAGCATAATGTTATCAGGTGTGCCACATGTCCCATCATCTTAACTGAAACAGATACAGCAATGTTATTTCTGCCAATAAAATGAATAGAATTTTTATAAAAGTCCTTCAAAAACATGCTCTTGATATTCATTCTTTGAACACTCTTGGTTTTGGGCTTTTTCTTTTTAGTTTTTTTTGTCAATGAAATTATGAGTGTCACAAAAATACTCAAAACTTGAAGCAGAACCATATGAGTGCTATTAGATTCACTCCAAATCTGATCAATGTTCCAATGTAGGGAATCACCACTTTGTGAACATGTCTTTTAAAAATGGGGTTACTATTTGAGAGGAGGTACTCATAGCAAAACACAAAAAACACTTTAGTTATATCAAAACAACATTCTGAGAGAATCTCCACTAAACCCTTGGTGGCTATAGCACAAGTAGCCAACAGACTTCAAGGAAATGTGAGCTATGCTGAAGCAGCACAAAACTAGGAAAACCATCTAGGTCAACTTGTTTCCTTCTTAACAAGGTCCATTAGGGTCCTTCAAACTTTATGTAACATCATCAAGATGTGCTGGATAAACTGATTTTGTCAGCAATCTGCTCTCAGTGGGACCAACCTGGATTATGCTCCACTGGAGAGTGCTTCACCAGGCAGAAAGATGTATCCCCTTCCCTGGTTCAAGGTTTTACCATTGGACTTAGTCCCTATTTGGAAGCTGCTATCCTCCAGCAAGGCAAGGCTGAGCAAGGCTCCACAATGCTGCATGCCTTTGACAAGATGTCCCACTGACTCTCTTTTGATCGGAGCGCTTGGATCCCTTGGACCACTGCCTCCACTTAAAAAATGTTTTTTCAACCATTATCAAAGGGGAAAGGGGTCTCTAAGTGACACCTTCACATTTGCAAATGGATTCCTAACAGATTTCAATTAGCTGTAAATTGCAAATGTTTTGTGACAGTATTTCAGTCACAAGACATTTGTATGTACCATTCCACTTTGTATTCAAAATGCCCCTTGCTAAGCATTTGTGTGACTGGGAATAGACCGATTGTGTGAATTGGGCCGTTTGCAACTCCACAAATGGTTTGTGCAAGTAGCCCTAAGTCAATCCTTATTAGTGATTAAATGACCACAACACTGTAAAGAAGACTAGTTATAAATTATGTCAGCAGATCAAAGTTCTTAATTGCTTGGGTCCAAAGGGCATAACAGTTACATCCTCAGCCATGGCGCTCACATGCTGAGGACGTACTCATTAGGACCTGTCCCAGCCCAGGGGGGAAGTGCTGGAGATCCCCCTGTGGGCCTCCCATGTACAAGCTCCCACAATGGGAAATGAGGTAATATTTTACTAAGGAGATTGAGGGGAAGGGTGGGTGGTAGGAGATTTGTACTGGGGCAGTGATCACACACAGAAATGTGAGGAAAATGTTATTTTATTAACTAAATTTGAGGTTTGCAGGGGATTCTGGGTAGAATAACATTGGGGGATTCATGCAAGCAACACATCCCTTGACTCTGAGGGGTGTATAGTTTTCAGAAATGTCTGGGTTTGGTATGTTTCTTTAGATGGTTACCGAGTCCGGGACCAAAAACACAGGTCGTTTTGAGATTGATCTTTTTGATGCCTCCACAATGCGTTTTGGTCCCTTCCCTGTTGTGGGCACTTGGCTCACCCACACAAGTGAGGCCGAATTTTTATCGGGAGACATGTTGGCAAAACTTGATTTTATTTACCTAAATTTGAGGTTTGCAGGAGATTCTGTGAAAGTAAACTTTGGGGGATCCACACTAGCCACACCTCCCTGGACTCCCCCAGGTGTCTAGGTTTCAGAAATATCTGGGTTTGGTTGATATCCCCATATTCCCACCAAGCCTGGGACCAATAATGCTGGTGACCTTCTTGCAAAAAAGGGCCTTTGTGATAGCTAATTTTGATGTCTCCGCAATATGTTTTTGGCCGTTCCCGGTCATGCACACTAGGCCTACCCACACAAGCAAGGTACTCTGTTTATCGGGTGACTTTGGGAAATGCAGGGAGCATGGAAGTTTCTGGCTACCTGCAGTTTCTAGAACTTTATATCACAGAAATGAAGAAAAAAAAGTTGTTGTTTTTTTACAAAATTCCAGGATTGTAAGGGATTTTGGGTAACAAAACCAGTGAAAGTCACACAAGTCACCCTATCGTGGATTTCCCTGGGTGTCTAGTTTTCAAACATGTACAGATTTACTAGTTTTAGCTTTATGCCAGCTAAGCTTAGGGCCCAAAATAAACAGCATGGCACACTGTAAAAAGAAAGGTACATTATTCAGTGGAAAAATGTGATGTGTCCATGTTGTGATTTGTGACGCTTACTGTGGCAGGCACTGGGGCTCCCTACAGAAGTAAGGTACTATTTTTATCAGGAGACTTGGGGGAACGCTGGGTGGGTGGAAGTTTGCAGATCCACACAGATTACTGAACTTTCCATCACAGAAATGTGAGGAAAATGTGTTTTAGACAACTTTTAAGGTTTCCAAGTGATTCTGGGTAACATAACTTGGCGAGAGCCACACAAGTCACCCCATCCTGGATTTCCTTGGTGTCTAGCTTTCAAAATGTACAGATTTTCTAGGTTTCCCTTAATGCTGGCTGAGCTACTGCCCAAAATCCTAAGCTAGGCACATTTGAAAAAAAGGGTCAGTTTTCGGTAGAAAAATATGATGTGTCCACATTGCATTTTGGCCCATTTACTTTTGTGGGCAAAAGGCCTACCAACACAAGTGAGGTACCTTTTTTGTGGAGTTTAAGGTGAATACCGAATAGTTGAAAAAGTGTTGTTACCAATTGTCATTCTATGCATTTCTGCTTTCCAAATATAAGACAGTGTTTAAAAAAAAGTAATTTAGAAAAATGCCCTCTAATTAACATGCTACTATGGATACCCACAAATCCAGAGATGTGCAAACTCTGTATCTTGTTTCCATTTTGGAAATACATAGTAATTTACTGAAAATAATTGCTGTACACCTGATGCACAATAATATAACATAGCAAGGTGCAGCTAAGTTATTGTCTCTAGGTTCCTCGGGTTCTTGGTGTACCTATAAGCTTCACATATCCCCGGACCAGAAGGGTCCCGTACCATTATATTGCTTTCAAAGGTGAAAATGTATGCACAAATGGCTCTTTGTTTCAACTCAATTTCAATATTTAATTTATTCCAACAGTTTTTTTTCTATAGGAAAACCTTAAAGGATCTACACAAGTGACACCTTGCTGAGTTCAGAATTGTGTCTACCTTTTAGATTTGTATAGCTTTCCAGTATCAATTATTGGTTTCACACCCAATTCTACCACTAACTGGAAGAAGGTTGCAAGCACAGAAAATAGAATATGTCCCAGTTAAATGTCAAAACTGTGTAGAAAATGTTGGTTTTGTGACAAAAGTCTTCCTGTTCCTGAAAGCTTGGAAGATGTTTACTTTAGCACCAGCACCCTATGCTGATACCATTTGCAGGACAAAAAAACAGACTCTTCTGCAGCATTTTTTTTCCCAATTTTGCCATAAAAACAAAATGTAGCTGTATTTCAGCTAATTTCCCGGTCCTCTCCTGGAGAATATGTGAACACTGGGTACCTTCAGAATTCTCAGGATGTTGGAAAACAAGGGTGTAAATTTGGCATGAATACCTTATGTAAACTAAACGTTATGGGGGCCTAAGTGCAAACTACCCCAAATAGTCATAAAAAGGCTCAGCACTGGGTGGGGAAAAGACCTAGCAGTGAAGGTGTTAAACTAACATGGTACAAAAGTACATCATGGAGAAAGATTGTTGCACAGATTTGGTCTCTCACTCGCATGAGTTTAGTGTGTGACAGAATTGTCCCACTCCTGCATACAAAATAGCAGTTGAGTCATTATGCACGCTACTCAAGCCGAATCACATCCAAGGAAAGATGTCAAACATCATCAGTTAATATTAGGAAATACCATGGTAGTGGAAAGGGAAAATTGAGACCTAAAGAAGTTTTTAACAGCAAGAGTATTAGGCTCAGGTCTCAGGTGGGTCCATCACCTATAAGGGGTCCAAGGATCCTCTTTGTGGTTAAAATGTAGGAACTGGACCTCGACAGTCCCAGCACAGTGGCGGAAAAAGCACTATTTGATTTCAATAAATGCTTGACTGTTTCACAGAAACTGAATCTTTAAAGCAACATCCAAATAAAATGCGCCACTACTGGATAAGTGAAGGAAACACCAGCATCCTCTGGCCAGACCCCCAAGATTTGTGAACAGGTCAGGGAGAAAATTATGGACAAGGAATAATTTGTTTTTGTGCCTATTCAGGCTGTTAAAGGTACCAGAACTCTTCTTCTACCACCTCTTGCTGATTGCAAAAACACGAGATTTGTGTCAATAGATATCATAAAACCACATCATATGCCGGTTTTACAAAGTAGGCCATGGGGGATCCTGAGTAGTTACCTGTCTCTACTCACTACATACAGCAAGTCCCATTGAAGTTTTTGAAGCTTCTACTTCCCAGTTGGGAATATCAAAAAATGAAGTATCTCTTCTACCTGCTACACCTACAACAACTATACAAACAACTTGTAAGGAAACACAGATTTCTATTCGGAAACCCAACTCTTACGCATCTGCATATATGCGTTAGTTTCCTTGCGCCAGTGCCAAATGTCCTTGCGCTACCATGGATGCGCTGTATTAACAGGTGTGTTAGAAATTCTGACGCATCTGTTGGCACAAAAGTGATGCAATGCTGGAGTTCCTCATGAAAGTGAAGCAACTCCAGCAATGTGCCACAACAGACGGGTGAGTCCCATTCAAAAAGCTGTGCGTCATTCCTTATGCCTGATCTGAACAAGTGTCGGGATTTTGAAGCAGTGAAGGTTTTGAGCGATGCAGTGAAATCTGGTAGATTTCACTGAGTCAGTTCTACATGGCGTTTTGCATGGGAAAGCCCACCCTGCGTACATTTTACCTGAGGCAGGTATAATGTGATGCAGGGCTTTGCAATGTGATGCATCTCCATAAATTGGCCGCATTTTTTATGCCATTGCTGCGTCACACAAGTGATGCAACAGCGGCACAAAAGTGCCGCAAGGGTCTTCAAAATCTGCCCCTTAATATCGAGCATGTTACTCTTCAGAATATGTATCATGTGTGGCTCAGATTCTGCAAGATATTGATTTTTACTAATAGAACTCCTCTAGAGTTAGAAAACAAACTAGCTGTGCTTTACAGGTATACACATTCATAGGAGCCTATCTCTCTGTGAGAAAGCATTTTCTTTTTTTTAATAACTTTATTATAATTTGTATGCAATTTAATAAGAATACTACTGACAGATGGGATAAGAAGTCATCAATACAAGGTGTATGATCAACCTTAGGCATGGAGGTACTGCATTGATTGGCGAATCCCGCAGCAGGGTTGATCAAGAGAAATCGTTCATGAATATCAGCAGTGACAAACCGACTAATACATAGGACCATTCTGCCAAAAGGTCTGTTTGCAAACACAGGGCAGGAAAGCAATTCTTATGAGCCTGAACCAGCCTTCGCATGAGATAGTGTAAGGGCTCCCTGTTCCACATCTAAATCGATCTTGTAGTACTTTAGCCACGGGGACCAAATTTTCCTAAATTTACGTGGGCAGCCCCTCGCCATATAAACCACTTTTTCCGCACCCATGTATAAATCCATATTGGATTTCCATTCTGTAAGTGTAGGAAGGTGTTGTGCACCCCAGTACCTGGCTATGTCCTGTTTCGCAACCACCAACCCCAGATTAACGAGTAAGATCCCATATCGTGGAAGATCGACATCAGTGGGAATACCCAAAAGCAGGAATTTCACATCCATCTCAATTGTTGCCCCAAGTATTTTATTTAGTTTGCCCACTATTTTATGCCAGTAGGGCTGGATGTGGGCGCATTCCCAAAGGGTGTGAATGTATGTACCATGTTCCTTGTGGCATCTGAGGCATGCAGGGTCCTCCACCCTCCTCATCCTGTGCAATCGTTCCCTATCATAATAGACCCTAAGCAGGATCTTATATTGGATGAGCCACAATCTTAATCTGATCGCCACCTCACGTGGATGCATGAGGGCCGCTTCCCAGTCTATATCCTCAAGGGGTCCTGTGGTGAGTTCCCACTTCGCACGAATTGGGCCGAGATTATCTGGCATATTGTTGAGCTGTGTTTTGTATGTCAGCGAAATCGCCTGCATCTGGATCTCCTCCTGAAGGAGTCTGCCGTCAAGGGGAGCGAATTCCGGCAGCGCCCCGTTGTCCAACCCCTCCGCTTGCAGCGCATGACGAAGCCTAAGGTACGCATAGGCTTGGGAATTATGCATTTGGTATTTGGATTGAAGGAATGAAAAGGAGGCCAGGGAGCCTCACTCCAGGAGGTCTCCTATTTTGGAAATGCCAATGAGGTCCCATTGTTTGAAACCCTTCAGCTTTCTGATCTCACGCAGATGAGCTCCCTCCCATAATGGGGTATCCCGTATAGGTTTCCCTTCCCATCTTATCAACTTCTCAGCAAGTTTCCAGGCCTCTATCACCCGATGGTAGTGGGAAGGAGTCACGCCGTGCCCGCACACCCATATAGGTAGTGTAGGTGGGAGCTGTTGGACTTGGCCCTTCTGGCAGGTTCACCCCTGAACTTTTTTTGCTTTTTACTGGTGACTTGGTGTGGTGATTTTTTTGGTTTCTGCGCACTTTCCCTGTGTCCCAGGGTAAAGTGCGTGCGTGCTCTGAGTGCATGTGGTGAGATAGGCCTGCCCTCCCATAGGAATGCATGGGGAATGTATGTGTCCCTAGTAGTCCCTGATGCGTGGGGTGTGCAGGCCCGAGTTTGGTATGTGCGGACTCGTGGGAGTGAATGCTGCGCGATGATGTGTGCGGCGTGCATGTACCTAGTGTGGAAGTGCCACTTCTAGAAGTGGGCACTTCTGTGTGCAGTGTGTCTGTCGCGTGATTGGCTGGTCATGTCATGTGACGGGCTAGGGATTCCCCAGAGTCAGGATGAGTCACCCAGTGGTGAATGGGGAGATCAGCAGCTAGATGGGTGGGAGGAGTACACCTGGGTCCTGAATAGGACAGGGTTTTCCACACACAATGCTGGCCCCGCCCCCTGCGGTGCGACTGACGACCCTAGCCCTGCCAATGAATAGAGTGAGGGGCTGAGCACATCAAGGGTGATCCCCAACCAGCTGCGACTGGTTTTCCCCCTCACCCTGAACCCAGAACAAAGGGGTTTGCTGTATAAAAATGGGGCTGTGTCCCCACAGAAACTGTTCTCTGCCAGGATCTTACCTGAGGGGGGGCTGCTGCTGCTGCTGGACCAGAGGACCGCCACCTGGACTACCTCCCTGCCTGGAGGCCCAGTGAGCTGGCTCTGGGTCCAGCCTTGCCCCCCCCCTGCCCTGCTGCATGCAGGGAAGAACTTTGTTGGACTTTGTGGTGCTTTTTGGGCTGGAGCGCTGGGAGTGCTCTATCTGTGTCCCTAGGCGCTTGGAAGCGCTTTTATTTTCCTTTAGCGCTCAGGAGCGCTTTATTTCTAACAGCCGGTGCCCGCCCGGCGTTTGCCCCGTCTATACAGATTCTGAATTCCTCTGGCAGGTGCCCACCCTGCCAGGGACATTGCCGGGGTCGTTGGCGGGTGCCCACCCCGCTTATTTGTCATAATTTCACGGCGGGTGCCCACCCCGCCGTATATTTCACATCGCGAGGGAGCCTACCCCTCTTATTGCCAAGTTTGGAAATCACCGCCGCGGCCGGGCTCACAGGAAGTCAGGTGGCCGAGGGCGGGCCTCCGGGACACCCAGAACCGGAAGTAGGAGGGCGGGAGCCTACACCGCCTCCCACCGAGGACTCGCGTTTGGTTGCAAGCCCCGGAGCCGGCAGGAGCCTACCCTGCGCCCCGGGGTACTGAGGAGAGAAGCGCCGTCCGGACAGGGGAGAGAAGCGTCGCCCTCCTGAGTCCCCAAGCGGGACTCCACCCTAACGCGGCCGGTGACTGAGACCGGCACCTCCTTCCCGGTGAGTGGGGCTCTGGCCGGGAGGGCGTACGAAGCAGCCGAGGAGGTTGCTGAGCGCGGGGGCTCTCCCACGAGGCACCCAGTGTTTGATAAGAGCCCAGGGAGGCTCTAAGCGAACAGGGTCATTTGGGTTGAAGAGTCCCCCGTGTGGGACTCCAACGTCGGGGGCATTTCTTTCACACCCAGAGCGGCCCCGGAAGACAGCGGGCCGCTCCCACGCCTACGGGGGCACTTCTTCCGTGTTTCGAGTGGCCCCAGATGGCAGCGGGCCACTCCCACCTTGCCCCCATTGTTTCTCGAGCCTAGAAGGCTCTAGGAGGCATTTCCTGGTTCACGAGCCCACGAGGCTCCACGGGGGCAGAAGTTGTGTAGAGCACAAAGGCTCCGACGACGGGGGCATTTCTTTGATGATCTTGAGTCCCTGAGCAGGACTCCAACAACGCCGTGGTTGTTTGATTGAGGCCCACAAGGCAGCCCCATTGTCATAGCTCAGGGAGGGCTCCAAAGGCACAGTAGTGCCCTCACTCAGTTTGTCCAGCTGCCCAGCACTTAGTGGGCAGCTGCAACGTTTAGGTTGTGGCCTCGGTGTTCTGGCTTGCGCAGCCTGCGCCGGCGTGCCCTGACTTTTCTGGACGCAGGGCGTCCTTGCCCCTACTAGGCCAGTTGGCCCAGGGACTGCCACAGTAGTGGCTAATGTGAGTTTTGGCGCCATTGTACCTTTTCTGCACCTCTGAATGTGTTTATGCGTCATGTGCTGTGCTTTACACCTCTGAATGTTATGCATCATGTGTTTATGTGCTTAGACCCCTACAGGTATTGTGATACTTAGGTGGTTGTTTTCTCCTAGTACAGGTGGTGCTAGTGAGGTCCTGATTCCCTGCGCAATATTGTCCTAAGGTGGTTAGGGTTGCGTAGGTGGTACTTACCTGATACCAGTAAGTACTGGTTGTGTGCTATACATATTATTTTTGTGCTACAGTGATTTTATATATTTTATGTGCTAAATATCTAAAAGTGCTAATTCCTGACAGTGGTCCAGGTGGCCCTGTCTTGTACATAATCCCTTGTAAATTCTGCCCGTGCCTGCTGGCACATTGTAGAGTATGTGTTTTTATCTAATGTGTTGTGTATAATACAAAGGCTATTTTTATAGAATACCTTGTGTGGAGTTTCCTTTGTGGTGGGCCTTGGGTGTTGTTGCTGGGTGCGCGCGCAAACGCTTTACACATCGCCTCAGGGATAAGCCTGTCTGCTCGTGCCAAGGTACCAAGGGGGTGAGCAGGGGTTATCTTTGGCGTGTAACTCCCCAGCCCTGACTAGAGTGGTGGTTTCTGCCTGGCTTTGGCGCAAGCCTCAGCCAACCAGAAATTCCATTTCTAACAGGAGCGTTCATGGAATTGAAGCTGTTCCAGTCGATATGCCGGATGATCTCTTGGTGCATGAATCCACTCATTAATAACGATAAGGTGAGCCGCCCTGTCTTAGGCTCTGATATCTTGCATGGCTTCCATTGAAGGGTCCGCAGAGCTATTCGTGGGTGAGCTCCATCCCAGAGGAGGAGGCGCAACTCACTATCAAGAGAAGCAAAAATCGTATCAGGTAGTTTGTGATAAGTGTTCTGAAGAACATAAAGAAGCTGAGGGAGAGTCACCATTTTATACATGGCGGCTCTGCCCATGACAGTGAGATGTAATTTCCTCCATCATTTCCCATCTGCTTGAAAAGTCAGCAACACTCATCGTATATTGCGTTCCACGCGAAGGGCGGTATCTGTGGTAATATATAGGCCCAAAAAAGAAAGCCCTCCTCGGCCAGCCGTAGGCAGCTGGGATAAGTGTAAGATGCGGGACCTCCGCTTACTGGATAGAGGGTGGACTTAGTCCAGTTAATCTTGTAGCCAGCGTAGCTGCCATATTCCTCAAAGATCTGGAGAAGACGGGGCAGGGTGTCAGCAGGCCGCGTGACATAGAGCAGAATATCGTCTGCATATAACCATATGCGTTCCTTCTCCAGCGAACCGGGAGCACCAAGGAAGCCCCCTAAGTCAGGTCTGGAATGAACCACACATGCTAGGGGTTCCAGTATGAGGGCAAATAATAAAGGAGAGAGGGACAGCCTTGTCTGGTGCCGCGTTGTATTGGCCAACTGGCAGAGAGAGTGCCATTGACCCGTACTCGCGCCTCAGGTGCATTATACAACACCAGCCACCCTAGAAAACCCGGGCCGAAGCCCATTGTTTCCAGAGTATGCCACATGAAGGGCCAGTGGATCATGTCAAACGCTTTCTCCACATCAAGCGAGAGAAGAAAATGGGGAGTGTCACAACCCCTTACTGTATCCATGCAATTAGCTAGACGGCACAAATTGAGACAGGTAGCATGTTTGGGCATAAAGCCAGATTGGTCTTGGTGCACCAATGAAAGAATCGCGCTTAGCAGGCGACGTGCGAGAATTGTGGCCAAGATTTTTGTTTCAATATTAAGGAGTGATATGGGGCGATAGGACCCGCAGTCCTCTGGTGGTTTCCCAGCTTTATGTATGACCACCTCTGTGGCTAGACGAAGGTCTTGGGGGAGACATCCTTGTTCTTTTGATTCCACGAACAGCTTTAGGAGATGGGTTGCCAGCTGTGTGGTGTTCAATTAAAAGAATTCACTCGGCAGGCCGTTAGGACCCGGAGTCTTGCCTGCTTTCTGATGACCTATGGCCTCAGTAACCTCCGCCAGTGTCAGGTCACCTTCTAGGCTATCTCGTTCGTCGGGTGTAAGGGCAGGCATGTCAATATTCTGAAGGTAATGGCGTATCTGGGAGTCCTCCGCATGAATGCGGGCTCTATAAAGAGCCATGTAGTGGCGCTCAAAAGAGACCGCGACATCTTCCAGAGCAGTATAAATAGTCTCCTGGTCCCTTATTGGCCCTACCCACCGTGACTCATATTCCTTCCGCCCCAGCCACGCCAGCAGTTTCCCCGCCCGATCTCCCATTTCATACAGGCGATGTTGGGTTGCTAGTTGGCATTTTTTAACCTCATTAGTCGCAAGCGCTAAGTATTCGCGCCTGGTTATTTCAAGCCAGAGCAAATCCTCCTCTGTCATTGCGGTCTGACTTTTCTCTTCCAAGTCCAGGAGGGCATGTTCTAGCTCTTCAAGCTCTTGAATCACACGTTTCTTCTTGTGTGCCAGTATATTTTGAGCCCTTTCACGCAATACAGCCTTATAGGCCTCCCACAGAGTAATGGCAGACGGGACAGAACCTTCGTTTTTAATTAAATATAGCTGGGAGTCAACACGAAGCTCTTCAGCTACAGTGTCGTCCCGTAGTTCCCATGCACCACCTATTTTCATGAGCAAGAGGGAGTGGTCCGAAATCCCCCTAGCCAAGTAGTCAATGCTGGCCACCCATTGCATCTCCCCCGCCGGAGCGAGAAGGTAGTCCAGGCGGGAGAACACACTATGGGCTCCGGAAAAATAAAAGTATGTCCACCGGAGCGGGTGGTGGCGTCGCCACAGGTCAGTTAGGCCCTGTGACTCTAGAAAAACAGCCAAAGGTGTGATATCCGGGGTGCCCTTTTGGGCTAAGGAGCGATCCAGGAGGGGATTCACTACATCGTTGAAGTCTCCTCCAAGGATGTGTATGGCGGGCCGGAGTGCAAGAGGAGGCCAGTCAATTTGTCGAACGTGCATTGTTGGAGGAGAGGCGGTGCAGAGATACTAGCTAGAAAATAAGTCCTATAGTTCCAAACCCCCCTGACCGCAGCATATGTTCCCTCAGTGTCCACCCACGTCTGCATAGCATGAAAAGGTGGGGACTTCCTAACAAGGATCGCCACCCCACGGGAGCCCTTGGTAAATCCTGCGTGTGCCAGAGTAGTGTAACACCCCCGTCCCAGAAAGGAGCATGTAGTACCCAAAAGGTGCGTATCCTGTAGGAATACTATATCAGGCCTATGTCTTTTGAGATATTTGGTTACCAAACCCCGTCTCACCTTGTTACCCAAACCATTGACAATCCATGTCATTACTGTATATTCATCTTCCGGCAAGGTAGTACGATAGCAAAATCTGTCCTAGAATCAGCGTTCGATAGAAATACTCCCCCCTCCTACCTCCCCCGCTCTGCACATCAGTGTGAGCACTTGGTTGAATCAAACAAACGCCTTTCCCATCAAATAATCTCCAAAGTACAAGCAAAACAAGAAAACAGCCCCCCCACCTTACTCTCTTCTGACGTTCTCCCCATCCCCCCATTCGCCAACATGACAACTTTGGAGCGAATCATCCGTTAAGAGGTCTGTTATCCCCACGCCCCTCCCTACCAATTAACTACCCAATATCAAAAACCCCCCACACACAAACACGTCAATCACTTTCCCAGTGCAATGGTAAACCAGTGGAAAACCACTGGAGCTCAGGAAAGTCCTACTGTCCGACAGCGGCCAGCAGGCCCCACTTCTCAAGTATTTTCGCCTTCCACACAAGGGTGTCTGGGCTGGTCATCTGGAACCCGGGGGGTTTGATCCGCCGCCTCCAGTCCCAGGATACTGTTCAGGAGCGGATGGGCACTGGGTGTCCCATCAGAGTAATCTCCCTCAGACAAGTCGGTGTGGCCCATATCCTCCAGGCCCTGCTGAGGATCAGCTGACTTTGAGCGGCGCGTCTCTTCCCCAGAATCCGATACGAGCATGTCTGTGCCTCCGGGACGCAGGGTCCTGCCCGGTGTTGCCCCAGCTGATGACTTGGGCCGCAGATCCCGTCTCCGACGCCTTTCCCTGAGCCTGTCTTAGGACCGTATCTGTCGTTTGAGTGGGGACGTGGCGGAGCCTGACAGCGGTGGTCTTCGTAGTTGCGGTCGTTCCTCCACCGAGGACCATGCCTCCTCCGGAGTTTGGAAAAACAGCGTATTATTCTGGAAAATGACCTTCAGTTTAGCTGGAAGCAGCAACATATATTGGATCCCCATGGCACGCAGTTTGATTTTAACTTGATCAAAAGTCCATCTCTGCTTCTGCACATCGCGAGAATAATACGGAAATACCATCACTTTAGAATTCTCGTAGCGGATATCTCCTTTCTTCTGGATTTCTCTGAGTATTCAGTCTCGATCTTGAACGTTCAGAAAGCACGCTATTAGAGGTCATGGAGGGGCCCCTGGCGGTGGAGCAAAGCCGGGCATCCCGTGCGCTCGTTCTATTATGAAACAGGTCGAGAATGGTGCCTGGGGCAGCAGGTCTTTCAGGAAGGTCAGAAGGAATTGTTCTGGAATACTTTGTTGCACTTTTTCAGGAAATCCAACAAATCGAAGATTGTTCCTCCTGGCCCGGTTTTCTGCATCATCTGCTCTCCATGCCACCTCTGCCTCAGACAAGAGAAGGCCCACAACATCTTTTCACGTGACTTGGGAAGTATCCTCCAACTCCGAGATGCGGTGTTCTGCCTCGGTCACCCTGTCCGAGACCTTGCGGAGATGGTGCAGCAGAAGTGTCACTTCAGAGCGGACTTCTGCTATTCTCCCCTCCAAGCTCCCCCTGGATTCCCGGATAGCCTGGAGAATGGACGCTGTTTCTGGGACGGTGGAAGGTCCACTCTCCGCACCCTGCGCAGCTGGTAGCGCTTTGGCGAAACGATCCAGTTTACCCTGCCGACACGGACGAGGTTCTTTATCTTTTTCCTTGTCCTTCGTCATGGTGGGCAGACACAAGGAAGGTCAGTTACACTGGCACCAACAAGGATCACTGGGCTGTCCTCTATGGCACGGGTGGTGTGTCAACTGACTTAGGGTATTGCAGCAGAGACCGCAGCCCGGTGGCCGCCGAGGTTCTCCCGACAGTGTAGGGATGCAGCCAGACCACAATGGGAGCAAACCAGCCACGCACTCTCACTTACGACACCATCCTATGCTCGCATATGCTGTCAACCAGTCCACAAGAGGAGGAGAGAAGGGACGAAGGCGGCGGTCAACAGAGAAGTCTACGGGGGATAGGCGACCGACAGAATGCCACGGAAAGCAGGGCTAATATGAGCCGGCGGCGCCCCTCAAGGCCTCCTCATTGAACATGCTGTATCTGAGATAGTGGTGTCCCTCCCAGATAGTTCCATCCCTGGTTCCAAAGCGCCGCCGCGTGGCTGGCCTCCAGGACCCTCAAGGATCTGATTGGGGTGACTCACCTCCGGGGGATGGTGCGCCCACCCTCGTGGCCATGTAGTCAATCCACACTTTGTCTGCAGAGTGTCCCATAGTCTGTCCTCAAGGACAGGATGGCTCGCCCATGGTATTTTGGAAAGCGCAGCTTAGTGCTTACATTGTTGATATGGCAGACCAAACAGGCGGGGTGAGGCACACAGGGGGAGTGATGAGTGACCGGCCGCCTCCACACTAGTCAGGGCCATTAGATGGAGTCCGATGCCGTCCGTCACTTTGGCACCGACACCACCCCCGCGATATATGGCGTTTCCTCACTTGCCAGCCTCACTGCTGCAGCGACATCCTGGGGGGTTGTTTCGTCGCGTCGTCCGCCTCGGAAAAGGCCTCACTCCTGGTGGGGATCGACGCCGCAGACTGGCGGATCAGCTTCAAGCATCACCACGACCACTGAGGTTCTGTAGCGATCCGAACCCGTGTATTCGGTATCGTAGTACTGACACGATTTTGGTACCAATGAACCGCAAATGATCCATTATATACATGACAGTATTTTCGCTACGCAACGAGCATGAATTCACTGAGAAATAGGGCATTCTGTTGTTAAGTCATGGCATCCATTTTAGATACGGCATCCATTTTGTTTCTTGCCCTCACATAGTCAATGGACGGACGATGACCCCGGCAGAATCACCTTGTTAAGGACACGTAAGTTTGAGCCCGAGAAAGGCTGACGCTGCATGACTAGGCAGAATCAAGCCGCCTCCCTTGCCTGAGGCCAGTCCTGCTATACTGGTTCCCGTGTCCATTGTCCTGACTGAGAGCCGAAGACGGTAGCCATGCCCGTTTATGATCCATAAACACCTCTTATCCTACTTTTCCATCCTTTGCACCTGGTGCTGCTCCTCTCCTTCTGGGCTTTTACAATGGGGAGGTTACGATTTTTATGATGGGGAGGATCGAGCAAAGAATGGAGAACTGACAAGGAGACCTGATCGAATACCGAAAACCTACGACTAATTATTGTTTGATGTATATTTATTGTCTGTTTGGGATACCGGGTTGGGCATGAGAAATATTCGTGCAATGTTGCCTAAAGACATATTTCGTGTATTTAAGACGCAACCCACTTAATGCAATTTGAACAGTCTCGTAGATTCTGCCTCTGTGTGGTTCCTATGACTTCTGTGTCAATGCAGTAAATAAACCTTGGTCTTTGACGCCACCATCGAGAAACCCGCGTCTCTGTTTATTTTGTGCACCGAGACAGGAAGGAACTCAGGGGTCTTCGGGTGTGGTTTCCCTGACACCTCTGGACTCTTAAAAGTCCAGAACCTCAAATTGGCGCCCAATGTGGGGCGACGTCATCCGGTACCGGTCCAAAGCCTGAAAAGTTCGAGGAGCTTCGTGTGAAGATTCCGGAGGGAGGTACCCCGCTTCATCGATCCCTGCATGTCGTAAAAGTGGCACGACGATCTCTTCCACGAGGGTTCCCGTTCCCAGACGGCAACAGAGGACCGCTGCCCTGACTGTCGCCCTGTCTTGGACCCGAGGTGCAGACCTTAGTACGGCGAGACGTAGACGGGTTCTCCTTGGTGACGTCTTCCACATTTCAGTTAAGTATTAAGTGGGTCGTGCTCAGTTTGGTTGTCTGGATACGTTTGTTTTGAATTCGTAGATTATCATTGGTTGCTCTTGTTAGGATAATCTTTGTTTTGGTATCGGTTCATTTTGGTAGGCCTAAGTTCTCTGCGCATTTTGGTTGGAATTTGTCTTTGTTTGTCATGACTAAAAGTAGTAATTGTTTCTTGTCCTGGTTACGTTGCAACGGGGATTCCCGGTTGGAGGATTCGTGTACGGTTCATCCGATTGGAACTCCTACATATGAGCTCTATTGTAAACATGGTGTAGGTCCTATTGCGTATAATGAAGTATGGGTTCGTTATACCAGAAAAGATGGTGTCCTTAGTTGGCCATCGCATGGTAGCTTCGAAAGTGAAATTCTAGACAATCTAGAAATGAAGTTGTTTAAAAGGAAAGCCCAGCCGGCAATGTTTGATTCTTTTCGCGTATGGCGTAAAGAAGCCAAACAGAGAGAAATTAGGAAGACGAAGAAAGAACAGAAAGAGAAAGGGTTGACTTTAATGGAGTCTGCTAGGCAGCTGCATGTCAATGAGACTGAGAAAGCAATGGAGATGGCGAATAGAAAATATAATTTGGCAATTGATAAATGTTACCCTGTATTGCCATCTTGTCCTGCTAAGCCGATAGAGGACCTCGAAAAGGATCCTCTGTTGTCTTACCTGTTGAGAACACCTCCACCGTATGCACAGGGTATTACAGCACCACAGTTACTACCTGTTGTACAACCAGCTGCTGGCCAGCCTGGAATAGGTGCTCCACTTCCTTTGATTCCAGCTCCTGTCCTTCCCGTGGTTAATGTTCCCACGGCACCCCCTCTTCCTGGGTTGCCTTTTCCGCCTTTGCCTGTCGTTTCGCAAACTGCTTTACCTACTACACCCACCCTTACTATTTCATCTGCTCCAGATGCCCTGTCCCCAAGCCCTGTCATTCTGACTCCGCTTTCTGTTCGTCGGAAAATAACCGACTCTGTAACTAACATCTTAACTCCTCTCTACAGGTCTTTAATTGGGACCCCCGTTTCTGACTCTATACAGAGACGTAGCCAGCTTCCTGGTCCCCAGGAACGAGAAATGTTAGATTCGACAGCTCTTAGGTGGATGTCGAAAGCTGCGAAGTATGATGCACGAAGAGTGTTAGATACCTTTATGCAATGGAATGAACCAACTCAACGTTATGTTTTTGACGTGATGTGTTCTTTTGTGCGTGAGGAATGGGATGATGATGACTTAGATTCTGTCCCGTCTGATCTGATAAATGTTCAGCAGAAATTTGCCGCAGGAATGGTGATAGGTTCAGAAGTAGGGAAAGCGATAGAACTGATTTTAGCGTATAGGGATGATTCCCCTCTTCAAGCGCCAAGGGACCCTGATGGTTCACCGATTACTAGGAAAAGACGAGGTCAGTATCCGATGAGGGAAGTTCCGCCCATATGGCGTGATGCAGTTCAAGCTGATGGGGCTAATAATATTGTAGCTGCTCCGGCACATTTCCAGAGAGTGTGGATACACATCCCTTGGAAGCGGGCCGAAGTATTAGCAGTAAAACAAGCGTTGCCAGACCCGCGTAAAAATCCTGCTGGTTATTATAAAGAGTTGACGCAAACAGTCCAAGCGTGTGTCATGAATTTGGCAGATATTGAAATGCTATTTGGCAACGTAGTGCCACAGCCTATATGGGCCAAGATTCAGCAAGAGAACCACCCAGTCGCCCTAGGAGGTGATTGGCCAGCTATTGTAGCGGCAGACGCACAACAAGTTGGCGGTGCTAAACCTGAACCTCTGATTGCTGCCTTACCTGGCAGAATAATTAATCTGATGAAAACGCTGATGCCAGCGTTACGGGTAAATTGGGATAAACTATCGGCATGCAAACAGAAGAAGGACGAAAGCGTCTCTGACTTCTTCACTAGATTTGAAGAGACCTTCGTAGACCACAGTGGGCAAGATTTGAGTACTGAGGGAGGTCAGAGGTTGTTTGTCGACAAATTTATGTTTAATTTACTACCTGAGCTTAGTAACAAGTTAAAGGATTCCGAAAGTGCATGGGCAGTATCGACAACAGCACAGATACTTGCAACTGCTCAGTATTACGAGAATAGAGAGAAAGAAGAGAAGGAAAAGTCAGAAAAGAAAACAAAAGATTTAAAGACTAAAGTACTATTGCAACAGGCATATCCTCCTCGCTCGAATCAGTCAGATTTACAGCAGAGACCCCAGTTTCAGCAACAGCCACAATTCCAGCAAGGGACGTCCCAAAGATTTAATTATGGATTTCCTCGACAACAGTTAGCATGGAATCAGTGTGCCTATTGTAAAAAGGAGGGCCATTATAAGAACGAGTGTCCAGTACTGCACGCACAGACCAGTGGTGTCCCAGCTCAGAGAGGTAGTGTTGGGTCTATGCAAGCTCCTAGAGGTAGAGGACGTGGTACTATGATACCACAGGCCGATCGCCCATCAAATTATTTCGATCAGCGAAATGTACAACCTGCACAACCAGGTAGATCTTCACAGTATCATGTTGAGGATTACTATGATCATAATGAACAGATTCAGAGAAGCGAGTACTAGGACAGCCACAGGCAAAGAGAGGGAGTAGTATCAGTTCCAGTTGATCAGAGTGGACCTTATGTCGCAGTAGTTACATCAGGCGTGGTCGAACCGTTTCTGTTGGACACTGGTGCGGCAAAAAGTTCAATTATGCATGCGAAACTCCCTGGCGCACCTTTGTCTGGCTTAACAAACACTTCAGTAGGTTTCTCAGGCGCCCCTGTTCACAATCCTGTTTCTAGTCCTTTATCAATCTCTGTTGGGCCATGCGAACTAGAAGCACCCCTTATCCAACAACCGGTTGTAATGAGAATCTGCTTGGTTTAGATCTGTTGAAACGCCTGCATGCGACACTGTACTGTTCTCCTTCTGGAGTACAGCTCACATTAGGCAAGAGAGTCATTTCTCCAATGTACATGTCGATGGATAAGCTCCCACCGGAGCTGCGTTCTCTCCCTGATACTCTTTGGGCGACTGGTCCTAACGATGTAGGCCTTCTGGAAATTCCCCCTTATGTGGTAAGTCTGAAAGCGAATGTTAGATTCCCACGAATCCCACAGTATCGGATTTCGAATGAAGGTGAACGTGCACTCTTACTGATCGTGAGAGACTTAATACAGAAAGATGTGATAGAGGAAACCAGAGGAAATGTTTGCAATAGTCCTGTTCTGCCGATTTTGAAACGCACTGACCCTTCCAAACCTCCAATCTACAGATTTGTGATTGACCTCAGAGAGGTTAACAAAATCGTGATTCCACAGTTTCCAGTGGTACCAGATATCACTGCATTATTGACGTTGATTCCTGCCTCGGCCTCATGGTTTACAGTGATCGATTTGAAAAATGCATTTTTCAGCATCCCGATAGCCGAGGAAAGTAGAGACATTTTTGGTTTTTCGTTAGGTGGTCGCAGTTTCAGGTTCAAACGCGCTCCACAAGGCTATTGTGAGAGCCCTTCAATTTACAGCCAAGCGTTGAAAAGTCAATTAGATGCTCTTGTACTTCCTCCTGGTGTTGCTCTGATCCAATATGTAGATGATCTTTTACTGGCTGCCGATGACAAGGAAACTTGCAAAACAGCTACAATTTCTTTATTACGTCATTTGTCCGACTTACATCACAAGGTGTCACCTTCTAAACTGCAATATTGTTGCCAAGAAGTGACCTACTTAGGTCATCTTTTGTCAAAGGAGGGAAGAAGGTTGACCCCAGAGAGAATCAAAGCAATTTCGCAGATGACTGTACCAAGCACACAGAGAGAAGTGCGTGCGTTTTTGGGTATCACGTCATACTGCAGGCAATGGATCCCAAATTTTTCTCTCATGGCAAAACCATTGGTAGCCCTGACTGGAAAAGGTGTTCCGAGCCCTTTGCCATGGTCTGATGAATGTCAACAGAGTTTCTCCAACTTACGTGATGCGCTGTGTTCAGCTCCTGTGTTGGGTACTCCTGACTACAGTAAACCGTTTACACTATATGCCCATGAAAGAGGACGTTGTGCATTAAGTGTATTAATGCAACAATTTGGTGACAAACAGCGACCTTGTGCATATTTCTCATCTACATTAGACCCGGTAGCCAGAGCGTTGCCAAGTTGTTTAAGAGCCACAGCAGCAGCTGCAGTGTCTATCCGACAGTCTGCTGGACTAGTCATGAACAACATGTTAGTAGTCATGGTTCCACATGCTGTGGATACACTCATGAATCGAACGAAAACTCAGCACCTCACCAGTGCTAGATTATCAGGCTATGAGCTGACACTTTTGGCAAGTCATATTCAGATCAGGCGATGTAACATACTGAATCCAGCGACACTGTTGCCGACTACTCAGGAGTCGAGTGATTCAGAGCCTCATGATTGTTGTTTTAGAACTGAGGAAGAGACAAAAGGTCGGATTGATTTAAAAGATACTCCGTTACTAGATCCAGATGGCACTTTGTACGTCGATGGGTCTTGTTTCAAACTACAGAATGGTGATGTGACGGCCGCGTATGCAGTTACGACTTTGAGTACAATTGTGGAGACCGCAAGAGTGAGTCAGAATTCTGCCCAGGCTGCAGAATTAATTGCACTAACAAGAGCGTGTGTTTTAGCTGTGGGAAAGAGAGTGAATGTGTTTACTGATAGCCAATACGCCTTCGGCGTAGCACATAGCTTTGGACGCCTGTGGAAAGAAAGAGGTTTTCTCACGTCCCATGGGACTAAGATCCAACATGGACAGTTAGTAAGTGATCTATTGGAATCTCTGACCCTACCGAATGAAGTTGCGATTGTGAAGTGCAGTGCACATCGAAAGATTACGGATGATGTTGGCCGTGGGAATGCGTTTGCTGATGAGGTCGCCAAAGAGACGGCCAAAAACATGACGAGCCGAATGTACATTGCAACGTCTGCAAGATGGATTGCTGAATCAGGGATGTGTGAGAATACGATTGAAAGCGTGAAGGCAATCCAGAATGAAGCAACTGAAAATGAGAAGAATGCATGGAGGGAGAAAACGGGTAAAAAGGATTCGAATGGATGTTGGGTTGATCTGTCTGAACAGCAGCGTTGGATGTTACCTGATGCGTATGTGCTTGCAGTAGTCACGATGGCGCATGGAGCGGTGCACATCAGTTCGAAAGGGATCTGTAAAATGTTAGCTCCAGTATGGAAGAATGATGGAATTGCTAAGTGTGCGGAAAGAGTGGTGAAAAATTGCATGATATGCCTGATGCATAATCCTGGCAAGGGAACCCCAACCCCAACTGGTCATTTTGCTCCCCCTTCTTGTCCCTTTGAAGTGATTCAGTTCGATTATATCCACATGGACAGGTGTAACAATCTTAAGTATGTCCTAGTGGTAGTCTGTGCCTTTTCAAGATGGATTGAGGCATATCCATTAAAGGATAACACTGCTATGTCCACTGCCAAAATCCTCCTCAAAGAGTACTTCCCTAGGTATGGTATGCCACGGATTGTTTGGTCGGACAACGGAAGTGAGTTTGTAGGGAAAGTTATGAAGAGTGTGTGTGCGGGTCTGGGTATTGTCCAGAAGTTCCACAGTGCGAATCACCCACAGTCAGCAGGTTTGGTTGAAGGGTACAATGGTACCTTGAAGCTGAAACTTGCTAAAATTCAAGCTTCCACTGGTCTATCTTGGCCAGATGCACTGCCTTTAGCTCTACTGTCCACCAGAGCGACTGTACACTCTCGAGTAGGGCTTAGCCCATATGAGATTGTGTTTGGTCGTCCTGCTAATGTTTGGGGAGTCCCTAGGCCAAAGGAATTCAAACAGATCGAATATCCAATGTTGATTGATTATCTTTATGACCTGACTGCTAAACTGAGCCTTATTCGTCAACAGGTATTTGAATCCTTGCCTAAACTGCCAGAGAGTCCAGGCCACACGTTGAAACCAGGAGACCAGGTGGTTGTACGGAATTTCGAACGAACTCGGAACCTCCAGCCAAGATTCGTGGGCCCATTCCAGGTGCTCCTAACAACGAGAACTGCTGTACGCCTAGCTGGAAGAAAGAATTGGGTGCACGCTAGCCATACGAAACGTGTCCCTCTCCCACTCCCCTACGACAACTGGGTTAGACAGGGATTTGGTGTATCCGAGACAGAACCTGTTCCAAGGCTCATACCTTTCAGTGATGCAGAGTATATAACGGACCCACGAACTGAAACACAAAACTCTGACACCTCAGCAGGAACTGCTCTTTCGAACCCTGAACAGAGTGTTGTACAAAGTGAACATTTGTCACCTGTGGAGTCGAACATTTCTGCACCTGTAGACCAGCTATTTCAAGACCAGACAAGACCTGGAAAGTACAGATATAATCTACGTTCTCATGCTATGAACTAATGACATTGCATAATTACTTTTCTGTTTGAAAACTGTGTTGATCTTGTCGCATTCCATTCAGTCAGGAAGTTTGCTTTAAATTGCCGTCTGGGTTACCGTAGGGTCGTAACGTGTGCCTTGTTTTAATTTGCAGGGTACCAGACACAAGGTCGGTTTCTTCTGTCTACTTTGGGAACTCCCAGGGTAAACAGAGGCAATTTTTAACAGGTACAAACCATCCGTTGCGAACGGTTGTAGAAGATGGAGCTTCCTGAACTGCGACGGGTTAACGTCATAAATGTGCACAAGACAAAACTATATGATATATTTTATAGCAAATGTTTCCTAATGCAATGTGCCCTGACACTTCTGGCGGAATTATTTTTGGTATTCAATTGATCTTTGCACCTGTTACGTCTACAGTATCTCCCTATGTTTCTGTTTCTCCGACTGTTGTTTCTATTCATTCTTTCCATCCTTTTCCTGCACACGAGCAAGCTCCGAGTTTATAAATAACACTTTCATTCAGCTCTTGCACCAACATCAACTAGTGGTTAACACAACGAACTGTTGGGTATGTGGCTTGATACCACATACCATGGATAAGGGCATCCCTTATCTAGTTCTGCCCTTTAGTTATAATGGATCATTCTGGGCATTTCAGACCATGTTCGCCTATGCTCTAGAGACCTATCCTCCACGACCTCCGCGTTCCACTAGGTATAACTCCGCTAACAGAGCCTTGGTAAAGGGAATTACTGACATGGTTAGAGACGTCAATAACACTCCGTTTATTCCCAAGGATGAATTGCGAGTTTACATGGGTTGGAACGTTACGGAATATGGCATTACTTTGGGTGAGAACAAACGTAAAAGCTCGACTCCGATCTGGGTCGTACCCCACCAAGGTCAAGTCTGCTTGCAAGGAAATGGGAGGAATCCGAAAGCTCGACTAGGGAAGAGTGACTGTATCGAAACATACGTTTTCCCGTCACAGTCTTCCCCTGCATTTTTAGCTGCTAAGGGTACCTATTCCCTGACACCTCTGGACTCTTAAAAGTCCAGAACCTCACCACTCAGCGCCACCTTGGGCCGGGTTCACCTCAATACATCGGTGCCGCCATCTTGGAAGCGGCCGCTTCCCAGTCCCGGGCGCCAGAAACCACCCAGATCTCAGGCAGGGTGAGGTCGGAAGTCGCAGCGGCAGCACCACTACACTGCGCCGGTACTCAGCCTCTTAAACTGCAGTTTCAACGGCGAAGAGACCCAGGATACAGACAGGATCACGAGCTGGGCCAGCGGAGCTCTCATGGAGCATGTCTACTCCGCCATGCTGCTGGCCACGCCCCCCGTGAGAAGGCATTTTCAAACTAAAACTGCACAATTTCTCCAAACTCTCCATTTCTGTAGATGAAGTCACACTTGCTATTTCTTTTACTTATCACTATTATTTTTTTGATCTTTTTCTTGTACTTTTAAAATTCATGGTTCTTATTTATACCTATTTATACCTATTTCTTATTTTCCTATGCACTTTTCATCCTTGTGTTTTTCCCCTCCTCTTTTACAATTGTATTAACACATGGATGCTTTGGAGATATTTTCAACAACTTGTTGGTTATTCTCAAACAAACTTTTATACCTAAAACATAGTAAGATATTTCTCTTGTTTTCTTCTTCTTTCCTCCTTTTTGAAGGTGACATTGAGTAATTACACCATTAAATTATCTTTTTGCTTGGTGTTAATTAGGAGAAATATGTAACCTCTTGTACACTACCATGTAATTCAAAGTGTTGGCTATAATGTTTTTCTTAACAGCCTTGAAAAAGTCGTATAAATGACAAAACATGTGTCGGTTGTCTTCTAGCAACACTTCACACTTCGTGTCTACACATTCAAGATCATTTGTGTTCTCATTTTTTGCTGTATTCCAAAGGTTACATAATTTATACTTTTGCATGGGATGATGCTTATTAAAACAACCTGATAATAAGGCCTTCTTGACAGATTTGTGGTTGCGCGCTGTGATCAATTTTGTGGCGTGAATTATAGGGTGAGATTTGTTTTTACTCTATATATGTTAACACTGGGTAATGGCACAGTGTTTTACATTGAGCACGCTGGTACACATTAAGTGCAGTGCTGTTTGTAAAATAAAATTGAGGTGCTGGCCTGTGCTGTATTGCCACTGCCATTTGTTCTGTGAATTGCCATCCCATGCATATTCAGCTCAACTCAGTGTCAGGTACCAAGTAGGTTATCCAAGGTTCCATAAAATGCACTTCAGTTCACCATGACGCTGATAACAATATTCATTAGTCACACGCTGACCTGCATTAAGTTTATCAAATTGTACTCTGAGTGCTCATCTTTTTCTTGAACTTTCTCCAAGGGTTCTCTGGCTGAGATATTATGCAAATTAACTCCTGTTTTCAGAACATGGTCCATGGCATATGACAGGCCAGACAAGTCGCTCTCAAATAAAAAGTGAAATAAATATGGAATACACTGACAAAATCCAGGGTCTTCTGAATAAAGTCTACTACATATATACTCAGCGGCAGGTATTCGCACAGGCAGCTCGTTATATCTGCCACTTACTCCAGCAGGAAAAACATGTAAGAAAAACTGAGCTTCTAAACTTTTTTCCCATTCACTAAGGGGCTGATTACGATGTTGGGTGGAAAGTCTCCACCCGACATTTGGAATCTACTACACCGTGTTGGAAAACATCTGACCGACTCAGTCGGTTTCCAATCTGACCGATCTATTACAATGTTTGCAGTCTGAATGTAAACTGCACGGTCTTTCCGAATCAGTTCCGACCGGCTCTTGGATAATTTCTTTCAGTCGGACCCTCATCGATGCTCTACAGACTGCGTTTCTGACTGAGCGATTACAATTTCGGTTTCCAACAACATTCCTGAGTCGGTCTGTCTGAGAGGAAAAGGCTGTCAGAAAGTGACTTATGGGGCCCCTAGCAGGGCCCCCTTCATCATGCGGCCTACGGTAAAGGGCCAATGGGGTACCTAAGGGACCCCCCTGTAAAACCATGCATCATGGGTTGACTGCAACAGGGTGCAAAGTTTTCCACACCCCTCCCCATTTCCACATAGGAGCATGGTCATGGGGAGCTGACGACCGCAAGTTGGTTGTCCTGATTTAGAGGTGGTGTCGGGTGGAGGAAACTCTGACCAACATTGTAATGAGGACTTTAATGGAGCTCATTTGCTTCCTTCATTTGAAACAGCTCAATTGTTGCAGGGATTCTGCTCATACACAGAACTATGCGCAGGAAACCAGGACCTCAGTGAATTGTGGTGTACCAAAAACTCACCTCAGAACCCAGAACCCCTTATCCGGCTAGCATCAGTGTCCCATTCGTTATCCGTATCATCACGGAGGTCCCAATGTATAGACAACCCACAACAAGCGACTTAGGGTACTCTCAGGAATGGTGGGAATCAGAAATACCTGTTCGTAATTATTCTCATATCAGTCCACAACCAGAGTAAACAACGACACGGTAAAGTTTAAAGAGTTTATTTTATAAACCTCATGTCCTAAGATGCAGTACTTTGGCTAACATAAGCAGACAAATGATTAAAATCAAAACCATCAGCATTGTTACAATACCATAGAAAATGAAAGGAGCAATCATAGTATAAATGACAGTGGAACACAACCACCTTCCTTTCGCTAGTAAACTAATATTATTAGACTAGTAGAAGGTCTCTAGGCTTAAATGGGGAACCCCATACCGTAAAGATCAGCTTAGTGGGATCATATCACAGGATGAGGCGTGCTCTTCTCCTGAGAAAGCTCTTCTTCAGAATGTGTGTGATGCATGCAGCCTGCAATATTAAAAGCACTCGACTTTCAGGTATTTGCAGCTGCGTGTGTGTTATGGCTAAATAGTGGGCCGATCAACCTGAACTCAAAAACATGCACCGTCTAGCGACCCAGACTGTTTCTTTAAACAATGTTCAGACCAAGGTCACAGGTCACGGCTAGGGATGTGAACAACAGACAGTTCTCATGTGAAGAAAAGGCGAGCAAGCAGTTTTCAAATAATAACATGTAACTGCAGTGTCGTGTGCAAAAGCAGCAAAAAGTAGCAAGATGGCTTTCTAACCTCTAACGCGGTTATGCTAACTTAGCAATGTGTTTATGTAAATTGCAGCCCCCACTACACAATGACATCACCAACAACCTCATTAGAATGCAAAGTGCAAAGGGTGGATGCTTTAATGTTCATATATTTCTTCTGTTCTTGACTGATCCACCTTCTCAATCTCACCTGTTGATGTAAATGTCTGATGCTCCACATGTGTGATATATATTGTAGGCTTTCCACATTTCTTAGTAAACATTGTTTTGTACCAGAGATAAAGTTGCTTTTTAACTTTGGTAACATATGCTCACTCTCATCACATCATCTTGTTTTTGGTAGGCACACCATTTACAAGAATTACTAGTCCTTCCTCTAAATCTCTATCTACCACTATTGTATCATTTTCTTTCTTGACATCTAATATAATGTACGTTTTATACCTTTCTGCAGCTCTGTGGGGGGTAACTTGCCTGTCTTCGGCTCCATACATACCATAGCCTTAAATGGATGTATAACATGGATAAGAATAGGCTCATATTTAAGACTGGGCAAAGCACTACGCTACGCTCGTGTAGTTCGCGAAGTTTGAGCTACTTCGCACTATGCAAATTGCACGTAGCACAGTACAAACACGCGTGGCGTTGCGTAGTGCAGAGGTCATTTTTTGCTTGCTCACAGTCCTCAACGTCAAGGTGGCGACCGTGAGCAAGCAAAATGACATCCCGGCGAGACTTTTTCATCGTACACGAGCAGCAACATCAAGTTGGCGATCGCGAGCGTGGAAAATAAACCTCCCGGCGAGATTCTCAACGCGGGGAGGTCAGGTTTCTCATTGTGAGTGGTTGCGTATACTCGCGACCGCTCGCGATGAGAAACTACCAGTCCGCGTTGAGAAAGCTGCTGCTCGAGTAAAAATCTACTCGAGTGGCAGAAAACTACAGCTCGCACTGCGCAAGATGCCGTTTTCAATGACTGCACAGTGCCGGATGCTTGTCCGCACTGTGCAATCATTGAAAATGGCATATTGCACAGTGCGAACATGGTACTACGCAGTTCGTGAAGTGCTACACGTAGCTCGCATAGTGCAAAGGGCACTTTGCGTAGCTACACGTAGCGCTACTTCGCGAACTACGCCCAGGGTTACTCATATTGCTATTTTTAAATTAAATATACAATGTAATAAACAGGCAATAATTTATTTTTCTCTTACTTCCCAAAACCTTCACCACTAACCTATTAAATACATACTCTCTAACAGATACAGTTCATCTCATCTATTTTTTCACATTACTGCGATACTCTGTTATCAAACTCCCATATACATCTTTATTTCTAATGTAGTTTTTTAAAGGATTAAACAGTTATACGAAACCCATAAAGCATTAGTGGAAAATTAGTATAGTGAAATATTAAATTGATTTGGGAGGTGGACGTGTTAGTCTGTTATTTAGATAAAAAATGAGAGTGGAGGGATGGAAGAGGGAAGGATTTAGACTTTTTTTGTTTGTTTTTGAGGTCATAGCAGTAGGAGGAAGCTTGGGATGAGTAAAAGGGATGTGGAGGTGGAGGAGTCGAAGGGATGGGTTTAGAAAGGCTTGTTTTTGGGGATCATTATAGTGAAAGAGGTGTGAGGTGATTCAAGGAGGGGTAGAGAAGAGAGGAGTCTAGAAAGGGGTATTTTGGATATCATGGTAGTGGTATGGGGTATGGGTTGAATGAGAGAGTAGAGGTAGAGCATATATTGCTAGAGGTATATGGTGATAAATGGGGGAGTGCATTGGAAAAAGTAGTAGCAAGAAGTTTGAAATGAGTCAGAGAGTTGAGGTAGAAGATGTTGTTGTTATATATATTTTTATTTGGCATATATAGCTATAAAATTACATTACACACAATTAAAATGTAGATTGTACAAACAGTGTGACCATAAGAATAATAAAAAACCTGGTAAAAAATACAATGGGAATTCAACCAACCTTAAGGAGCTCTTAATTCATCACCAAAGTAAGAGAAAGGTCACTTAAACATTACCTATACATTTATACATCATTAAAAGTTTCAGAGAATCACGGATAATCCACAGATCATGGGTAAAGTCGTGTTTCTACCACATGCTCATATCAAACTATATTACCATTTCCTTCAATGACTCCTATATTGCAGTTAAAAATCTTCCTATTGCACATGTCACCTTTAAAAATCTCATATTTATCAATAGACAAAGTGCTTGGTGCCTACTAATAGTTTTAAAAGCAATAAAAAGGTTTTTTTTTCTGTTCTTCTAAAAATCACAAAAAATCCATCAACATATGTAGGCTACTACATTTTACTTGTAGACCACAAGAGCACAGACCTTGTTTGTTCTTCATTCAGGATTTTATCTTCCAATTAATGTTGCATGGGTTCAAGCCGACTCTCTGAATGTATTTCTGAGCTTTGGGTTAGGCATGGCCTCTATATAGGGGAAGATATGATCAAGAACCAGGAGGCCGATTCGCTCCCCAAGTAACATAAATCTTCTTCTCGGGCCGTGATATTAATAATGGCACGTAATGCCTGCTTGGGGATCTGCTGATCTGATTTCCATTGGTCTGATTCAAGGGAAAGTTTAACACATAACTTATCTAATTTATTTCTAGCTTGGAGTGCCCAATTAAGATCACTGGTCTCTATTTCTTTTTTATAAAGGTTTGCTATTTTGGGGGGTCCTTCTCCATTCCTTCTCTGCCAGAAGTTCAATGACGCTTGCATTTCTCTGAATTTCAAGGCTGTAAGGTGACATTCCACTCGCACAGCCTGTAAGACATATTGAGAGAGTTATAGGGTGTAAAATGGGGGAGTGTATTGGATTTCTGCATTTATAAAAAGCAATACACATACATAGGTACGTATCTATAGTACAAATAATGCTCATATACAGAGGGATATGCTGTCAATTTCTGTATGCATATGGTGCTTCCTCTAAGCAGAGGTTCCTTTGTTGAATGTGTTAGGTGATTTTATTCCTGATGAAGAGCAGCGCTGTACCATGTATTGCGTTGTGGGTGATACAAATCAGCCTGAGTGTGTATCTTCTGGCTACTCGTAAACAATGCAGGGCTTTCAAGGCAAGGAAGATGTGGTCTTATATTATGGAAGAGTAGTCTGTCAACCAAGTTCTGAGTCCATTGTAGTCTTTTCATAGTCATTATAGGTGATCTGTGGTAGAGGCTATTGGTGTAATAGAGTTTGGACAGAACAAGGGAGATGGTAGCTATGACCTTGTGTGGAAATACCAAATGGGGAAGATTCATCACAGAGTTTTTATAGTAACAAAGGTTGATCTAACTGGTTTGCCCACTTGGGCATTCATTGATAGCTTGGAGTCCACAGTCATTCAGAGGTTTCTTCTTCCTTTGATACTTTAGATGGTGTTCCCAGTTCATTAGGCCAGACAGGGAGTGGGCCATAATGTTTTTAATCGCTATACATGAGTATTGTTGTGTTTGCAAGTATTCAATTTGAGATGGCGTGACATCATCCACTGATTCATGTCTCTGAGACAACTGAAAATTGGAGAGTTCCCAAAGTCTTTAGAGCATTCCAGTTTATGGAGTATTTGCATGTTATCTGCATAGTTATAGTATGTGAGGTGAAATTGATTGATCAGTGCTGGCAATGACATCATGGAGATGTTGAAAAGCATGGGTGAGGTGATAGAGACTTGAGGGACCCCAGCTTTTGTGGAGTACAGTTTGGTTGAGAAAGGTGGGGTATGGATGACATTGGTTCTGTTGCGAAGGTAGGATGTGATCCAGTCTAGGGCAGTACCCTCTATGCCGCATTCATAGAGTCTTTGTATCAGAGTGTCATGGTCAACTGTGTCAAAGGCAGCCTAGAGGACCAAGAGAAGAAGCACCTGTGCTTTTGGTTCAAGGCAACCTCGCTCTCATTTTGTTTCTGCTGTCTGTGCCAAGAATGTTCAGTTCAGGAACAGGCTGTAGTGACACTTTTCCCTCTTCTAGTTGAACCAGGAACTTTGACAAAACTCAACTACACATGTTTAGCTTAGGGACAGTTTGTAGGTGAATGCTGGTTGTGGGGACTCCCAAATAGTGCGAGTGGTCCCTTCTTGGTGTATGTGGGTCATGGATTATGATGATAGTCTCGATCAAACTGCATCCTCAGGGTAACAGTCCCAAAAGCCTTTTGCCCCCTCCTGGTATACAAGAGGTCACAGACACAGGTGATGGTCCACATTCTCAGTTGAAAAGGCAACAGCCAAAATATCCGTTGTATGTGTGATGGCTCACCACACAGGGTCACTGATTTCCACAAGAGAACAGAAGACTATCTCACAATCTCACACTTTGTTGACTTGGATCCACTTGCCAGTGTGCCAACTGTGCCCCGCTCCCTCCAGGCTCTCTAATTTTCCTCACAGTATCTGCTGGAGTTCCATGCACAGGGCATGTTTTATGGGCGATGGGTGATGGCCCTTGACCCATTTGGGAGATTGGCACACCTAGGTCCTGATTCCAGTAGCAAGAAGGCGTAGTGAGATTCCCTTTCCTGATGAGGCATGCTTTTCAACAAAGTTTGGTGCACGGGGTACCATCATTCTACTCAGTCACACATGTGATTTTGTGTCTCACCTTTGGAGTTCACGTTGGAGGTGTTGACTCCTTTTAATTGCTTCCTCCTCTGCACTGCCCTTTGTCAAAAGGACAGTCTGCCACATGATACATGGCTCTAATTCTGAGTGACCCACAACAAAGGCCAAGTGAGTAACCAAGGATTGTCCCTGGCTAACTGCCTTCACTGATATATGCCCCCTAAAAGTTCAAGGACTAAGTTTCCTTCTCTATCAGATTCCCAGTTAATGCCAGCCTTTTCAGTCCCACCATCTCTCAGACAATGAGCCCAGTCCCCACTGTCTGGTATTTCTGCCTGGAATCAAACAGCCCCTTGATGTGCACAGAGGATGTCCTGCTCCTCTCCCTTCAGTGTGTGTATGTGCATGTGCCTCCCATCCTAGCTCACAGGAATGTCAGCAGTACACATCTCCTCTCTGAAGGTTGCAGTCATCTCCAGTCCATGGACTTCTAAAATAAGACCTACAGGCCTACGTCTTAATGTTGTGTACCACCCACAGGCACGCACATGCAAACCGGCACTTACTCAAGTATCATGTTATGTTATGTCATATTGATTTGTATAGCACACTTATCACCTGAGAGGGTAACCAGGTTCTTGGCAGGTGTGTAGGTCTGTGAGCCCCAAGGTGCTTCCACAAAGAGCTAAATCTTCAGCTTCTTGTAGAAATCAAGAAGTGAGGAGGAGGCTCTGATGTGTTGAGGGAGGTCGTTCCATGTCTTGAGTGCAACGTACGAGATTGAGTGACCTCCAGTGTTGCTGATTGGGTGGTAGGAAAGATGGAGGAAAAATGTAGTGTGAAAGATTGAAGAGAGCTTCGTCCATGGTCTGACCTTTCTAGGTGCTACTGTATTGAGGCCTGAGGATTCTCCCACATAGAGATAAAATGTAATAGAAAAATGGTCTGACAGACCTGAGGCATGGGTGTATCTACTTGTAGGTTTTGAGAGTTCATGAATATGGGTTCCAGTGTGTGCCCAGTTATGTGCGTTGGGCCTATGCCTTGACTATTGGCAGCAGAGGATACATTGACTGCTCCGCAACTATTGATTAGTAAGATCTGCTCCGTGCTGATGGAAGACCCAGACACAGTGCAGCTCATGTCTCCTAGCCAGGCCTGTAGCAATCCATTTTGAGAGCCGAGGTCCTGGAATCAGGACCAAGGTGTGCTTTATTTTGAAATCAGGATCCATGATGAGCTTGGAAACAACTGATAAATGCCTTCCCTTCTGAAGACGTGTGTGTGCTAGGCTGCCTCGCTCAGTCCATAATCTGTGCATTGTTATTCGTTCATTGAATTCTTAGTAAAAACTGATTGCATATCCATGTTAAAACTACAAGCCTGATTTCACAAGAGCAACAACCATATAAAAGCATCTTAAACATTTCACAGACAGAGTGGGACTGAAGGGCAATGATTAACACTTGTATTTGTTACTCTGATTGCAGTTGAGTAGTTATTTTCATTACTTGCTTCAACTGGGCAAATTATCAGCTTGCATTCTAAGGCAGCAAGCAGCACAAGCCCCGAGTACCGGTTGGGGGCAGGGATGTATAGACTCTTCAGCTATTGTTAGTCTCAGATCTCTGCTTAAAGTGTGTAGGCTGATAGATCATGCTTAAGTTCTCAGAGGGAGGTGGTGGCAGGAGTCTAAGTGGGGAGAGCATCCCGATGCAGTTGGTGTAATGGTCTGGGGTATCTTACCCTTCCTTAACTGTGAGAAAGTAAAGGCTGCTGCAGAAAAAATGGAGGTTGGGATCATGGAATGTAAGGAGCATTGGCAGTTTGCAGATCGACCCAAAATCATGGTAAATACCTTGCATTGACAACCAACTAGTTGCGGGGTTCAACAGCAATGAGGTAGGTTATATAATATGCATGACAAATTTAATTATGGTATGAGGGAGTGATGTGCATAGAGAAAGAGCTAATAGCACATGCTTGAAGCATTCTAATGTCCCCTTGACTCACACGGAGATAACGTTTTTGGCTATCTAGAAGGAACTTGTTTACGTGATCTCTCAGTGGTGAATAGTTGGAATCTTGCAGATCTGGTGGTGTTAGGTAAAGAATAATAACAGGAGACTGCTGTTGAAGGGAAAACCCAGCTTCCTGTTGGAGATGGAAAAACCCAGGATGTCAGGAAGAAATTGATGGGATGTATGTGGGTTACAGAGACTGATGGGGCCATGGCACAGACGGTTTAATTCTCAAATGACTTGAGCATTAAGAAATGGATTTTAAGTTAGGATTGTGTCTTAAGTTTGTCTTAAGTCTGTCTTATGTCTGTCTTAAGTCTGTCTTAAGTTTGTCTTAAGTCTGTCTTAAGTCTGTCTTAAGACTGTCTTAAGTCTGTCTTAAGTCTGTCTTAAGACAAAGTTAAGACAAAATCCTAACTTCTGTGAATACGAAAAGTAGTAAGTTTAGGATTTTGTCTTAAGTTAGTTCTGTGAATCGGCCCCCTGGAGAAGAAACAGGTGGCAAGATAAAGGATGATCAAGTTAAATGACTTTCCCAAGAGATTTTGAAAGATGACAGTCACAATTAGGTTTGATGAGCCAGTACTGAATACTGCCAATAGGTTGAGCATGTTAAGGGCAAATGAAAGGCAGTAGTGTGTCTGGGTGTAGAGGTAAACAAGTTGGAAGAGTGCAACAAAGCTTTAACTCATTAAGAAGACAACCCCATCTGACTCTGGAAGGTAAGCTGCAGCACGTAGCCAGTCCTCCATCTCAGTCCATATATAGCTCTTTGTAAGGTCTAATCATTCCTGGGATATCCATCAATCCCAGGTCTTTCCTATAGCTGTGATCCATCCTGGGAACAGTCGTGCAGACGAGTGTGAATCTGGAAAGAACAGTGATAAAATGAATGGGTCTATTGTATATCATAACTGTGCTCCATGAGTTCCTGCAGTTTGCCAGTTTTCTGCTTGGGACAGTAGAAATTCAGTTTTGGGCCTGACTCCTCAATATGTGTCTGTGAGCACAGGTATTTGACTGTAAGCATAGGTGATATACACTATGAAAAGTGCTCTTATCTAAGATAACACTTTGTGTCATTACAAGTAATTCCCATCTGACACTGTTTCACTTTGCATGTATTGGCTTTTGGTGCAGTGTTTCATCTGTAAGCCTGGGCAAAGCACTACGCTATGCTCGCGTAGTTTGCGAAGTTTGCGCTACTTCACACTACGCGAATTGCACGTAGCACAGTGCGAAGAAGCGTAGCATAGTGTAGTGTAGCGGTCATTTTTTGGTTGCTCGCGATCCCCAAAGACAAGATGCCGACCGCGAGCAAGCAAAATGACATCCCGGTGAGACTTTTTCCTTGTTCGCGATCAGCAACATCAAGTTGCCGATCACGAGAGTGGA
This sequence comes from Triturus cristatus, assembly GCF_964204655.1. NCBI lineage: Eukaryota > Metazoa > Chordata > Amphibia > Caudata > Salamandridae > Triturus > Triturus cristatus. Next base: position 1,114,293,182 of record NC_140588.1, read on the forward strand.
AAATAAACCTCCCAGTGAGCTTCTGAACGCGGGGAGTTCAGGTTTCTCATTGTGAGTGGTCGCGTATGCTCGCGACAGCTCACGATGAGAAACTACCAGTCCGCATTGAGAAAGCTGCCGCTCGAGTAGAAATCTACTTGAGCCGCAGAAAACGACCGCTTGCACTGTGCAAGATGCAGTTTGCACTGATTGCACAGTGCGGGCAAGCATCCGGCACTGTGCAATCAGTGCGAACAGCATCTTGCACAGTGCACTACGCAGTTTGCGAAGCTACGCGTTACTAAATACGCATGGTGCATATGTGTTTGTGAATGTGGAAAGGTGCATGTTGCATAGGTGCCTTTTGTGGGTACATGATGTTGTGCACAGCTCTCTGATGGCCTGAAAGGGTGTCTGATGACCTTCAAGATTGTCTGTTGGCATGCTTGGGTGTTTGAATGTCGTTTTTTTGGGTTGAGTAAGGATCAGACACTATGAACTGTTGTCTGTGGGGTATGTGATTGGGCACATGAATGCTGATAACAGATGTGCATGGGTGTCCAATCACATTTGATGATTGAACAGATATACAGTACTGATTAATTATGTGTGCTGATATTTAATGATGTTTGAGAGAGTATGTGTTATATTTCTTTCTGTTATTAATGTATGGGAATAATTTATGGGTTGCCTGGCATGTGTTGATGCCTGATTATTGTGAGTCTGGTTGTCTGCTGGTATGTGTGTGATGTGGGGGTAAGTGAGGGTGACCTTTGCCTTTTTTGCAGTGATTTGATTGATCTTGGGTTAGCACTTTATGGTTTCACTAATACCAACCATGTTCTGCATGTGAGTTTCTGATGGGATGCTTTGCATCTGAAATTGCAACTTACTATCTACCTCTGCATGTTTAGAGGGCGAGTGTGCAATAAATGCATGGGTGCAGCTTGAGGATGTGTAAATAGTAGTACTTCATCATTAAATTATCTTTTTTCTTCACATGGTGGAAACGGTACCCATGAAAACACTTTGATGATGTCTGTGATGAATGTGAAGAAGATGAACAATCACGTCACACTGGCAAGACTGTTGGATGTTGCCAAAGAAACATCATTCAGGTAAGTCGGTAGCTAGAAGGTATACCAAGTCTGTGTGCCTCCTGGGAAGCATCTTCATATACAGTTTAGTAATCTGGGTCTAGTTCTTACTCTTTCAACAAGAGGAGCATAGTGGACCAGAAACTTCAACAACTGGTAAATACAGATGTTTAGCCTAGATACAGCTTCTAGGTTTATGGCAGCTTGCCTTGAGCTAATGCCCTCACTGAGGTGCTTTTGGTGGCAGGAGGCACACAGCACCAATTTGTACAGTTGATTCAAGGCAACCTCACTCTGCTTTGGGTTCTCCTGGCTGTACGAACAATGCTCAGTAAAGGGTCAGATCGTAGGCACACTCTCTCTCTCTTTTCTCCCTCTAGGTGGACCAGGAATTTGAACAACCAACAACTACACATTTATGCTAGGGCAGTTGCAGGTATTCTTCACTGTCAATCTAGAAAAATAGAGCCTCATAGATCACCAACAATACTAAATTAGGTAACCTGGAATGTATCTAACAGATCATGCAGTGTATACATCCCGGTCCCGATTCAAAGAACAAACTTAAGACAAAATCCTAAACTTACTACCATTCTGGTATTCACAGAATGCACTTACTACTTCTGGTATTCACAGAATGAACTTACTACTTTTGCTATTCACAGAATGAACTTACTACTTTTGCTATTCACAGAATGGATTTACGACTACTAACTTTACGTCCGCACTCGGGCCGGACTTTCCGCCTTCAGAGCGGAAGTTCCGCACCCGGAGCGGAAAGTCCGCTCTCGGGCCGGAAGTTCCGCTTACAGGCCGGAAGTTCCGCTTACAGGCCGGAAAGTCGGTTCTCGGGCCGGAAGGTCAGATTTGGGGCCAGACTACATTAACTGTGGCCATTGATCATTTGAGCCAAGGGTAAACATCTGTCCAAGTCCCTACCATCCCCCACCATGCATCAGCTGACACACTCCAGCCAATCCCAGCCAACAGCTCCAGTTTGCCATGATGTTGCTAGTGCCTACCATCCCCCACCATGATCCAGCTGAAGCCAATTAACACTAATTTACCAGCAGCAAAAAACATTTAAAAGCAGCACACAGTGAATTAACAGGTTTGGCCACAGAGAGTTTGTATTTGCAAGCTGACACTGGCTGAGAACAATGGAGCTACTGAAAAGGAAGAGGAATTTCACAGCAGGGGAGACCATGCTTGTGGAGTTCATAGTGAGGCACCATAAACGCCTCTATGGACTCCCACCCTACTGCACCAGTGGGACACAGAAGGCAGCCCTGTGGCCGCAATTATCCACTGCTGTCACAGCATTGGGGGAGGAGAGGCGCACAGTCCAGGACATCCAAAAAAAGTGGCAGGATGAGCGGCTGAGGGTGAAGGAGAAATACTCCTGAATTGAATTACATCAGATCCTCCCTGCTGCATACTCTGGACCCGGCATCTGCCTCACCCCACTGGAGGAGGATATCCTGACCACGATACACCCCCACTTGGTCCATGGGCTGCCTGTTAGTGACGTCCGCTACGTGGTACCAGGTAAGTGGGATGAAAAGAAAAAGTGCATGAAAAGATTGTCTGTGTTGCACTGTCATTGTGAATAAGGAAGAAGTCCAAAGTGTATATAAAAATCATAGTCAGTCAGAGACTCATGTGTCACCCTCTGTATGTAGCACCACAAGTCCCACAATCCTTAGCGATGGAAATGGCAAATCCCTCCCCCACTTTAGAAAACATGGGCACTGTACTGTTGCAGTAATACACCAGCCCGCTAAGTAGCAATTGACAAATATCAGCAGAGATGCGCTAGTAACAATGCGACACGCAATCCAACTGTTGTGCAACCGCGGATGCGTCACATTTACAATGCGGTGCACTGTGGCGCAGGGATAGACAGATGAGTGTCGCAACTGATGGCATTAGTGGGGTGCTTTGCTGGAGTAGTGTCGCAAGTGTGACGCAAATCCAACAATGTCCATGGACCGCCTACACCTAACGTTCTGTGCCACTCATTACATGTGCCTCAAGCAGGCGTAAGTTTGCATAGCACCACCCTATGAAAAGTGACTCTGTGAAATCTCGTCGATTACACTGCATCACATGTACGAGGCATAACCAAAGAAACCCACACCCTGCCTACATCACAGCTGATGCATGTTTAATGTTGCGCAGGACTGCACAACGTGACGCATCCCCATAGATGCATTACGTTGTGAATAAATGTGTCACCTGTATTACCCCACCACTGTGTCACAGAAGTGACGGAACTGCGGTGTAAATGTATTACAAGGGGCATGTAAACCTGCCACAAAATATCAAAGAAGTAAATCACCCCGTGCCTGCTTAAAGCACAAAGCAGAAGGTGAGAGAATCATCAGATCAAAATAGTCATACACCTATTCTGTTGTACATTTCCCACCCTGCCACGCCATTACATCCCCAACGCACCACTGCTCCTACCTGCCCAGTCTGCGGGCAGTACTGCACAACACTGTTAGCATGTAGAAGAAATGGTGAAATCACAGAAAAGTCCCACAAGCACATTTCCCATTTTTTTACTTTTCTCTCTTCTCACCCATTGACACATTCAGCCAGAGCATAGATAACTGCCGTAGCAGAGGTCCCTGCATCTACTGGGAGGAATTGCCACCGTACAGAGATAGGCATACCACCCTCACCGACTGGTAAGTCAAAGTGGCCAGGAGATGGTCAAAAAGCATAAATTGTCAGGAGTGACAGAGGGACATATAGTGCCCACATAGGAAAGTCAACCAGAGATGAAAAAATAGCTGCATTACTATTGGAGTTGTCAATGGACATCCACCTTTAGCAAATTATAATTGTGAACAGCGAAAGACAAAATATTAAATGCCTTGACTCATCAAACCTTCATAATTGTGGAACATGACATGTTTTTCAGCAACATCCCCAGCCCTGGGAATCCAATCCTGTTATCGAGTGCCACAACTAGTCAAAAGGGTGTCCCCACTATGTTGTAATGGTGTCTGTAGATGTAATCAATAAATCTAATTTGCAGAAATATGGCAATGATGAACAAGAAGTGAGATACCAGGGTCAGTAGTATCGACAATGCATACACTGTCCAACTTTGAATGTTTCCAATATAGATCAAATGCTCAGTCCACACAGCTGGTCATGTACCACTTACATTGGCTGTCTTTTGTGTTGTCCATCAACAAAACACGATAGTGGACCTCACATCATGATCCGTAGACATGTCATTGTGATATAGGTTGCATCCAGGTAGTGGGCCCATTCAAAGTTATGTGGGAGCAATCATGATATTACATATAACACACTTCAGCAACGCTGGTGCCCACAACTGCTTGTGCTCATACTTTGTGCCAGAAATCTAGTGCATCACATGTGGCTGCAGGAATGTAAAGTAGCAAAACACACTTATCATTGTAGGAACAACGAGGTCCTCCCATAATCTAAGACACACACTGACTTCTGCTACAAGGTTGGCTGTGACATCTGTTCAGGGCCCACACACTGTTCTGGTGCTGGGCCAAGGGAAGTAAACCCAAGAATAAATCAGGCTGAATGCTCATTAAATGTGCATTTCACCTCCGCCGTATGTTGTATGTGTTGTACAACACTGTTGTCCTGCATCACAAAATGCTCACATATGGCATTTGAACCCATGTAAGATCAGACCCTGGTGGCTAATGAAAGGATGACACAAAATGTATGCCAAGTGAGTGCAGAATGGACATACAATAGTACAATGTGTCATATGAAGTGACCAAAACACAACCGGCTTGCAATTCAATGATCGGAAACACCATGATGAAAATAGCATGGCTGAGGCCAACACTGATGCCAGTTGTGTACCTTTGAGATGGATGTAGGGGCTGCTAAGGTGAATCTTCATGCAGTTGCACCTGCAAAATGACTTGGCTGAAGAGCAACACTCTAATCCAGTGCAGGGGGAATGCATCAAAGCTTCTCAGCCTATCCGCAATGTGTGAGTATAAACCAAATGTTACATTCTGCTTGCCTCCTCTCCTACCGTATTCACATGTGTTGGTGAGTGTTTGACATATGAGGTTTGGAATTCTGCTGTACAAGACACCAATCGTCGTCAGCTAAGTAGTACCATGATGTTGGAAATAGAGCATGCAAAGAGAGGACACTCAAAGGATGGACCTAAGACAACTGTGTTCTCTCATTCAAAAATGAGCTGTGTGACTACATGCGTGGGGAAGCACAAATGAGCAACATCATGTCCCTGACTATTGCACATCTCACACATGAAACCCTTTCTGATTTGTCAACAGACAACATTAGACTCTGGAAATATGTAAGTCTTAATGGCAAAGGTGAAAGCAGTGTAATGCGGAGGATTCCGGGTCATTTATCCCTTCCTATCAGTAACCTTCTCATACAAGTGTGTCTGTTGATGTGTCATTTTATTGATGTCAGTACTGTGTGGAGGAAACGGCTGGCACCTGCTGCATGTGAGCAGGTGCCCACATGTAAAGTTCAGGAGCTAAACATGCTGCGCATTTTTCTGGATTACCCACAAATGGTTATTGAGAATAACATGTTGGCTCAGAGCTACCATCTGTGGTTGAAAAATATAGACCTGTATGTCTTATCACAGCTGCTGACAGGATGACACCACAGCAGCGTGCACCATCCCGGGGACTGCATGACAGCCTGGCTGCAGCGTTGAAACCATCGCGCACCTGTCCTTCAGGTAATTCTAGCATGAGGTGTGTCTGTTGATGTGTCATATTATTGATGTCAGTGCTGTGTGGAGGAAACGGCTGGCAACTGCTGCATGTGAGCAGGTGCCCACATGTAAAGTTCAGGAGCTAAACATGCTGCACATTGTTCTGGATTACCCACAAATGGTCCTTAAGAATGACATGTTGGCTCAGAGCTACCATCTGTGGTTGAAAAATATAGACCTGTATGTCTTATCACAGCTGCTGACAGGATGACACCACAGCAGCGTGCATCATCCCGGGGACTGCATGACAGCCTGGCTGCAGTGTCAAAACCATCGCGCACCTGTCCTTCAGGTAGTTCTGGCATGAGGTGTGTCACTGGCTTAGACTCCGAAGTCATGACAGAGATCCTGATTCCCCTCTGCATGTAATCAGCAGTTGTTGTTTACAAAGTGGAATAGAAATCAGGAGTGTCATGTGCCTGTCTGTCAATTAGTGATGCAGATTATTGAGAACGTTGTCACTTCCCTCTACAGCTGCTGGATCAGGGACAGCTATGCCTACAAAAGCTGTGAGGAGACAGGTCCAGCAGGTGACACTAGGGGGGAACACCAAGGGACAGAAAGCTGTGGCTGGAGCTGGTGAGTTTGCCTGTATCATGTACATCTCTGTGTAACACCTCAGTGCTATGGTGTGAGCTGTCATTTGTGGTGGTACCCTACACAGGTCACATGATCCTCATCTGTTGATGCAAAGTACAGTTAATACAAACCCTTGTGTTGCACCACATTTTATACCAGGTCAATCCCTAATACGGTTGCAACCTCTGTTCCAGGGGATGCTGAGGATGAGGATGACAGGCCTATGACCAGTGCGGTCCGACGGGGAATCAGAGGGGAGAATCCCCTGATCCTCCAAGCAGTGATGTCAGCAGCAAGTACCGCTCAAGAGGACGAGGATGAATTTCCTGAGGACGTCTACTTGGTAGATGATGAGGACAACATGTCAGATGACGATACAGATGCCAATGCGAGCTTTTGTGCCAGATTGGCAAAATCGGTCATGGCATCACATCCTCTGCCAAGCACGTTCGTCAGCCTCCTCCCAAGCATAGCATGGCCTGTCCCCAGCATCGAGCAAACCAGCCACAGCACCCACGCATCACAACACAGACATCACTCCCTCACAGCCCTCACGTCCAGGACCAACATGGTGGTTCCCCTACCCGCTCTTCCCTAGACAGTGTATCCCTGCCATCCTCTCCACCATCTGGGGGAAGTACCAGCCCTGTTGTGGTGCCGGTATCTCCTTGGCACCATTCTCCTGCCCACAGGCTCCCACCTGCCACCCCCTCCCCTGCTGTTGGACCTGCTCGTCCCATCCATGGCAGACAGCTGCAGAGAGTGCCTGCACCTGGCTATGATGGCCAGTGGGAGCAGAACTTCTACAAACAGCAGACAGATGTGAGGCAGGACATTTGTGCCATAGGGGCTACCCTGTCCGACATGTCGGAGTCCCTGCAGGACATGGTCTACTTCCCTCAGGTGGTGGACAGGCTGAGCCAAATTTGGATAGGATGGATAGGACTTGGCAGGACATGTCCAGAAATATGCGAAACATGCTATCCATGTAAAAAGGGATGAGGGTGCAAGACACCATGCCTTTGCCATGAAGATGATGGAGGGCATATTGAAAGTGATCCAAACTATCCCTTCACGGTCAACGCAGGGAGGGGAGCCATCACATCTGCACACAGGACAGCACATCCCCACACCTGTACCAACTGCAAAGCAACAGAGCTAAGGGAGACATCCACACCAGCGGGCTGAACTGGCACTCCCACCACCAATCCCTGTACAGGCACTCCCGCCACCTGCACCACCACCACCAACCCCTGTACAGGCACTCCCGCCACCTGCACAACCACCACCAACACCTGTACAGGCACTGCCACCACCTGCACAACCACCACCAACCCCTGTACAGGCACTACCACCACCTGCAAAACCACCGCCAACCCCTGTACAGGCACTGCCACCACCTGCACAACCACCAATAACCCCTGTACAGGCACTGCCACCACCTGCCCAACCACCACCAACACCCGTACAGGCACTCCCACCACGTGCACAACCTGCCCTTGTCCAGGCACAGCCATCAAGTGTGCACACCATCTGCCCCAGCACATGTAGATGACCCTGGACAGTCCCTTGGACAATACCCACCTCCACGTAGGCGACGAGCCAGACCGGACCACTCCAAGCGGTCATCCCCCCCAAATTGCGATGTCGCAAGCACGATCGCCAGTGACAGGAACCCAGGACAATGTAACCACGTGAATGTGTGTTGAACAAATAAAGACCTACAAAAAAAAGATTCTGTTGTGTATCATGTCCTGTGTAATGATGTAGGTGGCCTCGAGATATGAGAAGGTATGTGTGTGTGTGTGACACAGTTACAAGTGTAACCCATCATTGCAACAAGCCATTATGTGCATAGCAGATGACTCACCAAATATGTGTCCATATTCTGAACGAGACATTCAAAATGATGTCAAACAAGTAGAAGTATTTAGAATTCCTCATAGAAATTTATGAAGGTACAGAAGAACAACCGTCCGTTTGGAAGGGAGAAAGGAAAACAAACGATGATCTTGATGCAGAGGGACAAGGGAACCTGGATTGGGGTGGGGCAAAGAAAATATAACACGTCAGGGAGCGTCAGGGAAAACAGTATATTTACAAGGGGAAAATGAAATAATAGTTCACGTCAATGTCTCCATCAAAAGTCAAGTGTCCTTCTGGTCATCCTCTAGGACCACAATGTCCAGATCCTCTGAGTTCAATGCAGGCACACGTCTGGCGGGTGCAGGAACAGGCACCACTTGTGTTTGTGACACATGAGGAGTATGGGGGAAACAGTGTGGGGCAACGGACAGGGGGAGACATTGACAGTGGTATGGGAAGGGGTTTTGGGAGACACCAGATGACATGGCTCTGGTCAGTGAATTGATGCTGGTGGTGAGGGTGGCCAGAGATCGGAGAATGTCCTCTCGCATCATGCGTACCTCCATACACACTTGTAGCATGATGCGAGCGGATATGTCTGGCTAACCCTCATACATCCACATCAAGTCCACTGGCACAGCCACAGGAGGAACAACACCGGAAGGGGCCTGGGGGGGACAGGAGGGATGTGGTACCTGAGGTCCGGAGCCAATGATGTTGTTGAGTTGGCAGTTACGATGAGGGGGACTGGTTGCAGGGGATGCAGCTGGAGCCCCCGATGGAATGGGGGACTCTAGAGGTAGGGAGGGGCTGATGGCAGGCCCAGATTGTGTGTTGGCCTGCCCCGAGGACACCTCTTCAGGGCCCACAGGTGAAGAGTCTTGGGGAGAGTAGCTCTCCACCACATCATGGGCCGAGGTGTTGTGTTCACCCCCCCCCCCTTCAATGTCTGCATCCTCCATCCGGGATGTAGCACCAGCATCAGGGTGTCCCTTGTCAGTCTGGGTGGGTGCAATCCCCTTGCCTCTTGATGTTGAGGGTCCCTCCTCATCCTCCTCTTCCTCGCTGGTGGAAAGAGGGTGTAGCCGCCGCCGCACTGGTGGCCTCGCGCTCTGGACCTGGTCCTGCTGCCCTTCCGTTTCGCCAGCTGTGCCTGCTGAAATGTAAGCAAAATCCTAATGTTATGGTTGTGTCATGCGGGACGAGACACATACATAGAGAAGCCAAGGTCAGACTTATTTTCCTCTGATCACACTCTATAGTTGTCAGTGTCTATGAGCTGACATTACGTGTATGTTCACTGTCATTTACTGGATTGAGTCTGACATGGCCATCTCACGTGGATATTTGTGGCTTACACAACTGTATTGGACAACCCTCAACCTGGCATTCTGGTGATCTGTGTGTCCTGCCACTGCTACATGTGCTGGTTCCAAAAGCCGTCCACCAATGGAGAACATGAAGATTCCTGATTTCTTGGATTTTGGCTATTTATAGGCGCAGCTATTTAAGGTCTGGACAAGTGTCATCTGCTTTGTAGCATTGTATGGGACAAGACAAGTGGCGTATGTGGGTCACACATCCACAGAGGCTCTGGGCTATTTCTGTAGCTACATTGTGAGTCTAGCCTTTGGCTGTCCCCACACATGATCTGACAATCCAGTGGCACATATAGGCTTTGGTGACTGATATGGTAATGCAGTACACCGCTGAACAGTGGGGGATTGTTGTGACAGCTACCTGTACATGTGAAATGTCAAACAGGCCACTGAGGGTGAGACGTCTGTCATTGGACACCCCTTGCAAATTTAGAAGCGCTTAAGAGTGATGCAAGGATGTCAAAGTCTGTCTTGACTCCATGGCACATGATGATTTGTCACAATTGGAACCCAAACTCTACAAATGCAATGCAAGTCATAGCATCCAATACCCTTTGGCCTGCCATGCGCACACTGGACAGTGTCTGTACCATTGCTCATCCAATGCACACATGATTTCCTAGTGCCAATTGTAGTGGTGCGGGAAGAGCAGATTTCAGTATAAATGCACAAGTGTGACTCATTTAGCCAGTTGTCATGACGAATCTACAACTCCCAAAATGCACTCTGCCCTGTACAGTTCATATGCCACAGTGTGCCTTTTTAAGGTTGGTGACTGCTACATGGACACGGAATCTGGAGGCATCGGACACACAATGGTACAGCACTGTTTCACTCCAATCATACTCCCAGACACATTTAGCATATGATGATCTTACCATGTCCCTGCTGCTCATGCTCCTCCAGCTGAGCATGGAGGGTCGGCCAAGCTGCTCGCAGGACCCTCCTGTACAGTGGGGAGAGGCGAGGACGATGCATATGGTGCTGGGAAGACTGGCCCACCAGCTCCTCAGCCTTGTGCCTGGACCACCGTTTTAGGTCCTCCCAGCGCTTGCGGCATGCCCTCGCACTCCTGGTGTGGACTCCCACTGCACTGCAGCGCTCACCGATGTTGGCCCACAGCCTGGCCCGGACTGCATTGCTCAGCTGGTGTTCAGGGTCCCCATATAGCTGAGGATATTTGGCCAGCACCCCCTCAGCCAAGATGTCTAACTCACTTTCAGTGAAAGGGGGTGCCTTCTCTTCGTAACCCTCAGCCATTATGGGAAAAAATGAGGTTGATGAGAGCAGCAGGATGTCAGAGGATCTGATCTGTGATAGAGGATGACTCAGAATGAACACAAAATGGCTGCTAACTATTTCTTGTGATGTGTTTCCTGCCTCCCACTTCCTGTAAAACATTTCCTGTATGAAATAATGTGTTTCGGGTCATTTTCGGAGTTCATGGCCCGTAAGCGCAGTTTCCGGTTCCGGAGCGGAGGGTCCGCACACGCGCCTTACGCTCCGTAATCGGGACTTCTGCTTTTGGGCCGTAAACTCCGAAAATGACCCGGAACATATTATTTCATACAGGATATGTTTTACAGGGAGTGGGAGGCAGGAAATACATCACAGGAAATAGTTGGCAGCCATTTTGTATTCATCCAGATCCATCCACAATCAGGAATCAGATGTACTGCCATCCTGCTGTTCTGTTGTGGATAAAAAAGAAATGACAGTGCACGTGAGAATTATGAAAATGTAACAAGAGAGGAAGAGACCATTTAATGATATTTCTGCACTTATGGGGGGGCTGACACAACATCAAACCCCTCTTTCAGTTTCTCCTACTTTGCATTATGGTACATGTAGTCCATATTGGGTGCTCATTAGCAGAGTTGTGTGATGTGTTACGTAACATTGGGGTGGAGCAGTGTGGATATATTACAGACAAATGGTGTCTGATTCACCCATGACATCACTCACGTTGTGGGCGCATCATTTGTGGGGGAGTCACATCTGTTGAGGGCATAGGTCCGACAATTCTATGGTTATGGCCTTTTCTGATTAAGTGACCCATCCTCATGAGGTCCGGCGAGGTCTCTCAGTACATGTATCATTTTCCATCTGCATCAATAGATTCTTTAGGGACATCCACTACACTGATCGCTGACATGGGCACATGAGCTGAAGCATGCTCAACCTTTTGACTACTGTCAACAGCTGTGATTAACATACAGTTAGTGTGGCTTGCAAAGTTGTCTCAGGAAGGAATTTATTGACACAGTCGTGTATATCCAATTTTCATCATTGGCAACAGACAGCACATTTAGTCCATTCCACTACAGGTTGCTCATGTGAAAAATGTGGCAACGAGCTGCTCACAGACTTGCATTCCCTGACCTCCGTAATGTGCCATGGCCCAGTTTCCCAGATTCAGAGCTAGCCGAGGTTCCAGCGGTATGTGTAAGCCATGCGTTAAGGCAATGTTGTGCAAGACACAACAGGCTAATATGATCTTGCACACGACTTCTGGGGAGTACTGCAGCACCCCCCACTGTACGGTCGAGACATTTGAATCGCGACTTCAACAGACCAAAAGTGCGCTCTGTGATGGCTCGAGTCTGTATGTGTGCCCTATTGTACCTACGCTGTGGTACAGTGTTTGCACGCCTGTAAGGGGTGAGGAGATGTGAGGTGAGTGCATACCCAGCGTCACCTGAGAAGAGGAGAAAGGGCAGTTGGTTACATTTCCCTCTTTGAATTTCACAGACATGATCTATACTGTATTACATGCAGTATTCGTTGGGCCATGTATGTAGCTTTATGATTCTTATTGTACAATGGATAATGTTGGGGGGCATTCAGACATTTCAAAAACACATTTTCCTCATTTCTAACGCTTAGTATTTACCCAGTAGCCACATGTTTTCAAATTCTCCCGCAGCCATCCGCCGGGCAAGAGGTGGCATGCGGAATATGAAGCTGTCATGGGTACTGCCTGGGAACACTGCATGCACATTAATGAACCTCCCCCTGGCATCACAGACAGCTTGCACGTTGATGGAATGCCATCGGTGTCTGTTGCAGAAGATGTGTGCAATGTGGCGGGGTGGCTGAAGGGCCACATGGGTACAATCAATTGCACCTAGCACACGTGGGAATTGTGCAATGAGATAGAAATCTTGTGCTGCCCTTTGTCTCAGGGCCAGTGTATGTGGCATTTGTATGTGGTTGTGGGCTCTAGCAGTGATGCATCTCAGTACCTGATGCAGGCACCGCGACTGGCTCGCCTGGGATATGCCCACATGGTCACTGGAGACCCTTTGGAAAGACCCAGTGGCAAAAAAATGGAGCGCAGAAAGGATCTTGAGATATGCTGGGATTGCATGTGAGCAGCAGGTCACAGAGTCAAGTTCATGCTCCCACTCACATACCATATCCAAGATGACTTCTGTAGGGAAACGGTACCTGGCCCTTACATCTTGGCTGGAAATTCCAAATAGGTTGATCCTCTGTCTGAAGATCCTCTCTGCTCTCCTCCTCCTCCTCCTCAAGTAGTTTTGCCGCATGGCAAGGGGCAGTGCAACAAACACATTCAGTCACATGTTGTAAGGGTTTGTGTGTGTGTCTGCTCTGCAGTTATACATGCTGCCGAGCTAGGATCGGCTGGAGTGTGTCAGCTGCTGCATGGTGGGGATGGTAGGGACTTGGACAGCTGTTTACCCTTGGCTCAAATGATCAATGGCCACAGTTAATGTATTCTGGCCCCAAACCTGACCTTCCGGCCCGAGAATGGACTTTCCGGCCCATAAGCGTAACTTCCGACCCGTAAGCGGGATTTCCAGCCCGAGAGCGGACTTTCTTCTCCGGGTGCGGAACTTCCGTGAATACCAAAAGTAGTAAGTTCATTCTGTGAATAGCAAAAGTAGTAAGTTCATTCTGTGAATACCAGAAGTAGTAAGTGCATTCTGTGAATACCAGAATGGTAGTAAGTTTAGGATTTTGTCTTAAATTTGTTCTGTGAACCGGGCCCCCCCATGTTCATAAGAGACACCATTGTACATTTCCTGTAACCAAGATGTGATTGGTAGGGCAAAATTCCATTCTCCAAAGTCTAAGGATGCAGAAACTGCAATGGCTAATGCGTTTGCAGTCTGCAGTGTCTGTTCATGTGCAATCTCAGGGTATAGGTCAAAGTGACATAGAACTGTCTGCACTGTCATGGGACTCTTATGTCCACTTTATCCCTCATCTCCACACCTCTATCTAAAGGTTATTAAACATAGTACCTTACCAAAGCAGGTGGACAATGTTCCCTTATGTGGTATACCATCTCTAGAAGTATGTTAAAAAGAACAATTTTGTTTTGACACAACTCACACCGCTCTGGGATGCAAAGCAGTTGGGACGGCTGAGGGATAGTAAGGGCTTCGATGGTTGGGACAACATTGGAATTTCGGTGATAGGCGATATGCGGCAGAAGGGGGCAGTCGTCCCGTTCGCACGCTTACAACAGCAATATGACCTGGCTCCCTCGGAGTGGTTCCGGTACACTCAGATTAAACATGCCCTGATCGCAAAGCTGGCTCCTGGCGGGGAGGTTCCGGAGGCATCCCCGTTGGAGGACAGGTTACTGACGGAATACATGCCTAAGAAGGCTACATCCTTCACGTACCGCAAGCTTATCAATAACATGCCGGACCTCATGGGGCCCTTGCCACGCGAGGCGGGTATACCATCAAGGTTGCGGCTGGTGCAGCTCCGAATTTTGCACCGTTCGTACTATACCAGACATTTGTTACACAAAATGGGCAGAGCATCGCACCCCTTCTGCCTGCGTGGTTGTGGGGAGGAAGGAACCTTTTATCATACCATTTGGGATTGCCCCGTACTCCAAGATTTCTGGAAGCGGGTGATGCGGACAATGTCGCAGGCGTTCGGCGTGTCGTTGGTACCGGAGCCCCGGCGCTGGATACTGAATGTGTGGGAGCCCAACGACCTCAGTCGTCAGGCCCAGACCTAGGCCACGCTGGGGATAATGACGGCAAAAAGGGACATAGCCCAAAAGTGGGGGGTGGGGGGGTGCCTTCACTGACCGCATGGGGAAGAGATATGGACACAGCCATGTTTGCTGAGCGCTCAGCGTTTATCAGGCGGGGTTGCCCCCGCAAGTGGGACAAGGTATGGGGGGCATGGAACAAATTCAGGGGAGGCATATGTGACCCACCACTGATGCCACATGATGACACCTCTGATTCAGACTGATGTAGTGGATCTTGGGGCGGCAATGGGAAAGGTTGATGCCGGCTATGGACCACAGTGCCGATATGATGTTTATGTCTGAGGTGTAAATTGGGGTGTTGTATTGTCAAAGGATAAGAGCAAAATGTTTACTCAAGTGTCTTGATGTTTTGTTCACAACAAAAACAATAAAAAGTTAATAAAAAAAAAAAATGAACAATTTTGGCAGCACTCAACTTTAGTAGGGACCAGCGCCATCCACTCTGTACTTTGTATTAGCTCAGTTTCAAATGTGTTTCTATAAGTGTTATATCATGGTATGCCATAAGGACTGACCCTTCTTTATTAAGAAGGTCCATTGAAACCTATTCAACCACTACATTTCCAAGAATAGTCTGGATGGCACCTCATTGTATGATCCGCACTTACATAAATATTTAAGAATGGTTGGGTTTGGATTATCCAGGGGAATGGGCCCAAAAGCCTACTGAGACATTGGTAGTCCTCAAAATGTGGGAGTAGGAACCCAATCTCCTCTTGCACCTTTGCATATTTTCCTTAATGAGGAAGTAATATACATTTTTAGGTCGAGCGTAATAGCGCTTGCGCTGTCGCTTAGCGACCTATTGTAGATACTCTGTGAAGGCTCTGGGGAGTTAAACTCCACCCCCTGGTTGCTTTCACTTTTTATTTGTTTTGCCACTGTTCTTTGAAAATCCTTCCTTTCTACTGATCAATTCTTCCTCTTTTACCTCCTTTTGGTTTTCGCTTTCCAGCTACGGAGCACCAGCCGAGTACTATCTCCCTACACTGTCAGAGTTTAGGTATTCCTCTGAGGACTACTTTATTTCTTGGGTCAAATTACATATCTGGACAAATCACCAGGCGTGCGCTTTCAATTTCAATATGGGGGCCGCCTGCTTTTGCTAGCTTCTTTTAATAGTGCTGTGGTTTCCACAAGCGCTACAGTTTCATTGTAAATTTGAGCTAGGCTTTTCAGAACACTTTTATTTGCACCCTGCTGGTGATCTCGCCAGTCCTCATTTTAAATGGTCACAAGGAAAGGGACACACGTGACATTTTGTTTTTTGATTGTGGTACTTGACCAACAGCGCAGGGACATGGCACTGTTGAACCATTAACAAGACCACATTAAAAATGAAAATTACATTTATTTTCAAAAAGGATTAGTGATTTAGTACAAAACATTGTTACAATGAATTCTCCCAAAATATTTATTTGAAATATAAAGTGTATTCTCTATGAAATGAAGTATTTACTGTTCCTGTTGTGTTTTTCGAACTCTCTGCACCGTTATGGAGGCTTGAGAGGGAATCCGTTAACCTCTAAAAGATGGCCACCAGAGCTGCAAATGAACGATGCCTGACAACATGGCTGCCTCCATGAAGTCAGTGCGGACAAACCTTGAACGCAATGCCCTCGGGTCAGGCACCCCAGGATGGCTTTACTGCGGGGTACCAAGAGGTTCCTGACCACACCCAGGGGAACAAACACTTAGGTTATGTTGTGTTGGCAACATAGGAATATAATTATGATGGGCTGTTTAGCTGAGAGATGGAGGAATAGGATACTAAATGTGTTAATTGTACAGGTTGCGTATGCTTGTTTTTAAATTGTTTCCTGTTCGTCGCCCCGTTTTTTGCAGTGACTCACAGTGGTTGACCTCTGAACTTTGAGTGGCCTCGTTTTATTAGACTGCAGAATTTCTTTATCATTGTCTCGAAATTCTGTCTGCTGCACCAATTTAAAAGGTGCAATTTTACAGAATGTACCTTGTACTTCTTTGAAATAGAATCGCTGTAACCAGTTTTAAAGAGTCACAGAATGGTGACGTGGGAGCTGGCACAGAATGGTGACGTGGGAGCCGGCACAAAGGGGACCAGCTTTGCTTAGGTCGTGGCTTTCATGCTGCTTTTTAGCTGTAAAAAGATAAATGCAACAAACAAACAGCAAAGTAACGCCACTCAAATACTGATAAAAAGCACGGTGGTTGTTTGGTGAGTGTGCCGGTGTGGCAGACGTGCTTGCTGGGCATTTTGTTCCATGTTTATGTGTGCAAGATCTCTTTTTCTGCTTTTTCCTTCTTAATCATTAACCACCACAAATGGCTTTGTAGCACCGTGTTTGTTTGTTATGTGAAAGTTTCATGCTCCAAACTCCGCTCGTTATTTGTTCATTTATTCGCTTGTCTTTTGGTTTTGTTTATTTAAGGAGCTATTTTTGTGTTTAATTCGCTTATAAGAACTTTTATGTGACATGTCTTTCTTATCTGATAATATAATGTACGCTGACTGCTGCAGTGGTGTTGTGATACAGTCCTTAGACCATAAGACTTGTAGTAAGACGTTCCATAGTCCAAAACTCCAACACCTCCTCTGATGTTATATGTTGTGGTGGCCAGATTATTATTCCTTCTGTGGTCCATTTGGCACAACCTATACATTTTTTTGTTGTTCTTTTTTTTCTAACTGAAATTGTGGGCCTGTTCCCAAATCAAAATTTCCCATTCCCGGGGGCTCACCCAGCCTTTCATCCTTTTCAAGTTCATAAATGTAGTACCACTGCTTTTTACATTTTGTTTTTTGAAACATGAACCTGTAATAATGGCCTTTGAGCACTGTGGTTATGTTTGCTATGTGTGCCAGTGTGTCAGGCGTGTTTGCTGCTCCTTTTGTTCTGTGTATTTGCATCCAGGATTTGTTTCAAGTTAAATCAGCCCTCTCCAGTCCCATCGACAATTACTCATTCTGCCTTCTATACAATACTGCTACAGCAGCATCTCTATTCCCAATAGTAATTCTAAATTATTAATCCTTTTAGCATAACTGCAGCTGCATCTCTCTTCTCCCTGGGAATTACTCATTCGTACTCCTATAGCCACTGCTGCTAGCTATTTCCCTAATGCCAAAAATAATTCCCCATTCTTACTCCTCTAAACACTGATGCAGCTGCTTCTCTAGACCCACTTGTAATTACTGATTCTAACTCCTCTAAGAAGTGCTACAGCAGCATCTGTTCCTATTGGTAATTCATCATTCTTAGTCCTGTAGCCAGAGCTGCTACAGGCTTCTCTGGTGTCAATACTAAGTCATCATTCTAACTCCTCTACACAGTGCTGCAGCTGCTCCTCTGCTCTCATCTATAACTCCTCATTCTACATCCTCTCGTCAATAATTTCTCATTCTCA
The DNA here is from genome assembly GCF_964204655.1 of Triturus cristatus. Classification (NCBI taxonomy): domain Eukaryota; kingdom Metazoa; phylum Chordata; class Amphibia; order Caudata; family Salamandridae; genus Triturus; species Triturus cristatus. Next base: position 1,114,311,284 of record NC_140588.1, read on the forward strand.
CTCCTCTAACCAGTTTTCCTAACTGCTTCTCTTATCCCATCGATAATTCCTCATTTTAAATACTCAGTTATGAGAGACAAGTGAACCCGAAGGAAATACACTAGGGACCTTGGGCGTTAACTTATTACAAAAAACAGTGGACCCTAGTAGTTGGGGGATTAAGATAAGGATAGACACAAACTAAATAGTATTTTTGTCCTTTGTCCAGCCGGACAGGAATTTATTTGGCGATGCACAAAATCAGAAAGTAATGTCAAGTGGGCACAGCCCGTGACCTACAGTGAACAAGACAAAACAACAAATATAGGCAACGGCGAGCAAATCGGTCTGTATACTTATAATCAGTGAACAGACTTGATTATAATTTGAGTGACCATTGTACATAGCATTCACAAGCATATTCAGTACATATGATTCTATTGTGTCGACGACGTTTCGATGCCGAAAAACAAAATAAATGGCATCATCTTCAGGACAAATATATAAATCATGTTTGTTTTGGAATTATAAACAATTTGCCTTTCATGCAAGGCTGGTCCATAAAGCGGGGAAGGTAGTTCAGGTAGAGAAAGATTAAGACCATCAGTGGTGCGTCGATATCAGGATATCCCGCGCATTTATCAAGGAAACCGTCCAGATCACGGCTTAAGTGGTGCCGGTGGCAGAATCGCAGGACGCGGCATCTCTGGCGGGGATCGCTGGTCTTAATCTTTCTCTACCTTAACTACCTTCCCCGCTTTATGAACCAGCCTTGCATGAAAGGCAAATTGTTTATACACAATAGGATCATATGTACTGAATATGCTTGTAAATGCTATGGACAATGGTCACTCAAATTATAATCAAGTCTGTTCACTGATTATAAGTATACGGACCGATTTGCTCGCTGTTGCCTATATTTGTTGTTTTGTCTTGTTCACTGTAGGTCACGGGCTGTGCCCACTTGACATTACTTTCTGATTTTGTGCCTCGCCAAATAAATTCCTGTCCGGCTGGACAAAGGACATAAATACTATTTAGTTTGTGTCTATCCTTATCTTAATCCCCCAACTACTAGGGTCCACAGTTTTTTGTAATAAATCATTTTAAATACTCATCACATTGCTGCTGCCTGCTTCTCTTCCCTCAACAGTAATTCCTCATTCTAAATCCTCTAAACAATACTGCAGCTGCTTATGTAGTCCCAATGGTAATTCATCATTCTAGTCGTCTGTACAGTGCTGAAGCTCTATCTCTATTCATACATCCACTATACTCCAAACAAAAACACATAAATAAAACATTGTCATTTGCAATGTCAATAGCTCTGACTAAACAAAATACGAGACCTATTGCATTGCAAATGCTTGTTAAAACATCTGGTCTAAAAGTTCTCCCATTCTTGCTCTAAGTCTCATAGTTGTATTGTGTTATTTCACCATATAGGCTTGTACTTGTGTAACTTATTTTGTTCTCCAAATAAGGTGTGTTCTCTACGCCAGACATATCTGACATATCTCATCATCATTAGCATTGGATGAGATACTACTCGTCTTTTACTGCTCCTGGAATAAGGTATTCTATAGCTACCAAAAGTGCATAGCAGAGATCTCTTCAGCTATACACATCTGAGAACATTGACAGTGTTAAAAAGTATGTATTGTATTAATGGCAATTGGAACACTAGCCACTAAAGTTGCATGAGTCACAGGAGCGCAATAGGGTGGGCCAGCAAGATGGCTGCTCCTGAGTGAGGCTCTTGAAGTATGGGACCAATCAACGACATGATCATACCCCGGGAGACCTGAAGGCTGATCGAAAATTAAGCATATTGTCCCTTGAAGACCAGAATCAGATGGAGGGGATTTATTTTGCACTTTGCGCCCGAGCAGCAGACTGTGGAGGCAATGATGCAAAGAGGCCTGCAAAGCTGTGGCGTGGTTCCACTACAGATTGCGACGGCTGTGGATCGGTGGTGTGGAGAGCTCCGGGGCCATACTGGCATGCTCCTGCAGCTGCTGACAATGCGGTAATGCCATAGAAGACCATCACTGATGTGAACACCCTTCCTTCACAGAGAAAGACTATTCCTGTCTCCGCCTCTGAAGGCTGTCTCATGTGATAGAGTCACCTGTAAACTCCTATGTACAAGAATCAAACTACTGTACCAAACATGCCCAGGGTAATGTTAAATCTGTCTCTGTCAGGTTTTTATGTGAATTGTTGCCTGGTGGGTTTGTCTTTTGACCCGTGCAGGGAGTTGCATATCAGATTGCTACATTACGAGACAGTAACCAAACAGGGGGGAGAACAACTCATCTAAAACTTGGGCATTTAACATTATCACAAAGAAAGGGTTCTCTGTAGGGTTAAATCAAACAATCCATTTGTCAACAATAATCAACGTGTACGTATGTCTAAAGCAGTGTGGTCTATGGGTGTCTGTGCACATTGGTGTTTGATAGTAGGCATAGGTGAATGGTGCAATGAAAAGGTTGGTGGGTTAAGAAACCTCACATTTGAGGCTGCATCACAGACAGAGGTCAAATATCTTGCTATGGCTGCTGATAAATTGCTGTAGGATTGGTGTTTACTTTTCTTTCTCTGACTGCAAACTGAGAGGAGTTTTTAAAGTGAATTATGTAAAAAAGTGTAGGAAGCTGGCTCTGTATATGATATTGCCACTAGGTGGTAATACCGTGCATAGAGTCCCGGGGTTCCCCAAATATGCACAGGGTTCAATGTAAAACCCAAAGTGCTTTATTGGTGGTAGTGTGGGCGAGGAGCCTTAGGCCTAACATAGAGGATTGTTGGATATTTATTTGTTCAAACCTGATCCATAGTAGACACATGCCTCAAAAAGGAACTCCACACTAATTTAGAAAAATATACTCTGCATTTTATTTTAAGACCTAGTTATTCACAATCAGATTTTTTAAAATAAGATTGCTTTTCACTTTCAACAGAATAGTACGGTGTTATCCGGTGGGGAAAACAATATTGAGGTTAAACAGATAAGTACCACAATTATGGTTCCAGTCTTTGAGACCAAAGGTCATCAAGGGAAAAGGGTGAAGTAGGTACCAAAACTGCAGCACCAGCTTCAGAGGGGCAGCTAGGTGCAGAGGTCAAAGTAGGAGTTTGGCCCAATGCATTTCAAAGGAGACTTGGGGTGCCTGGGATACACTGCTTACAGGTAAGTAGATTGGTTGCAGGAGTGACGCTCTGTGGATTAGCACAAGCACAGTGGGGGCACAAAGCAGCACCAAACATACACCTCCAACAGAACGGAGGGCCGGGTGCAGAGTACCACTTTAGAGTTGGGTGTCTAATGCTTCTCAATGGAGCTTCTTCTCTTGACAAACCAGCTGCAGGCATCGCTCTGGAGGTTGCAGTAGGGATACCAAGAACAGCAGAGGTAGGTAGAGGTATAGGGGGTTTAGGGACAGGAAAGGGCCAACCATAATGGATTAATAACCTTGAAAGACTACAAAGTGAAATTAAAGGTCAAAGGTCAACAGACATGATTAACCAATGAAAATGCAAGTATCTTTCAAGACAATTACAGTTATGCAACACTAGCAACAAACAATCCAAGGGCAGTGCAACAACAACCTTGAAACACATAAACAAGTATAATTAGAGGTCAAAGGTCGAAAAAAATAACCTACTCCAACACAGTAACTAATTGGATGTATGTCAACATCATGACAATTCCAATAATACCTTACTTGTAACAAATGATCTAACAGTAACGGAGGTCAAAGGTCAAACCACATGACCCCATACCAATTTATCCAAGGAAAATATAAAAAGCTAACATGATGATTCAAACACTGCAATAATTAGCTACCACTAATGAAAAAGCATCTTTAAACACTTACAATACATGTAATTAGAGGTCAAAGGTCAAAGATTTTTGACTTCACCAACAAGTTAAGCAAATATGTTCTTTTAAAAACTTTTCTCGACAAGTCCGATAAGACCACACATGCTGAAATTGATCCAAGGGTAACAGAAAAAAAACTAACAAATGTCCAAAAATGTGTATTTAGGGGTCAAAGGTCACAGTTTTTTAACTTCTTAAAATATTTGACTAGTTGACCTGTGAGATCAGACAATGACTTTTCCAATGATACCTCACTTAGCATAAACAATTTCACTGTTACAAAGTTACATCCTTAGCACACTTCCAGAAGCAATCATTTGGGTCAAAGGTTAAGGACTGCGACCTTCAAGAGATTATGCATGAAATCATATTGCACCTATTCACAAAATATGCATCATTACTGTGCACAAATGTCAGAAAATCCATTTTGAGATGTTGAACACATCTTCAATAACAAGATTGAGAGAATTACATGAAAAACAACACCATACAAAACAGCATGTTGGCCATTTCATATCTATTTTCATGTCTTTACTAACAGTTGTCTCTAAAACATCTATTTTACTACTGTGAACCAACTCTCTTAAGCTTATAACTTTAGAATCTGCTTTCACACATTCACCCAGGTACTATCCTTGCACTCATCTATTTACTCAGACACTACCCATGCATCCATACATTCATCCAGGCACTACAAATGTACACATTCAATCAACCATGCACTACCCTTGCACTCATTCCTTCACTCAGACACTAAGCATGCATTCATCCAATCACTCAGGTACTGTCCATACACTCATCCAATGACCCAGGCACTATTCTTGCACTCATCCAATCACTCATGCACTACCATGCATACATCCATTCACTCAGACAGTCACCGTGCACATATTATATCTCTCAGGCACAACCCATGCACTCATCTAATCACCCAGGAACTACCCATTCATATATCCAATCACCCAGGCACTCCACCTGCCCTCTTCCATTCACTGATGCACCACCTATGCACTCATCTATTTGCTCAAGCACTACCTCTGCACTACCCCTGCACTCATCCATTTACCCAGGAACTACCCATGCACGCATCCAATTACCAAGGCACTACCTTTCTACTCATTCATTTACCCAGGCACCATGCATGTACTCATCTTTTCACCTAGGCACTACATATGCACTCATCCAATCACCCAGGCACTACCCATGCACTCATTCATTCACCCAACCATTATCCATTCATTCATTTATTCATGCATTCATTCATTCATTTACCCAGCCATTATCCATGCACTGATCCTTGTACTCATTCATTCACTGAGACACCACCCATGCATTCTTCCATTCACTCAGGCACTACCCAGGCACACATGCAACAACCCAGCTCTTATAACAACGCTACAGTCCATGCAGTGGGTGGCCATTCTTGAAAATCTGGATCCATATCTGTTGCAGTAGTCTGCACCTCAGAAGGGACTTTCTGGCCAGGAATTGTTGCTGCTGCCACTGAAGTAGATGATCCTCCAGCTTCCCTCTGCTTGACCACCAGTTAGGGGCGTCTTTTATGACAGGATTTTATATGGCATAACATAGGCATTGTCCCACATGAATATTTCTTGTCTGTCCCTCTAGAGTATTGCACAAGTTTGGCAGCAGTTGTTGAATCTGTATTTTGTGGAGGTCCCTCTTCTTCCAAATCTTCAGTCTTCACTTCCTACACATCCTGGTCAAACTGTTGTTCCTGCTTACCCACATGTCCTTACTGTGTTGCTGTTTTTGATTAAAAAAAGGACTCAAACTAGGCACACCAAGACCTATCCACCTGCTCAAAATAAAGTTCTATGAAAGAAGATTCAAAAACGAGGAGTTGGTGTGTACTTCCTATTTATTTTAACTGTAAAAGGGGGTTCCAAAAGGACCTAAATAGAGACGGTTACCATGGTGAAGCTATTCTAAACTTGTTCACAATACCTCTACATACATGTTTCAGAGTTGTGGAAAAACACACGGTGTCCACAATTTCCGATTGTCTTCGAAGAAACTGAAAATAATGTTTCAAGACAATTATTCTGGAAACTCACTACAAACTATGCTTTTGAAAAGTACTCTAATAATGTTCTACTGTTAGCTATGTTGTAGAATATGTCTGTGTATATGTTTTAAACTTTGTAAAAACAACGTGCTCTTCTCGACTCCTGACGTCACCGTGATGACGTAGTTGTGAATATACTTTTTTTTTTAAAGATGTCTTATTTCTAAATTGATCACAGAAAGAAAAGTAAAAAAAAAAATCTAAATATTTAGACAAACTTAACTTAAAAAAATGTTTTTAAGTATAATTTTCCGTATGTGAAATACATTTACTGACTATATATTGTCCACTGGAAATGTAAGAATGTTGTGTCAACTCACAAACGTGTCAAAAATAAAAACAGTTATTAACCCCTTCAGTGCCCATGACGAGCTGGACTCGTCATGGGCTGCGGTGGCGCTGTGCCCATGACGAGTCCAGCTCGTTATGAACTCCGCCCGCTAATGCAAAGCGCGGCACTGGGCGGGGAAAGGGGCGGGCATGCAAGGGGTAATTTCTGATAAACAAATCAAACATTTTGTGGTATATAGTACAAATATAATACCCAACATCCAATTATAGAAAGAAATACGAAAATCTTAAAGGTTCACTTAACAAAAAGTGGATGTTAAAAATAAGAAAACAAATTTATAGAAACCTTAGAAACTGAAAAGAACAAAGGTTACAGGGACGTTATAGTTAAGAAATAGCATTTAAAAAACCTTGCAAATTCACTTAAAAAACCATAGGTTTCACACATGTTATAGTTAGCTGGACATTTCACTCGTAAAAAAACATTGAATTTCCCCCGTTATAGTTAGTTCAGATAACTATAACTCGCGCGACCGCCACTCTATAACAAGGATGATGTCATCAGTGATGTCATGAGTGATGCCACTGACCATGTCATGAGTGATGTAATATGTGACGTCAAGAGCAGTGTATTGCGGGCGCGCAAGTTAAAATTATCTGAACTAACTATAACGGGGGAATTTCATTGGTTTTTTACGAGTGAAATGTCCAGCTAACTCTAACGTGGGTGAAACCTATGGTTTTTTAAGTGAATATATATATATACTTGTTTTAAAAGGCATCTGAAGAAGGAACTCATTCCGAAATGCATTATGCCTGTTCATTAAAGCTGCCGTTTCCCTGCAAGCCTGTGTGTGTGCCCGTTCCTTCTGGTTGAGGGGACATGGTCGAGATATTTTGGTGCATGGCCACTTAGCATCTTGGTACCCCATCCTAAAGAAGTACAGCAGGTAAAGTAGCAATTTTGGTGACTTTTCAACGTTCTTGAAAATACTGCTGTACCGCCGCCAATCCTGCAATCAGTAACACTAGTTGGGACGGACTTCGATCGCTAATCCATGCCGGGATTTCCCGAGGGACTGAATGGCGGCAGGATGAAGGCTTATGGGAAAGGCAGTATAGTGCGCTAAGCAGTGGTGTCAATGGTGGGAACGAGGTCGCCACCCACACAGGGAAGGTACTTAATCCATGTCACTCCCACCATGCTGTATTCGCCTATCGGAGCGAAGCTGGCGCTTCAAAGATCTGGACACTGACGACAATAGTTGTTTTAAAAGGCATCCGAAGAAGGAACTCATTCCGAAATGCATTATGCCTGTTCATTAAAGCTGCCGTTTCCCTGCAAGCCTGTGTGTGTGCCCGTTCCTTCTGGTTGAGGGGACATGGTCGAGATATTTTGGTGCATGGCCACTTAGCACCTTGGTACCCCATCCTAAAGAAGTACAGCAGGTAAAGTGGCAATTTTGGTGACTTTTCAACGTTCTTGAAAATACTGCTGTACCGCCGCCAATCCTGCAATCAGTAACACTAGTTGGGACGGACTTCAATCGCTAATCCATGCCGGGATTTCCAGAGGGACTGAATGGCGGCAGGATGAAGGCTTAAGGGAAAGGCAGTATTGTGCGCTAAGCAGTGGTGTCAATGGCGGGAACGAGGTCGCCACCCACACAGGGAAGGTACTTAATCCATGTCACTCCCACTATGCTGTATTCACCTATCGGAGCGAAGCTGGCGCTACAAAGATCTGGACACTGACGACACTAGTTGTATTAAAAGGCATCCGAAGAAGGAACTCATTCCGAAATGCATTATGCCTGTTCATTAAAGCTGCCGTTTCCCTGCAAGCCTGTGTGTGTGCCGGTTCCTTCTGGTTGAGGGGACATGGTCGAGATATTTCGGTGCATGGCCACTTAGCACCTTGGTACCCCATCCTAAAGAAGTACAGCAGGTAAAGTGGCAATTTTGGTGACTTTTCAACGTTCTTGAAAATACTGCTGTACCGCCGCCAATCCTGCAATCAGTAACACTAGTTGGGACGGACTTCGATCGCTAATCCATGCCGGGATTTCCCGAGGGACTGAATGGCGGCAGGATGAAGGCTTATGGGAAAGGCAGTATTGTGCGCTAAGCAGTGGTGTCAATGGCGGGAACGAGGTCGCCACCCACACAGGGAAGGTACTTAATCCATGTCACTCCCACCATGCTGTATTCGCCTATCGGAGCGAAGCTGGCGCTACAAAGATCTGGACACTGACGACACTAGTTGTTTTAAAAGGCATCCAAAGAAGGAACTTATTCCGAAATGCATTATGCCTGTTCATTAAAGCTGCCGTTTCCCTGCAAGCCTGTGTGTGTGCCCGTTCCTTCTGGTCGAGGGGACATGGTCGAGATATTTTGGTGCATGGCCACTTAGCACCTTGGTACCCCATCCTAAAGAAGTACAGCAGGTAAAGTGGCAATTTTGGTGACTTTTCAATGTTCTTGAAAATACTGCTGTACCGCCGCCAATCCTGCAATCAGTAACACTAGTTGGGACGGACTTCGATCGCTAATCCATGCCGGGATTTCCCGAGGGACTGAATGGCGGCAGGATGAAGGCTTATGGGAAAGGCAGTATTGTGCGCTAAGCAGTGGTGTCAATGGCGGGAACGAGGTCGCCACCCACACAGGGAAGGTACTTAATCCATGTCACTCCCACCATGCTGTATTCGCCTATCGGAGCGAAGCTGGCGCTACAAAGATCTGGACACTGACGACACTAGTTGTTTTAAAAGGCATCCGAAGAAGGAACTCATTCCGAAATGCATTATTCCTGTTCATTAAAGCTGCCGTTTCCCTGCAAGCCTGTGTGTGTGCCTGTTCCTTCTGAGATATTTTGGTGCATGGCCACTTAGCACCTTGGTACCCCATCCTAAAGAAGTACAGCAGGTAAAGTGGCAATTTTGGTGACTTTTCAACGTTCTTGAAAATACTGCTGTACCGAGATAAAGGGTATGGGCAAGATGGCGGCGGTGTCTTAGACCGCTGTGAGATCTCTCTGACCAGCACTGGCTCTGACTATAATGGACTAAAACGGGTGCTTTTCATTATCGGTAGAAATATACAAACTTATTTTCTGAACTATGCTGAAGCTTCGATATTAATTTCAAAAGATTCAAGGGATTTAAGCGCTTTGCGAGCCTAATGGAATCGGGAGGAGGCTCGGCGATTTCATTTTCTAAGCACTCTCACCTGCGGGTCCTGGCTTCTCTGATCGGCTTCGTAGTGCTGCGGGCAGTCGGACGTTCACGTTCACGGCTGACTGGATCCTGCATTGAAGCCCCCGCTGCTGCTGACCGGGGAGATGACACAGCGACCGCTCAAAAGTTAAAAAGTACTCAAGTGCTGGCCGCGGCAGGCTTGGACCAAGATACGTCAATGGCTCCAAAGAACGCCGCAGCAGCCTCGGCAGCCTCCAAAACCCGAGCAGCGAAGCAGGCACTAAGAGATCGCGAGCTGTCAACGCGACGCGGGGAGATTCATGATTCGGACAAAATTAGCTTCCCAGACGCTGCCTCCGTGAGACCGATTAAGACATCAAAGCAACTCCCCCTTACTCCGGGACCCGGCCCTTCGGTAATGGAGTTGCTTCAAAAAGTGCCTGGGATTCCCTCCCCCGCTCTCCCGTCCACCCCTGTCGAGTTGGTCTCGCTGATCCAGAACGACCTGCCTGGAGCTGGTACTCTCGAACAAGAAAAAACTATGGCGAGTTTGCCTGGTACTGATTCAGTAAGCAGTATACCGATAAATTCAGAGGGAGAAGGAGGAGAGGGGGGAGAAGGGAGCATTCAACCACCGACCTCTGAAGACCATGTGCAAATGAATGAAGACTTCGAAGGTAGGGTTGCCAAAGTTATTTGTCCCCCTTTACTAGCTGCTGTGGTTTCTAATGTCCCTTCTGTGCCTGCCGATTCCTCTGCAAATGCCAACAAAGCCAAAAAAAAATGCGTACATCGCGCCCTGGCTCCCAGTGGGAAGGCGTATGCTTCTGACTCTTTTGACACCGATAAAGATCCCTCGGATTTTTATTCTATATCTGAAGGTTTGGAGGAGGAGCTTAGATGGTCTCAAGAGTCAGATTCGGACTCAGACTCAGACTCTAAAATTAATACTGGTCTTGATACCGCGCCAACAGAAAGCGATTATGATTCAAATTATGGAGAGTCTAGGGAGAGCAGACGGTCTGTGCTGCGTAAGAGAAGGAGCCTTCATATAGCATCGGGGTCAGCACGGGATCATTCCCTAGCGGTGGTATCAAACCCACAGGACCATGCCTCTGTTTCTCATTCTGAGTTGCCCGCCATTGAGCCGCAAAGCGCTGCATTATCAGTTGTTATGGATACAGTACTCCAGGCTATCGCTTCCCATCGGGAACAGACTTCTAGGGATGGTCGCAGGGCGCAAGTAGCCCTTAATAAGGTTCAAGGCGTGGTCCGGAAGCTTTCTAAAACAGTTACAACCTTCAACACAAGACTGACGGAGATTGAGGATCGTATAGTTACCAACGAAACTGAAACCGCTACAATTCAGAAAAAAGTCGAGGCTCATGAGGACGATTTGAAAGATGTTAGGTGGAAAATGGAGGAAATGGAAAATCGCCTTCGACGCAACAACCTTCGTGTACTTGGAATACCAGAGAAAATTGAGGGCGATGATGTACGCTCATTTATAATTCAACTGTTCAAAGACACACTCCCGGAGTTGGCATCTTGGAACTGGGACTTAGAAATCCAACGTGCCCATAGAGTCCCAATAGCTTTAAAGTCCTCACCACAAGGGGGGTACCCCCGTGCAATTTTGGTTTTTTTCGGTAACTTTTTACTTCGACAGGCTATCACGGAGAAAGCAAGACCTGAAGCTCGGCGTAACAGAGGCACTATCTCCTATTTTGTGAGGCCTGATTTTTGTCACACTACTGTTGAAAGGAGATGGCGTCTCCGCCAATTAATCAAACCCTTTCAGGAAAAAAAAATACAGGTGTATCTTAACAACCCTGCAAAGTTAAAAGTTATTCACAATGGTCAGGCTAAATTTTTTACGTCAGAAATTAAAGCTAAGGAATTTTTGGATAGCCTGCCCTGAACTTAACCCTTTATAGACTTTAAACTATCTTGTTTATATCATGTATACTACATATTACATATACCAGTAGTACTTGTAGCACTGAGTCCTGAAATGGGTTGGGTTGCCTAGCTTCTCTACCTTTTTTTTTTTTTTTTTCTCTATTTTTCTCTCTTTATCTTTTTTCTTTTTTTACTACGATTGCACCATTTTAGTCTTATTGATTTTTCACTCTTGATGGTTATTCTTCGTATGCTGGTTAGGGTATATCTCTCCATCGCTTTAGACTCCTTTGGAGTCTCATGCCCTGTTGGCCGCTGTTTGGGGAGGGGGGGTGGGGAGAGGGAGAGGGGGGGGGGAGGGGGGGAGAGGGGAAAAAAACACAAAAATGAGCAAATTCATGCAAATAAGGTAATCTTCAGTTTTTTGTACATGGAATATATCCAAGTAATTAGAGGGGACCAGATTAAGATTTATGCTTTGTTTTTTATACAACCTATCTTCTTTTTTTTATTTAGATTTGGAAATTTTTCTTGCTTCTATAGATGGGGAGAATAAAACTTTGTAGTTGGAATATTGCGGGCTTAAATGACAGAAATAAAAGGGCACAATTATTCCAACTCTTGCGGCAGGATCCTGTCGATATTTTATGTTTACAAGAGACGCATATTTCTGAATCTGATAAAGAACTGCTTAATATTCCAGGATATAATGTTATTATAGCAACATCACAAACAACTAAAACACGCGGGGTTGCTATTCTTGTAAAGCCCTTAATCGGTGATCCTATTCGAACATTGGCCGATAGTCATGGCAGGTGGGCCATAGCTCAATTAAAATCTGGTCTCGTAATTTGTGTAATCTATGGCTCAAACCTGGACGATCCCCTACTCTTTAGAGATCTAGAGTTGGAATTAGCTTCTTGGTCTGGACCCCTTATTTTATGTGGGGATTTAAACATAGCTTCAGGGACTCATTTTTATAATCAAAATTCTATTAATTACAAGGGACGTAAACCTAAGGTATATAGGGCCTTGCGTCAATTGATGGATAGCCATAATTTACAGGATATATGGGGGCTAAAAAAGAAAAATGATGACGGATTTACTTATTTCTCATATCCACACAACAAGTATGTCCGAATTGATTATATTATGTCATCATTAGAGCTCCAGCTCTTGGTAGATATAATTAAATCCCTGAAAACGATCTCAGATCATAACACACTTACCCTTATATTTGACTCCCCAAACAATATGAAGCCGAAAACGCAATGGTCCTTTGATAGAAATTTACTTGTTAATCATCAATACATAGCCCATATTACATCTTGGGCCCAGGAATTCTTCGACTGTAATCAGTTTAGTGCCTCGAGACTGATCGTATGGGACTGTTTTAAAGCTGCATTAAGGGGGGAGACTATTGCGTTCGTTGCTAACCGTAAAAAGATTGAAGACAATATTAATCTGAGCTTAATGCGAGAATTGTCAAACCTCGAGACACAGCACGCCACCCAGATACAACAGGGAGCTCCAACTCTCGATACTCTTCAAAATATACTGGTATTAAAAGCTGAAATTAACGGTACCCTAACTAGGAAAGCGGTAGAAACATATGAAGCTAATAAAAATAGATTATATGAATCTGGAGAGAATGCAGGCAGATATTTAGCTCTTCGAACACGCCAAAAATTATCTCAAAACAAGATCCAGAAGATTGAGTACGAGGGTCAGGAATATGAATCTTCAAGCGAGATTGTAGAGGCATTTAGAAAATATTACCAAAAACTGTATCACAATGATAATCCACACTCTGATAATGCCTTACAAACTTTTTTTAAAAATTGGCTATCGGGTCAGGACCTCAATCCGGTGGTTGATGATTTAGTTAAAGAAGATCTCGAAAGAGAAATATCAATGTCAGAGCTGGAGACTGCACTTTACGACTTAGCAAATGGAAAGGCTGCCGGACCGGATAAAATTCCACTTGATCTCTATAAGGTGCTAGGCAAACAAATTCTACCTTATCTACTGGACTTGTTTTTGGGGGTTCAGTATCACTCACTTCCGCCGGAGTCATGGAAATATACCAACATAGCTATTTTCTTGAAAAAAGGCAAACCCCCACATAATCCATCCTCCTATAGACCTATATCTCTGATAAACTCTGACTCAAAATTATATGCTAAAATTCTAGCTAATCGGCTGAGTGGGATCATTGAACATCTTGTCTCCCCAAAGCAACACGGCTTTATCCCAGGTAGGGGTACCACGGACCATACGCGGAGAGCCATCACCCTGTTTAATATCATGGGCAGCACGGGGGGCGAGATGTCGATGATCCTTCTCGACGCCGAGAAGGCATTTGATCGCGTATCATGGAGCTTTCTTTGGAACATCCTGGATTTTAACAACTTTGGGAATAAGTTCGTCAGAGCTATAAAATCCCTGTATATCGATCCTAAAGCAAAAGTCTCCATTGGCGGTGTTGAGTCGGAGTTTGTTGATATACAGAGAGGCACGAGGCAAGGATGTCCCTGCTCTCCTATATTATTTTCTCTTTACATTAACTCATTAATTGTCAAACTGCTTTCCTCACCCGTTATCCGGCCTATCGATATTGGTGTGTCATCGACGAAAGTATTGGCCTATGCCGACGATGTGGCAGTTTTAACGACAAATCCTGCTGAGGCCATTCAGGAAATCGAATCAATCACTCAGTCCTTTGGCCTCTTTTCAGGTTATTCCCTCAACAAGGATAAAACAATGGTTCTCTGCACAAATAATACGGTCTTTGATAGTCCCCTAAGAGTGAAACAAGCTACCTATTTAGGTATATGTCTCTCTTCTGATGTAAGGGAAATTAATCATCTTAACTATACTCCCTTGATTAATAAAATTAAGGTTGACCTTAGGAGAATAGATAACTTACATCTATCTATAATTGGCAGGGCCAATTATTTAAAAATGAATATTTTTCCAAGAATACTCTATCTGTTTCGAGCAATCCCGCTTTTACCCGGAGATAGCTTTATTAAGATCATTGATTCCTCCATGTCTAAGTTTATTTGGAGCTTTGGAAAGATCAGAAGAGCCCTACCGTTTTTAACTCTGCCCCAGAGGAGAGGCGGGCTTGGTATTCCCAGTTTAAAATTATACTTATGGGCAACATTTCTTCAACAAATGGCTCCATTATTTAGGTATAAAACTACCATCTCGCCTAGTATGGAATATTATATCCCTTCTATTTATGAGCTGAGTCTTGGAAATAAATGTCAAGGTTTATTTTTAAGGCAGGTTGAGCAACTATACTATAAAAAAAATCAAATTAAGGGTAGTCACGGATGCTTGGAAGGTTTGGAAATCTGTATCTAAATACTTATCGATTCCAAAATACTCGAAATACACCCCCTTATGGCGCAGTGCAATTATACCTATTAGTCTTAATGATTCTACCACCCGTAGGTGGGAACTTTTAGGTATTAATACAGTGGAAGATTTCTTTGGCAATGATATTACTCTGTCATTTGGACGGTTACAACAGAAATTTAATGTTCCTTCCACTGACTTTTTGAAATATCTGCAGGTGTTTACAAGCATTCGTGACCGGACTCCCAGTATTAAATTGGATGACATTAAGCTGTTCTCTATTATTGGGAAACATTCCACTAGGATTGGCACTTTTTATCAATTGCTGAACCAAAGCACTCCAGATGATTTAGAACGGGTTGAACAGGCCTGGGCTATAAGATTAGCTAATTCAAATGTTGATGTCGATTTTTGCCTGGTTCTTTCAGCTGAGCTTTTTATTCCCTCGAATCTTAAAGCCCAATATTACAGAGTTCTTTATAACCTCTATTTTACCCCCGCAAAGCTATTTTTTTGGGGTCTTCGGGCTGATGATAGCTGTCCGAGATGTAATCAACCCCAAGCGAATTTAGTACATATGTTTGCAAGCTGTCCCAAATTAGATTTATTAAAAGTTTCGTTCATGGGCTTTTGGAACCGATTATTTGGTCATCATATTCAAGATTCAATAACTCTTTATTTATTGGGGCATGATGAATCGCTCGGTCATAATACGGAAGAACAAAGGATACTTTTTTTGGGTACTGCTATTTTTCGTATTATTTTAGCTGCACGGTGGAAAGATACAGATTCACCTACTTTTCAGATGTGGCTTAGCCGATTTTTAGCAACATACAAACAAGAGCTTTTAATTTATAGTTCTAGAGGTAAAAAAGCTCGGCTTCTCGGGGCCCAGATCTGGGCTCCTATTTCTAAATGGTATTTAAAACATAGATCTAATGATCCACCTCTTTTGAACTAAATAAGCTGTCTGCTTGGCTTTATATTTGCTTATTTGTTTGTTTACATTTTGATTTGAATCCCTATTTCAGATTTGTTATTGTATTTCTATGTACTGTTTGACTTATTATGTTGTATGAATTTTGCTCGAATAAAATAAAAATAATAAAAAAAAAAAAATACTGCTGTACCGCCGCCAATCCTGCAATCAGTAACACTAGTTGGGACGGACTTCGATCGCTAATCCATGCCGGGATTTCCCGAGGGACTGAATGGTGGCAGGATGAAGGCTTATGGGAAAGGCAGTATTGTGCGCTAAGCAGTGGTGTCAATGGCGGGAACGAGGTCACCACCCACACAGGGAAGGTACTTAATCCATGTCACTCCCACCATGCTGTATTCGCCTATCGGAGCGAAGCTGGCGCTACAAAGATCTGGACACTGACGACACTAGTTGTTTTAAAAGGCATCCGAAGAAGGAACTTATTCCGAAATGCATTATGCCTGTTCATTAAAGCTGCCGTTTCCCTGCAAGCCTGTGTGTGTGCCCGTTCCTTCTGGTTGAGGGGACATGGTCGAGATATTTTGGTGCATGGCCACTTAGCACCTTGGTACCCCATCCTAAAGAAGTACAGCAGGTAAAGTGGCAATTTTGGTGACTTTTCAATGTTCTTGAAAATACTGCTGTACCGCCGCCAATCCTGCAATCAGTAACACTAGCTGGGACGGACTTCGATCGCTAATCCATGCCGGGATTTCCCGAGGGATTGAATGGCGGCAGGATGAAGGCTACTGGGAAAGGCAGTATTGTGCGCTAAGCAGTGGTGTCAATGGCGGGAACGAGGTCGCCACCCACACAGGGAAGGTACTTAATCCATGTCACTCCCACCATGCTGTATTCGCCTATCGGAGCGAAGCTGGCACTACAAAGATCTGGACACTGACGACACTAGTTGTTTTAAAAGGCATCCGAAGACGGAACTCATTCCGAAATGCATTATGCCTGTTCATTAAAGCTGCCGTTTCCCTGCAAGCCTGTGTGTGTGCCCGTTCCTTCTGGTTGAGGGGACATGGTCGAGATATTTTGGTGCATGGCCACTTAGCACCTTGGTACCCATCCTAAAGAAGTACAGCAGGTAAAGTGGCAATTTTGGTGACTTTTCAACGTTCTTGAAAATACTGCTGTACCGCCGCCAATCCTGCAATCAGTAACACTAGTTGGGACGGACTTCGATCGCTAATCCATGCCGGGATTTCCCGAGGGACTGAATGGCGGCAGGATGAAGGCTTATGGGAAAGGCAGTATTGTGCGCTAAGCAGTGGTGTCAATGGCGGGAACGAGGTCGCCACCCACACAGGGAAGGTACTTAATCCATGTCACTCCCACCATGCTGTATTCGCCTATCGGAGCGAAGCTGGCGCTACAAAGATCTGTACACTGACGACACTAGTTGTTTTAAAAGGCATCCGAAGACGGAACTCATTCCGAAATGCATTATGCCTGTTCATTAAAGCTGCCGTTTCCCTGCAAGCCTGTGTGTGTGCCCGTTCCTTCTGGTTGAGGGGACATGGTCGAGATATATATATATATATATATAAATATATATACTCACTGAAAAAACCATAGGTTTCAGGGGCGTTATAGTTAGCTGGACTTTTCACTCGTACAAAACCATTGAAATTCCCCCGTTATAGTTAGTTCAGCTAACTATAACTCGCGCGCCCGCAATGCACTGCTGATGACGTCACATATTACATCACTCATGACATGGTCAGTGACATCACTCATGACATCACTGATGACATCTCAAATGACATCACTGATGACATCATCCAGTGAATGTGTGTTTTTCTGAAAATTACATATGTTTTATATATGTATATCTCATGGTCGATGGAAGAATAAATAGGTATATAAGTGTCTAAATGGATGATTTGTTTTTGAAAAATTGATTGTATAACTGACTGATTAAGTGTATCTTAATGAATACATGGCTTAGTGAGTAATGTTTAAATGTGTAAATATCTGTATCAGTCTCTCACTTTGTGTATAAATGGCTGCATGGGTTGGTGAGTAGCTACATGAGTATCTATATAGGTTATTAGTTGGTTTTTGGGGTATCAGTATGAGTGTCTGAGTGTCTGTATGGTTCAGTGGGGGTAGTACGTAGTGCATAGGTGCATAAATGAGTGACTCACTGTCTGTATGTGTTGAAGACAGCATGTGTGCAGGACTGTATGGGTGGATGAGTGTGTGCATGGGTGTGTTAGTGAGTAATAGACTGTCTCAATAGTGTCTTTATGAGTAATTACATATGTTTTAAACTAGTATATGTGACTATTGGTGTATATAAGTGAGTATATGTGAGAGTGAGAGATTGAAAGAGTTCCTGTATGAATAAGTATGTGTTTCTATAAGTGATTTTTTAAAAGACTAAGTATGTGTAAGTTTCTGTAGAAGTAAGTGTGGTGATGTGTGTATAACTGTATATGCAAGTAAATTGATGTTTGATTCTTTATTAGCATGAGTGACTATATGTCAGTAACTCTATGGATGAGTGGCGTTGTGTAACAGGATGTATAGGTGTGTGAGTACATATGATGAGTGAGTACATGTATGAGTGACTGTATAGGACTGTTGGTGAATGAGTGGATGTGTATGGGGATCTTAGAATTACTGAATAGGTTGTTGTAACTGGTATTGGTATGTCCATTGTTTTGAACATTGTAGTTTCAATTTTTGAATGTGTTTATCAAATGTTATATTAGGGGAAGAGGAGGTCTGCCACTCTATCACAAGAATGATGTCATCAGTGATGTCATTAGTGATGTCATTTGAGATGTCATCAGTGATGTCATGAGTGATGTCACTGACCATGTCATGAGTGATGTAATATGTGACGTCATCAGCAGTGCATTGCAGGCGCGCGAGTTATAGTTAGCTGAACTAACTATAACGGGGGAATTTCAATGCTTTTGTACGAGTGAAAAGTCCAGCTATCTATAACGCCCCTGAAACCTATGGTTTTTTCAGTGAATTTCTAAGGTTTTTTAAATGCTAATTCCTAACTATAACATGCCTGAAACCTATGGTTTTTTCAGTGAATTTCAAAGGTTTTTTAAATGCTAATTTCTAACTATGCCTACAGAGATAGGACATGTGAAGAAAGAAGAAAAAACGCACAGAAAGAAAAAAAAGAAATGCAGAAAGAAGCAACAGAAGTCCTCAAAGATGAAGAAAAGTGCAGGAAGAAGGATAACGTGCAGAAAGAACAAACAGAAGAGCAGAAAGAGGCCTTGTTGCAAAATCATCCTGTACCCTCAACTTTTTCAGACGGATACTGGTGGTAACTGAGTCTGACTAACCAGTCCTAGAGCCAGTGCTAAGTTAAAAGACACTCAGAATACAGTGAAAACACCTACATACACTAGGGAACACTATGCGTTGGGGTCCCCCTGTGATCAGCATGACCTCCTCTGTAAGACCCTAGTATATAATAGGGCAGGGGATTAAAACTACCTCTTAAAACGCGCCACAGGGCGTGTTTGCACACGTCACCTCAGGCCCCGTCCCCTCACTTCCTCACTGTGTAAACACGCCCTGTGGCCGTTTTAAGTTGGTAGATTAAGTCCCCTTGAATCCTGAGGGTCCCTAGGGTCCAACTAGACCACTAGGTACCTCCAGTAAGCGCCACAGAGCTGCAATGCAGAGAGATGTAAAAAGGGGCACGGCCTAGACCACCTCTCTGCAACGCAGTGGAGTGGTGCTTACTGGAAGCACCTGGTGGGCTAGTTGGCCCCCAGCGTCCCTCAGGATTGAAGGGGAATTATTTCCCCAACTTAAAACTCGCCACAGGGCTTGTTTGCACACGTTAACACAGGCCCCGTCCCCTCCCTTCACCACTGTGTAAACATGCCCTGTGGCCGTTTTTAGTTGGGAGATTAAGTTCATTTGAATCCTGAGGGTCCCTAGGGTCCAACTAGCCCACTAGGTACCTCCAGTATGCGCCACAGAGCTGTGTTGCAGAGAGGTGTAAAAAGTGGCACGGCCTGGACCACCTCTCTGCAACGCAGCTCAGTGGCGCTTACTGGAAGCACCTGGTGGGCTAGTTAGCCCCTAGGGGCCCTCAGGATTGAAGGGGAATTATTTCCCCAACTTAAAACGCGCCACAGGGCTTGTTTGCACACGTTAACTCAGGCCCCGTCCCCTCCCTTCACCACTGTGTAAACACGCCCTGTGGCCGTTTTTAGTTGGGAGATTAAGTTCATTTGAATCCTGACGGTCCCTAGGTTCCAACTAGCCCTTTAGGTACCTCCAGTATGCGCCACAGAGCTGCGTTGCAGAGATGTGTAAAAAGTGGCACGGACTGGACCACCTTTCTGCAACACAGCTCAGTGGTGCTTACTGGAAGCACCTGGTGGGCTAGTTAGCCCCCAGGGGCCCCAGGATTGAAGGGGAATTATTTCCCCAACTTAAAACGCGCCATAGGGCGTGTTTTCACACGTCACCTCAGGCCCCGTCCCCTTCCTTCCCCACTGTGTAAACATGCCCTGTGGCCGTTTTTTTAAGTTGGGAGATTAAGTCCCCTTGAATCCTGAGGATCCCTACGGACAAAATAGCCCACTAGGTACGTCCAGTAAGCGCCATTGCAGAGAGGTGTAAATAGGGGCACGGCCTGCACCACCTCTCTGCAACGCAGAGCAGTGGCACTTACTGGAAGCACCTGGTGGGCTACTTGGCCCCCAGGGTCCCTCAGGATTGAAAGGTAATTATTTCCCCAACTTAAAACGCGCCACAGAGCGTGTTTGCACACGTCACCTCAGGCCCCGTCCCCTCCCTTCACCACTGTGTAAACGCGCCCTGTGGCCGTTCTAAGTTGAGAGATTAAGTCCCCTTGAATCCTAAGGGTCCCTAGGGTCAAACTAGCCCAGTAGGTACCTCCAGTAAGCGCCACAGAGCTGCGTTGCATAGATGTGTAAAAAGGGGCGTGACCTCAGAACACCTGTCTGCAACGCAGCTCCCTGGCGCACACTGGAGATACCTGTTGGGCTAGTTGGACCTCAGGGACCCTCAGTATTGAAGGGGAATTAATTCTCCAACTTACAACTGGCCAGGGGGCGGGTTTGCAGAGTGCTGCAAGGAGGAGACGTGGCCTCCAGCACGATGCCGGTCTTTTATTTATTTTATTTTTTTAAGAAGGAGGGCTGTGTGGCCCCCCCTTCTTTTTCTAATTTACTGGCCCTGGGGACCCCATCCCCCAGGGCCTGCACCCTAATTCTGTTTGTTGAAAAAAATTAATTTGGCCCTCCCAAGGCCTTAATCGGCCCCGGGGACCCCAACCCCCGGGTCATGGCCTTTTTTTAATTTAAATTCTTTAGGAGGGGGCTGCGTTGCCCCCCTCCTCAGGCCACTTATGGCTCCGGGGACCCCAGCCCCCGGGGCCGGCCTTTGTTTTTTATTATTTTAAAAATATATATATTTATAATACGAACTTTGCCCACCTGCTGGGGGCCTTTCATTTGCTGTCCTGCTGCTGGCACTGTCACCGCCGTTCCTGGGTGCCTCTTAGCTGTGTGTCTCCCCCGCCGCCGCCACAACCTCTCGCGGCCGAGAGCGGGGGGAGACTACAGCCCCCAGAGTGCTTTGCGGGCCCTGACGCCATACACGCGCCCAAAGGCGCTTAAAAGACCGTCGCTCCTCTCGGAGAGCGGGAATCATTTAATTACGAACTTTGCCTACCTGCTGGGGGCCTTTCATTTGCTGTCCTTCTGCTGGCGCTGTCACCGCCGTTCCTGGGTGCCTCTTAGCTGTGTGTCTCCCCCGCCGCCGCCACAACCTCTCGCGGCCGAGAGCGGGGGGAGACTACAGCCCCCAGAGTGATTTGCGGGCCCTGACGCCATCCACGCGCCCGGAGGCGCTTAAAAGACCGTCGCTCCTCTCGGAGAGCGGGAATCATTTAATTACGAACTTTGCCTACCTGCTGGGGGCCTTTCATTTGCTGTCCTGCTGCTGGCGCTGTCACCGCCGTTCCTGGGTGCCTCTTAGCTGTGTGTCTCCCCCGCCGCCGCCACAACCTCTCGCGGCCGAGAGCGGGGGGAGACTACAGCCCCCAGAGTGCTTTGCGGGCCCTGACGCCATCCACGCGCCCGGAGGCGCTTGAAAGACCGTCGCTCCTCTCGGAGAGCGGGAATCATTTAATTACGAACTTTGCCTACCTGCTGGGGTCCTTTCATTTGCTGTCCTGCTGCTGGCGCTGTCACCACCGTTCCTGGGTGCCTCTTAGCTGTGTGTCTCCCCCGCCGCCGCCCCAACCTCTTGCGGCAGAGAGCGGGGGGAGACTACAGCCCCCAGAGTGCTTTGCGGGCCCTGACGCCATCCACGCACCCAGAGGCGCTTAAAAGACCGTCGCTCCTCCCGCGTCGCGTGACGTGCGCGGGCAGCGCCGGGCTAAGCCCGGGCCAAGGGCGGGACCGTCTGTGGCCGTCAGGGGCCAGTAGAGGCCGGGCTGGGCCACAGCTCTTAGTTTATCGATACGGACATTGTTCACGTGAGACTTTGCCAGACTGTGGCCCTTGCCTGACCTTGTGTTGGAGTAATTATAAATGATATTGTGTAGGATCCTCTCAAAATCAGGACATCCTCATTAGCGCTGTTGCCCCCTTTTGGTTTATTACTGTTGTATTAATTGTAATACCCCACTACTGACCATCCCCATTGGCAAACATGATAAATCTGCTGCTGGAACTGGTCTAATGGATAATTACCTAGTCAAAGTGGTTAACAAAATTAATAATGACCGGAGAGCTTCTCTTGGTAAAGGGGGCCTTCCTGCCTCCCCTGACATTATCTCCAATTCTGCGGTTGGTAGCCCATATGAGGATACAACTGGTATGAGCACCCACCCTGTCATAACTGTCGAAGCTCAGGTTTACCCAGAGCCTCTGATGGATTTTCTGGATACTACCACTATTGATCTAGAGGAAGCTCCCCCTAGTCCTAGACCTGTGAGAGCTTGTAGGAAACAACCGAGCAAAAGGGGGGGAAAGTATACTAAAAAAAGAGCGGAAGCTCTGCACCAAGTCCCAAATAGTATTGCTCATGGAACCGTATCGCAGGAAGGCAATAGCTCAGCTTGTATTAATTTATCACCAGACCAATTTGCATTACTAGTATGTACCTTAGAGGCTAAATTTGAAGCTAGGCTAGCCGAGCATACTCAATCCCTAATGCTTCAAATTAATACGGCTAACATGGAAGTTAAGAGGCTTGGAGATCTCATAGAGAATCTTTTGTCTGGCAGCGAAAGATTTAAGGCACTAGCTACGGGTTTTGCTGTTGTCTCCGAGGGCACAATATGTGATTCTTCTCAGCGACCCACCCAGTGCCCCGTTATACCGGAAATCACCCCCTTTGACTCTATACCACTTAACGGTTTAGTTAAGCAATCTTCTATGGGACAAGGAGGCACATCAACCCTTAGACAGAGAACAAATATTGACTTTACTAATCTTCCTCCAGACTGCGCGCCATACGTGGTTGTCCTGACAAATGTGCCCACCTTAGAAAATCAGCATGCTCAGCCCCGTGAGGAAACACATGAGTCTTTAAAAAATAAAACTGTGTCTTGGCTCAATAGAAGATGCGGTTTCCCGACATACCTCGCAGACCACATTTTATCTACTAGAAGGACGAAGTGGGTTGGCCCATCCCGAAAAAGCTGTAGTGGGGATTGTGTTATAGTTAATTTTAGATACCCCCAGCATGTTAATACAGTCTTGCTACGTGCAGCTTCTTTGGTGGGTGATGCTAACAGTGTTTGTGTACGCCCGCTGGGCTATTTTTATACGCACCTAATTAGATCCCCTAGCCGTGTGAGATTCAGACCATTTATTCCCAGGGAGCACCAGACGCCTGTAGCCCCTCAAGTGTCTAATGTTGATAATCATTGTGGGTATGGTCCTAACATCACCACCCATAATAGATTTGGGGCACTTTCGGGCCTGGAGGCCTGTGATTGACGTGAGGTCCCTGAGATTCAGGGAAGTGCCAGCCCGGCTGTTTTGGGTTATCGAGATACTGTAGAACCAATAATGAAACATGGAAACTCACAAATTAATTTTGATAGCACTGTAATTGATACAGGGGAAATGGTAAAATTGCTAAGTTGGAACATTGCGGGCTTACGGACTAAAAAGAATGATAGTGGTTGGCTAAATATTCTTAAACAATATGACATTATAGCCCTCCAAGAGACTTGGGATAAGGACTGTGATTTCTGGATTGATGGTTTTACTTCCTATTTTGTTCCGGCCCAGAAATCTATAGCGGGAAGAGATAGGGGTGGTCTCATGTTTTTGATCTCAGTAAACATTATAGGAAGACTTAAGAAGGTTGTATGTACTTCCTATAATTGCCTTATTCTGGAAGTAAGTCTGGCAAACAACACCAAGCTTATATTAATTACCTGTTATAATTCACAGCAAGAAGAGTCCCCTAATGAGCACATTCACTGGCTGTCAAAATTTTTTGAATTCTATAAGGACAATCAATCCACTTTTTGTTATTATATCCTGATGGGTGATTTTAATGTGCATTTATGTAATCTAAATTGCCATTATAGAGATAAGGATGGCCCACAATTCACAACCCCTCAACATTTTGAACATAGTTCCAAAGGGGAAGCCTTGGATTCCCTTTTGACTAATAATGAACTGTATGAAGTAGGGTTCTCGGACAAGAATATTCGTGTCCCCACGTATGATGCTAGGGACTGCGAATCTATTATAGATTACATATTTTTATCTGCAGGGCTTTTAAGGTATGTGATTTTTTATAATGCTCTACGTTCCTGTTTTAGTGATCATAACCCGGTGGTAATGATATTATCTAATGTTTTCCCCCTTATGGATAAACCAGCTCTGAGACCTGCCTTAGTTACCGTGAAAGCTAAAGATCAGGGGAGGAAATTAAAATGGAGTAAGGTAATCCCTGAAGATTTTTTTAAGTCAATTACCTTAAAGGTTGGCCCACATTTAAGCATATGTGCTGATCCGCCATCTTATGGCAGGGATGTAATAACTGCTTTCGAAGCTATTTGCTCAAAAGTGGCCAATGAACTCACTACGAAAGGCAGTGTTAATAAAAGTAAACCTGCCTGTGGTTGGTTTAATTATAATTGCTCCGCAGCTCATAATCGACTTAAAAAAGCCCTTAATGACAAACCTAGAAATAAAGGGCTAGTTATCCTCTTGAGGAAAGAGTATTCGCAAGCAATTCAGGCACGTAAAAGGGGAATTAAACAAGATGCATGGGTAGCCCTAATGGATAAAGCAATTCTGAAAGATAGCTCTAAATTTTGGGAAATTATTAATTCCCCTTTGCTATCTGGCTCCCGGAATTCTGTGCTAGAATTGAATATCTCTGAGGAGGATTGGCTAGGTCACTTTGAAAAAATCTATGGGAGTAACCTTGAGCTGGAATCCTTTGTGGTACCAATTTCTAGTTCTCCCCTCCCTCTTATTAGCTTTACTATTGAAGAGGTGGAGAAAGCCATCAAGGGTACGGCCGGGCGCAAGGCGCCAGGCCCAGACGGGGTGCCTTCTGATATGTATAAGGCTGACCCTAAGTACTGGGCTAAAATATTGTTAAATGTTTTTAACTCTGCGGCCGTAACAGCTCTCCCGAAGTCGTGGTCCCAATCGATTATAATCCCTGTGTTTAAAAAGGGCCAAAGGGGAGACCCTAGATGCTATAGGCCGATATCCCTGTTGGACTCTTCGTTTAAAATCCTAGGAAAGGTTATTTTGGCTAGGATATCAAACTGGGCTACAGAGAAAGGAGTAATCTCCAACGCCCAGTATGGTTTTAGATCAGGGCGGGGAACAGAGGATCAATGTCTTAATTACACCTAATCGTTGCAAAGTACACAAAAGCTTCAGGGGGCTCGATTTTTCTAGGATTCATGGACCTGTCCACGGCTTTTGACCTGGTTAACAGGTCTAAGCTTTGGTCTATGCTCCTAGAATTGGGTCTGGATAGGCCCCTTGTGTACTTTCTGGTAGAATTACATAAAGATTTGAAAGCCTCAATAAGGATGACTCAGGAGGGGAAATGTACTGCTAGTTTTAAATCTGGTAGAGGGGTACGTCAGGGTTGTATTCTTGCCCCTATGATATTCACATTGTACATAAATTCCCTTGAAGATAATTTTTTATCTGCATCTCTTGACATTCCACGGGTAGAAGGTACTCCTATACCTGTACTTCTTTATGCGGATGACACAGTTTTATTGGCCCGGACTCAGCTCGGGCTACAAAGATTACTGAATTCTTTTGGGGATTTTATGAATTCTTTGGACCTTGTGGTTAACAATGGTAAATCCCATATTATGGCACTGGGTAAGGGAAAGAACCTCCCCAAAACTTTTTATTGCAACGGAGAAGTTATCACTAGAGTGAAAGTGTTCCCCTACCTAGGAGTCGTCTTTGACGATAAAGGTACCTGGGCACCTCAATTATCTATCAAGGCGAATGCGGTGCGTAGCTCCTCGGCTGCAATATTGGGTTTTGCGAAAAGGTTGGGAGGGAAACCCTGTGAGGCTATTCTAGATATATACCAAGCTAAAACGGTTTCAATAGCTAGGTATGGGGCCGCAATTTGGGGGTACATTAAACCTGATCCCATACAAACTGAAGAGAATAAATTCTTACGTGCTCTTCTTGGTCTCCCCCAATCTACTGCGACACATTCGGTCCATCTTGAATTGGGGATAGGATATATTTCTGACATTATAAAAATTGCTCCAATTCTGTTATGGATCAGAACCTGGTTGAATCCGGATCTCACGTTGAATCATAGTATCCTGAAAGATTGTATTAAATTAGATAATATGAAGGAAATTCAGTGGCTGTCCTATATTAAACTGATATCTAAGAAAATTGGACGCCCGGAGCTTTTTACCAATCCCGAAGGCCTATGTAAAGCCGATTTAATGTGGGTTAAAACTTATTATAATAAGCACTGCGAGGTCGAGCGAGAATCCCAGGAGTTATGTAAACCTACAGTAAGGGCTCACCTCTTGCTTACTTTATCTATAGCTATGCACCCATATTTGTCAACTGTTACGAACTTTTACCATAGATGGCTATTGACTAAATTCCGTTTCAACCAGATCCATTTAGTATTAAGTGTCCCTCAGGGTTGGTCTAGGCCGGAAGATGTGGCCCCTTGTAAATGTGATGATTTTTCTCTCCAAGATACAATGTTTTTTTGTCCTTTGTACCTCGAAGCTAGGAAAAGGTTTATTTTCCCTATTTTGAGGGGGAAAGCTTTTGTACAAGTTAAACCTGCATTGTTGTTTTTACAATTAATGGAATCCCCTGCAACTATGTTTGGTGTTGCCAGCTTCCTCGTTGCAGCCTTTAGGTCAAGAAGGAATAGACAGGCAGCATTGGAGGAAATTAATTAGCTTTTTTAAATCTGATCCACCGAGATAAATTATCTTTTTTAACTATGAAACTGTTGGAATGTTTTTAAACTGTTTAATCATGTACTGTATACTTTTATGATTTAAAATAATCAAATAAAGTGGTTTTTGATTGATTGATTGAGAAACACCTAGGACATGCTAGACAAACCGTATGTACCTATCACCATCACGATTTGCGTGATATTCATTAAAAGGCGACTATGCATAGAATGAATCCACATGGAATGTATTTACACCACTAGTGAAGCTCTGACGTGTCTGACGCCCTACCGTGCCTAATCCCGGCGCCCCCGCCGGTGGGTACTCTCCAAGTAGACACCCTTGTCGTTTATTTATACAAACATGGGTAGCTATTGACAGGCACATTTAATATACACGCACACCAAGCCATTCAAAGGGGATTCCTCAAAAATTCGACCAAACTATGCAAGAAACCCCCCTCACGGTTAATAAAAAACACATCCACCGCCGGATGTGTAATACTTTTTATTTTACTCTCTGGAAAGGAGACGAACCTCACTTGAGAGTCACAGCGTGCTCCTGGCTGAGCCCAATGCTGTGTTACACCCACCAGTGCCCGCCGATTGCCTCACACCTCTGTGTTGTATTCCACCAGCTAGTGCGTATGCTATGACACTCTCTAGCCCATGTGCACTGTAACACCACCCCGTGAATATGTCATGCCACACTTGCTCTATGCCATACATATTACAATCTGGGATCCATATCTATGTCACAGTGCATAGGCAACGTTACACTCCCCAGCACATATGTTATATTACAACTTTAGAGACTAGTTATGTTACACAACACTGCCCTGTGCATATTACACTCCAAGGCGCATATCGCATAGCACACGCTAGTGCCTGTGCTATCTCGTGCTCTCCAATGAATCTGTCATTGTGCACAATGTATTGCATATTATATTTCACGCCCCGGTTCATCTTATATCACACTTTTTGGTGCATAGTTTATACCATATACTACATCTAGTTTTCATTTTCAATCGTGCTCTCAGGACTATGTTCTATATAACACTGCGTCCACTCACCCTTTTCACGGCATTACATTTTGCGATGGGGGTGGAGGGTCAGGGGGTGTTTCTGCCAAGTGAGCCTGGAGTCACAGTCACAAACGTCCTCTTCTTCCTGAATAAAAGTGAGATTATGCTGCATACTTTTTCATATTTTAAGTAGTTCGCACAGACACACATTTTAAAAACAATAAAGTTCCTAATGCCCACCTTCTCTGAACAGTTAGCTTGCTGCCCCATCCACCTCCTCCCTATCCTCTGTTGTCTGAATCCATGGACTTGCCTCCTCCCTCCTACCATGCATGGTCTGATGTGCTGCCACTGCCCTCCATTTAGCATGATGTACCAGTCCACTCCTCCTGCCCTCCATTGCCCAATTCTATGGCCCATCATTGACCTCCTGCTTAGCCTCTGTGCTTAGTTTGCTGCCCCTATTCTCCTTCCCCCTGCCCTCCGATGTCTTTGTGCATGCCCCTGCTCCATCCTTTTTGCCCACTATGTTCCATGGACCTGCCACTCCTATCTACTCTGAGTGTTCTGTTGAGCTGCCACTCCCCTCCCACCTGCCTAGCATTGTCAGATGACTGTAACCTGTCCCTGCCACCTCCACCCTGCCTGTCCACATGCCATACCCCTATCGCCATCCTCCTGTCCTCCATGGTCCATTTTACTGCCACACCCTTCTGCCCTCCCTGATCTGTTGTGCTGCAACTGCTCCTCCTGCCTGCCTCGCGCGGTCTGTTGTGAGGCCCCTTCCCCTGAACTCTCTTGTCTGTGCCCAGGTCCTGACCCTCCCTTCTATCCTCCATGGTCCTTTGTGCATGCCCCTGCACCCTCCTTCTTGCCTATCATAGCCATTGTGCTGCCACTAACCCTCCCGCTTGCCATGCATGGTTTCCTGTGCTGCCATGGCCCCTCCCACCTTCCCTGTGTGGTCAGCTAGCTGCCCCTGACCCCCTCCCACCTTCCCTCCATGGTCTGTGTGTATGCCACCATAGTCTCATTGTTGCTCTCCATGGTGTGTCTTGTTTCTAGTGCCCATCCTGCCTGACCTCCATGGTCATCTTGCTGCTCCTGCCCTGCCACCTTGCCCCCAGCCCTCTGTTTCCATGTGCAGACCCCCTACTCCCTCCCTCCTGGCTTGTCTGTTCCATTGTAATGCCCCTGATCCGTCCCTCCTGCCCTTTATGGTCTGTTATGCTGCAGCTTTCTTTCCTGTCTGTCCATTATGGTCAGCTAGCTACCATTGCCTCTTTCCCATCTGTTCTCTGTTGTCCATGTGCATGGTCCTGTCGCCTCCCTATTGCTTTCTATGGATTGTTGTGCTGCACTCCCGTCCCGCATGCGCTTTGTGGTGTATTGTGCTGCTGCAAACCCTGATGCCTGTCCTGTAGGGTCAGTTTGGTGCACCTCTCCATGTCCCTCCTGTCCTCTGTTATCCGAGTCCATGTCCCTACCCCAATTCCTCCTGCCTACCATGATTCAATGTACCATACTTGCGAACATTTTGAACTTGGTAAGAGGGAGATTTTGAAAAAAGACTGGGGTATTGATTTTCCCCTTTGAGTAACATTGAAAAAGAGGAGATTGTAGACAGGAGACAGATCAAATAAAGCCCATTTGAGCTTAAAAACATTGGACGTTTCCTGGCTGAAACGGGTCTGTAGGCATGTATGGTTGTACTACCACTGCCTCTTCCTTCTGCCCACAATGGTCTATTATATTGCCACAGCCTCTCTTGCCAGTCCTGTATTGTTGGTTTGTTGCCCCTGCCCCCCTTTTCACTGCCCTCCATAGTCTGTTGTGCTGCCACTGCCCTTCCTGCCTGCCCAGTGTGGTCAAATTGTTGCCTCTGCACTCTCCTACCTTCCTTCAATTTTCAGAGTCCGTGCCCCTGGCCTCTGCCTCTCAACAGTATCCCAATGAACAACTAGATTGCTAACATTCTATATTTATTACAAAAGTGTGGAACGCCTGACGTCATCTTGATGTAATCAAAACTGTAATACCTAGAGTATTTCCTTTGGAAATTACATATATGAGAGGGTCTTATTTGCATCAAAATTATGGTTAGTGCTCTAAAAAACTAAAATGAGGACATATTTTCTGAGTTTTCAAATAGCGACAAAGAACTTTTAAATTATTTGTAATCTTTATGTTTTTTTATCCAGTTGACCACTTGATTAAATGTTGCACCTTGGCGAGAGGATGTGGTGTTACTTCTAGAGCTGCAGACTTTGCAACTGGGGAACCAGGTTGGAGTTTCTGCTTCAGCTCAACATTCTGTGATTGTGGTCAAATCACTTAATCTCCCCATGTCTACAACCAAAATGAATTTGATCTTGTGTGATGTCACCAATGCTCATGTAAAGCATTCCAATACCTGACAAGTCTGCACTATATAAAACTGCAAATACACAAAAAATAAGTGTTTTGCACACTTCTGTCATTGGGCTACATGTGGGCTACATCTGGGTGATATTTGTGCTGCATTTAGGCTCTTTTGTGTCTGGTGGCCATCTTGGGAGATTTATTTGTTATGAAATTTCCTAATTTCCTCATTTACTGCAGTCTCCTCAGTAGGAAATGCTTTCAGTTTTTTACTTTGATTCCATCAAGAAGGTATTCAGATATGTCACACATTTGCCATAAATTCTGAATGTTAGCACTCTAGTTGATCATTAGATCACTGTAGTAAAAATACTGCTCACCACGGAAGTCTGCTGCTGGTATTAAAAGTGCATGTTTCAGTCTGCATATCAGAATTTTTTAATGAAATAGAAGAGGATTTGAGAAGTCACTCAAAATGTGCCCTAATTTTTCTTTCTTCAGCACTAATGATAATTTCTATGGCAAAATGAACCCCCTCATTGTGTTCCTTTTTAAATTAAATGTTTTAAGTGTTACCAGTTTATTCCAATCAAGATGGCTTCAGGTGTGCCATACTTTTGTCATAAGTAAGACAGTAAGCACTCTAGTGGTTCTTAAGAACACTCTGGGACATTCTGTCACTAGGCTATACTTGGGCTACATCTGGGTGATATTTGGGCTACATTTGGGCTCTTTTGTCTCTGGTGGCCATCTTGGGAGATTTATTTGTTATGAAGTTTCCTAATTTCCTCATTTACTGCAGTCTCCTCAGTGGGAATACTTTCAGTTTTTTATTTTGGTTCCATCAAGAAGGCATTCAGATGTGTCACACATTTGCCATAAATTCTGAATGTTAGCACTCTAGTTGCTCATTAGATCACTGTAGTAACACTACTG
This sequence comes from Triturus cristatus, assembly GCF_964204655.1. Classification (NCBI taxonomy): domain Eukaryota; kingdom Metazoa; phylum Chordata; class Amphibia; order Caudata; family Salamandridae; genus Triturus; species Triturus cristatus. The sequence continues at coordinate 1,114,342,728 of NC_140588.1, forward strand.
CTCACCAGGGAAGTCTGCTGCTGGTATTCAAAGTGCATGTTTCAGTCTGCATGTCAGAATGTGTTTATGAAATAGAAGAGGATTTGAGAAGTCAAAATGTGCCCTAATTTTTCTTTCTGCAGAACTAATCATAATTTCTATGGCAAAATGAACCCCCTCATTTTGTTCCTTTGTAAATTAAATGTTTTAAGTGTTACCACTTTTTTCCAATCAAGATGGCTTCAGGTGTGCCATACTTTTGTCATAAGTAAGACTGTTAGCGCTCTAGTTGTTCGTTAGAACACTCTGGGACATTCTATCATTGGGCTATACTTGGGCTACATCTGGGTGATATTTGGGCTACATTTGGGCTCTTTTGTCTCTGGTGGCCATCTTGGGAGATTTATTTGTTATGAAGTTTCCTAATTTCCTCATTTACTGCAGTCTCCTCAGTAGGTAATACTTTCAGTTTTTTACTTGGTTCCATCAAGAAGGAATTCAGATGTGTCACACATTTGCCATACATTCTGAATGTTAGCACTCTGGTTGCTCATTTGATCACTGTAGTAAAGCTACTGCTCACCAGGGAAGTCTGCTGCTGGTATTCAAAGTGCATGTTTCAGTCTGCATGTCAGAATTTTTTTATGACATAGAAGAGAATTTGAGAAGTCAAAATGTGCCCTAATTTTTCTTTCTGCAGCACTAATCATAATTTCTATGGCAAAATGAATCCCCTCATTGTGTTCCTTTGTAAATTAAATGTTTTAAGTGTTACCACTTTATTCCATTCAAGATGGCTTCAGGTGTGCCATACTTTTGTCATAAGTAAGACTGTTAGCGCTCTAGTTGTTCGTTAGAACACTCTGGGACATTCTGTCATTGGGCTATACTTGGGCTACATCTGGGTGTTATTTGGGCTACATTTGGGCTCTTTTGTCTCTGGTGGCCATATTGGGAGACTTATTTGTTATGATGTTTCCTAATTTCCTCATTTACTACAGTCTCCTCAGTAGGAAATACTTTCAGTTTTTTACTTTGATTCCATCAAGAAGGCATTCAGATGTGTCACAAATTTGCCATAAATTCAGAATGTTAGCACTCTAGTTGCTTATTAGATCACTGTAGTAAAGCTACTGCTCACCAGGGAAGTCTGCTGCTGGTATTGAAAGTGCATGTTTCAGTCTGCATGTCAGAATTTTTTAATGAAATAGAAGAGGATTTGAGAAGTCACTCAAAAGGTGCCCTAATTTTTCTTTCTGCAGCACTAATCATACTTTCTATGGCAAAATGAACCCCCTCATTCTGTTCCTTTTTAAATTAAATGTTTTAAGAATTACCACTTTATTCCAACCAAGATGGCTTCAGGTGTGCCATACGTTTGTCATAAGTAGGACTGTTAGCGCTCTAGTTGTTCTTTAGAACACTCTGGGAAGCTGCAGTAGAACACAAAGGAATCAACTGACAGTCTCTGCCCTTGTTGGATGTACATGTTTTACTGAGAATGTCAGACTTCATTCTCACATGACTGAGAAAGATAATGTGAATTTACAGAAAATATGCTCTCAGTTAGCTTATAGATCACCTTCCAAACCTCTGTGGGAAAAGCATAAGAAAATAGTTTTCTCTCAAACATGATTCATGATATCACAGCAGAAGGCTTTTTCACATGGTAAAATCACCTTAGAACACACCACAATTCTTAAAATGAGCCCTAATTTTTCTTCTGTATTCTGAGTGTTTTTTAACATAGCACTGGCTCTAGGACTGGTTAGTCAGACTCAGTTACCACCAGTATCCGTCTGAAAAAGTTGAGGGTACAGGATGATTTTGCAACAAGGCTTCTTTCTGCTCTTCTGTTTGTTCTTTCTGCACGTTATCCTTCTTCCTGCACTTTTCTTCGTCTTAGAGGACTTCTGTTGCTTCTTTCTGCATTTCTTTTTTTTCTTTCTGTGCGTTTTTTCTTCTTTCTTCACATGTCCTATCTCTGTAGGCATAGTTAGAAATTAGCATTTAAAAAACCTTTGAAATTCACTGAAAAAACCATAGTTTTCAGGCACGTTATAGTTAGGAATTAGCTTTTAAAAAACCTTAGAAATTCACTGAAAAAACCATAGGTTTCAGGGGCGTTATAGTTAGCTGGACTTTTCACTCGTACAAAACCATTGAAATTCCCCCGTTATAGTTAGTTCAGCTAACTATAACTTGCGCGCCCACAATGCACTGCTGATGATGTCACATATTACATCACTCATGACATGGTCAGTGACATGACTGATGACATCACTGATGACATCTCAAATGACATCACTGATGACATCATCCTTGTGATAGAGTGGCAGACCTCCTCTCCCCCTAATATAACCTTTGATACACACATTCAAAAATAGAAACTAATATTTTCAAAACAATGGACATACCAATATCAGTTACAACAACCTATTCAGTAATTCTAAGATCCACATACACATCCACTCATTCACCAACAGTCCTATACAGTCACTCATACATATACTCACTCATCATATGTACTCATACACCTATACATCCTGTTACACAACGCCACTCATCCATAGAGATATTCACACACATAGTCACTCATGCTAATAAAGTGTCAAACATCCATTTACTTGCATATACAGTTATACACACACCACCACACTTACTTCTACAGAAACTTACACATACTTAGTCTTTTAAACAATCACTTATAGAAACACTTACTTATTCATACAGGAACTCGTTCAATCGCTCACTCTCACATATACTCACTTATATACACCAATAGTCAAATATACTAGTTTAAAACATATGTAGTTACTCATAAAGACACTATTGAGACAGTCATTCACTCACTAACACACCCATGCACACACTCATCCACCCATACAGTCCTGCACACATGCTGTCTTCAACACATACAAACAGTGAGTCACTCATTCATGCACCTATGCACTACGTAATACCCCCCACCTAACCATACAGACACTCATACTGATACTCAAAAAACCAACTAATAACCTATATAGACACTCATGTAGCTACTCACCAACCCATGCAGCCACTTATACACAAAGTGAGAGACTCATACAGATATTTACATATTTAAACATGACTCACTAAGCCATGTATTCACTATGGAAACTGGCATTTAGCATGAAGGGTGAAAATGTCAGTTGAAAAGTGGTATTATCTATGACCAATGAACATTTGTTTTTCAATTTGAAAAACACTGGGAGGGAATGCCATTTGTGGCTTATGTGTATATGTATGGAAAAAGAGAGGGACTTTTTGCCAATACTGGTTTGACTTTGGAAAGTGTGCTGTTCTATATTGACTGTGTGTTAAACAGAATCCTGTCTGAGTGTGTGAGATTTTTCATTCAACAGATTTATTTAAAAGGTGAGTTACATTTTTTAGAGATTTATTTAATATAGATTTGACATTTTTATGAAAATGTGCTGGTTAAATTAATGTATTAAATGTATAGATATATATTGGGATAATTTCTATTGTATTTGAACTTTGTTTAACAAATAGTATGTGCAGTAATATATATATTATTACGTGTCTTGAAAGGTATAGTTGAATGATGCCTCTTATTTATTATTAATTGGTTAAATATGCACGAAGAATGTGTATTTTCAAAAATGTTCATATAAGGTGCAATTTATTAGGCATGCATATTTCTTCTCAGTAAAAATGTATAGTTTAATAATATTGCATTATTATAGATAGTTTGGTAAAATGAGGTACAACTGTGCTGTTTGCAAGATGATCATATAAGGTGTTAATGGTTACAATTCTATTATTAGTTTGTACAGTTTGTGTGGTTTTAGAAATCCTCATTAAAAGGGTGTTGTTTATTACTCTTCTTCATTAAGTCTGTTGAGAGGTACAGTTTGATGATGGTGCATATTTTTAGATTTAATGGTCAATATGTAGCTCAAAAGAAAACAGTATATTTTATTCTTTCTGGTATATAGAAGTTATCTACTTAAGTAGATAGTATTTCATGACTCATGTATTTGTTTAGACTGTTTTTATAAATGTTGAAATTATATTTACTGGATTAATGAGAGGTACCTGATAGATTAGAGGAATTCTAAGGTAGGTAATTTGTGATTTTATAACAGCATGATAAGTGATTTACTGGTTCTATATGGTCTAACCTCGTAGTCAATATTTAACTACTATCTATGCATTTCAGGAGTAAGTCATCCAGTAACTTATGTTGTGGTAAAATCAGCAATACAGTATGTATGCAATCCAGCAATTCCTTTGTCACTCCCTGTGGACTCTTTCAATCACTCTGCCATTTCCTTATTTAATCACAGTGCCAAAACGCAAGCAGTAATAATTTCACCATTCTATTAACCATGTCCTTATGTAATCACTGTGCTGAAACACAAGCACTTATAAACTCACCTTGCTGTGAAGTACCAGAACTCTAACTATCCAGTCACTGTCCATGCACTTGTACAATGACTCAGGCATTAAGACACGCAGTGCAACAGTCACATGTGCACAATCTATGCAGTACCCTAACCCCCTGCAGACTACTGATTCACTCCTGCAAAACCCAGGAAGTAGTAATGTAGTTCAGCAATCACAGTGTCAATCTCTGTCCACTCCTCCAATCATCCTGACAGAACCATGTCGTTATCTAATCACTGTGCTGAAACACACGCACTTATAAACTCACCCTGCTGTCAAATACCAGCACTCTTACTATCCAATCACTGTTCATGCACTTGTACAATGCCTCAGACATTAAGACACACAGTGCTACAGTCATATGTGCACAATCTATGTGGTCCCCTAACCCCTGGCAGGCTACTGATTCACTCCTGCAAAAATCCAGGTAGTAGCCATGCCATTCAGAAATCACACTGTCAATCTCTGTCCACTCCTACTATCATCCTGACAGAACCATGTCCTTATCTAATCACTGTGCTGTAACACAAGCACTTATAAACTCGCCCTGCTGTCAAGTACCAGCACTCTAACTACCCAGTCACTGTCCGTTGAACTTGTACAATGACTCAGGCATTAAGACACGCAGTGGCACAGTCACATGTGCACAATCTATGCGGTCCTCCAACCCCCTGCAGACTACTGATTCACTCCTGCAAAAATCTAGGGAGTAGCCATACAGTTCAGCAATCACAGTGTCAATCTCTGTCCACTCCTACTATCATCCTGATAGAACCATGTTCTTATCTAATCACTGCACGGAAACCCAAGCATATATAAATTCACCATTCTCTTTCGTTTCAGTACTCTAATGATCCAGTCAGTATCCATTTACTCATGTAATGACCCAGAGACTTATACATTCAGTATTACAATTATCTATCCACTATTGATGCAGTCCTCTAAACACATAAACACTACTTATTCAGTTCTACAATTATCCAGATAGTATCTGTGTCTTGCAGTAAATCGATTGTGATTTTAAAACAAAGTGTTTAAATTGTTTGTATATACAACATGTTTGTTTAGTAATACAATAGTATATTTTATAAATGTGTTTTATTAATGCCATATGTATATTTTTTTTAACAGGTATTGTTCATCATCATTAAAAAAAACTTACCATGACTAGAATACACAAAAGAGGAAACAACAAAAAAGGACTAATATTTGAAGAAAACACAACAGCAAGAATTACATGAACTACAACATGTGGGAAAAAAGAAAAAGTCTTGCGGTAAGAAAACCAAAGAATTGATTAAAAAACTTTCAAAGTGTGCGTAATGTAGAAAGTAGAAAGAATACCTTAACAATATAAAAGAATAAGAAGAAAATAAGCAAAAATAATGGGAAATCATGTTCTAAAGAAACAATGTATGGTAAAAGGAGAAAAAATCAATTTGATGAAATAAGGAAAAGAATGTTTTACAATAGAGTTGTCTTTAATTTGTTTAAAGATGTGAAGAAAAATCAGCATTTTATAAAAAGAAGAAACAGATTGATACTATTGTTGAGAAGGCTTTTGATTTAAAATAGAAATTATTCATTTTAATTTTAAACAATTCGATCACTAGATAAGTCAATACATTTTATGAAGGCCAAAAGTAAAAAGAAGAGAGTAATTAACAGAACTAACTTTTGTGATTTTTTTTTGGGGTGAATGGAAACACAGTTTAAGTTCAGAGCCAATACATTATTGCTTGCAGTTGATTCCAGTGGCCGTGCTCATGAGGTTAGAAATGGTTGTCCAATTAAAAAAGAGAAGATGGTTCCCAGAAATGTAGAAGAAGTGATAGCTGATGAAGTTCAAGGGAGACGTGCTTAAGCCCCAGTGTATACTTGGGATTGTAGTAGTACTTGCAGTATATGACAGGAATCTATTGATATTTTCTGGAATTGTTTACGAGTCTATAGTTAAAAAAAGTGTTAAACAAAAGATTAAGATGTTGCAAGGACTAGATCCTTGCAGAGTGAGAAAAAATACTGGTTTGCAAGGTCATTCTCTGGCTTGTCTTTCTCGAAAAGTGTTTTTCATCATTTTAGAATGTTAGCAGCACATCATTTTCAAACGCAGAAGTGAGTCAGAAGATAGTATTACGCAAAAAATCCAGCAATAATTTTAAATGACTTAAACAGTGCTCTTTTGCATGGGTCAGTATCAGATGTAAAAAAGGTTTGTGATGAAATAGAGTTTCGTTACTTTGGTCCTGAAGAAGAGAGTGGACAAAGTGAGACATTGATAGAAGTAGGTGTTGAAGAAAATGTTGAAAATAGTAGTATAGAGAAGTTTGAAGAACAAGTTACAAAGTTTAAGGTAATTTTGTGTGAAAGGCCAAATTATACTTTTATTTGCTGTCGACAAACTCACTATAAAAATCAGACTAGGACTGTTGATCTGTATTTAAAAAGTGAAAGAGAAAATAATGATAAATGGAAGGAATTTGCACCTTATTTGTTGGTAGAGCATTGCTTTGATTTGGGTACTGATCAGCGTATTTGTAAATATTGTTATAACAAAGTAGACAATAATAGAATGCCTGCTAGAGCTGTCCATAATAATCTAGAGTTGGTAACTATTCCTCCAGAACTGATAGATTTAAACACATATGAGTCTATTCTAATTCAATGTGTAAATTACCCCCTACAGATTTACAGAGAGGATTAAAAGGTAGAGTTGTATATTTACCACTAGATTTAAAGACACATATGGAAACTATTGGTGTAGAGAATGTAGAAAGTGAACCACTAGTTATTCTAGATAATGGTGTTTCTACTAAGAGTAAGAAAATCTGTCAGGAATTAGTGGATGTCAGGAAAGTGCAAAAGGCAACATTATAACTTATAAAAACAATTATTACTACAAAAATGTGTATGTGAAAGAAGAAGAAATACATTTAGGAGATGATAGTGAAATTTCAAGTGGTCAAATTGAGAAAGTGGACATGTCCAAAAGTTTCGAAATTTATGAACATTATAGTGTACATCCACTTCATTCAAAAAAAGTGATGGGTAATACTATTGAATTATTCCAAATGAAGAAAGCGATGGGGGCTCCCATGAGTGTTTGGAAAACAAGTTTGGAAGCTCCTTGTTTTCCCCAGCTGTTCCCAACTGGAAAAGATGGACGATATGACGAACGATCAGTACAGATTCCTGCATCAGAATATCGTCCAACAAGATTGTATGCAGAAGATCCAAGATTTCGACAATGTATCCCAGATATATTTCATCTTTCGTTTGAGAGTGACTTGTCTGGACTTTTATTGCAGTCAACCACATATTAAAAACAGGAGTACATCTTCAAAATGTTTCTGCAAAGGAACTTATGGATAAAGTAGACGATCATTAGAATCTCAACTGATTAATTTGATGGCATGTCAGCATGGTACTATTGAGTATTGGCATCTTCGTCATGGAGAACTTAAATGCATGCTAAGGAACTTAGGAACTCCTACGTGGTTTGTTACCATAAGCTGTGCTGAATACGCTTGGAATGATTTACTTGAATTTCTTCGAGTAGCAGATTAAAATATTAAAACTATTGAATACAAGACACCTGGAGAATAGTGCTCTTTGGATCCTGTAAATGTATGCAGATAGGTTTGAAGCTATGGTGTCTTTTATCTGCAATAAAAAGAATCCTCATCCTCTTGGAGAAGTTATTGATTTCTTTTGGATAAAGGAGTATCAAGCTAGAGGTGCTCCTCATATGCATATGCTTTTATGGATCAAGGATGAACCCAAATTTGGAACAGATTCGGACAACACTCTTTTATCTTTTATTGAAGATTATGTTACATGTGCTATACCAAAAAGAACAGAAGAAAACACCTTAAGGAAACAAATGCTACGATTCCAAAGTCATCAATGTGGCAAATACTGTCGATGGAAATAGAAGTAGAGGAAAAGTTTTATACCAAATGTTGTTTTGGTTTTCCACGTCCAGTAATATCCAAAGGAAGAGTAAACAGTTTCATGCCAGCAGTGAGACATACCATCACTAGAAAATCACCCAAAATACTTACTATTTGAAAAGAAGTGAAGAATCAAAGTATATCAATGATTATAATCCAGTTATTCTCTCGATGTGGAATGCTAATATCGATATCCAGTATGTTGCGGATAATTCCATTGCTGTTGCTCGGTATGTAACATCATATATAACAAATTCAGAAAAGACGGAGTTGAAAGAAATGTTGGAAGAAATTTCTCAGGAGAAGAGTCTTGGTAAGAAATTGTACAGTTCTAGTTAGAAGATGTTATCACATCGAGAGATTGGAGTTTACAAATGCTTGGATCGGTTGTCGTCTGCAAGTTTATATTCAAAGTCAAGAGGAATCATTTGGGTGAGTCTAGGTCTTGCTGAAACACGAAATCAAATATTTAGCTGTAAATGAACCAGAAAGTACAGATATTGTCAAAACAAACATGTTGGATACATACTATCAAAATAGAAGTCGTCATCTTGAAAACATATGTCTCTATGAAGTGCTGCAATATCACAGTTTTAAGAGAAATACTCAAGAAAAAAAAATGAAGGAAAATATGCAGTGATTGGTTCAGAAGGATGTTTGGTGAAACAAAGTAAAGATAATCTGATTAATCATAGGAACCTGAGTTGTGATACTTCTGGTAGAAGTGAATTTTTCTATTTAGAACTTTTGCAACTGTTCAAGCCTTGACGTACGGAATTGGAATTACTTGGAGAGTTTCAGTGCTATGAAGATTCTTTCAATGCATGTAAAGATAGCATTGAATGCACAGTGTTTGCATATTATCTCAAAATGTTGAATGAAGAAATTGACCAAGAAGCTACTATTGTAGCTGAGACTGCTAGAGATAGTTCTCAAGACAGTCAAAGTTCTGCTCCACTGAGTCAAGATCCACTAGGACAACCGATTGTTGAAAATGAAGCAGCAATCGCCATGAGTGAAGTGGAAACAGCAATGCATCAAGCTCAAGAAGATATTATTGACTTAGGAAACTTGGAAGAACAACTAAATGTTGAACAGAAAGAAATATATCAGTAAGTGAGACAACAGATCGACCATGGGTTTCTTCATGAAAAGAAAGAATGCACATGCACATCATTTCAACCTATCCGATTTTATGTCAGTGGTCAAGCTGGTACAGGAAAAAGTTTCCTAATTAAAGTTTTGTCCAGTTATCTACAGAAAACAACTGACTCACATTTGTCTTGTGTTGTAACTGCTCCAACTGGATTGTCAGCACACAACATTAAAGGAATTACATTACATTGTTTACTAGTCCTACCTGTAGAGCATGAAAATAAATTGGAATATCACAAGCTATCTGGAGAAGCTTGTTATGAAGTTTCAAAAGTGCTAAAGAAAATTAAACTTCTGATTATTGATGAGGTGAGCATGGTCTCAAACGTAACGCTTGCCTTTGTGCATTTAAGAATGCAGCAAATTCTAAAAAAAGAGAATACAATGTCTTACTTGGAGGAAAACGTGAGTTTTTGGTGATCTACTGCAACTTACTCAAGTAAAAGGGCAACCAGTATTTAAACCGCTTGAGCATGAAGACATCAGAAAGTCTTTAGGAAGTGTTGGAAACGTTAACATTTGGTCATATTTTGAATACAACTCATAAAAATATGCGACAGGCAAATGATGTTGATTATGGAACCATTCTTCAAGATATAAGAATTGGAGTATTGACAGAACATGGCAACATTTTTTGCAAAGTCGGCTACTTCCAAACTTGTTTCCAAATGAAAATATAGTTCCTGAAAAAATATACAAAATAATTGCAGAATATAAATCTATAATCTGCCTAATGCCA